>NC_083422.1:55816038-56416038 GCF_020745735.1 Hemiscyllium ocellatum
ATCACACAACACCAGGTTATAGATCTTTTTCAATATATAATTTGGTGGACTATGGTGTTGTGTGATTTTTAACTTTGTACACCCCAGTCCAACACCAGCATCTCCAAATCAGGTTATAGTCCAATAGGCTTATTTGGAATCACCAGTTTTCAGAATGCTGCTCCTTCATCAGGTGGTTGTGAAATATAACATCGTAAGACACAGAATTTATAGCAAAAGTATACAGTGTGATGTAACTAAAGCTATATACTGAAAAAGACCTGGATTGTTTGCTAAGTCTCTCATCTTTTAGAATGACCATGTTGGTTTCAGTTCTTTCATATGTAAATCGCAGAAATATTTTAAAAGTTACATTCTCAGGTGGTGTCATGTTGGCGCACATAATGCACTGGAGGTGTGAAGTGTCCTGCGTGAGTCTGTCTGTGCCCCAATGTTCAGACTGATTCTAATCTAAAATAGAGATTTACAGAAGCTTACACGGATTCATGCAGTTTTTGAGCAAAATAAAATGTAATTCTGCAAGTAGAAATTCATCCCACAGACTTATATATGTGTGTGTGCATATGGGTGTGTGTGCGTGTGGACAGGTGAGTGTCTGTGAGAGTAATAAGGCTGAAGAAGGGCTTGTGCCCAAAATGTCGAATTTCCTGCTCCTTGGATGCTGCCTGACCTGCTGCGCTTTTCCAGCAACACATTTTCAGCTCTGATCTCCAGCATCCGCAGACCTCACTTTCTCCTCTGTGAGAGTAATGTATGCATGTGAGTGTAAAGGGATATAAGTCTGTGAGAGGGTGCATATGAGGGTGTGGGAATTTATGTGTGAATGTATGAGAGAGAGCGTGTGTATGAGATAGGGTCTGCATGAGTGTATGTGTCTGTAGGAGTGTGTGTCTGTGTGTGTCTGTGTGTTGCAGTGGGGTCACCTGCAGTGTGACATGAACCCAAGGTCCCAGTTGAGACCATCCCCATGTGTACCAAACTTTGCTATCAACCTCTGTTTGGCATTGTTGTCTGTCCCGAAGTCCGCATTGGAGGATGGTCACCCCGAAGGTCCGAGGTTGAATATCCTGGAAAGCTGAAGCATTCCCCGACTGGGAGGGAGCACTCCTGCCTCGTGATTGTTGTCCATTCATCCATTGTCGTAGTGTGTGCCCGGTCTTGCCAATGTGCCCAGCGCTGTATGACATATTGTCCACCACTGATGAAAATGTGTTGCTGGTTAAAGCACAGCAGGTTAGGCAGCATCCAAGGAACAGGAAATTCGACGTTTTGGGCATAAGCCCTTCATCAGGAATGAGGAGAGGGTGCCAGGCAGGCTAAGATAAAAGGTAGGGAGGAGGGACTTGGGGGAGGGGCGATGGAGATGTGATAGGTGGAAGGAGGTCAAGGTGAGGGTGATAGGCCGGAGTGGGGTGGGGGCGGAGAGGTCAGGAAGAGGATTGCAGGTTAGGAGGGCGGTGCTGAGTTGAGGGAACCGACTGAGACAAGGTGGGGGGAGGGGAAATGAGGAAACTGGAGAAATCCGAGTTCATTCCTTGTGGTTGGAGGGTTCCCAGGCGGAAGATGAGGCGCTCCTCCTCCAGCCGTCGTGTTGTTGTGTTCTGCCGGTGGAGGAGTCCAAGGACCTGCATGTCCTCGGTGGAGTGGGAGGGAGAGTTAAAGTGTTGAGCCACGGGGTGGTTGCGTTGGTTGGTCCGGGCGGCCCGGAGGTGTTCTCTGAAGCTTTCTGCAAGTAAGCGGCCCGTCTCACCAATATAGAGGAGGCCACATCGGGTGCAGCGGATGCAATAGATGATGTGTGTGGAGGTACAGGTGAACTTGTGGCAGATATGGAAGGATCCCTTGGGGCCTTGGAGGGAAGTGAGGGAGGAGGTGTGGGCGCAAGTTTTACATTTCCTGCGGTTGCAGGGGAAGGTGCCGGGAGTGGAGGTTGGGTTGGTGGGGGGTGTGGACCTGACGAGGGAGTCACGAAGGGAGTGGTCTTTGCAGAACGCTGATAGGGGAGGGGAGGGAAATATATCCCTGGTGGTGGGGTCCATTTGGAGGTGGCGGAAATGACGGCGGATGATACGCTGAATGCGGAGGTTGGTGGGGTGGTAGGTGAGAACCAGTGGGGTTCTGTCTTGGTGGCGGTTGGAGGAGCGGGGCTCAAGGGCGGAGGAGCGGGAAGTGGAGGAGATGCGGTGGAGGGCATCGTCGATCACGTCTGGGGGGAATCTGCGGTCCTTGAAGAAGGAGGCCATCTGGGCTGTGCAGTGTTGGAACTGGTCCTCCTGTGAGCAGATGCGGTGGAGACGAAGGAATTGGGAATATGGGATGGAGTTTTTACAGGGGGCAGGGTGGGAGGAGGTGTAGTCCAGGTAGCTGTGGGAGTCAGTCAGTTTATAGTAGATGTCTGTGTTGAGTCGGTCACCCGAGATAGAAATGGAAAGGTCTAGGAAGGGGAGGGAGGAGTCTGAGACAGTCCAGGTGAATTTGAGGTCGGGATGGAAGGTGTTAGTAAAGTTGATGAACTGTTCAACCTCCTCGTGGGAGCACGAGGCAGCGCCGATACAGTCATCGATGTAGCGGAGGAAAAGGTGGGGGGTGGTGCCAGTGTAGTTGCGGAAGATGGACTGTTCCACATATCCTACGAAGAGACAGGCATAGCTGGGGCCCATGCGGGTGCCCATGGCAACTCCTTTAGTTTGGAGGAAGTGGGAGGATTGAAAAGAGAAGTTATTCAGGGTGAGGACCAGTTCAGTCAGTCGAAGGAGGGTGTCAGTGGAAGGGTACTGGTTGGTGCGGCGGGAAAGGAAGAAGCGGAGGGCTTTGAGTCCTTCGTGATGGGGGATGGAGGTGTACAGGGACTGGATGTCCATCGTGAAGATAAGGCGTTGGGGACTGGGGAAGCGAAAATCCTGGAGGAGGTGGAGGGCGTGGGTGGTGTCCCGAACGTAAGTGGGGAGTTCTTGGACTAGAGGGGACAGGACCGTGTCGAGGTACGCGGAGATGAGTTCGGTGGGGCAGGAGCAGGCTGAGACAATGGGTCGGCTGGGGCAGTCAGGTTTGTGGATTTTGGGCAGGAGGTAGAAACGTGCGATGCAGGGTTGTGGGACTATGAGGTTGGAGGCGGTTGATGGGAGATCCCCTGAGGTGATGAGGTTATGGATGGTCTGGGAGATGATGGTTTGGTGGTGGGAGGTGGGGTCGTGGTCAAGGGGGCGGTAAGAGGAGGCGTCCGCGAGCTGGCATTTGGCTTCAGCGGTATAAAGGTCGGTGCGCCAAACTACTACCGCGCCCCCCTTGTCTGCCGGTTTGATGGTGAGGTTGGGATTGGAGCGGAGGGAGTGGAGGGCTGCACATTCTGAGGGTGAGAGGTTGGAGTGGGTGAGAGGGGTGGACAGGTTGAGTCGGTTAATGTCGCGGCAGCAGTTGGCTATAAATAGATTGAGGGCGGGTAGGAGGCCAGCACGGGGTGTCCAGGTGGATGGGGTGTGTTGGAGGCAGGAGAAGGGGTCGTCAGAGGGTGGGCAGGAGTCTTGGTTGTGAAAGTAGACACGGAGGCGAAGGTGGCGGAAGAAATGTTCAATATCTCGCCGCGTGTTGAACTCATTGATCTGAGGGCGTAGGGGAATGAAGGTGAGGCCTCTGCTGAGGACTGATCTTTCATCCTCAGAGAGGGGGAGGTCTGGAGGGATGGTGAAGATCCGGCATGGCTGGGAGCTAGTCCACCACCACCAGATGGCAGTAAAGTTACAGGGAAAATGAACTGAGCGTTGCATCGACCTGGTGCAATGTTTAAAAGGATGGATCAGCTGTTGGAGCGTTCAGCCCATTGAGTCTGTTCTGCTATTCAATGAGATCACGGCTGACCTGATAATCTTTCCTGCATTTTTCCTTTCACCTCTTATTCCCTTGCTGATTAAAAAGTCTGTCCATCTCAGCCTTTGACACATGCAAAGACCCAGCCTCAACAGCCCTCTGTGGTAAGGAATGCAACAGATTCATTGAGTGAAAAGAAATTCCTCCTGGTCTCTGCCTGAAATGTATGACCCCTTACTCTGAGATGATACCCTCTGGTCCTAGACTTTCTCACAAAGGAAACCAACCATTCCACATTTTTCTGTCAAGTTCCCTAAGTATCTTGTCTGTTTTAATAAAGGTTACTTTTCATTCCTTTATACCCCAAGGAGTACAGTCTCAACCTCCTCAACCTCTCCTCATAAGTCGGTCCCTCCAGACCTAGTAGCAGGTGAGGAGCAGACTTGGGCCTGGTACCTCAGGGCTGACCATGGAGGTGGGTCTGGAGGAGATTTACAAGATTGATCCCAGGGATGAAGGGCTTATCGTTTGAGGAGCGGTTGAGGACTGTGGGTCTGTACTCGATGGAGTTTAGAAAGGATGAGGGGGAATGAGAGGGATTGAAACCTACACAATACTGAGAGGCCTGGATACAGAGGGCATGGAGAAGATGTTTCCACCAGTAGGAGAGACCAGGACCCCAGGCCACAGCCTCAGAGTGAAGGGGCGACTCTTTAGAACTGAGGTGAGAATTTCTTCAGCCGGAGGCCGGTAATCTGTGGAACTCATTATTGCAGGCTGCGGAGGCCAAGTCAATGAGTGTAACCTTAAGGCAGGGATAGACAGGCTCTTGATTGGTAAGAGGATCAAAGGTTACAGGGAATGGGGTTAAGAAACATATCAGCTGTGACTGAATGGGGAAGCAGACTTGATGGACCAAATGGCCTAATTTTGCTCCTACACCGTAGGGTCTTATGAGTGAACCTTCTCTGGATTGCCTCCAAAGGGTCTGGCTGATATCCCTCTGCAGACTCGGTGTCATCCTCACCACCTGCCTTTCCACTCTTATTTTTTCTGTCCCCTGAAAGATTGCTGGCTGTCCATTCACTTTCTCATCCAAGTCATTAACAGTGAGCCCTTAGCACTGATCACTGCGGAACCCCACCTGACACAGGCTGGCATCTTTGAATGGGCAGAAGTGGGTACTGCAGATGCTGGAGATTAGAGCCAAGATTAGAGTGGTGCTGGAAAAGCACAGCAGGTCAGGCAGCATCCGAGGAAGCAGGAGAATCGATGTTCCAGGTGAAAGCCTGATGAAGGACTTTTGCCCGAAACATCGATTCTCCAGCTCGGATGCTGCTTGACCTGCTGTTCTTTTCCAGCACCACTCTAATCTTGGCTGTCATCTTAAAATGCCCTCCTTATTCCAGCTGGCAGTCTTTTATCCTCTATCCATGCTCATATACTATCACCCAAATGGACTCTCAGTGACCGAATGTGCAGCATCTTATCAAGCACCTTCTGAAAATCCAAATATATCACATCCACAGTTTGCCCTTTTCCATCCTGTGTATAACCTCCCCAGGTGGTTCTATTAATTGCTTAGCAGCTTCTGTAACTTTGTAAAATTTCCCAAGGTGCTTTCCAGCAATACTTGACAGTGAACACAAGGTGTAGTGTCGTAGAGCACAGAAACAGTTGCTTTGGTCTAACCCGTCAATGCTGAATAGCAGAACAGGAAAGCGATACCTTTTAAGGAGCCACGTGAACACAGAGAAAGCTCCATTCGTTCCACAACCTTGCTGTCTCAGAAACCTGGACAATAAATTAAGACGTGTGCAAGAAAATGGAAATGAGTGGACAGTAAATGGCACGCCTAAAATCCCATTCCACAAACGAACGAGTGAAAAGAACTCTGAAAAGTGACACCCAGAACAGGAAATCTCAGTGCTTGGTCCAGGCCGAAAAGAAAAGGGATCTGAGGGGCAATTTTTTCACACATAAGGTGGAAACATTGGCTGCGGGTACAGTTACAACATTTAAAAGACATTTGGACCGGAATATGACAAGGAATGGTTTAGAAGGATATGGGCCAAATGCTGGCAAATGGGATAATTTAGTTTGGGAAACCTAGTGGGCGTGGATGAGATGGACTGAAGGGTCTGTCTCTGTGCTGTCTGCCTCTATATAATACATGCAGGAACCCATTTCCAAGTTACCTTTTGCTACACCCCATCAAGTCTGCTCTCCCATTCAATGAGATCATGGGGCTGGTCTAGTAATCCACACTTTCCTACCTTCTCCTCACAACCCACGGTCTCCTGACTGATTAAAACATCTGTCTCACTCAGCCTTGGCTATACTTAAAGATGCAGCTGTGACAGCCCTCTCTGATAAAGAATTCCACAGAGTCACTCCCTCAGAGCAAGAAATATTCTTCCCATCTCTTTGAAAAGGGCGACTTTCTTTGTTTGAAATTTTACCCTATGGTAGTATCTCTCCCACAAGGGGAAACAGCTTTTCCAAATCTGACTGTATATTCTGCCCTGGCCTTGCTCCACCTGCAACAGCAGCACCTTCAGCTCCGAGGTACTGGGAGTCTATAAGCTCCACAACCTTCTCCATTTCACTTTCTCTTCAAGGTCCCATTGCTTTTGAAGAGATGCACTGAAGCTCTCCTTCACTGGAATGCACTTTGTGTTAAAAGCATTAAATAATCAAAGTTGCTGTTCCTTGTCAGCGTTGTATCCACAACGTTATGTGACTAAGCATGTCGACATAACCATAACCCAATTCCATTTCTAAATAGATGCATTTGTGAGAACCACGCACCAGGTAACATTGGAGAACACATTTTAGTAGTAAGAGGCCATTCAGCCCACCAAATCTTTCATCTAGCCCATTGACAGGCTTATGATGGTAGGTTGAGCAGGTTGGACCCATTTTCACTGGGATTTAGAGGACTCCCTAAGTGTGGACACAGGCCCTTCGGCCCAACACCGACCCTCTGAAGAGCAACCCACCCAGACCCATTCCCCTATCCTATATTTACCCCTGACTAATGCAACTAGCCTACACACCCCCGAACACTATGGGCAATTCAGCATGGCCAATTCATCTAATGCGAACATCTTTGGATCATGCAAACTCCACACACACAGACACCTGAGGCTAGAATCAAACCCAGGTCCCTGGCACTGTGAGGCAACAGTGCTAACCACTGAGCCACCGTGCCACCCAAGAATTGTACTGCTATATTCAGAACTAGAAGCATCTACAATCTTTGCACTTCATTTCACCTTTTTATGAACTTATTCATTGACAGGATGAGGACGTCACTGGCTAGACAGCACATATTGTCCATCCCTAATTACCCAGAGGGCAGTTAAGAGTCAGCCACAGTGCTGGGGGTCTAGAGTCACGTATAGGTCAGATCATGTCAGGTTGGCAATTTCCTTCTCTAAAGGACATTAGTGAACCAGATGGGTTTTGTCTGACAATTAACAATAGATTCATGGGCATTATTAAACTCTTAATTCCAGATTTTTATTGAATTCAAATTCCGCCATTTTCCAATGGTTGGAATTGAATCCAGCCCCCCAGAATATACCTGGGTCTCTGGATTAACAGCCCAGTGATAATACTATTAGGCCAGCACCTCCCCAAAGATGGTTATTCCTTGTGAGTGAGTCCAGAACCAGGGGACATTTTTAAAATTGGGGTTTCCCCTTTTAGTGAAGATCTGTAGCTCAGGTTGTGGCTGATGTTGGTTGGTTGGTTCACTGAGTTGGTTGATTTTCTTGCAACTGTTTTGTGTCCCTCCTGGGTGGTATCTTCAGCGGTGTGCAGCCTCTGGGTGAGATGCTGTTGTTGTGATCTCTCCCGAATTTATAGGATTCTGTCTGTCACGGTGTGCTGTAGTGGACAGGTCTATTTCAACGTGTTGGTTTTATGGAACCAGAGGATAAATACCAGGCCTCCAGGAATTCCCCAGAGTCATTTGTTTAACCTGCCCCAGTATCGTAACGTTGTCCCAGTTGACTTGGTGTCCTTCATTGCCAGTATGTATTGATATGAGGGAGAGCTGTGTGTGTCGTTAATGTTGCAAGCTGATGCTTGTGTTTTGGTGGCCAGTTTCTTGCCTGCTTGTCCTATGTAATGATTTTCACATTTGCTGCATGTACTTTGTACATCACATTCATCCTGCATGGTGAGAGTATGGGGTCTTTTGTCCTGGATAATAGCTGACGATGTGTGGCTGTTGGGTTTGTGTGCTGTCATTATTCCCAGAGGATGTAGGAGTCTTGTTGTTAGTTCTGAATTGCTTCTGACATTGGGTGGGGAGGTCAGTGTATTGGGCAGAGTGGGAGAGGGTGGTCACAGTGTCTTCTTGGTGTTGTTTGTATGTCAAGCATTGGCTGATGAAGCTGTTAAGGTACCCACTATTGGCAAAGACTTTGTCAGGGTGTTCTTCTTTGTGTTTACAGAGTTCTGTGGTGTTGCAGGGTGTTATCGCTCATACAAGCAGGGTCTCAGCACAGCTCTGTTTGTGGACATTGGGGTGGTTCCTGTTGTAACTGGGGATCTAGTCAGACTGTGTAGTCTTTCTGTATACTCTGCTGAGGAACTCTGTTGTTTGCTCGTTCGATCAGTACGTCAAAGAACGCGAGTCGGTCATCTTTCTCTTTTTCTCTGGTGAACTTGAACCCGGTGAACATGCAACGTTACGATACTGAGGCAAGCTAAACAAAGGCAGGCTCAGCGGAATTCCTGGAGGCCTGATATTCATCCTCTGGCTCCATAAACAAACACGTTGAAATGGACCCCGTCTACCACGGCACAAAACCAGAGGTAGAACCACGCGCCATGACTGACAGAACCCTATAAATTTGGGGTGGATCACAATGACAGCACTTCACCCAGAGACTACACAGCAGTGAAAATGTCATTTAGGTGGGAGACAAAATATTTGCAAGAAAATCAACCAGCTCAGTGAACCGACTAATAACTTTCAGGCTTTAACTTTTTAGCACAGGGATTAGGAGAATTCATACTCCTCAGAGAGTTGAGAGACTTTGGAACTCTGCCTCGGAAGGTGGTCAATTCAGGGGTCATCGGATATTAAAATAGAGGTTTATAGATCCTGGTTTAGGAAGAGAATCTAAAATCATCGAGTGGGTCAATGAGACGGTGGGGTCCAGCTGTAATCTCACTGAATGGTGGCAAGAGTTTGAGGCTGAATAATCTACTTTTGCTCCTGGTCTGCCTGGTCATATATACCAAGGTCTTCTATCTCAAACAATCATACCATATAGAAGAGACCCTTTGGCCCATCGAGTCCATTCTTATATAAACCATTCCTGCACTTGGCCCATAGCCCTGAAGGTTATGACATTTCAAGTGGCTCATCCAAGTACTTTTTAAAAGTCATTAGATATCCTGCCTCAACTCCCCTCCCAGAACCTCACAACCCTCTGGATGGAAAAGGATTTCCTCAAATCCCATCCCTTTCACTTTTAAAATGATGTCCCCTTGATGTTGCTCCCCTCAACTAAGGGGAATAGTGGCTATTAACCCTATCCATGCTCTTCATAATCTTCTCCGTCTCAATCAGGTCCCCCTTCAACTTGCTGTGTTCCATTTAATGTTCAATTCTAGTCTCCCTGTGATGGGGAAAATGCTGTTAAACGTGAAGGTTACTTTAAAGATTTACAAGGATATTGCTGGGGTTGGAGTGCCTGAGCTAGAGGGGTGACTGTATAGAGATTTATAAAATCAAGACCAGGGCCGTGGAGGGGGTTGTTAGGGCCCCTCTTCCGCGGTTATGCTCAGGCCCAGGTGTCCTTGGAGGAGCACAGTGTGTCCATCAATAGCCTCGAGGTTTTCAGGGAGAGGGAGGCACTGCAGTGCATGGAGTGTTTTATTTTCCCCTCTGATTCTATTTTGATTTAACCCCTTCTCCTCCTCCACTTCACTTTATCCATCACGTAGACGTTGCCCTGGAAGAGAAGGGCACAGCTGGTCACTGGCCCCCACTCGGGGATTTGTTTTCCCTTCCTGGTGCTGAAATATGAATAAAGGTTTGTGCCCTCGATGTTTCTTCACTGTGTCCTGAACGATGTGGATGCTGAGGAGCAATATGCACTGCTGTTGTGGGGCAGTGGTGTGGGAGAAAGGTTTAAAAACAAAATCATGACAGGCACTGGTAGGTTGAATAGCCAAGGTCTTTTCCCTGGGGTGGAGCAAATCCAAAACTAGAGGGCATAGGGTTAAGGTGAAAGAGGAAATATATAGCATAGAATCATGATGGAATCCCTACAATGTGGAATCAGGCCATTTGGCCCAACAAGCCCACGCCGATCCTCCGAAGAGTAACCCACCCAGATCCAATCCTCTACCCTATTACTCTACATTTACCTGACTAATGGACCCAACCTACACACCCCTGAACACTAATGGCAATTTAGCATGGCCAATCCACCTCACCTGCACATCCCTGGGCACTATGGGACAATTTAGCATGGCCAATCCACCTCACCTGCACATCCCTGGGCACTATGGGACAATTTAGCATGGCCAATCCACCTCCCCTGCACATATCTGGCCTGTGGGAGGAAACCAGAGCATCTAGAAGAAATGCATGCACACATGGGGAGAATGTGCAAACTGCTCACAGGTAGTTGCCAGAGGCTGGGATTGAACCAGACTCCCTGTGCTAACCACTGAGCCACCACGCCACCCCATTTAAAAAGGGACCTATGGAGCAACGTCTTCACCCAGAGGGTGGTGAGTGTCTGGAACAAGCTGCCAGAGGAAGTTGTGGAGGCTGGTACAACTACAACATTAAAAAGGCATTTATGATGGGCATGTGCATAGGAAGGGTTTGGAAGGATGTGGGCCAAATGCTGGCAAACGGGACTAGATTAAAGTTAGAATATCTGGTCAGCGTGAATAAGTCAGATTGAAGGGTCTGTTTCCATGCTGTACATCTCTATGACTCTAGATTGCGATAGTGTGTGTGTGTGGGTGTGTGTGTGTGTGGGTGGGTGTGTGTGGGTGGGGGTGGGTGTGTGTGGGTGGGGGTGGGTGTGTGTGTGTGTGGGGGGTGTGTGTGGGGGGTGTGTGTGGGTGTGGGTGTGTGGGTGGGTGTGTGTGTGGGTGTGTGTGTGGGTGGGGGTGTGTGTGTGTGGGTGGGGGTGTGGGTGTGAGGTGTGTGTGGGGGTGTGGGTGTGAGATTTCAATGACAAACAGCTAATAGGTTAGAAACACACATTTCCAATTGTAGGGGAGACTAGACAGGATTGCCAGAGAAACACAAGGGAGAGCAATATTATTATATATCTTTTATTTTTATTTGAAACTGTTTGAATAATTATCACCTTGGTAAAGTCACCGACAGACCGAGTGGTATTGACTTCACAGGGATGATGAGCTGCTGCTTCTCGCTAGAGTGATAACGCGTGCTGTGAACACTGCCCGGACACACAAGGATCATCGTTTGCTGTCTGTGGTCCATCTCTGTTGGATGATGCCTTGCTGCAACTCAGGGTGATCGGGTGAGTTGTTGAGATGCGACATTTTGTAGAAACAGAGCGGCTACATAAAGAGGGTATTCAGCCCATCGTGTCCTGGAGGTTCTCTCAAGAGCAACTTAGCTAATTCCGGTCTCTCTCTCTCTCCATTCCACGCCAGCCCATGGTGAACTGCACACAGCTGACAGATTCTTACTGCAAGAGTTCTAGTTTGAGGGGGTGTGGAGTGATAACAAATTAAGTCCTCACAGTAATTTGGCAACATTCTTGAAAGGAAAACAATGAGCATGAGATCAGAAGACACTATGGCTTTTTAAAAAAAAAAATAAACCATTAAAATATCTACTGGAAAAATTACATTGAATGGTAAAACCAAGTTAATGCAGTTGGTACTTCATGGAGCAGGTCTTCAATGGATCGCTTTAAGACCAGACCAGGCCAGCCCAGCGTAATATACAACTGCATAAAATTCCCTGCAGTTCATAAGAAATGACTTTTGTTTTCTTTCAGAAGTCTGTATATCAAGGTATTGCCACTTTTGTATTTAAATTTAAAAAGAGTCGCCAAATCAAAACAGATCTAATTTTAAGTCCATGCTTTCCCAGTTAATGTGTCACAGAGATTTCCCCTTCCTTACTCCATTTAAAAAAACCTAAACTAATCGTGCGAATGGATCTGGAAATCCCACAGTCCTTCTCCGACAGTTTCCCTGACCCTGTCGGTGTGGAACCGAACGTAGTGCAGTTTGTCTGCATCTACCCACACCCCTAAACAAACAATGCCACCCCCTCCCCCAACCCAAACAAAATCGAGTTTCACTTGAGCAGAGCCTGCTGCCAATATTGAAACCCATCTAGGTCCAGGCCTCATAGGCAGCCCTGCAAGTGCGGAGCTAATGTGAGCTTGATCGAACTCATGTGCTGCATGTTCCTTGGTTCATTTCTAAAACTTTACTTGCTTATAGTAAGACTACCTTTCCATCTTCCACTTTCATGTTACACAACTCATGTTGCCCATTATAAATGGCTACCTCCTGTCCAACAGTGACCTCACTGGGGTTATTTACTGCCTGCACCCAGTTCTGAATCAGTCAAGAACTGCCTGGTATGTTGGACTGTTCCAGTATTTAACAACAGATGAGGCAGTCATTCCAGAGGTGTTGAGGCAACACCCTGAATAAATGACTCGTTCACCATCCACAAATCTACAGCTCACCATGATCTAATACCAGATTCAAACCCACATAAGTACCAGGGTGTGGTGGGGACAAAGAAATGGAAGGGAGGGAGGAAACCTGGCTTGTATCTTACAGTGACGTAGGGAGATGGCTAGGGATGAATCAGAGTTGGGCTTGGGCCCTGGTAACAGGTTTGGCATTTTGCTGTGCACAGCCAACACAGGGTGTGCGTGTATGCACACACAATCAATCAATCTGTAACTCACCTAACATTGTTCTACTTATACTTCAGTGTAGCCCAGCGCTGTGGTCATTCAGACATTAAACTGAGGTCATGTCCGCCCATGCTGTTGGGCACGAAATGTTCCACTTTGCCATTCAAAAAGCAACAGTCGGTCCAGTTACTGGCCAAAAAGTTTTTCCCTCAACCAACATCTAAAACACTTCTTTTACCTTATTGCTGCTTGTTAAAAGATTGCTGATTGGGCAAATTTGGTTGCCTCAATTCCTAACAGTACAGTGACTACACTTCAAAAGTAATTCATTGGTTGTAAAGCGCTTTGGAATACCCTGAGGTCATGGAAGGCAATACATACACAC
Source organism: Hemiscyllium ocellatum (assembly GCF_020745735.1). Classification (NCBI taxonomy): domain Eukaryota; kingdom Metazoa; phylum Chordata; class Chondrichthyes; order Orectolobiformes; family Hemiscylliidae; genus Hemiscyllium; species Hemiscyllium ocellatum. The sequence goes on from NC_083422.1 coordinate 55,829,131, forward strand.
ACACACACATATAAATCTCGATTTGTTTTCACAGATACACACAAACACACACACGCAGTGGTCTTAATCTGTGCACTATGTAGAAGATACAAAGGCTTCAGATATACAAATTTGTGAACTTGCTGCACAGAACACACAGAAAGGAAATTCATTTGTGCTATTATATGAATTGGAGACATAGCACTGGTGGAGGAGAAGCTCTGGTGAGCGAGAGAGAGTGACTATTCTGACTTGCACAGCAGATCCGAGTCTATCACAAATGTTAACGCACACCAAATTAAACAGCGCATAACTAATCAGAACTAACTTTGTTTCACTTGGGAAAAGTCATTGCCAGCAACAGCAACCACACCAGTCAGACACTATCCAGATTTTCCCAGCTACCATCAGTTCTGAGGAAGGGTCACTGGACCTGAAATGTTAACTCTGATTTCTCTGCACAGATGCTGCCAGACCTGCTGAGCTTTTCCAGCAACTTTTGTTTTTGTTTCTGATTCACAGCATCCGCAGCTCTTTCAGTTTTTACTGTGCACATTAAATTCACCATTACAGAATCAGGGCAAGGAAAGACTGCATATCCAACCCAGTTATGGCTTTTTGTTGTGGTTTGTCACGGTGTCGGCCTCTGCAGGTGATTTGATCATCGTATCTCGCCGCACATCCTGAATCTTCATACGCATTGCAAATGTCAAAAAAAGTCAAAGCCTTAGTAACCAAAACAATGCAACTTGTGCTTTTGTCGAGACAGAGATAAACAATGCGGAAAGGTGCCCTGTAGACATTTTAAAGCCAGTATTCACAGTCCCATAAGAGAGAAGCCACCCCCCCACCCCCTTACTCCTGCTATTCAAAAGCACACCCATGTGCCAGGACTAAAGTCTTCAGTTTTATTCTATCCCAAATTTCAATCCCAAATAGTGGTCTCTCTTAATGGACACAGGTAAAGAAAAATAAAGTGGTCTTCCCACCTGATAAGATGAATGTAGGGCCATGATCCCATGCAAATAGGTTTTGATTAAAAATTAAATTTTGAATACAAAATTCCAGTTGACGCCAAAATTGCATCTATACTACAATATGACAGGTCAACGTTAACCACCACAGAATGCTAGCCGTGGAGCTAGCCTGACCAATTGCTCTTTGTGCAATGTTGCCAGCACAGTCTCTGCTTCATACCACCACCCAGTCTGGCATCAACTGTCTATTGTTGTCTCTCTCTCTCTCTCCCCCCACCTCTCCCAGGTACATGCTGATACCAGGATGGCTTCGAAGCTCAATGAGAAGGGAGTCCGAGGAGTCCTTGAGCACAGATATCGAATCGTGCAGCTGATGGGGCAAGCTGCCGTTAGGTTTGGGAGTCGTGGTGCTGATGAGCTTGGAGCAACTCGTTCTCATTGATGGTGTCCAGCAGAAGACAGACCGGTTCCTCTGCGACCATGTCTGGAACGTGCTGCTCCTTGCAATCCTGTTGCTCGTGCGCTTCAGCAAGGCCTTCCTCCCTCATGTCCGCTCGGGGACATGATTCACACAAGTTACAGCTGTCACAGAACTCCATCGCACCCCCCAAACCGTCAATCAGACCATCCAGCTCCTTGGGGTCATCGTCTCTGTTGCAAACACAGACCTCGATGCCGGAATCGCCGGTGAACCTACGGTGTCTCCCTGGCGTCTTGTCCACATCCTTGATTTCCAAGCACGCCTGGTGGTGCCAGTTTTCAATCTTCGAGGAAGAGCTGGGGTAATAGTCAGTGAGTTGCTCTTTCTCGGGGCAGCTCAGCTCCTCCTCCAGCTCTAGGCAGCACGCGTGGACGGGCTCGAGCTGGGAGGCAGGACCCAGATCGTCCGCCTGGTTCACCGTCACAGATTTGTTCGAGCCACTCTCGGAGTACACCAGGGATGAGTCCAGGTCTAGAGTGCTGCCCTGACCGGGCACCACCTCGCAGACTGTCGGCACAGAGTTACTCGGGGTGTTGGGGGACCTGGCTGGTTCGGGGTTTGAGGAGCTATTACAGTCTGTGACACACTGCTGATGAAGAAAGGCACTGTAGGGAGGTGGAGGGGTCACTGGTCTGTTCACCACTTCTTCATAAGGAGGGAGTAAATAACTTGGTAAAAATCCTGGTCGTTGTTTCCGGAAGGGATTGGGAGGGCAGAAACGAAGAAAGAAAAATATATTAACATTCATAATGCAAACATATTTAATCACCTTATTGGAACTAATTACTCTCTCTACATAGAATCGTGAACACAGCCCGGTTCATCACGCAAGCCAACCTCCTGATGAAGGGCTTTTGCCCGAAACGTCGACTCTCCTGCTCCTCGGATGCTGCCTGACCTGTTGTGCTTTTCCAGCACCACTCTCTCGACTCCCATCCACTGACTCATCTAGACATCTCGATGATGTCTTTTCCTAAGACAGTCAACATCAAAGACCCCTCCCACCCCGGTTATGATCTCTTCCAACCTCTTCTGTCAGGCAGAAAATACAAAAGCTTAAACATGAGGACCATCAGATGGGAAGACAGCTTCCTCCCCGCTGTTATTAAACTGCTGAATGGACGGACGTCTCAAATTTAACGTCGATCTCGCTCTTTGGGCGCCCTCTCTGTAGCTGTGACAGTGTATTCCTCACTCTGTTCTATTACCCTTAGATCTTTGTACAGTATGATCTGCCTGTACTGAACACAAAACTCTTCACTGATTTATTACTGTCACGTGTATCTAGGTACGATAAAAAAAATCAAATCTAAATGGCCAGGCACGAGCAACTCAGGAAGGAATCTTGGGCTGCTTGTCCGAAGATCCCCGAAGGTGGCCTGACAGGTTATAACAGCAGGAAGGTTATGTTGGGGCTGTACAGGACTTTGGTGAGACCACAGCTGGAGTACTGTGTGCAGGTCTGGCCCGTACTCTACAGGAAGGATGGGATTGCACTGAACGGGGTGCAGAGGAGATTCTCCAGAATGTTACCTGGGGTGGAGCAACTCAGTGATGGAGAGGGGCTTGGGTTATTTTCTTTGGAGCACGGAAGATTGAAGTGGATATAAAATTGTGAGGGTGGGTAGGAAACAGCTGTTACCTTCAATTGAAGGGTCAGAAACAAGGGAGCATAACTTTAAAAGTGAGAGGCACATTTATAGGGGATTTGAGGCAAAACCTTTTCACCCAGGTGGTGGGGGTCTGGAATGCACTGCCTGGGTGGGCAGCTGATGCAGGAAACTTCAACCTTTATAAAGAACTTGGCTGAGACTTGAAATGTCATAACATTCTGCACTGGACCTAACAACATGTTTCCATTCCCCACAACCCCCCAAGTTCTGCCAAAAGGTGTGGCAGGACAGGTCACTAGGGTAGTTAAGGCAGCATATGGAAATTTGCCTTTATCAGTCTGGTACAGGTTATAACAGCAGTAGGCCATGGCTGGAGTAGTGTGTGCAGGTCTGATCCACACTCTACAGGAAGGATGGGATTGCACTGGAGTACTGTGTACATTCTCCAATCCCTTTTAGTTTTACAGAGGAGTCCTAATGGACTCAAAATGTTAACTATTTCTCTCGACAGATGCTGCCAGACCTACTGAGTTTCTCCAGCATTTTGTGTTTGTTTCAGATTTCCAGCATCCACAGTATCTTGCTTTTATTAGACAAGACCAATAGTCCTTCAGGATATTGCACTTTATCGCATGAATGATTCAAGGCCCAGGTGAAAAACTCAAAGGCAAATGAGTAAATATCATTTAACTCTTTGCACCAACTTACTTTGATATAGAACCTTGAACATAATACAACACTCCCAGGTGCTTTATGGGAGCTAATTGTAGACATCACACACTGAGCATCAGAAGGAGATACCAGGAAGAATGACAAAGGGCAAGGTTTTAAACAGAGAGAGATGTAAACGATGAGGATCTGAGGGAAGGAGTTGTAGGGTTCATACAACCAAAGAGATGACAACCAATGATTGGACAATAGTAATCTCTCTGCTCTGTACCATTATATTTTGACACAATCTGCAACCCAGTTATAGCTTACTGTCCTTGTGTCGATATCAATTGAAATCAGCTTAAGATTCTGGTATTAAATGTGTGCAGATATTTCAGAGGATGGTTGGCCTGAGGAGATTACAGAGATAGAAAAGTGGTGGGGGTCATACAGAGATTTGAAAACAAGAGTATAAACCTTAAGTTTCAAAATTGTCACAGGAATAATGACGCTGATGGATTTTTTTTCACCATTGTCTCCAAGGATCAGAGTATTGAGTACAGGAGTTGGGAGGTCATGTTACGGCTGTACAGGACATTGGTTAGGGCTGAAAATGTGTTGCTGGTTAAAGCGCAGCAGGTCAGGCAGCATCCAAGGAACAGGAAATTCGACGTTTCGGGCATAAGCCTGATGAAGGGCTTATGCCCAAAACGTCGAATTTCCTATTCCTTGGATGCTGCCTGACCTGCTGCGCTTTAACCAGCTACACATTTTCAGCTCTGATCTCCAGCATCTGCAGACCTCACTTTTTACTCGAGGACATTGGTTAGGCCACTGTTGGAATGTTGCGTGCAATTCTGGTCTCCTTCCTATCGGAAAGATGTTGTGAAACTTGAAAGGGTTCAGAAAAGATTTACAAGGATGTTGCCAGGGTTGGAGGATTTGAGTTACAGGGAGAGGCTGAACAGGCTGGGGCTGTTTTCCCTGGAGCGTCGGAGGCTGAGGGGTGACCTTATAGAGGTTTACAAAATTATGTAGTGCGTGGATAGGATAAATAGACAAAGTCTTTTCCCTGGGGTGAAGGAGTCCAGAACTAGAGGGCATAGGTTTACGGTGAGAGGGGAAAGATATAAAAGAGACCTAAGGGGCAACTTTTTCACGCAGAGGGTGCTACGTGTATGGAATGAGCTGCCAGAGGAAGTGGTGGAGGCTGGTACAATTACAACATTTAAGAGGCATTTGGATGGATATATGAATAGGAAGGGTTTGGAGGGATATGGGCCAGGTGCTGGCAGGTGGAACTAGATTGGTTGGGATATCTGGTCGGCATGGACGGGTTAGACCGAAGGGTCTGTTTCCATGCTGCACATCTCTATGACTCGATGAATATTGTAGCTATGATGTGGAGATGCCAGTGTTGGACCTCGGGTGGGCAAAGTCAGAAGTCACATGACAAGTCCAATAATTTATTTGAAATCACAAGCTTTCGGAGTGTAGCCCCCTAGTCAAGATTTCACCTGATGAAGAAGCAGAGCTCTGAAAGCTTGTGAATTCACAAACCTGTTCGACTAGAAACTGGCATCATGTGACTTCTGATTTTATCCATGAATATTAAACTGGCTAAGTCCTCAGTTACAACTTCTGAATTCTAGACCGTCTGTCTCAAAGAAAACTAAACACCGGGGAAAAAAAAGTCTCAGTAAAGAAAAGAACAATGAAAAAGCAAAGTGGTGATAGGTCAGATATTTCAGTTGTGAAGTTAGCAGGAACACCTTTCATGAAGAAATCATCACCGACTTTGAGCTTTCTACGGTCCTCACTCTGAAACTGCGTGCAAAACACACTCGCAACTTTGAGCTTAGGAAATCTGTGAAAGTATGGCAGTGTGAAAATTTTGATAGATCGGTACAAATATGAATACAAGGATAGTAAAATGTTGTTGGGTTGCAGATTACATCAACATTTATGGAGACAGAAACAAAGATTGTTCTTTTTGATGCAGAATTCTTTAAGAGGCAAGTATCTGCTTTTCTGCCTCTGCCCTCACAAGATGCTCCTGAAATTGTTTTTGCCAGAGAGTGCAAATGGATGTAATTTCTTGAAAGTCACAGTCCAAGCAGTTCTGTTACCTGCCACCAGAGGGCAGAGTCAGCATGCTCCTCTCCTAAAAGTCATCATTGTCCTACCAGCCAATTGGGCAGCTGTCTCATGACAGTAACCTGACAATCACCATGCCTCAGGTGAAGGGGACTGATAGAGAGGTATGGAAAGAGAGAGAGAGGAAAAGAGAGAGAGAGAAAGAGAAAGAGAGAAAAAGAGAAAAGAGAAAAGAGAAAAGAGAAAGAGACCCCATCATGGTAACCTCAGCCAGTGCACACATTGAACGCAGGTTGCTGACATCGCTCTGTATGGCAATGGCTGGTTTCCAATTTGCAAAAGGCAATGAACCACTGAATAAGGATAGTCAATAGATTACAGCATTATGGGGTGGAGTGGGCAAAACACACAGAAATGTTCAAATCAGCCTTGAGTGTACTGAATGGTAGGGCTGCATTGACAGGCTGAGTGACCTCCTGTCCCTACCTTCCTTCCTAAAGTTTATGAAGAAGGTATTAGGCAGTAGTTCAGTTGATCATTCATTCTAATTAAATAGATGAGGGAATGCTCTGGTATCTTAGTTTTAAAAGCCCAGCCTAGCCTCGATGTCAGGAGGGGAACAGTGAGACAAGCTGCTGTCTCATGGACTGGAGCTAAGTCACTGAATGCCATGAAACAAGAGTGGGATCTATTCCTGGCTGGGGTGAAGATCTGTTCATTGAAGTTAGTTACTACAGAAAATTTACATTCAGTGATCTCCTGAGTGATCCTAAATACCCCTCACTGCCCCAAAACAAATCAGCCTTTTCTTTCACACTCCCAAAAGCCCACATTGTTTTGGGTTGAATGGAAAGTATATGTACAAGGTGAAGCAGAACTAATGGGCCTTCTTTTAGTCTGAAGAACGGTCACTGGATCCAAAACATTAACTCTGCTTTCTCTCCACAGATGCTGAGTTTCTCCCGCAATTTCCACTTTTGTTCTCGAGGGTTTTTAACCTGAATGTTATTGGTTACATGAGTAAGATTGTGGATAGGAAGGTGAATTGACCCACTGTAGATTTCTGATGCCAATGCCATTCTGAATGAATGAAAGACTCTGGCATTATTCCGTACACATGAGAAACCAGGATAGAGAGCGAGATGATTTCACTCTAGTTTGCAGCTTTGTGAGTAATATTCCATTCTGGCAATGGGCTGCTCTCTAGACGACACAAAGAGGGATGCCCACCATCAGCAGGCAGTGCACACGTTAACAACAAGGGAGAATTTTCCTTTATTCAATTTTTGCCTGACTTAAAAGAGCCGGAGGAAGGAATGAGAGACAGCGAGAGACAGTGTGAGAAAGAGCATGCATGAGTGACTCCAAAAGCGAGCAAGTGAGACCCAAAGTGTGTGAGTGTGAGTAAGTGGGGGGGTGGGGCGAGGGAAAGAAAGAGAGAGAGAGAGAATGGCACAAATAGATGTGTATGTGCTTGCGTGCACTCACACACAAATATACACACACAGATATGCACACGTACATTCAAACATTAGCACATACCTCACCAACGGATGGACAGTGATAGATTCCAAGTGAACACATATGCAGAAAGAAAGACAGACATAGACAAGGAGACAGACACACAGATGTATAAACATAAAGATTGGCATGCACCACAGACACTGAAACAGAAGAGGTGAGGGTGAAAGATGAGAGAAGGAGGTCAAAGGAAAGATAGATAAGTGGGGGGGGGGCTGGGAGGAAAAAAAAAGAGACACAAACAGATTCACCAATCTCATATTTAGAAATAAATAATTGGCCCAATATTAATGGTCATTTCTACGAGTTCCAGATTTCTACTGTCCTTTTGTAATGTTTGTATTGAAGTTTGGTTGTAATTTTAACATCAGTCTCTCCCCACGGAGAGACCCAACTTTGGAACCAGTGGAAATTGGGTAAAAGGGGGACAAACTCCTTGCTGACCTTGCTATCTTAATGTCACAGAATAAGAAATCTTCACAGAATACATATTTGAAAAGATGGCATTAAATTTATATAATTTAAATAAAAACAGCCCAAATGAATAGCACGTCCTTCCAGGTTTTTTTAAAAACAAAATTCCCTTTTCCTGGGCTTGTGGAAGTGAAAGACCCTGCAGCACTGTACTAAAGTGTAAACCGAGATCTCAAGTACTGAATGCATCTGGTCATGAACAGAATTATCACTGTTCCCTTCCTGTATTTAACTGATATCCATCCATTTGAAGACAGAAGTAGGAATCAAATAAATTGCTACAAGGACCAGCCCTCTGTTGCAAGTCCTGAAACCCTGGTATTAATCTCTCTGCCTACACCTAACTCAGCAAGCATCAATCCACTAGAACTGGTCTCTCCTGCTGATTCCAGGATGTGCAGCACACAATTTGAATTTAATAAATAAAAACAGGAATGTAAAGTTCACTAATTGAAACCATGAAATTAGCGCTGATTATCATAAAAACCCATCTGATCCACTAATATCGTTTAGGGAAGGACATCTGCCATTGTTTCCCAGTCTGAGCCACAAACTATCTCAGACCCACAGCGATGTGGTGGACTCGGAGCAATTAGACAGAAAAATAAACACATGACCAGCCCAACAAATTGCACCTTTCTACTACAAGTGAGACATCGTCACCTCCCACCACTTAGAGGGTAACCTTCAGCCCCATGCCTATATCAAAAACTCAGGTGTGGCCAGTACTTGGTTAACAAAAACAAATAAAAGATTTCTTCTTTTTCTGTTTTAATCCAGAGATGAGCCAGAACTTACTACTACAGAAACTACAGTTGACATGAAGAGCAGAAACACGTTGGAGAGGAAGGTGGATAAATGAGGGAGGAGAGAGATGATGATCAGCTGATGTAGAGTGGGAGGCCATTCACACAGAGCGATGGTCTGTTTCTATCTTGTTAAATTTCATATAATTGTGCATTACGTTTGCACCAAAACTGGAAGAAAAATGGCTGAACTGCCAAATGTAAAATCAGAAATGTAAATAGTCAAAGAAGCAAAACATTGACAGCAATACAACCATCAGTTTCTCCCTGTAAGTCTCAAAGGGCTAATGGTAATGCACCATGGCTCAGGGATGACGAGCTGCAGTAAAGACACATACTCAGGTAGAGTGGGAGTAAGGAGTAGTTCCGGGCTCCTTGGTAGGCGATGAGGTTTATCTCCCGCTGCCGTTGCTGCTGTTGCAGACGGAGCTTGGCTCGCCGATGGTGACAGACACAGCAACAGCTCAGGATGATGATGATGGTCCAAACCAGCCAGAACCCTGTGGACAGAAAGACAAGCAAAATATCACACCACTGAGTTACATTGTAGTGACTCCAGCCAACTGGATAGCAGAAACTGCATGTCTGTACAAACACAAACCTAGAAAATAAGAGCAAGGGTGTTCTCCATTACCAATTCGACCGTAGTGCATTGTAAGGATCTACATTTGCCTATACTAACCTTTTTATGTTGACATTCTTACAGAAGCTTTTACAGTCTGCTTTTATGTTCCAAACTAATTTATTCTCATACTCTATTTTCTTCCACTTAATCAATTGGTTGGTCTCCTTTGCTGAATTCTAAGTTGTCACCAATCCTCCAGTTTGCCTTCTTTCTCTAGCCACTTTATATGGACTCTGCTTTGGATCGAACACCATCCTTGATTTTGCTCGTTAGCCATTGATACCACTAAACCTAAAAAAAGTTCACAAAATGGATGCTAAATTAAAATGGAAATTGCACAAGACTTTCCAAAAGAATCAAAGAATTCTTGTGATGTTTAGTTAAAGTAAATAGTCACAACATATCCATCTCTGGGAGATCAGCAGAACGGTTACAGACTGGTTAAAACTGCCAGCAGCAACACTCATTTTCAATTGTCCTAGTTGGGAGGCAATTTGCAAGAATAAATAATCTCCAATGCTTTGAATTCATTGACTATGTTGTGGTTCTGTTCCAGCTGTCCGAGCTGGGAATTTGTGTTGCAGACGTTTTGTCCCCTGTCTAGGTGACATCTCCAGTGCTTGGGGGCCTCCTGTGAAACACTTCTGTGATCTTTCTGATGGAATTTATAGTGATTTGTATCTGCCGCTTCCAGTTGTCAGTACCAGCTGTCCGCTGCAGTACCGGTATATTGGGTCCAAGTCGATGTGCTTATTGATTGAATCTGTGGATGAGTGCCATGCCTCTAGGAATTCCCTGGCTGTTCTCTGTTTGGCTGGTCCTATAATACTAGTGTTGTCCCAGTCGAATTCATGTTGTTTGTTGTCTGTGTGTGTGGCTACTAAGGATAGCTGGTCATGTCGTTTCGTGGCTAGTTGGTGTTCATGGATGCGGATCATTAGCTGTCTTCCTGTTTGTCCTATGTAGTGTTTTGTGCAGTCCTTGCATGGGATTTTGTGCACTACATTGGTTTTGCTCATGCTGGGTATCGGGTCCTTCGTCCTGGTGAGTTGTTGTCTGAGAGTGGCTGTTGGTTTGTGTGCTGTTATGAGTCCTAGTGGTCACAGTAGTCTGGCTGTCAGTTCGGAAATGCTCCTGATGTATAGTAGTGTGGCTAGTCCTTTGGGTTGCGGCATGTCCTCGTTCCGTTGTCTTTCCCTTAGGCATCTGTTGATGAAATTTGTGCGGGTATCTGTTTTTGGCGAATACATTGTATAGGTGTTCTTCTTCCTCTTTTTGCAGTTTTGGTGTACTGCAGTGTGTTGTGGCCCTTTTGAATAGTGTTTTGATGCAACTTCTTTTGTGTGTGTTGGGGTGGTCGCTTTTGTAGTTCAGGACCTGGTCTGTGTGTGTGGCTTTCCTCTATACCTTTGTGGTGAATTCTCCGTTCGGTGTTCTCTGTACCATCACGTCTAGGAATGGAAGTTAGTTGTCCTTTTCTTCCTCTCTCGTGAATCGGATTCCTGTGAGTGTGGCGTTGATGATCCGGTGTGTGTTCTCTATTTCTGTGTTTTTAATGATTACAAAGGTGTCACCTACATATCTGACCCAGAGTTTGGGTTAAATTTGCAGTAAGACTGTTTGTTCTAACCTTTGCATTACCGCTTCTGCTATGAGTCCAGAGATGGGTGAGCCCATGGGTGTGCCGTTGATTTGTTCATATATCTGGTTGTTGAATGTGAAGTGTGTTGTGAGGCACAGGTCCAGTAGTTTGAGTATGCAGTCTTTGTTGATAGGTTCAATGTCCTGTTGTCTGTTCTGTATGTCCAGCAGATTGGCTATTGTTTCTCTGGCTAGGGTTTTGTCGATAGAGGTGAACAGTGCCGTTACATCGAATGAGACCATAGTTTCTTCCTTATCTATGTGTATATTTCTGATGATGTCCAAGAATTCCTGTGTTGACTGTATAGAGTGTCTGGATCCGCTGATCAGGTGTTTCAGTTTCTGCTGTAGTTCTTTAGCCAGTTTGTGTGATGGTGTCCCTGGTAGTGATACTATGGGTCTAAGTGGGATTTCTGGTTTGTGCACTTTAGGTAGCCCATAGAATCTGGGGGTGTTGTTGCTTTTCGGTTTCATTCTCTGTCGGTCAAACCTGGTTATCTTTCCTTTTTTTTGTCGGTTCCTCAGGGTGTTGTTTATCCTATTGGTGAGCTGTCGAGTGGGGTCAAACTCCCTCTTTTGGTAGGTGTTGGTATCTACAAGTAGTTGTTGAGCTTTATGGATGTAGTCTGCTTTGTCCAGGATGACCGTCATTCTGCCTTTGTCTGCTGGTAGAATGATTCACTATTGACAAACTCATGTTTTAAAACTGCAATCCCCATGGGCTAGGGGGAAGTGAAAAGGAGCAAAATAAAAATTCTGTAAATTTCAATTTGTCCAAAACTTTGCCATTTTTATCTTAAGGTACAACAATTCCCAAACACCATCACCTGCTCTGAAGACAGGGCTGCCAATATAGGGGCAGAGGATTTTGAGAAGGCCTCAATCGCTGGAATTCCCTCTCTCTCAGCCTTTAAAGATATTCTTCAAACCCCATCTGTCAGAACAAGCTGAAGGTCACCTGTCCTAATATTCCCTTGGGCAGTTCAGTATCGCCTTGACAACACTCTCGCAAAATACTTTGGGTCTTTTTACAGCATTAGCGTCCCTGTGCTGGATACTTACCTCTGGTGAAAACATGAACACAGTATAAGAATAAGGGAGAGACCATTCAGGACTGAGAGGAGGAAGAATTTCTTCCCTCAGTTGTGAACCTGTGGAGTTCTCTCCCACAGGAAACTGCTGGGGCCAGTTTGTTAGATACACTCAAGAGGGAGATGGACATAGCCCTTGCAGCTAAAGGACAAAGGGTATGGAGAGAAATCAGGCGTGGGATGCTAAAATCGCATGATCAGCCATGATCGTGTTGGATTATGGTGTAGGCTCAAATGGCAGAATGGCCTACTCCCATTCCGATTTGTTCTGTTTCCATGTTAGAGCATCAGTCGGTCCAACTCCCTAAACTTTAAGCCACCCAAATGACCAAGTAGGGGGATCACCAGGGAGCTGCAGACTCATGTTGTCCAGGAACCAGCAACTTCACTCAAAGAGGGGAGGGGGGGAAAGCAGGCTCACAAACAAATCCCTTGTACTGAAAGAAACAAAATTAGGTCCTTAATTAGGAGCCAAAATAGATACTGGTGAGGAAAATTGGGATGATCAGTTTACATGTGGATCTCACTCACTCAGAATCTGGACAGCAACCAGGATTTGGAGGGCTGCTGTTTGACTGGAAGAAGATTCTGTGAACAAGCTGTGAACAAAAGCAATCTCCTTTTCTCCAGGGCCCCGCTTATGTTATAAGCGAGGTGGGACAATCACAATTCTATGTACTAGTTATTTTCTACTCCTCGTTATGTGCATGCAGTTTGCATTAAAAAAAAGTCCTGTGCAAGGTCAGCAAACTGGCAAGAATGTTTAGCTCTATGACATTTAAACACTACTGGGCCTGACTAATTAAGTTTCCCTTCCTCCGCTCCACTAAGCCCACATTATAGCCTTTTGGAACCCTCAGATGCTTCAGCTTCCTCTGAAATAGGCCCAAGAACTGTGTTTACTGGCACGCAGAGCAGCTACAGTTCCAGCTCTCACTGCAGGAAACACATTGCCCTGTTTGGACCAGTTGTCTCACACAGAACACATAAGCAAACAAACGCTCTGACTCAGCAAAACCACCTCAGCACAGGATGAGACAGACAGTCCAAATTCTCTCTTTTGTGCTTTAAATCGGAAAAACAGCTCACTCTCACTTCCTCTGATCACTGCTTTCCATTTCCCCCTTTTTGGGCACAAGGACACTCAACAATGTCATCTAAATAGCTGAGGATATCAATGTCAAAGGGCTTGCCAATAAAACCTACCTGTTTTGGTTAATGTTTTGCCAGAGGGTAACTTTTACATTTCCAGATATTCACCAACATTATATTGAAATGCACAGAAATAGGCCATTCAGCCCTCTCCCACACACACTCCCTCAAAAATATGCAAGTTCTGGTCCTCCTCCACCACCAAATCCAAGTCACCTGCCAACTGGAGGAAGAACGCTTCATCTTCTACTCTGGGACCCTTCAAACACAAGGCATCAACTTCAACTTCAATAGTTTCCAAATTTCCTCTCCCCTCATCCCAAATCCAATCCACCAACTCAGTACCACCCTCTTGACCTGTCCATCTTGCTTCTCACCAATCCACTCCACCCCCCCCCCACCACATTTACCACCTACCTACATCCACCTATCGCATTCCCACCTACTCGCCCAAAGACCAGATCATCCTGCGGTCTATGATCTCTGACTCCTGCGGCTGTAGACTTGAGAAACTTCAGTTACATTATTACATCACTGTCACTCTTTTGAACCTGTAATTAGCAGCTCTTCCAAAGAGCTAGCACAAGTATAATGGGTTGAATGGTATGTGTAAGGGTGTATGATTCCTACACCTAGGTTGCTTTCCTTTGCTTGCTCCCCATACAGAACTGCACCTTGCTGTGGGTTAAATGTCATCCGCCATTTTCCTGCACACATATCTGTCTCATTCTAGACGGCAGCAGGGTAATGCTTTTGAGCTGGGGTTTGTCCACTCTGAATGCGTTTCCTTCTCTTTTCTGGTCTTTTTTTCTTCTCTTTTCCTTTACAGTAGTGGTCTCATTAACATTAAGGGCACTTAAATGGTCATTTGAAACATCGAACAATTCAGCGCAGAACAGGCCCTTCGGCCCTCGATGTTGCACTGACCTGTGAACTATTCTCAGCTCGTCCCCCTACATTGTCCCATCATGATCCATGTGCTTATCTAAGGATTGTTTAAATCTCCCTAATGTGGCTGAGTTGACTACATTAGCAGGTAGTGCATTCCACCCCCTTACCACTCTCTGCATAAAGAACTTGCTTCTGACATCTGTCTTAAATCTATCACCCCTCAATTTGTAGTTATGACCCCTCGTACGTGCTGATATCATCATCCTAGGAAAAAAGACTTTCACTGTCTACCCTATCTAATCCTCTGACCATCTTGTATGTCTCTAGCAAATCCCCTCTTAGCCTTCTTTTTGCCAATGAGTACAGGTTCAAGTCTCTCAGCCTTTCCTTATAAGACCTTCCCTCCAGACCAGGCAACATCCTGGTAAATCTCCTTTGCACCTTTTCCAATGCTTCCACATCCTTCCTGAAATATGGAGACCAGGATTGTACACAATATTCCAAGTGTGGCTACACAAGCATTTTGTACAGTTGCAGCATGATATCACGGCTCCGGAACTCAATCCCTCAACCAATGAAACCTAACACACCGTATGCCTTCTCAACAACGCTATCCACCTGGGTGGCAACTTTCAGGGATCTAAGCACGTGGACTCCAAGATCCCCCTGCACATCCACACTACCAAGAATCTTTCCATTGACCCAGTACTCTGCCTTCCTGTTATTCTTCCCAAAGTACATCATCTCACATTTATCTGCATTGAACTCCATTTGCCACCTCTCAGCCCAATTCTGCAGTTTATCCAAGTTCCCCTGCAACCTGTAATATTCTTGCACACTGTCCACTACTCCACCGACTGTAGTGTCGTCTGCAAATTTACTAACCCATCTACCTATGCCTGAGTCGAAGTCATTTATAAAAGTGACAAACAGCAGTGGTTCCAAAACAGATCCTTGTAGCACACCACTAGTAACTGGACTCCAGGCTGAATATTTTCCATCAACTACCACTCACTGCCTTCTTTCAGAAAGACCAGTTTCTAATTCAAACTGCCCATGCCTCTGCATTTTCTTCAAAAGCCTACCATGTGGAATCTTATCAAAGGCTTTACAGAAGTCCATGTACACCATGTCAGGTGCTTTACCCTCATCCACATGCTTGGTCACCTTCTCAAAAAACTCAATGAAGTTTGTGAGACAAGACCTGTCCATGATGAAACCATGTTGACTATCTGAAATCAAATTGTTGTTTGCTAGATAATTATAAATCTTATCTCTTATAATCCTTTCCAAAACCTTTCCGACAACAGAAATAAGGCTCACTGGTCTATAATTACCTGGGTCATCTCTACTGCCCTTCTTGAACAAGGGTACAACATTTGCAATCCCCCAGTCCTCTGGTACCAAGCCTGTAGACAATGACGACTCAAATATCAAAGCCAAAGGCTCTGCTATCTCCTCCCTAGCTTCCCAGAGACTCCTCGGATAAATCCCATCCGGCCCAGGGGACTTGTCTACTTTCACTCTTTCTAGAATTGATAACACCTGTTCATAACTAACCTCGATCCTCTCTAGTCTAATATCTTGTACGTCATTCTTCTCCTCTACAACATTCTCGTTTTCCTGGTGAAAACCAATGAGAAATATTCATTCAGCACCTCTCCGATCTCCTCAGGGTCCACACTCAACTTCCCACTTCTGTCTTTGATTGACCCTATTCCTACCCTAATCATCCTTTTATTCCTCACATACCTATAGAAAGCTTTAGGGTTCTCCTTTATTCTATTTGCTAAAGACTGCTCGTGTCCTCTCTTTGCTCTTCTTAACTCTCTCTTTGAATCCTTCCTAGCTGATCTGTAACTCTCCATCGCCTCATCTGAACCATCTTGCCTCATCAACACACATGCCTCCTTCTTCTTTGTAACAAGAGATGCCATTTCTGTTGTAAACCACGGTTCCCTTACCTTATCACTTCCTCCCTGCCTGACAGGGACATACCTATCAAGGGCACGCAATATCTGTTCCTTAAACCAGCTCCACATTTCCATTGTCTGCATCCCGTGCATTTTGCTATCCCATTCTATACATCCTAATTGCATTATAATTGCCCTTCCCCCCCATCTAGAACTCTTAGCCTGTGGCCTGTACCTATCCCTTTCCATCGCTAAACTAAACATAATTGAATTATGGTCACTCTCTCCAAAGTGCTCAATTACCACTAAATCAAACACCTGGCCTGGTTCATTATCAAGTACCAGACCCAGTGTGGCCTCCCCTCTTATCAGCCCCTCGACATACTGTGTCAGGAAACCCGCCTGTACATATTGGACAAAAACTGATCCATCCGAAGTACTAGAGTTATAGCATTTCCAGTCAATTTTGGGGAAGTTAAAGTCCCCCATAATGACCACCCTATTCCTTTCACTCCTACACAGAATAATTTTGCCAATCCTCTCTTCCACCACACTGGAACTCTGCGGAGGCCTATAAAAAACTCCAAGCAGTGTGACCTCTCCTCTCCTATTTCTAACTTCAGCCCACACTACCTCAGTAGACGAGTCCTCATCAAAAGTTCTCTCAGCCACCGTTATACTATCCTTGACTAACAAGGCCACACCTCCCCCTCTTTTACCACCTTGCCTGTTCTTAATGAAAGATCTAAACCCTGGAAACTGCAACATCCATTCCTCTCCCTACTCTATCCATGTCTCTGAAATGGCCACAACATCGAAATCCCAGGCACCTATCCATGCTGCAAGCTCATCCACCTTATTTCGGATACTTCTGGCGTTGAAATAGACACACTTCAAACCAGCTTGCTGTCTGCCAGCACATTCCTGTGACCCTGAAATCCCGTCCTTGTCCTTTCTACTCTCATCCTCCTGTGCACTGCAACTTCAACTACACCTCCGGTTCCCATTCCCCTGCTGAGCTAGTTTAAATCCACCCAAATAGCACCAGCAAATATGGATGTAATGGAATAGTGTAGGCTAGATGGGCTTTAGATTGGTTTCTCAGGTCGATGCAACATAGAGGGCCGAAGGGCCTGTACTGTGCTGTTATGTTCTATGTTTGCATACCTCCTGTCCTCAGGTTTAGATGGCACTGGCCCAGTGTGCACCTCCTGGCAGTAGCCAATGAGCTCCATCTTATTTTTCAGTGTGAGCACAGGACCTGGCATTGGCAGCTGCTACGTTGACGGAGACAACTTTGGTTGAAAGATGGCACCTGAGGATCGGAAACTTTATCGTTGGGTCTGGCACCGGTGGCAGCGGAAGGGCATCAGAGTGACATGGACAAGCAGCAAGAGATGGTACTGTGACGTTGCTGGGTGCAGTGCAGGCAATGGCAGGGCAGAATTGACCCACGGGTGAACAATGCCACTCTGATGTTGGTGGGCCTGGTGCAAGTGGTAGCGAAGCATTGGCAGAGGAGAGTTGGCTCAATGGTGTAAGATGGCATCTGAGGATTGGCCACTCCGATGTGGACATTGACGGAGTGGTGGCAGAGGGACAGCAGTGCAGGTGTCCTTGATGGGCTGGCTCAGGACTGATGGACTCTCCATACACTACATTTTTTTTTGTCCTTATTGTTAAACTATTCAAAATGGCTGCAGATCACTGTGGCAATGGAAAAGCTTTTCACTATATTTTACCGTTTTTCTTACGGTAAAATACATGTAACAATAAATCATTCCCGCACTTCATTCTAGTGCCTCCTAGTGGTATCATCGGCAGATCTGACCAAATTGCACCAAGTTCTGTAGTGGGATTAAATAAAGCAGAAATGAGTGATTCCAACAACATCCCCCACCCCCGGTACTGCAATCATTACTCTGCTCTATTTCCATACCTTATGTAATTTCAGTGTCTGTTGGGTCTACATGCTCTTACAGTAGGTCTCTGACCACAAAGACTAATCGATAACAGCAGGCTGCTAATGACCCTTTGCCTACAGGAGATGCAGTGGATTGGATTGAACATGTGACATACGTTCTGTGTCATAGCATAACCACGTTGCAGATCAAACAGCTCACAAGGTCAGGGCAATCAATTCCTCAGTTCCAATCTGATGTGTACAAATAAAAGTAATCAACAAGGTTCAAGGAGTATATAAACAAGAGGAATGGGGCTTGTGTGGTGCAGTGGTAGCATCTATACCCCAGAACCAGGAGGTCCGAGATCAAGTTCCTCCTCATCTCTGAGCAGGTTTATTAGAAAGTGCAAGCAGAAGGCCACTCAGTCCCTTCATTCAATTCGATCATAGCTAATGTGTATCACAACTCTATTTCCAGCACTTAAAAACTTTGCCTAATCACAACCTATTGACCTCACCATTAAAACTCCAACTAGGGAGTTTTGAGAAGATTTGCAGCTTGGGTTGAGGTTCTGGATGTAGGTTTGCTCGCTGAGTTGGAAGATTTGTTTTCAGATGTTTTGTCACCACACTAGACAACATCTTCAGTGAGCCACCGGTGAAGTGCTGGTGTTATGTCCTGCTTTCTATTTGTGTGGTTAGGTTTCCTTGGGTTGGTGATGTCATTTGCTGTTCTTTTTCTCAGAGGGTGGTAGTTGGAGTTCAAGTCGATGTGTTTGTTGACAGAGTTCAAATTGGAATGCCATGCCTCTAGGAATTCTCGTGAATGTCTGGTTGGTTTGTCCAAAGATGGATGTGTTGTTCCAAAGTGGTGTCCTTCCTCATCTGTACATGAGGATACTAGTGAGAGTGGGTCATGCCTTTTTTTGGCTAGTTGATGTTCATGTATCCTGGTGGCTAGTTTTCTGCCTTTTTGCAAAATGGACGACATTTACAAAATACCTTTCAAGAGCTGTAACAAACACTACATTGGACAAACAGGGATAGCAGCGTTTTTATGACAGGGAACAGTCACAAAAACATTAGCAATGCTGCCTCACAGCACCAAGGACCCAGGTTCAACTCCACCATCAGAATGGAATGGAGCTTGTATACATTCTCTCCATGTCTACACTGCTTTCCTTCTCGTCTCCAGTTTCCTTCCATAGTCTAAAGATGTGCAGGTTAGGTGCACTGGCCATGTTAAATTTTCTCTATTGTCCAAGGATATGAAGCCATGGGAGTTGCAGGGTTATGGGGATGGATCTGGATGGGATACTCTTTGGAAGGTCGGTATAAATTCTAGAGGCCAAATGGCCTGCTTCCACACTACAAAGGGATTCTGAAGGTCTCTGACTGGATATTGCCCAACTCAGATGGTCAAGAGAGCAAGGAGATCTATCCAAAGAACTATTTCACAAGCATGAACACTATAAAACATTTCCCACAATCAGTAAAATTGAAATGCTTTCATTAAAGGACAGCTTTAAGTTAGACAGCACAAGACAGCTACTGGAAATATTAAAGGAGAAATATAGCTTGAATCTATTTTTAAATGTCATGATGGTCTTCTATTTTTAGATTTTATGTATAAAGATCCTTGCACAGAAAGCGATTTAAGAGAGGAGCCACTACAAATCATGTACAAATCTGTGAACCACCCACAGGAGCTACAGAGAATGTGGCAATTCAGGAGATGGATTAATAATGGCACAGTTCACAGGTAAACAAATTTACAATTTGTATTAATCACGAGGGAAATGGCCTTTTGGACACAACAGACTTTCCCCTCATCCTTCAAAATGTATTTATTTTCCTAATTTGCATTGTAATAAATGCGTTACCGTATCACCCTGACTGACATACAGGCTGCCCATTACAAAGCAGGAAGTAGTTTATCTTCTTCCTAAATGTCTGATGATTCTACATCTTACTGCAGGTGGTTTTCTATTAGCAGCTAAGCAGAACAATGCTGTCAAGTTTGGGAGAGGTTGGGGGTGCACTGGTATTGTCCCATCCCTGAGTGGAGAGACCCACCTGCTCCAAAGATGTACAAGGTCACCTCTGAACAGGTTAATTAGATTTTTTTTAAAAAATGGTGGTCAGCGTAGGAGCCATCCTGTGGAACACTGGCAACATTCCTACCCCTGGACCTGGATTCAAGTCCAACCTGCTCCAGAAGTGTAGAATAATATCTTTGAACAGTTTGATTAGAAAAACAGGTCAAATTCTTAAAAAAAAAAGCAACACCACTGGAGTTGGAGGGAGGGGAGTGTTTATGGCAGAGTGGTAATGTCCCCACTTCAGAGTCAGGAGGCCAAGGTTCAAGTCTCACCTGCTCCATAACAACCCTGAAGAGGTTGATTCAAAATATCCAAACATAAATAGGAAACAGTTGTGGCACTGAGTGTGTATGTGAGCTGCGAGATCCGAAGACATCAATGACCCTTCTCCACAATGAAAATACTTGCCTCTTAAAGAAAAAAGAAAGCAACACTACCTAGACTTTAAGGACTTCAACATGTTGTCTAGCAATCACCATTGTTAACAGCTAACCCGAGAATGCAACTTTTTAAAAAAATGGTTTTGTGATTTACACATGAAAGTGAAACTATCACTGTATTCTAACAGAATATTTCAATGTATAATTTCAGTTACATCACACTGTAAATTTTTGCTATAAATTCTGTGTATTAGGATTGAGCCCTCCACTATCACCCGATGAAGGAGCGCCGCTCCGAAAGCTAGTGTGCTTCCAATTAAACCTGTTGGACTATAACCTGGTGTTGTGTGATTTTTAACTTTGGACTTTAAGGATTATTGTGGTGCAGCAGTGGATTAGGAAAACATGCCTTGACCTAATGTTGTTGCGAGCATCACAACATATCTGAACAAATTGATGTTTAACAATAAAGTAGCAACTCTACTTTAGGAAGGCTGTTGTGCTATGGTAGCAGTGTTCATCTATAGTTACACAACCCGGAAACAGACCCTTCACTCCATCCCATCCATACTGACCATAATCCTAAACTAAACTAGTGCCACCTGCCCGTGGTTGGCTCATCTCCCTCCAAACATTTATTTTTTATTTGTTTATCTAAATGATTTTAAATATACCCACATCCACCACTTCTTCTGGTAGTTCATTCCACACATGTACCACTCCATGTAAAAGAATTGTCCCGATGTCTTTTTTTAAAAATCTTTCTCCTCTCACCATAAACGTACGTTCCCTAGTCTTGAAATCTTAGAATCTTAAATTTTAATAATTTGGAGTCAGGAGACCTGGCTTTAAGCCCCAAGACCCCACCTATTGCAGAGGTGTGTCAAAACAGGCTGATTAGAAAATATCAGTAACAGCAACCTGTAAATAGTTCAACTAAAATTAAGGGTCTTGTGTTGAAGTGGTAGTGCCCTGCTTTGAGCCAGGAGACCCCAGTCTCACCACTCTAGCAGTGATCTCTATTCAAAATATTTCTTCCAGCGTAGGTTGGAGCACAATATCAGGTACAACAAGGCAAAGACCAACATGCAGGACGGATCTGAAGACTTGCTTTTGATAATTTCTGGTATTGATACTGACTAAGGACTGGACTTTGCATTTTGGGACTTCAGCACTGAAGTCAAATGTGGATCCTGATTCGCTATCTGGACCAAGACTTTTATATTTTGTACAAGTAGTTCTGCACCAACGGTAGTGCCCCAATACTGTGCTTAGATTAAAGCCAAGTCTACGCTAGTATGTGACACTCAGTATAAAGTTATAACATCCCCCACCCAGGAAAAACCACTCAGACCACTTCACAAGCCAAACGGAAGGAAAAACAAATCCACAGGTCAAATGGGGCTCATTGGACAGAGGAATTTTGAGATGGGATTGAGACAATTGCTGGCCTCAGGACCTCACATAAACTTAATGCAGGGACCTAGCAGGTTGTAACACTGGTTCAAAGATGTACAGCATGGAAACAGACCCTTCGGTCCAACTTGGCCATGCTGACCTGATATCCAAAATCAATCCAGTCCCATTTTCCAGCAGTTGGTCCATATCTCTCAAACTGTTCCCTATTCATATACCCATCCAGATGCCTTTTAAGTGTTGCAATTGTACCAGCCTCCACCACTTCCTCTGGCAGATCATTCCATACACGTTCCACACTCTGCATGAAAAAGTTGCCCTTTACGTCCCTTTTAAATCTTTCCCCCGTCATCCTAAATCTAAGCCCTCTAGTTCTGGATTCCCCCACCCCAGGGAAAAGATCTTGTCTGTTTATCCTATCCATGCCCCTTATGACTTTATAAACCTCTATAAGGTCACCCCTCAGCCTCTGATGCTCCAGGGAAAACAGCCCCGGCCTATTCAGCCTCTCCCTTTAGCTCAAACCCTCTAACCCTGGCAACATTAAGGCAAATTTTTGAACTAATTCAATCCACACTCTGCTTTTTCTACTAAGCGGATACTTTTTGATGTTTCCGTTAAACTAAGTGAATAATGTTGTAAAATGTTCAATTATTCTAAAGTTAAATGACATCAACTTGAAGGCAGATCTTTCAGCTGCAACCCACTAGCTTGAAACTTGCTATGTGAACCTTATATGGTGTTATCAGGTAGTTCTTATTTTATTAGATACAGAGGAACCTCAATTATCCGAATGACATGGGCAGGCAGTATTTTGTTCGGATAATCGAATGCTGGATACCACAGTTTAGCCAAGCATCGGGACATCGCGGTCGTGCTTGGATAATCCAAAATCCGGATAATCCAATATTCAGATAATCAAGGTTCCTCTGATATCAATGAATTAATACGAAACTGCTATCCATTAAAAAAAATCCAACCAGTTCAAAATGTTCATCAGGGATGGGAATCTGCAATTCTTACTCTGTCTGACTGACATGTAACATTAATCCCAAACTCTCGGAGGGACTGAGTGAGCAATAGAGCACTCAGGGCAACAAGAGATAGACAATAAATGCCAATCCTTGTGAATGAGGACCATATTCAGTGAACAAATAATCAACAAAACTGTAATCCTGGTGCAAGAAACATCTTCTTTCTTTAGGCACAATGAAATGTGGGAAATCTGGCTCAGCAACATCCCACTAACAAATAACCAGATAACCATGTCTTGATGATCAGCCATCCATAAAGGCACAGCAATGACGTTACACGGTGAGAGACTCCTGGCAATGGAACATGTACCACTGTGACCCACTGCTTTCAAGGTAAATGAAGAGAATGGCTAAATGCAATGGCTTTTCTGCACATTAGAAAAAAGAAGCCATACAATTTGGTAAAATAAAACTTGTGATTCACATCAAAAACTGGTGACAGACAATACTAAAATCAGTAAGAATTGTGTGTGTCAGTACTTACACCAAAGCTCATAATAGTAGTTACAGCATTGTGACTCTCCACAACAGTGTCCTGTTTCACAGAAGTAACTCTGGTTGTTCACTCCGATGCACACCTCTCTTTCTTGAGACTTCAAAAAGAAGAGAAGGAAAAAGAATTATGGTGGTGATGAGACAGAGAAAGAAAATTACTGATGCCAATGATTGCTATGTAACCAAAAGACTAAACTTCACTAATACCCACTTCACCCATCATCACTGGCTGGAACTTATTATTCTATAGTAATGTGGTTCATTCATGGGAAAGGGATAGAATTGGTTTGGATTATCCTTAATTTGAAAATCAAAAATTAATTTCACCCAATCTACCCAATTCTATCCAATGAGGAAGATAAACTGTTCTTTGGTATTTGTGTTTTACCTTTCTGAAGTAAACAGCAATTGTCACAAGGGGTCATTGAGAGCCCTTATTATGTTTTTCTCCTGTATCCCTGGTGGTGGCCTGCAATGTTGGCCTCAGGACCTTACGTAAACTTAATGCAGGGACCTAGCAGGTGTGGTTGTAACACTGGTTCATTCAGAGTAATGTTACACATAAGGGTTTACACTGAAGACTTAATGGATCATTGAATCCTGATCAAAATAAATAGTCTGCCCATTATCATCAGGAAAATCTACAGCTGGTGAGTAAAAATATCACATTAGCTTTCCACCTAGAACTAATGCACAATGACTGCCAAACAGCTTCAGTTTAAAATAAAAAAGTGACAGCATTAAAAATATAACATTTAGTATCCTAACCCAAATCAGAAAGAATTTATATGATGATTACAATTCAAAGCCCATTACTCCCCATGAGTGTATCCTTCAATCTCCCCATTCCGATCCCTGCAATAATACCCGATTAGTCACAAACGACATCAATCCCTCGGAGAAAATGGAGCAATGGGCACTTTCCCTCTTGAACCTCTCCACTGCTTTTGGCATCAACAGTCAAGAGAATCTCTCCTCCATTGGTGAATGGAGTCGGAGAACTCTGCTCCCAAGGTGAAGCTCATGTCTGCTGACAATATCCAGTATTTCCCCCCTCACCACTACTTTCAATTCCTCTCCTGCCCATGTACTTACGCTAACTGTCAGAATCCAATATCAGACAGTTGCAATTTCCTTCAGTTAAACACTGGGAAGATCAAAGCCACTATGTCCGAACCCCAAATTCTAAAATTGAGTCAGTTCCTCACCCCAGTGCTAAATTAATCTAGTCCCATTTGCCAGAATTTGGCTCATATTCCTCTAAACCCTTCCTATTCATACACCCATCCAGATGACTTTTAAATGTTGTAATTGTACCAGCCTCCACCACTTCCTCTGGCACCTCATTCCATACTCACACCACCCTCTGTGTGAAGATGTTGCCCCTTAGGTCCCTTTTAAATCTTTCTCCTCTCACCTTAAACGTATGTCCTTTAGTGTTGGACTCCCCAACCCTGGGGTAAAGACATTGTCTATTTATCCTATCCATGCCTCTCATGATTTTATAAACCTCTATAAAGGTCACCCCTCAGCCTCCGATGCTCCAGGGAACACAGCCCCAGCCTGTTCAGCCTCTCCCTGTAGCTCAAATCCTCCAAACCTGGCAACAACCTTGTAAGTCTTTTCTGAACCATTTCAAGTTTCACAAAATCCTTCCTATAACAGGGAGACCAGAATTGCGCTCAGTAATGTAAAAATGCCCTAACCAATGACCTGTATAGCCGCAACTGTACAGTGTACTTACGTTAACTGTCAGAATCCAATATCAGACAGCTGCAATTTCCTTCAGTTAGACACTGGCAAGACTCCCAACTCTGATACTCAATGCACTGACAAATAAAAGGAAAGCATACTAAACATCTTCTTCACTATCCTATCTACCTGCAACTCCACTTTTTAAGGAGCTATGCACCTGCACTCCACGGTCTCTTTGTTCAGCAACACTCCCTAGAACCTTAGCATGAAGTGTATAATCCCTGCTAAGATTTGCTTTCCCTAAATGCAGCACCTCATATTTATCCAAATTAAACTTCAATTGCCACTCCTCTGTCCATTGGCCCATCCGATCAAGATCCCATTGTACGCTGAGGTAACCTTATTCACTGTCCACTGAACCTCCAATCTTGGGGTCAACTGCAAACCTACTAACCATATCTCTTATGTTCACATCCAAATCATTTATTTAAATGACAAAAAACAGTAGACCCAGTGCCAATCCTTGTAGCACACGGTTGGTCACAGGCCTCCAGTCTGAAGAGTAACCCTCCACCTCTACCCTTTTCTCTGAAACTTGTATGTCTCACTGACCTGACTTTAGCTCATCTGCTGCTGAAATCCTCATTAATGCCTCTGAAAGTCAAGTATTCCCCTGTTTAATGTGCTAATCTTCACCCTCCATAAATTTCATCTAAACTCAGGTGCACTCCGTCTTTCCTTCATAAACACTGGGCTTGGTTTCCTAATGTCTCCAATTTGAAATTTCCATCTTCTTGTTCAAATCCCTTAATGGCAGTAACACTCACCAACTCTACCTCTTTCATCCTGCTATCGCCCTGAAAACCCAACGTTTCAGTAACCCCTGACCCCCCCCACCTCATTTGTTCTAACTCAGTCATCCTATCCTCAGCTGCCTTACTTGGAACAACACTCTGGAATGGTCTCTAAATTTCTCCACCTCTCCATCTAATTCTCATCCTCTAAACACACCCCTTAGTTCAAGCATTTTAATGCCTCCCCTTACTGTTTATTTCTAATTATGCCTTGGAGGATCGCTGCATATGTTTCTATATGAAACAGCTTTATATATGCAAGTTATGACGATAAGAAACCATTATTGCACAATATATCAACATATCCTGGACAGTTTTTGAATGCTGCAACATAGAACATAGAAACGTACAGAACAGAACAGATCCTTTGGCCCACAATGTTGTGCTGAGGTTTAATCCTAATGTAAAATATAGTAACTTAACCTATGCACCCCTCAACTCACTGCTATCAATGTGCATGCCCACCAGTCGCTTAAATGTCCCCAATGACTCTGCTTCCACCACCACAGCTGGCAACACATTCCATGCATTCACAACTCTCTGCGTAAAGAACCTACCTCTGACATCTCCTTCATACCTTCCTCCTATTATCTTCAAACTATGACTTCTCAGACCAGTCAATCCTGTCCTGGGGAAAAATCTCTGGCTATTGACTCTATATATCCCTCTCATTATTTTGTACACCTTGATCAGGTTTCCTCTCTTCCTTCTTCTCTCCAGAGAGAAAAGTCCGAGGTTATTCAACCTTTCATCATAAGGCAAGTCCTCCAGTTCTGGCAGAATCCTGGTAAACCTTCTTTGCACCCTCTCCAAAGCCTCTGTATCTTTTCTATAGAAGGGTGACCAGAACTGGACACAATATTCCAAGTGTGGTCTCACCAGGGACTTGTAGAGCTGCAGCTAAGCCTCATGGCTCTTAAACCCGATCTCCCTGTTAATGAAAGCCAAAATACCAAATGGTTTCTGAACAACCCTATCCACTTGGGTGGCAACTTTGAGGGATCTATGAACTTGCACACCCAGATCCCTCTGTTCCTCCACATTGCCAAGAATCCTGTCTTTAATCTTATATTCAGCATTCGAGTTCGACCTTCCAAAATGCATCACTTCGCATTTATCCAGGTTGAACTCCATCTGCCATTTCTTAGCCCAGCTCTGCATCCTGTCTATGTCACGCTGCAGCCTGCAGTAGCCCTTGATACTATCGACGACACCTCCAACCTTTGTGTCATCTGCAAGTTTATTAACTCACCCCTGAAGCTCCTCATCCAAGTCATTTATAAAAACTACAAAGAGCAGAGGTACAAGAACAGAACCCTGTGGGACCCTACTCAACACTGACCTCCAGGCTGAATAATTTTCATCAACAACCACTCTCTGCCTTCTGTCAGCCAGCCAATTCTGAATCCAGATAGCCAAATCTCCCTGTATCCCATTCTTCCTGACTTTATGAATGAGCCTACTGTGGGGAATCCTATCAAATGCTTTGCTGAAGTCCATATACACCACATCCACTGCTCAACCATCGATGACCTGTCTTGATACCTCCTCAAAGAACTCAATAATATTTGTGAAGCATGACCTGCCACTCACAAAGCCATGCTGACTGCCTTTAATCACGCTATATTTTGCCAAATAGTCATAAATCCTATCCCTCACAATTCTTTCCAAAACTTTGCTGATCACAGACGTAAGACTGACTGGTCTATAATTGCCAGGGATTTCCCTATTAGGAGGAGAAAGTGAGGTCTGCAGATGCTGGAGATCAGAGCTGAAAATGTGTTGCTGGAAAAGCGCAGCAGGACAGGCAGCAACCAAGGAACAGGAGATTCGACGTTTCGGGCATAAGCCCTTCTTCAGGAATTTCCCTATTACCCTTCTTGAAAAGGGGAACAACATTCACTTCCTTCCAATCCCCTGGTATGACTCCCATGGAGAGTGCGGAGGCAAATATCCTCACCAGCGGCTTAGTAACCTCCTTTCTCGCTTCCCGGAGCAGCCTAGGATAAGTCTCCAGGGTCAGACCAGACTTATCAATCTTAATGTTTTCCAAAATTTCTAGCACATCAATTTCATCAATCTTGATCTGTATCCCAGCTCTAAGTTTTCTTGAAATGATATAACTGTGCTTCATCCTTGCATTAATTTGTTGTTAAAATAATGACAATCAAGCACTAATAAATTACTCATTACACTTACCTCTCCTTATCAGAGATCTATATTACTATTACATCTGGTTAATTCTCCCATATCTTAATTCCTTGTACTTGCAGTAATAAATGATCATAATAATAAAATGGATGTGGGACAAAACAATTGAATGCACCTATCATTGAAGACAGCCCCCAATTTGGAGGCATTTCCAGCTCCTCTTAACTGCATTGAGTTACCATCCAAGAGATGCACAGCAACAATTGATAAAGGTTCCATCAGTAGCATCTTACAAACTTGCAACTTCTCCCACTTAGAAAGACAAAGACAGCAGATGCTAGGCAATACCATCTCTTGCAAGTTCTCCTTCAAGCCACATACCATCCTAACTTGGAATATGTCCGTTCCTCCAATATCACTGGATCAAACCACGGAACTCCCTCCCTGACAGCATTGTGGGTGTCCATACACAGCATGGATTGCAATGCCATGGTGGCTCAGTGGTTAACATTGCTGCCTCACAGCACAAGGGACCTGGGCTCAATTCTAGCCTCAGGTGACTGTCTGTGTAGACTTTGCACATTCTCCTGGCGTCTGTCTGGGTTTCCTCCAGATGCTCTGGTTCCTCCCACAATCCAAAGATGTGCAGGTTAGGCAGATTGGTCATGAGACATTACCCATTGTGTTCAGGGATGTGTAAACTAGGTGGATTAGCCATGGTAAACTTCAGATTACAGGGATGGATTAGGTCTGGCCGGCATGCTCCTTGGAGGATCAGGCTGGATTCGATTGGCCGAATGGTCTGCTTCCACACGGTAGGGATTCTATGGTTCACTACTTAGTGGTTCACTACCACCTTCAAGGACAATTAGTGATGAACAACAAACATTGACTCAGTGGTGATAGAAAAAGAAAAAGGAGATTGCAAAGAATTGGATGGACCCAATTAAAGTTACCAACCATGTCAGAATAGTCCCACTTTGTACTAAACATTTCAGAAAGAACTACAGCGTCAAGGTTTCATTACTATCTTCAGAGTCATCTATGCAGGGTGACAGGGAGCACAGGATGCAGGCTAATAGTAAAATGGCAAAAAGACAGCGTTAAAAATCATAAGAACTACAGGTACTGGAAATCAGAAACAAAATGAGAAATTGCTAGAAAAAAAACTCAGATCTGGCAGCATTTGTAGAGAGAAAGCAGAGTGAATGCTTTGGGTCCAGTAACCCTTTTTCAGAACTGAACAACTTTATCAGTTCTGAAGGAGGGTCACTGGACCAGAAATGTTGACTCTGCTTTCTCACCATAGATGCTGCCAGACCTGCTGAGTTTTCCCCGGCAATTTGATTTTGCAGATCAGGATGCCTCAGCACCCAGCAAGGCAGAGGAAGATGGAGTTGAAAGCAGAGGTGGCTTTGAAACAAAGTGTACAGCTTTTTGGGAAGTGGGAAAGTGGGGTCGTGAATTAGGAAATATTTTAGCATCACCAATGACTGAGTATTTCAAATACATTGTGACAGACATGTGCTAACATGGAAATTCTCATGATTACAATGTTCACAGACAGAAGGATAATTCAATGCAGACAAAAGTGTTACTCAAAATTTGGCCATCTGATAATGAAGGTTATGGACAAATCATGTTCATCATATACAAGCCTTAAATAATAGACAGATCTAAATTTTATTAAACTGTAGAAGTTGAACACTACACAACTTTGAAACCTTTCGCCTCTACTTAAAAAAAAGTCCAAGAATACTGCAGCCATGGACAAAGGTGTGCATGGGACATGCAATCCTGGAAAATAGGCAGGGTGGCATGGTGGTTAGCAATGCTGCCTCATAGCGTCAGGGACCCGGGTTCGATTCCAGCCTTGGGTGACTGCCTGTGTGCAGTTTGTACATTCTCTCAGTGTCTGTGTGGGTTTCCTCTGGGCAGGTTAGGTGAATTGGCCATGCTAAATTGTGTTTAGTGATGTGTAGGTTAGGGGTAAACGTAGAGTAATGGGGCATGGGTTTGGGTGGGATACTGTTTGGAGGGTTGGTGTGCACTGATTGGGCCAAAGGCCCTGCTTCCATACTGTAGGGATTCTAAAAAAATCTAAATCTGCCAATTACCACCTCATCAATCCACACTTAATTGTCAGTCAAATGTTACATGCTGTCATTAACAGTGCTATTAAGCAGCACCTGCTCAGCGCAGACCAGTTTGGGTTCTATTAGAGCAACTCAGCTCCTGACCTCATCACAACCTTGGTTCAAACATGGACAAAAAAAATAAACAGCTGAATTCCAAAGGTAAGGGGAGAATAACTGCCCTTGACATCAGGAAGCCCTTGCAAACAGGAATCAGTGGAAATTGAGGAAATACTCTACTGTTGGAGTCATAAATGGCACATAGGAAGATAGTTGTGGTTGTTGGAGGTCAATCATCTCAGCTCCAGGACACATGCAGGAGTTCCTCAGGAGAGTGTCCTAGGCCCAACTATCATCCACTGCTTCATCAGGACTTTTCCTTTATCTTTAAAGGTCAGATATTTGCTGATGATTGCACAATGTTCAGCAGCATTCACAATTCTTCCGATACTGAAACAATCCATGGTCAAATGAAGCAAGACCTGGTTAAGATCCAGGGCTGTGCTGGAAAGGCACAGCAGGTCAGGCAGCATCCGAGTAGCAGGAAAATCGACATTTTGGACAAAAGCCCTTCATCAGAAATGAGGCTGGGAACCTCAGGGGTAGAGAGCTAAATGGTGGGGGGAGGTGGGGCTGAGGAGAAGGTAGCTGAGAGTGAAATAGGTGGATGGAGGTGGGGGTAAAGGTGTTATGTCAGAGAGGAGGGTGGAGCAGATGGGTGGTAAGGAAGACTGATAGGTGGGACAGATCATGAGGGCGGTGCTGAGCTGGAAGGTTGGAACTGGGATAAGGTGGGGGAAGGGAAATAAGGAAACTGGTGAATCCACATTGATGCCGGGGGGGGGGTAAAGAGTCCTGAGGCAGAAGATGAGGCGTTCTTCCTCCAGGCATCGGGTGGTGAGGGAGTGGCGATGGAGGAGGCACAGGATCTGCATGTCCTCGGCAGAGTGGAGTGGAGGGCGGGAGGAGTTGAAGTGTTCAGCCACAGGGCAGTGTAGTTTATTATTGCGGGTGTCTCAGAGTTTTTCTCTGAAGCGCTCTGCAAGTAGGCGTCCAGTCTCCCCAGTGTAGAGGAGACCGCATCGGGAGCAATGGATACAGTAAATGATGTGTGTGAAAGTGCAGGGGGAACCTTGATGGATGAGGAAAGCTCTTTTGGGGCCTTAGACGGAGGTGGGGGAGGAGGTGACATATGGCAACGTACATTTGTACTACATAAGTACGAAGCAATAACAATTGCCAGTGCGACTGAACAAATTATCTCTCATTGCCATCACCAATTACCTCACTATGAACATCCTATGGGTTACCATTGACCAGAAACTGGACTAGCAGTGGATACAACTGCAGGGAAGAGGCTAGGAATTCTGCAGCAAGTAACTGTCACCTTCTGACTCCCCAAAACCTGTCCACCACCAACAACGCATGAATCAGGAGTGTGATGGAACACTCCCCACTTACCTGGATGACTGTCCCAAGGTATTTCCCAAACTACCTGCTCAAAGATGTTATAATACATCCCCGGAGTAGGTGGGACTTGAGCCTGGATCTCCTAGTTTAAATGGAAGGACACCCCACTGTACCACAAGAGCTCTTAATGACTGCTGTTCCAATGACACTCAAGATGATTGATGCCATCCAGAGCAAAGCAACCCACTTGATTGACACTGCATCTACAAACATTCACTCTCTCCACTACCAATGTCCAGTAGCAGCAGTATGTACTATCTATAAGATGCACTATAGAAATTCACCGAGGCACCTTAGACAGCACCTTCCAAACCTACAAGCACCTCCATCTTGAAGGATAATGGTAACAGATACATGGGGACACCACCCCCTGCAAGTTCCCCTTCAAGACACTCACCAGCCTGACTTGGAAATATATCAAAGTTCTTTCATTGTTGTTGGGTCAATCCTTCCCTAAGGGCATTGTGGGTCTACCTACAGCACATGGACTGCAGCGGGTCAAGAAAGCAGCTCACCCCCACCTTCTCAAGGGCAACTAGGGATGGGTAATAAATGCTGAGTGAAGGGACCTCCACAACCCAGCCAAAAAACATCAGACAGCCGGCTACTGAGACATATCGAATCACGAAAAGCTTATGCAAAACTGGCTGCCTGAACACAAAAGTGATCATATTTCAAAAATATGTTGAATAAGGAGAGAAACCACATTTTATGATTTCCTAAAACAGCCATGCAGTCTGTGCTATCCAAGACAGAATCTGGATAGCAGGTAAAAAGACCATAAGCACCACTGAGTCAATAAATTTGTGAGGTCTGCAGATGTTGGAGATCAGAGCTGAAAATGTGTTGCTGGAAAAGCGCAGCAGGTCAGGCAGCATCCAAAGAGCAGGAGAATCGACGTTTCAGGCATGAGCCTGAAGGAGGGCTCAATAAACTTGTATCCAACTAACATACAGGGAAATCAGCTCAGACCTCAATTTAAAATGGGCGTAACGTAATTATTGCTGCATTTTCTATAAAGCAAGATAGAACTGTATATACATATACATGATGTGATACTTTTCACATCAAAACCACTTTACAGAAAATTAAGCATTTTTGAACAAACTATTGGTCTGTTGTAATGTAGGAAGCACAGCACTGAATTTGCACACAGACCATTCCAAGATAGAGGGAGGGCAAGATTACCAGATAAAGTCCTCTGTGATGTTGATTGAAATACAACCTGGACACAAAAGATACCTCCCTGAATCTTCAGCATAATAATTGGATCTTTTACCTCCAAAGGGGAAGACGAGATCACTGTTTAATTTCCCATTGAGAGAAAGCTGCTGTGACAGTGCAACCTTCCCAATGTTCTGCACTGGAATTTCAACCTTGATTCATGTCCTAGATGGGGATTTGAACACAAGACTGTGTGGTTCAGAGGTATAAGCACCACCATGCAAGCCATGGCTGACAAAGCAACAACTCATTTATAGCTCTTTTTAAACAGAATAGAATGTCAGAGTCATAGAGATATACAGCAGGGAAACAGACTCTTTGACCCAACTCATCCACACTGGCCAGATATCCAAAATTAGTCTAGTCCCACCTACCAGCACTTGGCCCATATCCCTCTAAACCCTTCCTATTCATTTACCCATCCAGATGCCTTTTAAATGTTGCAATTGTACCAGTCTCCACCACTTCCTCTGGCAGCTTATTCCATACACGTACCACCCTCTGGGTGAAAAAGTTGCCCATTAGGTGCCTTCTAGATCCTTCACCTCTCACCCTAAACCTATGCCCTCTAGCTCTGGACTCTCCACCCCAGGGAAAAGATCTTGTCTGTTTATCCTATCCATGCCCCTCATAATTTTGTAAACCTCTAGAAGGTCACCCCTCAGCCTCCGATGCTCCAGGAAAAAACAGCCCCAGCCTGTTCAGCCTCTCCCTATATCTCAAGCCCTCCAACCTGGCAACATCCTTGTAAATCTTTTCTGAACCCTTTCAAGTTTCACAACATCCTTCCGATAGGAAGGAGACCAGAACTGCGTGCAATATTCCAAAAGTGGCCTAACCAATGTCCTGTACAACCACAACATGATCTCCCAACTCCTATAGTCAATGCTCTGACCAATAAAGGAAAACATACCAAACGCCTTCTTCATGATCCTACTCACCTATGTATCAATTTTCAAGGAGCTATGAACTTGCACTCCAAGGTCTCTTTGTTCAGCAACACTCCCCAGGACCTTACCATGAAGTGTATAAGTCCAGCCGTGATTTGCCTTTTCAACTGTAGCACCTCACATTTATCTAAATTAAACTTCATCTGCCACTCCTCAGCCCATTGGCCCATCTGATCAAGATCCTGTTGTACTCTGAGATAACCTTCTTCACTGTCCAGTACCCCATCAACTTTGGGGTCATCTGCAAACTTACTAACTATACCTCCTGTATTCATATCAAATCATTTAGATCAATGATGAAAAGTACAGGTACACAATCA
The DNA here is from genome assembly GCF_020745735.1 of Hemiscyllium ocellatum. Classification (NCBI taxonomy): domain Eukaryota; kingdom Metazoa; phylum Chordata; class Chondrichthyes; order Orectolobiformes; family Hemiscylliidae; genus Hemiscyllium; species Hemiscyllium ocellatum. The sequence goes on from NC_083422.1 coordinate 55,863,172, forward strand.
TTTATCCAAAATCCTTTGGGGTAGTTTTTCTAGGATTTTGGAATAAATGTCATTTCCACATTGAAATAAGAGAATCTTACCTAACAGCAGACCCAAATGTGAGTAGTACAAGTGCTGAGACACAATCGATATCTACCAGTGCTGGGCCACACTGCCACGTCACATCTGAGTGACATGGGTCGAGTGGGTGTGGAGATGGGTCACCTGTTCACACGCCAAACAACCTTGTTATGCAGAAAAAAAACTTCACAAGAAAAACTTCAGATTTTGGAGCTTTTCGGATTTCAGATGAAGAATTGTGTACCTGTAGTAGACCAGCACCGATCCTTGTGGCATTTCACTGGTCACAGGCCTCTAGTCTGAAAAGCAACCGTCCACCACCACCCTCTGTCTTCTACCTACAAGCCAGTTCGGTATCCAAATGGCTAGTTCTCCCTGTATTCCATGAGATCTAACCTTAGGAAATTAATCAAACAGAATCTGATACCAAACCCCATTAGGAATTATTGGACCTGATCATCCAAAACATAATTTAAAATATAGATAATGTTGCCATAATGTAAAAGGAGAAGAGAGGTGCAAAGCAGTAGAGAGGTTTAGAGGGGAATTCTAGAACGTTAGGGGATGTATGCTAAAACACGCAGATGTTTTTAGAGGATCCCTTACAGATACTTCAAGAGGTGGGAAGTGAAAGAACAGAGGAACATAGGAGGGTCTTTGGAGTGGAGGAAGTTAAGAGCTAGGCAGTAATAAGGTCTTGTTGGGATTTAACAAAGATGTGCCTGGACCAAGCACCAAGAGAGTCAGCGAGCATGAAGGTGGGAGACTTCAACTCCATTGGACTGACAAATAGCTTGAAGCATACCATGTGGGACCACATCATAAATTAAATGATCTCACTGAGACTAGCACAAAACTAAACCAACACAGTTGATGCAGAATACATCCTTGGGGAACAGGTTCCCCGGAATAACATGACTACTTTGCTCCACCTCCATCCATCCACAGTTTCGACAAGGTAAGTTGCTCAACAAAGATTTTAAGACAAGCTAAAATAAACCTAGGAGACTTATGTTGCAGTGGTAATGGCCCTATCTTTGAGTCAGGAGGTAAGGGCTCAAGTCCCACCTGGTCCAGAAGTGTGTAATAAAGTCTCTGAACAGGTTGATTAGAAAAAAGAAAATGAACGAACTTTAATGTACAGCATTTCAAAATTTTGACCCAATCACTTACAATCATATTTCATGCTAAGCTACCTGCAGGATCAGAGCTGGTGTTAACCCAAGTTGCTCCTAGGTCTCACATGGTGATTATGGGGAATACAGACCTTTCACAAATAAACACAAATTCAAATTTCATAATTTATTATGCAATGATCCTGAAAGAAATAGCAGTACACAATGCAATAAAAACTAAAGAATGAACTAGATCAAGTTTAAACTCTTGTAACTCCATTGCTAAGTCATAAAACAGAAATCTCTCAAAATTAGATCAGGTCAAGGAGGAACAAATCCCAAATAAGACTAGTAAACAGCTTTAAGACAGTACAAATCTGATTTTAAAGTTACCTTGGATGCAGTACAACATCAATTTTACATAATTCAAGCTTTAGTGTTTAAATCTTTTGCATTTTTTATGTTCGTAGGGAAGTCTATTTCTCTGCACCTAAACAGATGGTCAAACCTTTTGTAATGAGAAATGATTGTACACCGAAAGCTCATACATGCATATTCTTTTATAAAATCAAAATCTCTGAAATTTGCAGTTTCTTTGTTCCCTCAATAATGTTGTTTAAGCCAACTTCCTTATCCAACACTGCATTACAGTCATGGCTCTTACCTTAGTTATTAAATGCTGAAACAGAATCATGGCAAAACCTGGTTTTAAAATCCCTGTATTTCACATTAACTGCATTTACTTTCTGTATATTTATGCCTTCAAGCCAGGAACCTGTTCACTTCCCAGTGTCAACAAAGACTATCCAAAACTTTACATGTTCTCACTAGATTACCTAAGGTGGATCCAAAAACTCTGTGCGACTGACGTCCATCTGGCAACACAAAGTAAGTTAGTTTATAAAAATCACTGTCATTAGCAATCTGCAAAGTCACCTCTACTGTGAGCTGAAAAGAATGGGCAATTGTGCCAGATACTGATTTATATAAAAGATTTCCATGGAACACTTCAAGTCTAGTTTTCCATTAATCCAGTGTAAACAGATTTGTTAGAAGTAAGTAAATATCACTGTAAACTTCAACTTAGCTATTTACTGTAATGTAGGATTTTGAATCATTAATTAATAGCTATTATTAACAATAGTGACTACTGTTTTAGGAGCTGACCGAATTGTACCCAACGTTTTACTTCAAGTAGATTCTGTCACTTCCCCCAAACCTCCAGATTCTATGACTAGATCAATTACTTCAAACTCTGATCAATTATCATAAATGTTTTGTTGGTTGTTACATGATGAAGCCTCACCAAGCTCAACAATGCTTATGTTTTTCAAACAGGCATGCACCCAAGCAGAGAAACAATGTTTTCAGCAGGAAAATCCTGATGCAAAAGTAATTTTGAGGATGACAAATTGCACAAAATAAAACAACTTCAACATTTCCAGACAAATTTCACTTAAAAAAATGTTAAAAGGGTGAAATGAAAGTTACTGGTATGACATTTCCCATCCCTGAGAAATTCCTCCAAGCTCTTAAATGCTGGAGTTACTCAAAACGAAGAGACTTTACTTTGATTACTTCCTGAAATAGTTTCCTTTGTACAGCATCTTGAGGCTCTCTGTGAATACTCCATTCCTTTTGAAATAGAGCTAGGAGATATTTAATAGTTATCTGAACCAACAGAATAGGACAGACATTAAAATGGAAATTGCTGGAGAAACTCAGCAGGTCTGGCAGTGGAGAGAAAGCAGTGTCAACATTTCAGGTCCAGTGACCCTTCAAGACTGATTGTAGCTCGGAAAAGGTGGGATATATGCTGAAGACTTGGGCTGGTGGGGGAGGTGAAAGGAGTGAGTGGATAGGTAAAGATGGAAACCATAGGGAGAGAAAGACAGACAGACAGACAGACAGACAGAGTCAGGCAAATAAAGGAATGGATAATTGTGAACCAGGGTAGGAAAAAAGCTCATAAAGGTGGTGAAAATGGATTGGCATCGACTAGGCCTGGGGTATGGAGGTGGGAAAAGGACATGGGAAGTGGTGGTCAGGCCCTAAAAATTACTGAACTCAATATTAAGTCCAGAAGGCTACAGAGTTCCTAAGCGGAAAATGAGGTGCAGTTTCTCCAGCTTGCTCGGAGCTTTGCTAGAGCACTGCAGCAAGCCCGAGGCAGAAATGTTGGTGGGAACACAGTGGCGTGTTGAATTGGCAGACAACCAGAAGTTCAGGGTCCTTTTTGTGGGCAGAATGTAGGTGCTGGCAAAGCAGTCACCCAGCCCGTATTTCATCTCCCTCAGAGCAAAAGGACACACATTGAGAACAGCAAATACAGTCGACTGGATTGAATGAAAGACAGGTAAATCTCTGCTTCACCTGGAAGGTGTGTCTGGGGCCTTGGATATTGAGGAGGAAGTAAATGGGCAGGTGTTAAACCTTCAGCATGTCACAGGGAAAGGCGTGGGAGTGGAGGGGGTGTGGATCAGTCCCTGTGGAAGGGGAAGGGAATGTGTGTCTGGGGGTGGCATCCCACAAGAGGTGGTGTAAAATGGCAGCTAAATGATGCTGATGGGAATTGGGGACCAAGGAGACCCTACTGGGTGCTGTGGGAAGAGAATGGGACTGACAATTGCTTGGATTGTCATTTCAGCTAGGTGACACTGTGCATGGCAATGCAGCACTCCAGCACGGTATAGGAACATTTGCCTAGGTTAACATTTTCACCTGTTCTCAGTTCCCAATTTAAAGTATCAACAATTTTATCAAATTAATTCAGATTGACTGAGAGAACAGTATTGATGCTTTCAAGTTAAGGCTAGATAGGCACGGAGGAGAGAAGATGACACTGATAGGGTTTAGGCTCTGGTCAGACCATATTCGGGTTCCATATTGAAGGAAGGGTGTGCTGCCACTGAAAGAGGGTCCAGAAGAGGTCTACAGGAATGATTCTGGGGATGAAGGGCTGGTCATATGAAGAGTGGTTGAGAACTCTGGGTCTGTACTCAACGTTTAGAAGGAATCTCATTAAAGCTTACAGAATACGGAGAGGCCTGGATAGAGTGGACGTGGAGAAGGAGTTTCGACGAATAGGAGAGACCACGAAAACTGAGGGCACAGCCTCAGAGTGAAGCGACAACCCTTTAGAACTGAGACGAGGAGGAAATTCTTCAGCCAGAGGGCGACAATTCTGTGGAACTTATTGACACAGAAGATTGTGGAGGGTAAGTCATCGAGTATCTTTAAGACAGAGATGGACAGTTTCTTGATGAGTAAGAGGATCAAAAGGTTACAGGAAGAAGGCTGGAGAATGGGGTTGAGAAACATTTCCATCATGATCGAATGGTGGAGCAAACTCGATGGGCTGAATGGCCTAATTCTGCTCCTCTGGTCTTAGAAGAGGAGGTTAGTGTGGAAGAATGATCATCAGGGTTGGTTGCATGCACTGATCCTGTTCTGTGCTTCCTAGAATTGGAAAGGGGCCCGAGACACTTACTGTAATGTTGTTTGCTTCCTGGCTAACACCAGCAACCCATCTGATACTTTAAGGCGGTAAGTATTTAGGACAGAGATGAGAAGCATATCTCAAGGGTTTGAGTATATTTGGAATTCCTTTCCTCTAAAAAGCAGTGGGATGCAGAATCTTTCAATATTTGCGAGGCAGAGGTAAATATATTCTTCACTGTGAATAAGGAGTATATAGGAATGTAGAGCTGGGGTTAAAATCATGATCTTATTGAATGATGGAGCAGGCAAGAGGGGCCGAACGGCCTTCTCTTGATCCTTGCTCAGGTAAGTACCCTGGAAATGATGGTGCTGAGCTGCCTTCTTGAACTGCTGCAGTCCTTGGGGCAGATAGACTCCCAGAAACAGGGATGATAAGGCATTATATTTCCAAGACAAAGTGTGCAACTTGGAGAACTTGCGGGTGGCAATGTTCTTGAACATTTGATGCCTTTGACCACTGCAACTGTGCATTAATGGTGAAAGAAGGGACTATTGAAGGTGGGGGATGAGGTGCAAATGAAGCAGACTACTACTCTGTCCAGCACAGAGTTAAATATAAGGGCTATTGGAGTCTTATCCATCCAAGCAAGTGGAGAGAATTTGAGACCAGAGGGACATTTGGCACTTTCAGTGGGAGTGGTGAGGGCTATCATAGGAATTACAGTCAGACAATGATGAATGTTACATAATCGGTCTGTAAATGAGGGACTGTGACCTGCACATAAACATGACAGGGTACACAAGAACAAGCATGTTGAAGTTAGGGGAGGAGAAAAACTGAAGAAGTGCAATTTTGAACTTACAGAAAGGAAGATTTGAAGAAGAGTTGAGTAAAATTTTAAATCCAAAAACCTGGTTAAAATTGTTAAGTTAAAATAATCCAAGGAAGGATTACTGGATTCTGTTCATGCAATAACTATAAATCTATTTTAAGCAAACAGTACTTGATAAAGTCTATTTCATGAACTGCAGCAGGTTTTATTGGATCTTATTTTAAAACTGGAAAGCAAGCAGAACTAGTGACTGAAATTATTGCAGCACATTCCTGTTTAAAGCTGTTTCTCAAACAAACTGCAGTTGTCAACTGTATCTGTTTGAGATTCCAGCCTCACCCTCAGCTGCTTCTGAAACCCTTGTGCTTTTGTCATCTTCTGATGCAACATTCCTGATGCTCATTTGCCATACTTCAATTCCAAAATCACAATGACTGTGTTAGGACACACATTAAATCTCACGGATAATTAGGGATAAGAAACAAATACTGGTTGGGACCGTTGTTATTTGTTGTGAACATTAATGAAGAAAGGCACGCTTACCATCCTATCAGTTTTCATGGCAAAGAGAGAGGAGGATGTCCAGGAATTGTAGGAGGCTAACAAGACTGGTCAGCAGGGGATAGTAGTGGAAAATGGAGTTCAGCCTGGAAAATAAAGGTGATGCATTTGGGGAAGGCTAACAAGGCCAGGGATTACACAATGAATGAAAAGAAGATTAGAAAGATTGAAGATCAGGGAACCTTGGTATGCATGCCCACAGACCCCAGGAAGGAGAAGGTTATGTTACAAGGTAGTTAAGGCAGCATATGGGATGCATGCCTTTATTGGGAGAGAATACAAGAGTAGAGAGGTTATGCTGGAACTGTATTAAAAAAAAAAATGCTGATTTAGGCTACAACTGGAGTACTGGATGCAGTTCTAGTCATTATATTATAGCAGAGATAGGATGCAGAGGAGATTTACTAGGATACTGCCTGGGCTAGAGGGTTTCAGTCTGTGAGGAAAGACTGGGTAGGCTGGGGATGAGTTCCTTGGAGGAGGTGTATGAGATTATGAAGGGGAGGATAAGGAGACACTTCTATTCCAAATGGAGGGGTCAATAACTAGGGGACACTGAATGAATTTAGAACATAGAAAATAAAACATAGAAAAATACAGCGCAGTACAAGCCCTTTGGCCCTCGATGTTGCGCCGATCCAAGCCCACCTAACCTACACTAGCCCACTATCCTCCATCCTCCATTTAAGAGGACAAAGATCAAGAGAGATTTGAGGAGAAATACTTTCACCCTGAGGGTGCTGAGAATTCGGAGCACTATGTCACAGAGAGTGGTTGAGCCAGAAACTGTCATCGCATGTAAGCAGTATTTAGACATTCACTTGCATTACCATAGCCTCCAAGATCTGGAAGATGAGATTGATAGTCAGATCCTTGCTGACCAGCATGGACACAGTGGGCCAAATGGCCTCCTTCTATGTTGACAATGAGTCAACCATAGAATCCTTGAGAATTGTCTCACCTGGTTGTATGGCAGTAGGCCAAGTAGAGGCATGGTAACAGTTGTTATGTGGCAGGAATAGTGACCCAGAGGTCTGGGCTTATGATTGGGAAACAAATTCACACCCACCAAGGTAGCTGGGTGCTTTTAAATTCTATTAATAAAGCTTGGAATAAACTCTAATCTCAATCAATGGTATTCAAAATTACTATCAATTGTAGACTTCCTTCCAGTAGGGTCATAACTGTTTTCACTGGAAGGAAATGTACCATTCTTACCTGGTCTGGCCGAAATGGAGCAGGATAGCTATAGAAGGTGGTTAAGGCAGCACATGGTATCCATGCCTTTATTGCGAGACCCATAGCAATGACATTGACTGGTAGTTACTCTGAAATGGCCTAGCAAGCTATTCCAAGTATTCAGCACACTGACACCTAGTCAAGGGCAAATAGGGAAGGACAATAATTGCTAGTATTACCAGGATCACTGACATTCCATGAAAATAAAACAAAACTTGTTGTGCAGGAAGAACAGGAAAATTCTGTGGGAGTCTCCTGTCAAGTCTACTCCCACTGGCTAATTAGAGAACAAGAAGATACGAAGGCCAAAAGACACATTCACTCAACAGCTGCATCCTATTCACAAAATGAGCTGCCAGAGTCTCATAAACAATCAAGCATGATTACGTTAACCAAAGTGAACTGAAAAATCCAATTCCAAACAAGAGTCTTTGCATTCAAAACATTAACAATTGTTTTCTTCTCTCTCCACAGAATCGCCAAACACAGAGATAGGCAATTTCTCTTTATTGTTGAACAGTTCAATAGTATGAACTCATTATTCATATAGTTTGCAACAAATGGGATTTAGCATCTTCAAATATACCATTTAATAGTGATTGCTGTTTCTCATCCCTAATTGTCCTTGAAGTTGTGTGAGATTTAATGTGTGTCCTAACACAGTCATTGTGATTTAGGAATTGAAGTATGGCAAATGAGCATCAGGAATGTTGCATCAGAAGATGACAAAAGCACGAGAGTTTCAGCAGCTGAGGGTGAGGCTGGAATCTCAAACAGATACAGTTGACAACTGCAGTTTGTTCGAGAAACAGATTTTGGTGCCAGATTGCTTTGGAGAAGATTTATCAGAATGAGAGACTTCATTTTATCTGGGAGGGACTACAGAATTGTTCTCATTAGAATACGGAGAATTTAAAACGGAGCTTGGAAGGGTTTGATAACCTGAGCAAAGTGGAGTTGCGATGACTAGTCAGATTTGAGTAATCATTGTTCACATTTTTATGATAATGGGGTGAAGAACCAGAGGTGGATGAGGAAACTCTTAAGTGGCTTTTATGATCTGGAATTCTACAGGACTGGTGGAAAACAATTCAATTCTAAAGATTCAGAATGGAATAGGATAAGTCCTTGAAACCATTGACTATTTGGAATAAATGCAGAGGAGTGGAATTAAATGGAGAGCTTTATTAATAAGTCAGCACAGACAATGAGGTGAATGGATGGCAATGGGGGCTCAGTGGTTAGCACTCCTGCCTCAAAGTGCTAAGGACCCGAGTTCAATTCCAGCCTTGGGTGACTGTGTGAAGTTTGCACATTCTCCCCGTGTCTGCATGGGTTTCCTCCAGGTGCTCCAGTTTCCTCCCATAATCCAAAGATGTGCAGGTCAGGTGAATTGGCCCATAGTTTTCAAGAATGTGTAGGTTAAGTGCATTAGTCAGGGGTAAATGTCGGGGAATGGGTCTGGATGGGATACTCTACAGAGGGTCGGTGTGGACTTGTTAGGCTGAAGGGCCTGTTTCCACACTGTGGGGATTCCAGGATTCTAAAGGCTTGCCTCTGAGCAGTCACATTAGTTTTTTAAAAAAACAATTTGTTGATGGGACATGGTAATCACTGGCTAGGCCAGCATTTTACGTATGTTCACATTTCCCTTGGAGATAGTGATAACAAACTACTAACTGCAATCGCTGTGTTTCATTAGATCTAGGTACACCCACAGTACCATCTGGAGTGGGAGTTGCCAGACTTTGACCCAACAAGAGTGAAGCAACGTTGATGTAGCTCAAAATGAGAATGGTGACAGGCTCGGAGGGAATCATGCAGATAGCGTCGGATGATGTGGAGTCTGTGTGGGTGGAATTGAGGAACCACAAAGGCAAAAAAGCCATAATGGGAGTGGTGTATAGACCTCCTAACAGTGGTCAGGACCAGGGACATAACATGTACCGGGAAATAGAGAAGGCATGTCAGAAAGGCAAGGTCACGGTGATCATGGGAGACTTCAATATGTAGGTGGACTGGGTAAATAATGTTGCCAGTGGATCCAAAGAAAGGGAATTCATGGAATGCTTACAGGATGGCTTTTTGAAACAGCTTGTCATGGAGCCCACAAGGGAGCAGGCTATTCTGGACCTAGTGCTATGTAATGAACCAGACTTTATAAAAGATCTTAAAGTAAGGGAACCCTTAGGAAGCAGCGATCATAATATGGTAGAGTTCAGTCTGCAGTTTGAAAGAGAGAAGGCAAAATCGGATGTAATGGTGTTACAGTTAAATAAAGGTAATTATGAGGGCATGAGAGAGGAACTGACAAAAATCGACTGGAAGCAGAGCCTACCGGGGAAGACAGTAGAGCAAAAATGGCAGGAGTTTGTAGGTATAATTGAGGACACTGTACAGAAGTTCATCCCCAAGAAAAGAAAGATTATCCGGGGAGGGATTAGACAGCCATGGCTGATAAAGGAAGTCAGGAAATGTATTAAAGAAAAAGAGAGATCCTATAAAGTGGCCAAGAGCAGTGGGAAATCAGAAGATTGAGAAGGCTACAAAAACAAACAGAGGATAACAAAGAGAGAAATAAGGAAGGAGAGGATCAAATATGAAGGTAGGCTAGCCAGTAATATTAGAAATGATAGTAAAAGTTTCTTTCAATACTTAAGAAACAAACGACAGGCAAAAGTAGACATTCGGCCACTTCAAACAGATGCTGGAAGCCTAGTGATGGGAGATAAGGAAATAGCAGGAGAACTTAACAAGTACTTTGCGTCAGTTTTCACAGTGGAAGACATGAGTAATAGCCCAACAATTAAAGGGAGTCAGGGGGCTGAGTTGAGTATGGTTGCCATTACAAAAGAGATAGTGCTATAAAAGCTAAAAGGTCTTAAAATTGATAAATCCCCTGGCCCTGATGGGATACATCCTAGAGTTCTGAGAGAGATGGCTGAGGAAATAGTGGAGGCATTGGTTGAGATCTTTCAAGAGTCACTGGAGTCAGGAAAAGTCCCTGATGATTGGAAGATCGCTGTTGTAACCCCCTTCTTCAAGAAAGGATCAAGACAAAAGATGGAAAATTATAGGCCAATTAGCCTAACCTCGGTTGTTGGTAAAATTCTAGAATTCATCATTAAGGATGAGGTTTCCAAATTTTTGGAAGAGCAGAGTCTGATTAGAACAAGTCAACATGGATTTAGTAAGGGGAGGTCGTGCCTGACAAACCTGTTGGAATTCTTTGAAGAGGTGACAAGTAGATGAGACCAGGGAAAAAACCCAGTGGATGTGGTCTATCTAGACTTCCAAAAGGCCTTTGATAAGGTGCCACACGGGAGGCTGCTGAGCAAGGTGAGGGCCCAAGGTGTTCGAGGTGAGCTACTGGTATGGATTGAGGATTGGCTGTCTGACAGAAGGCAGAGAGTTGGGATAAAAGGTTCTTTTTCGGAATGGCAGCCGGTGACAAGCGGTATCCCGCAGGGTTCAGTGTTGGGGCCGCAGCTGTTCGCATTATATATTAATGATCTGGATGAAGGCACTGGGGGCATTCTAGCGAAGTTTGCCGATGATACAAAGTTAGGTGGACAGGCAGGTAGTACTGAGGAAGTGGGGAGGCTGCAGATGCATCTAGACAGTTTGGGAGAGTGGTCCAGGAAATGGCTGATGGAATTCAACATGAGCAAATGCGAGGTCTTGCACTTTGGAAAAAAGAATAAAAGCATAGACTACTTTCTAAACAGTGAGAATATCCATAAAGCCAACATACAAAGGGATCTGGGAGTGCTAGTCGAGGATTCTCTAAAGGTAAACATGCAGGTTGAGTCGGTGATTAAGAAAGCGAATGCAATGTTGTCATTTATCTCAAGAGGGTTGGAATATAAAAGCACCATTGTGCTACTGAGACTTTATAAAGCTCTGGTTAGGCCCCATTTAGAGTACTGTGTCCATTTTTGGTCCCCACACCTCAGGAAGGACATACTGGCACTGGAACGTGTCCAGCGGAGATTCACACGGATGATCCCTGGAATGGTTGATTTAACATATGAGGAACGGCTAAGGATCCTGGGATTGTATTCATATGGAGTTTAGAAGATTAAGGGGAGACTTAATAGAAACTTACAAGATAATACATGTCTTGGAAAGGGTGGACACTAGGAAATTTTTTCCGTTAAGCGAGGAGACTAGGACCCGTGGATACAGCCTTAAAATTAGAGGGGGTCAATTCAGAACAGAAATGCGGAGACATTTCTTCAGCCAGAGAGTGGTGAGCCTGTGGAATTCATTGCCACAGAGTGCAGTGGAGGCCGGGACGCTAAATGCCTTCAAGGCAGAGATTGATAGATTCTTGATGTCTCGAGGAATTAAGGGCTATGGGGAGAATGCGGGTAAGTGGAGTTGAAATGCCCATCAGCCATGATTGAATGGCGGAGTGGACCCGATGGGCCGAATGGCCTTACTTCCACTCCTATGTCTTATGGTCTTATGGAGGTGCCCCATACAGCTGCTGTCCTAGTTCTTCTGGATGGTAGATGTCACAGGTTTGGAGGTTGTTGTTGAAGGTGGCTTAGTGAATTACTCGATGACATAAACTATTGGAAATGCAGTGCCTGTGGTGCCAAGTAAGCATGCTGGATGTGTGAAACTTGTGTCGTTGGAGTTGCACCCATCCAGGCAAGTAGGGAGAACTCCTTCCCACTCCTGACTGGGCTTTACAGATGATGGACAGGCTTTGGGGCTGAACCACCTGCTGCAGAATTCTCAACCTCTCATCTGCTCTTGTCACCACAGCATTCACAAGGCTGGTCCAGATCAACTCCTATTCAATGGTAACCTTGAGGACATTCTAAGATTGCTTGTTTATTATTATCATAAACTGGGTGGCATGTATTTTCTCTCCCATTGGATATTAAGAGAAGAATGACTGGGGGTAATAATGATCAGGGACAATGCAATAGGCTGGCCTGAAATTCACCACTTTACATGACAGTTTGATGATAAACAAGCAGCATTCTAATGATATCACAACAGTATATCATCTGCTGTCAGTGTCTTAAATGAAAACTAATGTAATGAGTGAAAATAGCCACTATGAGATGAGAAAAATCCCCACACTGATTTTTGTTTTTAGCCTGGACGAGAAACAAAATGTATCAAGTTTCATAATACTATAGATAACATCTGTAGACATGCAGAACATGCAAATACTGTCCCTTGATCTGGCTCAAAACTGAGAGCAATGAATAACAAAGAGAATCAGACTTTGAGTTTTCGTCATGAGAGGAGTTACTCCAGTGGGCTAACTGTGACAAAGGGACATAAGCACTGAGCATCGAGAAGTGGTCACAGTGTGTTGTTATGTGCAATGAGAACAGGACAGTGTGAAGGGGTGAGGTGGCAGGAAGGACGGCAGGAACAAGCCATGGTCATGATTTTTAAACTCCGGGGGCAACAGGAACTTTTGCAATTTTGACTTGCATGTACCTACAGAAAGATGAAGTGCTCTGTCACTTAGATCCATTAAGCCTCACCTTTAATTTAAAAAGAAAATCAATTCCATCTGCTCACCATACTTTTTAATTCCTTTTCCTTCCAGGAGCGTATCTAACTGCCGCTTGAACCCATTTTTTTTTTAGGAGCCACGTCAATGTTCTTCCCAACAATTTATTTCAAATCTTGTTTACCGATTGCTTTTTGTTTTCGCTCTTTGTTTCACTCCTTATCGATTCCTGCCTTGTAAAACCTGTCTCCCAGATTTGATCGTTCCACACGGAACACAATTTACCTGCATCAAAGTTTGCCAATTTCCTTCCTAACCTTTCAACCCTGGACCTAGTGGTAACACTCTCACCTCAGAATCCAAGTGATTATGGGTTTAAGGACTTGCTCCAGTAAAATGGGCACACATCTGTGGGAGCACTGCACTGTCAGATGCTGTCTGTCATGTGAGACATTTAAACTACAGCTTCATCTGTTCCTTTAGGTGGATGGAACTGATCCTGTGGTACCACCTTGAGAGAGAGGAGCTTTCCCCTAGCACCTTGGTCAGTCTCTAAACCGTAGAAGAGAACAAGGTGACCATTCCATCCATCACCCCTGTACTTGCTCTTTGAAAGAGTTCTTCTAATTTGCATTACCTCCCTGCACTGTTCTGATACCTTGTGATTCCTACACATTCCAATACTAGATCATTAATGAATTTACCTTATTTCTACACCAGGTGCCATGAAAGAGAGTGAGGCTGGTTATTTAACTCATTATTACTTTGGGAACCTTGCTGTTAGGCAAACACAACAACCAGTTGCACTATGTTCTAGAAATTAAACATGGAATGCTTTGGGGTGTCTTAAAGATGTGGAAAGGATTTCTATAAATGTAACTTTTTTTTCTTTCAAACTGCAGAAGATGAAAATAACTACTCGAGGCCATTCGGCCCATTGAGTCTGCACTGGTTATTAAAAATTCGCTTGCAGGATGTGGCTATGTTTAGCCCAACATTTATTGCCTGTCCCTAATTGTCACTTGAGAAGGTGGGGGTGAGCTGCCTTCTTGAACCACTGTAGTCCAAGTGCTGTGTTAGATCCACAATGCCCTTAGGGAGGCAATTCCAAGATTTTGTCCCAGCAACTGTGAAGGAATGGCAACATATTTCCAAGTCAGGATGATGAGTGGCTTGGAGAGGAATTTGCAAGCGGTGGTGATCCCATCTATCTGCAGTCCTTGTCCTTCCTACATGGAAGTAGTCTTGGATTTGGAAGGTGCTGTCTGAGGATCTTTGGTGAATGCAGTGCATCTTGTGGATGGCTCATTCTGATGCTACTGAGCATTGGTAGGGGAGGGAATGGATGTGTGTGAATGTGGAGCCAATCAAGCAGGATAGTGTCAAGCTTCTTGAGCGTTGTTGGAGCTGCACCCATCCAAGTAAGTGGGGAGTATTCCCTCACATTCTTGATTTACACTTTTTAGACGGTGGACAGGCTTTGGAGTCAGGAGTTACTCATTGCAGGATTCCTAACTTTTGACCTACTCTTGTAACCATTGTATTTATTTGGCAGAACCAGTGCAGTTTTCTGGTGACCCCAGGATGCTAACAGTGGGGATTCAGTTTAGGTAACAGCATTGCCTTAAGCAGGGAATGAAACAGTGTGCGCGATATGGGAAGTAATTATTATGGAAATTGGGGAGGAAGGAAGGAATTAAAATGCTATTACCAAGAGCAGCGAGAAAAAGACAGATACCTCAGGAGGAGCAAACATAACAAATTCAACAAAAACAAGCCCGTGCAGAGTCCAAGTCATCCTCTACATTGTGCGCAGTCTCTCCAATTTGGTCAAACAAATTACTCTCACATGCTTACATCATCAATCTTGGCACCATACAAATTTTAATAATGTCTCTTCTTGATTTATTTAAAATCTAACAATGCAGTGTTATGGTTTGAAGTTCCAAAGTCATGCATACCAAACAAATGTTTTATTTCGACAGGGCAGGGTGATGCTGACAAATGATAAAACTATGCAGATCAAGCATGAAATATAATCAAGTCACACACACAAGGGGGGGTGGGGAAGGAGGGGGTATAACAGGCTAGGATTTGGATCGGGTTGGATTGCAAATTCCGGGTGAAAAGCATAACATCAGCAAAATTACCTGTTTCAAACTCAGAAGGAAAGGCATATTGAACTCAAACCTGGATAAAGAATGAGAAAACTGAACTTCAGTCACCTTTATGCAGTAACCACTTCCCAGCATCTGCAGCCCTCGGCTCACTGCATGTTATTTTTCAACAGTTTGTAAAAGAGCCAGAAAAACGTCAGCCAATAGTCTCAGACAGGAATCGCGTAGGACCCTGCTGGGGATTGGTAACACTGGCAACAGCCAAGAATGAATGACATCACTGTACACCATCATCACAACCACAAGTCAGCTGTTTCACTATCGAGGGGCAGCAGTACAAAAAACATGACCGGAATTTGTTTTGCAGACACCACTCTGTAATTACCGTCTAATACCCAAGGGCATAAACAAGCAAACATCTTTAATGTCTGAGGGCTATTTATGACCAAAAGCTAAAATATCTCACTCCTCTAAATGTTACAGCCATAAACAGACCTAACCAGTTCTATTAGTCACCCTCTCAGCTATCAGCTCTTGCTTTCCTCCCTGCCAGTGCCTCTCACTCCAATTGTGAAGGCTAGACATCTCATCCTCCATCAAACTGTAAATACAGAGACTGTCAGTGCTATATACACTGTAAAATGAACTGTGAGAAACTTCAGCTGAGAGATAGCTGATGACTTTGTGTTAAACTTACAAAGATATGGATCAAAATCATGGAATTCTTCAGCCAAAAGCACTGCAAGGGCCACATGATAGAGTAGCTTAAAGGGTAGGATGTTCTTTGGAGGTTCAGTGCAGACTCAATGGGCCGAACGGCCTCTTTCCACACTAGGTGCTGCTTCAGTAGCTCCTTTAAAAGGAGAGACTGGTTGTCCTAAGCCATCTCAAGTGCAATTAGGGTTTGTCAATAAATACCAGCCTTTAACAGTGCGTTCATGGTTTTAAACACAAAGCAAAAACTGCATGGATTTTAATCTTTCCAAAAAGTACTAAAAAGATTATTCAAAATCAATGTGTACCGTGTACCTCGTTCAATAAAATAAAAGATTCAAAATCGCTTAAATGAAGTCAAACAAATTTGATATCAAATTCATAAATCGACATTAGGACAGATGATAAAAGCACAGTGGCACAGTGGTTAGCACTGTTGCCTCACAGCGACAGAGACCCGGGTTCAATTCCCACCTCAGGCAACTAACTGTGTGGAGTTTGCATGTTCTCCCAGTATCTGTGTGAGTTTCTTCCGGGTGCTCCAGTTTCTTCCCACAGTCCAAAAAATGTGCGGGTTAGGTGAATTGGCCATGCTAAATTGCCCGTAGTGTTAGATGAAGGGGTAAATGTAGGAGAGTGGGTCTGGGTGGGCTGCACTTCGGCGGGTTGGTATGGACTTGTTGGGCCGAAGGGCCTGTTTCCACACTAAGTAATCTAATCTAAAGTTTCATTAAGGTAGCTTTTAGAGTATTAAAGGAGCAGAGGAAAAAAGAGAGAGAGAGAGAGTGTGAGTGAGTGAGTGAGTGAGTGAGTGTGAGAGAGAGACAGAAGAAAAAAAAGAGGAAAGAGACAGAGAAGCAGGAGACCTAAGCGGTGAAGGAACAATGAAAAACATGGATGTTCTGACAGCAAGCATAGCTATACAATAAATGTTTACTATTAGCAACAAAACCTTTTGCTGAAATAGAATAGAAAATTGGAGTGGGGGGAAGCAATGTTACCACATACCTTAAAAATAATAAGTTTCACCAAAAATTTGTAAAGAGGATACTAACACTTTATTTTAGAAAATCCATGTATGTCCTGTCGATTAGAAAAATTATTTCCTTTCCTGCAGATTATGTCTGAATTTACTGTACTCCCTTTATATTAAATTCTGCCAGATCCAATGATTATGCTGGAGTTCCAGTTTCAGCCACCAGGTGGCTCTGAGGATTGAGTCTTTGGAAGCATCACCATTTTGGTCAGAGACCATCCAACAACTAACTTTGGAGGTTAGCTTCAGAGCTGGTGTGTATCCTTGCACAGTTTAAGCAGCAATGTCAAAGGTATTATTAATACCTACACATTTGAAACAAAAAACTAAATTGGCCAAGGTAAATTTACATTATAGATGTATATCAACTTTGGAAATTCCAAGGCAATTTCATGGAAGTATTAAAGTGGTAATGGAGATCATAACCTGAGAACCAGAGGTTTAATAAATAAGACCACCAATTAATATCCAGTGTTTTCCATCTACAAGATGCACTGCAGCAGGGCAGCACGGTGGCTCACTGGCTAGCACTGCTGCCTCACTGTGCCGGGGACCCGGGTTCAATTAAAGGCCTGGATGACTGTTTGCAAGTGCAGTTTGCATGTTCTCCTGTGTTTATGTGGGCTCTTGCCAAGTATTCCAGTTTTCTCCCCACAGTCCAAAGATATGCAGGTTAGATGAATTGGTAAACTGCCCCATAGCGTCTAGGAATATGCAGGCAAGTCGGTTAGCCATGGTAAATGCGCAGGTTAGGTGAATTGACCATGCTAAATTGCCCGTAGTGTTAGGTGAAAGGGTAAATTAGGGAAATGGGTCTGAGAGGGTTGCTCTTCGGAGGGTTGGTGTTGATTTGTTGGGCCGAAGGGCCTGTTTCCACATTGTAAGTAATCTAATCTAATCATATGTGACTCCAGACCTTAAGTGATGTGGTTGACTCAACCGCCCTCTGAAATGGCCTTAGCAAGGCACTCACAGTTTGAGGGAAATTTAAGGAATGGATAACAAATGATTACAGTGCAAAGAGAAACACATTTGATGAATGAATAAAGAATGCGGAAAATAAATCTACAGATGGCGCAGATGAGATTTACTGAAGTGATTCAGATGATGCAGGATTGCAGTTCTGCAGAGAATTGGGCTGTTCTCCTTACACCAGAGATGACCAAGAGAAGATTTGACAGAGATGTTTAAAATCTTGAGAGTTTGCGCTATAACAAAATAAAGGGAATTTCTGTCCCTGGTAATCAGTGTCATTCACAAAAGAACGAAAGGCAATTAGAAAAAAAAAAGCTTGTTTTCTGGAAAGAATTGTGGTTAGATTTGGAATGGATTATTGGTTGGTGGTGGAAACAGATTGAATTGCAGCTTTTAAAAAAAGAACTGGATGATTACTTGGAGAAATGAGGCAACACTCAGGTAGTGGAACTAATTAGATGTCTCTATAGAGGTTCCAGTACAGATGTGATTGGCCAAATAGCCTCTCTCAATGTTGTATTTTTCTTTCATTCACTGAACAGAACCATGTAAAAACTTAACTTCCTCACATGAGGACTGACAAACTGGCAAAAATGAATTGGCAAAGCAAGATGGCACACAATCAAATGCTGCAGTTGTTTGAACCTTGTTTTTAAAGGGAAGGACCCTAAGTGGTGCAGCTTTCTCCAAAGAATACAAGAAATGTATTCAAGAAATACTAGTGAACTGTAGGTGTTTCAAGTTTCAAACCTCAACCCTCAACAAGCTTAACAGCAGACATTGATTACTTACTTGGATTATAATTGCTTCAGTTTCTTTTTGTCTAAATCCAGTAGGCATGCCTCCCTTCCTTCCAGGAGCAATGCCAGCTAACCCCACAAACCACAAAAACATGCCCATCTATTGCAGGGTTTAATCGAACATCACCACAAAGGCTGTAATCAGACTTCCCCCAACACACTATTCTCAGCTTCTTGTGAATGCCATGCACACGCTAAATGCATTACAATTAAAAGTCAAAAGGAAGTACTTGCAGGGTTAGAGGGCAATGGCAGCTTTTTCAGGGTGCTGGTACAGATACAATGGGCCAAACAGCCTTCTTCAGGGCTGGAGAGTACAAGTAATTCCAAGACATGCTTTCAATTCGAGAAAATAGGGGGATGTTTTTTTCCTTGGGAAGAAACCACTTCATTACCTTTATAAAACAGTCAGCGCCAGATAGCAACTTACTCAAAAAGATTAACGTTGAGTTCAGTGACCCTTCTTCAAAATGTTAACTCTTTTTTTCTCTCTCTTTTCAGGTGCTGTCAGACCGGCTGAATTTCTCCAGCAACTTTTTTTTTGTTGCAGATCCCGAGCATCCACAGTTATTTGTTTTATATAAAACTCTTCAGATTTACAGAGATTTCATTTTGGTTCCTATGTTTCTATTTGACCCAACATTCACAACTGTTTGGGGGAATGGACAGGTTGGCCTTTTTGACAAAAGATGTTCCCTGCTGCCTCCTCTGACTGACCCAGCTTTCGTTTTGTGTTCTTCCTATTCAGGATTACCTCACCAGAAAAAGTAGCTTTTCTGCATCTGTCGTATCAAACCCCCATCATTACGCTCCTGGATTGGACTGTTGGCTTCTAAACAGCTGCCCACTGATGTCTGGCGTGTCTTTTGTTTGGTGCAGGAGGTCTGTGTGTGTGTTTGAGTGTGTGTGCACACCTGCGTGCTTGTCAGTGTCTGTCCATCTCTCAGGGTGTGTACGCACGCATGTGCGTGCAGTCAGAGTGTGTGTGTGTGCATGCATGCATGTCCATGTGTTTATGTCCGTCAGCCTGTGTCTCGGTGTATGTCCGTAAGCCTGTGTTTTGTGGTGTGTGCATGTATGTGAATGTCAGCCTGTGTTTCGGTGTATGTCTCTGTGTATATATCTGTGTGTGTCTTGTGTGTGCACACGTATATGTGTGCGCGCATGCACCTGTCAGTGTGCGCCTCTGTCTCTCTGTTTGTCTGTGTCTCAGTGTGTGCATCTGTCTGTCTGTGTCTCAGTGTGTGCAGCACTAACTAATTGCCTTGCAGCAGGAGACTGCCTTGACGCAAATTCGGAGGCTGAAGCGTCACAAATCTGCAGCACAGAGTAGATGGCTGTCTCTCACCTGGGAGGGGTATGTGTGTGGTGGAACAATGAGAGTAGCAGTACAATCACCAGGCAGATTCACAGCTACCAAAGCTGTTCAAGAAAGAGTTATTTTCAGTACGACATACAGTACAGCAACAAAGACGTAAACTTACCTCGCTGATAAGTAAACATGCATTTCCTTATATTATCAAACATTTTTCATATTGTCACAACCACGGGTCAGAATCCTTAAGTGCTGTGGACTTTTTAAATGTGTAACTTCATAATGGTGGTTTTCTAAAAAAAAGGGTTGACACAGCCAGAAATGGCTGTGGATACAAAGTAAGTGGCTGCATGGAGAGAACACCCACAGCATGTCATGTCTACGGATGTGATGGAGCTTGAAACAACAAGCCTTCATAAAACGAGAAGAGGCAAGTCGAAACAGATTGGACTGTGATTTCTTGTGATTACAAAAATAATGAGAGGCTGACAATCTCTTGCTCAACAGCGAGCCAACCCCTGTAGATAATATCCCCAAAATGCACACATTTTGTGTATGTATCTTTTAAAAGGGAAAAGCAGAAGGACAGGGGTTAAAAACGCTGTTGCAACTCTACTGGAGTGTGCTGGTGGAACTGAGCAGGCTAAGATACCTCTGTGTACTTTTCCCTTTTAAAAAAAAAATACACAAAATGTATGCAGTTTTCAGACATAATCAACGGGGGGGGGGGGCAAGTCCGATGAGCAGAAAATTGTCAGCCCTTCTCCGATTTCTCACGACTAAAGAAACACAGTCCAATCTGTTTTGACTTGCCTCTTCCCCCTTTTTGAAAGGTTGTACTAACCTTGGTGCAAGTATTAGCATACTTGTGAAGGTCACAGTCGAATAACTATCTCCTAGTCATCCATGTTGCAATTAGGAAGGATTCTCTCACTGAGTGCTAGAAGACAATTAACAAGACAAAGGGGTACAGAAGCAAATAGCTCTCTTTCCCCAAAAGCTGGAATTTAGTCGGTCAAAAGGAATCAGAACAGAATCTCAACCAAACAGCAAAACTGAATCCAGAGATCAATTACTCAATGACCAATGGAACACTATCAGTAACCCCCAATGCAATGGCCACATGTAACTATCTGTCCAGTGACTAATTCAGAGACAGATCTAAATATCACTTTATAGAACATTTTACATTTTAGGTTAGATTCCCTACAGTGTGGAAACAGGCCCTTTGGCCCAACCAGTCCACACCGACCCTCTGAAAGTAACCCACCAGACCCATATCCCTCTGACTGATGCACCTAGCACTATGGGCAATTTAGCATGGCCAATTCACCCAACCTGCACATCTTTGGACTGTGGGAGGAAACTGGAGCACCCAGAGGAAACCCACACAGACACGGGGAGAATGTGCAAACTCCACACAGACAGTTGCAAGGCTGGAATCGAACCTGGGACCTTGGTGCTGTGAGGCAGCAGTGCTAACCACTGAGCCACCATGCTGCTCCAGTGGACCTGCTTCTTCTAGCATTTGATAACAAAGAGTGGATTTATTAATTAACTCAAGAAAGCCAGGTTAAATTGGATCATTTTAAAAAGGAAGTTCTTTTGGATCTAGGAAATAAAGTTTCCACAAGGGAAGAAATCGGTTTTTGAATTAATCTTCTTGTGATGAACAAAGGAGCTGTGTGAATCAGGAGAGTCAGTTCATCCTTTTTCACCCAGAAGCGTAATGATTTGGGGTATCCCAGCAAATATCTAACAGGCTGGGGAACCTTGCCTGACTTCTGGGTGGTACAATATAGAACATTTACATTCTTGATTATATAGCTGCATAGTGCAGATGCGGAGTCTGTGGTTACTAATCTATTTGAAAATGATTCAACTAAAAGATACAAAAACAAAAAGTTGCTGGAAAAGCTCAGCAGGACTGGCAGCATCTACTACTGCTTCAGGCTGAGTGACCCTTCCTCAGAATCCAAAATATTAACTGGGATTTCTCTCCACAAACGCTGCCAGACCTGCTGAGCTTTTCCAGCAACTTGTTTTTGGTTTAGATTTCCATCATCTGCAGTTCTTTCAGTTTTAAACTAAAAGATATTTGAGAACAATCGAGTTTGATCATCCCTCTGCAGTCAACACAAGTCAGGTTTATGTGAATTGTCAAACTTTAACCTTTTAAGCTGTGCCACCCCCAATCTATTCATGCTATTTTCATATTTCCTCAAATGAAGTATTATCAGAGGTATTTGCACCTGCATCTTTACTATCAGACCATGAAGCAGTGCTTTGAAACAGTGGCAGCCTTGTTTTCTAGACAGGGGTAGGTTCCTGACATCAACAGGGTCAGTCACAAATGTTATTATTAAACTTTTAATAACATTAATAAAAAGATGAAAAACACACCAGACAACAACTTTCTTAGCTAGACTTATCTTAAAAGATGCATCCTTCCTCACTGCAGTTCTCCTTCCTCTGTTAATATCTTTCCTCATCTTTTGTTCTTTTTTAAAATAACTCTTAAGCTGAGGCACTTGATAGTCTGGTTTAAAAAAAAAATCAAAAACATTCAGAGCATTTTTCTTGAACATTAATTTGCTGCACAGTGACATATATAGAGGACTAAGTGAAGACGGAGTTTTGAAAATATTTTTTACTCTTGCAACAACTATCCCCAGCAAAAAAATAAAATTCCAAGGTCAAGATTTGAAAACCATCGCAGTATTGGGAAATATTTTGCAAAGTATTTTTCCGCCATGTCCCTGGATAAAAATAAAAGGAGCAGCTTCACCGATGGGAAATCCTTCTCTGACCTTCAGCTGCCAACCTCTTTTCTCGGTCACACCTGTTTTGTCAACACTGGTCACACGAGCTGCTCTCTAAATCCTGAGCATACCGTCTTACTTTCACTTATTTGAAATGCATTCAGACAATTAAAAATCAAGCAACAGTCTTTTTTTTTTAACGTGTTTGCTTTCAGAGCCTGAAAACTTCAGAATTAATTTTTACAAATATTAACAGTATTCATTCTTTAGTCATCATCATAACACGGATTATCTGGTCATTCTAACACTGAATATTGCAATCACCCACAAACAGCAATCCGGCTCTTGTACATCCCACATTATTACAGCAAATGCAGGTCGAGGAAGCACTTTATTGGCTGTCAAACACTTTGGGATGTACAAGGATTAAGAAAGGTGTTACGTAAATGATCGACCTTAAGCATCAACTTTTGTTGATTTGGTAAATCAGTTTAGCCTCTGTGGTGGGGAAGTCTTTTTCTAAAAAAAAGGATACTCCAGGACAAAACAATTGGTCAAGGAACTGCTACAAAGAGCCAAATCAGTCTTTAGCTGCCATATTGGCCAAACCGTCAGCCACGTCCTTTCCAGAAAAATTGCTGTGCACCTTATAATCAGAATGTAGGAGCATCACACAGGTCACGGGCACGTGTTTCAGGCTTGCACCAGTAATCAGTACCAATCTAATAGAGTTAAAGCGAAATGGAGACTTTCTTTTATTTTGTTAATTCATGGGATGAGGTGTTGCTGGCTTGGCCAACATTTATTAGCCATCCCTAATTGCCCAGAGGGCTGTAAAGAGTTAACTCTAAAAAAAATTGTTGTGGGTCCAGAGTCACATGTAGACCAGACGAGGGCAAGGATAGCTTTGTCCTGAAGGATGATAGTGAACCAGACAGGTTTGTCCGATAAAAACTTCGAGTAAAAAATGAGGTCTGCAGATGCTGGAGATCACAGCTGCAAATGTGTTGCTGGTCAAAGCAGAGCAGGCCAGGCAGCATCTCAGGAATAGAGAATTCGACGTTTCGAGCATAAGCCCTTCGTTCCTGATGAAGGGCTTATGCTCGAAACGTCGAATTCTCTATTCCTGAGATGCTGCCTGGCCTGCTCTGCTTTGACCAGCAACACATTTGCAGCAGGTTTGTCCGATAATCAACAATGGATTCAGTCATCATTAGACTTTTAATTCCAGAGTTTTTATTGAATTCAAATTCCACCATCTGCCACAGCAGGATTTGAACCCAGCTCCCCAGAATGTGAGTTGAGTTTCTGGTTTAATAGTCTATCAATAATACCACAAAGCCATTGCTTCCCTAGATTTAATGCCAAGCAGCATGGAGTTAGTGACTGGTAAATACTTTCACCTTGCTGCAGTTGAAAGGATGATTATAGAGAGAGAGAAGTAACAGCACATACTCATGTTCCAAAATAGCCACAACTCAAAAGAAGAAGTGAGAGAATGGATACTAGGCCACAGAAACAAAGTGGAATTTCTGTATCCATCCAATGCTTGGGTGTGAACCCACAAGAAAAGTAAAATTACAATGCAGGACAATATTTGGTTTTATGAAGAGGAACGGATTGCATACATACTAGAACTAAGACTCGTCAGAAGATGCCAGACAGAAACAATGAAAGGATAACTGAATTTTATGATTCTCAAAATGGGATAAATACATGTTTTAAATGTGGAAAAAGGCAATATGGACAAAACTCCACTACCTGAACAAGAATCTGGACATTAAAGGCATTAAAACAAAACAGTCTAGCCATGAGACAACAGCCTCTATGCTCTGGTGTAGTGATCGAACAGCAAAGTAGTATTGACCAAAAGAAGAATGGCACCAGAGGTGAAATGTTCCACATGAATATCACTGCAATGTTCATCCTTAGGGATAGATAAATGAAGATGCATTTGTGGCTGGAGTGGGCAGCAATAACCACTCTCGGGTGGTCACCTGAAGACAATATAGCTGAATAAACTGCAAGACCAGTTCCAAGCACATGAGAAACAAGATCCTGGAACTGAATGTGTTGTGTAATGTAATAGTTCTGAAAGGGTTAATGCTGGGGACTGCATCAAACGTTCCACCCAATCTCAATGTGTCAGGCAATCTTGGTGAGAGAGACCTTGGAGTGCCATGGGATTGAAGTAGCTTTCTAGAAATGGGAAGGGAAAGATCATGGGGGAAAGTCAAAACAGAGTACAATGTCCATGGTGCTATATAAATTTGTTGTTAAATTTGAACTGGTGTACTGCATTATAAGTTTCATTGCACTCTGATCAAAATCACCGAATACCACTCTGACTGCTGGATGTTTCACTGTACCACACACTGCTCTGCTGCCCTTACGGAAGAAAATGCAGGCACTATTTTCAAAAGCCGCTACGCATCAATTTCCTCCCTCCTTCAAACACACTGCCTCTTTCTAACACACTCTTCAACTGTCAAGAGAAGGTACACTGATATTTGAAATATTGGGAGCTAGTATGGCAGAGCAGACCAGGCGTTGGGGAGTTCAGCCACAATCCTATAGAATGGCCAACTCAAATGACCAACTCCAGCTCCAAACTCTTACAGTCGAAATGTCAAAAGGGATGCATATACGCTAGGGAAACAAGTTGGGTATCGATCACTGTTGAGCATTCTAAGTCAACACTTCAATGCAACACTACTAAAGAGATATTGTCCTTTGGATTAGATATTAATTTAAACCCACATTGCCTGTTTAAAATGAATGTTAATGTCCTCTTGAAGAGGAAAAACACAATGTCTCCATTGTGCACTTCTCCATCAATCACTTTTTCCAAAAAAACCATTCAAGTGGTCATCAATCTCAGTGCCTCTTTCTTATATGCTGACGTCAAATGGCACCTTGTTTACTTTACCATAGGACCAGGTCACATGAAAATTATTAAACATATTTTAGGGGGAGCTAATAATGGTAACAGTGTATATTATAAATGGCAGAGTTTTGAAAACTGCACATGAGCAAAGAGTTTCTATTGTCAGTACATACAAATCCTTAAAAAGGTTGCAGGGTAAGTTGAAAGGATGGCTACAAAGGCATTTGCATTACTTGGAATTACAGAGAGGGCCAGAGAAAACAAATGCTAAAGAGACCACTTTGTTTATCAAATAAAAACCGAAAGAACTGCAGATGCTGTAGATCAGAAACAAAATCAGAAGTTGCTGGAAAAGCTCAGCAGATCCAGCAGCACCTGTGGAGAGAAATCAGAGTTAATGTTTCCAGTCAAGTTATCCTTCTGAGGATCCCCAGTTCTGGGGAAGGGTTATTCAACCTGAAACATTAACTCTGATTAGGGGCGGCACAGTGGCTCAGTGGTTAGGCAGGGACCCAGGCTCGATTCCAGGCTCGGGCAACTGTCTGTGTGGAGTTTGCACATTCGCCCTGTGTCTGCGTGGGTTTCCTCCCACAGTGCAAAAGCTGTGCAGGTCAGGTGATTTGGCCACACTAAAAATTGCCCATTGCCCATTTAGGTGCATTAGTCTGAGGGCAATGAGTCTGAGTGGGTTAATCTTCCGAGGGTTGGTGTGGACTGGTTGGGCTGAAGGGCCTGTTTCCACACTGTAGGGAATCTAACCTAAATCTATATGAAGTTCCACAACCTCAGAACATTTCTCCATTTTTATTACAAATCCTACATCTTTTCTTTCCCATCCCCACTCCACCAAACCAGTGTCTTGTTTGTGGCTACTGACTTTGCTCTCAGACTCATTTTTCTCCTTTACACAAGTATTCTCACATCAATTACTACCATTAGCACGTTTGTGTTTTGCTGTTTCTCTGTGCACCCTCACCATCTGTTTTACCCGCTCTACCTCCCATCTCTGGCAACAAGATCTTCCAGCCCCTTTCAGCTCTGAAGAATCAAATTAGATTTGACGTGTTGACTCTGTTACTCCCTCCACAGAATTATTTTCAGATTTCCAGTATTTAAGTCACAAACGGTTTTTGGGTTCTAGAATGGTTCAGAGGGGATTTACCAGGGTTGAAGGAACTCGGTTTCAGGGGAAGTTGTTAAACTCAAAACTGTTCTCCTTGGAAAGTTCAGAACTAACCTATTAAGGGGTTACTGTATGAGAAACTTTGACTGAGCAAAGATGCTCTGCTGAGGTCAGTGACCAGGGGTCAAAGATTTAAAATCATTGGCAAAAAATGTAGAGATAAGGGCAAATGTTTTCACTAGAGAGGGGACAGGGTTAGGAATGTCCTGCCTTCTGAAAAAAAACGGTGTTGGTGGGTGATTCCTAAAATTAGTTCTGAAAGAGAATCAGGCAGGAAGTTAGAGTTAAAAGTTTAAAACAAAAAATGTAGGATTAAGCACAACGTCTCTTTCAAATGGCTACCATAGGTGCAACAGGCCTGAGTACCTCAGGGCAGTGTGTGAATTTAGCATGAAACATACATGTTTCGTTTCGTTCCAACTCCTCTTTTGTTCAGCCTCCTCCCTTTACTTTCGGTGTGACTGCATCACCCTTACCTGGCTCTGCAGATAAATTAATCAATTGGAAACCACGGGTGATTTCCAGGTGGTGGCTGTTAATTGGAAAAACAATGGCCAGGAAATTGATGATGGGAAACTAAAAGTGTTCAGTTGTGTCAGAGCATTTCTGGATAGAAAGAGGAGAAAAAAGAAAAAAAAACAAATGTTTTATGGTCTGGTGATAATGCCCAATCTGAGCCAGGAGTCAGAGTCAGAGAGATGTATAGCACAGAAATAGACCCTTCGGTCCAACCTGTCCATGCTGACCAGATATCCCAACTCAATCTAATCCCATCTGCCAGCACCTGGCCCATATCCCTCCAAACCCTTCCTATTCATATACCCATCCAAATGCCTCTTACATGTTGCAATTGTACCAGCCTCCACCACTTCCTCTGTCAGCTCATTCCATACACGTACCACCCTCTGCGTAAAAAAGTTGCCCCGTAAGTCTCCTTTATATCTTTCCCCTCTCACCCTAAACCTATGCCCTCTAGTTCTGGACTCCCTGACCCCAGGGAAAAAAACTGTCTATTTATCCTATCCATGCCCCTCAAATTTTGTAAACCTCTATAAAGGTCACCTCTCAGCCTCTGACGCTCCAGGGAATAACAGTCCCAGCCGGTTCAGCCTCTCCCTATAGCTCAAATCCTCCAACCCTGGCAACATCCTTGTAAATCTTTCTGAACCCTTTCAAGTTTCACAACATCTTTCTGATAGGAAGGAGACCAGAATTGCACGCAATATTCCAACAGTGGCCTGACTAATGTCCTGAGTCCCACCTGCTCCAGAGGACAGTACTAACGTCCCTGAACAGGTGGATCAGAAAATATTGTAAATGTAAATATTTTTCTCTCAAAACACATTCCAAAACTCCAGAATATGATTAATTACGATGGTGCTACCACAGAGATTGCACATTTGTCAAACACTTTGTTATTCAGTTATTAAGGTATGAGCTGTACCATGTTGTGTTTGATACAATTCCACCACATGACATACATTCAAACAGGAATGGTGCTTAGCTGGCAAGCTATGAGTAATCCTTCTTGTTCCTGCTGAAACTATATAAAATTACTGTAAAATTATAAAGGATGGCCCCTAAATGTGGTTGAGGGCACCATGTCCAGTGTGAGAAAAAGGGAAGTTTTCAGCACTGGGACAGCATTGAGAAATAGTGTAATTTTCTATTTTGGAATATTACTTTGCCTCTGTCCCTCCCCAGCTCTTCAATCTCCTGTAATCTTGGCCCCTTGAGCATTCCTCTTGACCTGAACATCTGGAAGTTGCTCTCGAGACGATTCTACTTCTACCCCCATTTTCTCCTTCAAGATACTTATTAAAATTCTTTAAGCAAGCTTTGGCTTTCTGTCCTACAATGAACTTAAATAATTCCACATCAAACCATGTCTTATGGAGCTCCCGTGAAACATGTTTTACCAAAGTTGAAAGGCACTATTGAATTAAATTATTGTAAATTGGACCCTTGAAGACAGAAACAGGGTAATATATTACGGGGAACAAAGAAATGGCAGAAGAATTGAATTGTTACTTCAGATCAGTGTTCACTGGGGAAGACACAAACAATCTCCCTGAGGTAACAGTGGCTGAAGGACCTGAACTCAAGGGAATTTATATTTGCCAGGAATTGGTGTTGGAGAGACTGTTAGGTCTGAAGGTTGATAAGTCCCCAGTGCCTGATGGTCTACATCCCAGGGTACTTAAGGAGGTGGCTCGAGGAATCATGGATGCGTTGTTGATTATTTTCCAGAGTTCAATAGATTTGGGATCAGTTCCTGCAGATTGGAGGATGGCTAATGTTGTCCCACGTTTTAAGAAAGGTGGGAGAGAAAAGCAGGAAATTATAGACCAGTTAGTCTGACCTCAGTGGTGGGAAAGATGCTGGAGTCTATTATAAAGGATGAAATTACGACACATCTGGATAGTAGTAACAGGATAGGTCAGAGTCAGCATGGATTTATGAAGGGGAAATCATGCTTGACTAATCTTCTGGAATTTTTTGAGGATGTAACTCTGAAGATGGACGAGGGAGATCCAATAGATGCAGTGTACCTGGACTTTCAGAAAGCTTTTGATAAAGTCCCACATAGGAGGTTAGTGAGCAAAATTAGGGCGCATGGTACTGGGGGCAAAGTACTAACTTGGATTGAAAGTTGGTTGGCTGACAGGAAACAAAGAGTAGTGATAAACGGCTCCATTTCGGAATGGCAGGCAGTGACCAGTAGGGTATCACAGGGATCCGTGCTGGGACCGCAGCTTTTTACAATATATATTAATGAGATAGAAGACGGTATTAGTAATAACATTAGCAAATTTGCTGATGATACAAAGCTGGGTGGCAGGGTGAAATGTGAGGAGGATGTTAGGAAATTACAGGGTGACCTAGACAGGTTAGATGAGTGGTCAGATGCATGGCAGATGCAGTTTAATGTGAATAAATGTATGGTTATCCACTTTGGTGGCAAGAACAGGAAGGCAGATTACTACCTAAATGGAATCAATTTAGATAAAGGGGCAGCTTGTACATCAGTCAATGAAGGCAAGCATGCAGGTACAGCAGGTAGTGAATAAGGCTAATAGCATGCTGGCCTTCATAACAAGAGGGATGGAGTATAGAAGCAAAGAGGTTCTTCTGCAGCTGTACAGGGCCCTGGTGAGACCATACCTGGAGTATTGTGTGCAGTTCTGGTCTCCAAATTTGAGGAAAGACATTATGGCTATTGAGGGAGTGCAGCATAGGTTCATGAGGTCAATTCCTGGAACGGCAAGATTACCTTACACTGAAAGACTGAAGCGAATGGGCTTGCATACCCTTGAGTTTAGAAGACTAAGAGGGGATCTGATTGAGACATAAGATTATTAAAGGATTGGACACTCTGGCGGCAGGAAATATGTTTCCGCTGATGGGCGAGTGCCGAACCAGTGGACACAGCTTAAACATACGGTGTAGACCATTTCGGACAGAGATGAGGAGAAACTTCTTCACCCAGAGGATGGTGGCTGTGTGGAATGCTCTGCCCCAGAGGGCAGTGGAGGCCCAATCTCTGGATTCATTTAAGAAAGAGTTGGATAGAGTTCTTAAGGATAGTGGAATCAAGGGTTATGGAGATAAGGCAGGAACAGGATACTGATTAAGGATAATCAGCCATGATCATATTGAATGGTGGTGCAGGCTCGAAGGGCAGAATGGCCTACTCCTGCACCTATTGTCTATTGTCTCATCGATCGAGATGAATCGAATGTGTGTTGCCAAGATAAGCGAGCTTATCCACTGCTGATGGGTTCGGATCATGGATTGAAACATTAGGTTTGTGATAGGGCTTTCCTGGAGCACACTGGAACGTTATTGCAGTTTCATTTGCGTTCAGTCTGCCGAGATCGATGACAAGACAAGATATACAGTAACTTCTGGAGTGAGAGTCTGGGAGTGAAGGGAAGCATATTTGTCCATCAAACAGAAACCTCTGGAGCTGTTGCCCTACCTACCCTGCTCTACGCATGTTTAGACTATGTACCAGTGTCATGCCAAGACACAACACACTTTCACTTGGGCTTCCTTTGGAAGCTTCTGAAGACACTGAGGTGCCCACCAACAAAGTACTGTATTGAGATCACAGAATCATAGAATCCCTACAGTGTGGAAGCAGGCCATTTGGCCCATCGAGTCCACACTGACCCTCTGAAAAGCATCCCACCCAGACCCAAACCCATCCCCTTACCCTATCCCTGTAATCCTGCATTCCCTGTGGCTCACCCACCCAGCCTGCACATCACTGGACACAATGATAATTCAGTGTTGCCAATCCACCTAACTTGCACATCTATGTGACTGAGATAGGGCAAACGCTTGCACTGGAGAGGTGACAGGATTTGGGGTAACTGGAGTACCCAGAAGGAACCCATGCAAACTCCATACCGACAGCCATCCAGGGCTGGAATCGAACTTGGATCCAGGTGAGACATCAGTGCTAACCACTGAGCTGCCATGCCACCCCAAATAGAGACAGCCATAACTGATCTGGGCTGCTCCTAAGACCATAAGACATAGGAGTGGAAGTAAGGCCATTCGGCCCATCGAGTCCACTCCGCCATTCAATCATGGCTGATGGGCATTTCAACTCCACTTACCAGCGTTCTCCCCGTAACCCTTAATTCCTCGAGACAACAAGAATCTATCAATCTCAGCCTTGAAGACATTTAGCGTCCCGGCCTCCACTGCACTCCGTGGCAATGAATTCCACAGGCCCACCACCCTCTGGCTTCTTCCTAAAGCCAGAATGCTCATTACTGTCTTACTAAAACAAATCTTTGAGAGAGAGTAAGGGTGTACTCTCTAGATGGTCAAACAAAGTTCTACAAGGACATTCTGAAGGCTTTGCTGAGAAGTTCTGACACTGACCCAGATCCCAAGACAGGATCGCTGCATCAGGCATGACCAAATTTTAAAAAAAACAGTGCAATCTCCTTCAAAAGCAAACATTTAAGAGAGAAAAAACATGGAAAATGTTGGGAGGGGATCCTAAACCAGCAACCAAGTCTAAAAATCAGCAGCCTGTAGGGGCTGGAAAGAACATTCTGGGCACAGAGCAAACTTTGCTGTCACCTCACCAGAACCTTACCAAACATTCCAGATTACTAACATGGTAACAAACAGCATTTCTAATACAACCCACCCAGCCTGCACATCACTGGACACTACGGGTAATTTAGTATTGCCAATCTACCTAACTTGCACATCCCAATACAAGCTATTTGTATTTTATACACAGGCATGCTATGACTCGATTTTTCGATAACAAATTTCAGCACAACAGGTCAACAGTGACGAAATGCAAATGCTTACTGTTAAGCTCTATGTGAGTAATACATATCAATGTAAATTTTATTCTGGAATGGCTAGAAATCAGGTGTTTAAACAGGCAAGCTCAGAGTCAGGAATGGAGTTTCAAAGACAATAACAATTCACCCGAAAAAAGGTTGAAGTTCACGTAACAACTGCAAAAGATTTGGCAGGGCTGACAAAACACTATCTGGTAGCGGGTCACTGGACTCAAACCATTGACTCTGCTTTCTCACCTCAGACGCTGCCAGTCCTGCTGAGGTTCGACAGCAATTTCTGTTTTTGACAAGTATTATATTAGATTGGTCGTACTATAAGGTCAACATAGCCCAGAGATCCATAGGGCTGCTGTATCATTAGAGAGTGCTAACTAGGGGTGGCACGGTAGTCAGTGGTTAGCACTGCTGCCTCATAGCACCAGGGTGCAAGGTTCGATTCCAGCCTCGGGCGATTGTCTGTGTGGAGTTTGCACATTCTCCTTGTGTCTGCGTGGGTTTCCTCCAGTTTCCTCCCACAGTCCAAAGCTGTGCAGGCCAGGTGAATTGGCCGTGCTAAATTGCCAATAGTGTTAGGTGCATTCGTCAGAGGGAAGTGGGTCTGGCTGTGTTACTCTCCAGAGGGTCGATGTGGACTGGTTGGGCCGAAGGGCCCGTTTCCACACTGTAGGGAACCTAATCTAATCTAGCGGTGGTTTAACCAGAGGGTTACCAGGCCTTAAGCCGGGGAGACATCGAGAGCATCTATAGTTACCAATCCAAGATTGATGGACTGTGCCTGATACTGATGATAGCCACTGGTAGCTGACACAGTTGTCCGAGACACATTTACGTTAGCAATTCTTTAACATTTCCAGCATTGCTGAATTTGCCTCACTTCTTGAACACCAGTTTGGCTAATGTTCGATCACATTGCATGCAGAGTCAAGACCAAAAGTCTTTCCACAATGGGACTTTGCTGATTCTCCAAAGTAAAGAGAGAGAACCTTAGATCAATAAATGGGGAGGTATGTGAAAGAACATTTACTTGATTTTGATTAAAGTTTGAAAGGTTGACTGCACAGTGGTTAAGCAGCTGAGATATTAAAGGGTTAATTTACTCTGCTGACAAGCAGGAAATTGGATGTACCGAGGCTAGGGTGGGATGTCTCTGTCTTACAGGTAGAATGTAAGGAATTTACATTCCCACCCTTTACCATTCAGAGCCATTTGCATGGCCATTCCCGAGTTATTCAGAGTAAAAGAATTACATCATCATCCTATTCAAAATCAATAAGAACATTACAGTTGGAATTTTGACAACTCCCTGTAGTTAAACAAAATGATTCACAACAGATTTGACCATTAAAGGGATGATTTACATTATACTGTTTCTGGAGATGATATGGTCACTACATTGTGTCTTGGGTAGCATGTGACTGTGGGGGAGTGTCTGGGGGTTTATCTTGTGGGCATTACTGACTGTGATGTAAAGATTTTGTATAAAGGAAGGACGGTTCCCTTTGTTCAGGGAGATCCCTTGGCATGGCTTCGCAAGCATTGCAAAGTGTGCTAAAGGGTTTCTCCAGAAATCTTGTACTGTACTGTGCTTAATAAAATGTAAGGGTTGTTCACAGAAATTGGCATGTTGCAGTTGCGTCAAGTGGGTATGAAATTCAGGGCAAAAAAAGAACCTAAACACAGCAATATTTAAAAATAGATCGAGGAATAAGATTCAGCTGATTCACAGGCTGTGTTGGGTTCGAAGTAAGGGGAAGCTACCATAAACTCTCAGGTCCTTTAGGTTGTTTCCACAGATCAGGTATTTTTATTAAGAGTTTCAAGCACAGTGCATGGAGTGGATCTCCTGGCCTGGGCTCTGGACCTGGCCAAGTTAGGGGAGGCAGGCTCAAAAAGTTTCTCAGACCACTCCCACCATAGGAAACAATTGGTGATGAAAGCTGTCAAAAAGCCTGGTGGGCACTTAGCCAAAGGTATCTCTGGTCAAATTGCTCTCAGTAAGTTACCTTACTCAATGACAAATCAAAATTGATGCATGGCGTTTATGAAACCTTTTAAGTGGCATAGACTTGCTAGGCCCAAGGGCCCTATTTTGTGCCATACACCTCTACGATTTGAAACGCTGTAGCTCAGTTGGCTGGATGGCTGGTTTGCGATGCAGTGTGACGCTGACAATGTGGATTCAATTCCCGCACCAGCTGAGGTTACCATGAAGGACTCTCCTTCATAACCTTTCCTCTCACCTGGGATGTGACCGCCCCCCTCAGGTAAACCAACACGACTCATATCTCTCTCATGAGAGCGCAGTCCTACAGTTGACAACTTTACTTTTACTTTTCACTTCTACTCAGCAACTGAGTGCTCACTGGGACCTCGAGTTCCAAATATTCAAAACCCTCTGAGCAAAAAAAGAATTCTTGCCATCTCAGTCGTCTAATATGTGGTGGTATTATGACATTCTGCTGTTAAAT
Organism: Hemiscyllium ocellatum; assembly: GCF_020745735.1. Classification (NCBI taxonomy): domain Eukaryota; kingdom Metazoa; phylum Chordata; class Chondrichthyes; order Orectolobiformes; family Hemiscylliidae; genus Hemiscyllium; species Hemiscyllium ocellatum. The sequence goes on from NC_083422.1 coordinate 55,897,502, forward strand.
ATATCCTGATTTATATAATATATGGATAATGAATTATACACAAATGTGTTTCTGTTGATGTACAGTTGCCAGATATAATGTTACCCCATTAGGTTACTTCAAAGAGGCAAAGGTCTCAGTTTTGGCCAGAAAACAGCCACACGATGGGCCAGCATCACTAACCAATTGTGTCATACACTTGTCATCCCTCATCTTTGGCTCATTCAACAGGTCTATTGACCCAGCATCCGCAACTTTATGGGAGAATGAATTTTAAACTTTGCATGGAAAAAGTGTTTCCTCACTTTACTGCTGAACAGCTTAGCTCTAAACTTAGGATAGTGTGCTCCTTGTTTTGGATTCTCATCACATGAAAGAGGAATGAAAAGGCAGACATAGCTCAGGAGGGGTAAAAGCTACATGGGTTTTTTTCAATTGTTACCCCCATGATATGCAGAATAAATCCACTGGGCTAAACACCTTCAAGAGCCCATGCTCAGTTCCCATTTACGAACCCAGGTGGTGTTACTACTAAACAAGTCAGATTTCTGAATCAAATCTGACTGGATAGGGGTTTTTTTGCTTCATATGATCTTTCACTGAAGAATAATCTCAAAAGGCTGCAGATTTAGCTTTGAAATTAAACACAAGTTTGCAACAAAGAAATATTATTTAAAAATCAAACCATACTATAACAATTTGAAAAATTATAAAAGACACAGTAAAATAAACTCTCACAAGAAGATACTTTTTCTGACCCTGCCCAAATTGCAGTTTGGCTTCTCATTTCTGATTTTGAACTGTAAAGCCTTTGCCTTTAATATTCAGACAACTGAGATCTTAGACCTTCTTAGCTTAAAATAACCAAGACAGGTTTCTCACTAAACACTCTTGGTCTGGACATTTTCACAGACTGAAACCCTACACGGAGGTAACTTACCTTCTTAACCTACCAGCTCTGAACAAATGCCTTTTCAAGGAAAGGCTATGCTTGCATCTGACCCTAATCAAGTATAAAGACCAAAAGAACTATGGATGCTGAAAATCAGAAACAAAAACAGAATTTGCTAGAAAAGCTTAGCACATCTGGCAACCTAATCCTTTTTGAATGACACCAAAATGGTTTTCAATTTTTGTTTTTTAAAAACCTTGCACATCTTAGACACTGTTTTGGCTAATGGTTTAATGGTTTTTGCTCTCTTTTGAAAGTACAAATAAATTACCATCAACACCCCAGGGATTCTAGCAGTCCATTGCTCTAACACTTACTGATTTAAAAGCATGGCTCTAGAAAAGACTAACTGAATTAATTTTAAATCCCTTTGCAAAAATAGACTAACACCCATATGTTTAAAATCCAAAATAAAAAAAAGATTACGTATAAATCACATCCCTTCCAGCCATGATTGAATTGCAGAACAGACTATTAATCAAATGGTCTATTTCTGCTCCTATATCTTATGGTCTTGCATCACGCCAGCCCCTATGATGAACTGATTGTCACCAGAGAAAATATTAGGAGGCACTGCAATTGAGCTCAGTGCCCCCAAATTTGGAATCAGGAATCATGTTTGAACAATTATTCAGCATCAGCAGCTAAGCAAGAGATGTCTGAGGACCTTGCAAAGAGCAGCATTAGATTAGATTACTTAGTGTAGAAACAGGCCCTTCAGCCCAACAAGTCCACACCGACCTGCCGAAACGCAACACACCCAAACCCATTCCCCTATATTTACCCCTGCCCCTAATACTAGGGGGCAATTTAGCCTGGCCAATTCACCTAACCTGCACATTTTTGGACTGTGGGAAGAAACTGGAACACCTGGAGGAATCCCACACAGACACGAATGTGCAAACTCCACACACAGTCAGTCAGTCATCTGAGGTGGGAATTGAACCCGGGTCTCTGGCGCTGTGAGGCAGCAGTGCTAACCACTGTGCCACCGTGCTGCCCGACATGCAGGGAAATGATTTCCTTAGACAGTGGGAATTCATGAAAAGGGAAAACAACTTTGGTTAGATCTAGGCCATTTACAAATGAAGTTAGGAAACACATCTACAATAGAAAGGGTAGTGAAAACTAGAACTCATTCTCCCATTAAGGTTGTGGACGTTAATTCAATTGAAACTCCCAGGCCAGTGGGAGGTTGAGGGCAGTGCAATGACCAGGTACAAAAGCACTGATAAATAATCCAGGGAACACAAGCTCAGATCATACTTATGGCAATTTGAGAAATTTGTTGCAGTTTATACAAACCTGGAAACAAAACTGAGACGAATAAAAAGCCATGACAATTTTGTCAGGTTATCAAACAAAGCCGACTGGTTCACAATTTTTATTTAAAAATAGAAAAGGAGACTGATTGCTGTTACCTACACCAAACCCTGAACTCAACGCTGAGGTTAGCCCAGACAGACAGACAGAGCTAATGATGTAACAGTCCAAGATGATAACTAAACACTGCCTTCAGCAGGCAACTGTGAATAAGCAATCAACGCTAATCATTCCAGCAATACCAATATCTCAAGAATGAAAGAAAATTTAAAAAAAAGAAAAGTAATGATCGGATACCATACCACAACAATGGCTTGCCTTTATATAGGAACTTTAACACAGTATGTCAAAGCATTTCACACCACAGCATATCATTGACTACACACCACAGGAGGAGATAAGCAGAGGTGTTATACAATCAGGAGACCTCTGCCCTGAGAGAGCTCAACAATTACTTCCAACTCTATGAAGTCTCCTGATATCAGGAGAAACACAGGCAAAGAAGTCTCCTGTTGATTACCACCTATTGCTCTCCCATGGCTAATGGATCAGTACTCCTTTGTTGAACAGTATTTGAAGGAAGCACTGAGGATGGCAAGGGAACAGAACTGAACAAGGAACTTCAATGGCCACCATCAACAGTGGTTGGGTAGCAGGACTACTGACCTGAGTCCTAAGAAACACGGAGTGGATCTGTGGCGTGGTCACAGAACCAAAGGAAAGAATCTCCTCGACCATATCCTTAATCTACCTGAAACAGACGCATCCACTCCATGACAATGTCTATAGGACTGACCACAGCAGAGTCCTCTTGGAGTCTCATTTTCACATCGAGAAAACCCTCCATTGTGTTATGTGGCTCTATCACACTACTGAATGGCACAGACTTTAACTAGGTCTAATTCAAAACCGGACGCTGATAAGATGCCATGGGCCATTAGCAGAAACGTACTCCAACACAACCTGTAAGCTCATGGCCCATCATTACCCCACTCTACCATTACCATCAAGCCAGATGGTCAACCCTGATTCAAATGTAGAGTGCAGGAGGCCATGTCAGAAGCAGCATTAGGTGTACCTAAAAAGGAGGGGTCTACCAGAAGACGCTGCAACACAGAACTACATACATGGTGAACCACAAAATGTGATAAATTGATAAGGGATCCCATATCCAATGGATCAGATGTAAATTCTTCATTCCAAGTCACAAATTGTGATCGACAGTTGAACAATTAATGAGAAGAGGTAGCTCCACAAACTTCCATCCTTAACCATGGAGGGCTCACCATATCCGGTAGAACAGACAAGATAGAAGGAAGCACTGGCAACAACTGTCAGGCAGAAGTACTTCCTAGTCTGGATTAGAGTGGTGCTGGAAAAGCACAGCCGGTCAGGCAGCATCCGAGGAGCAGGAAAATCGACATTTCGGGCAAAAAGCCCTTCGTCAGTGCTTCCTAGATGATCCACCTCAATGATAAGCAATCACGAGACTGACTTCCCCTATTGGTTGAAAACCCTTAAAAAGAAAATGTAAGCCTTACTGAGTAACAAAAGGATTTAAGCGCCTCACAGTTTCTCTCTTCTCTGGAAGCAGAAGTGCCAAAATAAAAAGACGTGGAGCAGAAGAGAAAGAATGAAAATAAGAGGGGTGACAGGAAGGACGGCAGGAACAAGGACTTTGCAATGGAGGAGGATTTGTGAACAAGGGAGGAAATACCAAAGAAAAAATTGGGAGAGAATTCTAGAATGCAAGGAATTAGTGACTAAAAGCTATTTTGACAAAAAGATAGTGTTCTGCTATTGGGAATAGAAAAATACCTATTAAACCATTACTCTTTCTCACCCAATGTGTGTTTATCTTTAAATTTCTCCTGCTCTCAAAACCCTCCCATCCATTTCTTTATCACTTCTTTTCTCTGTTCTCCTCCAGTCCTACAATTTTTCAAGCTATCACATTCCTTTAATTCTGATTATATCATGTTTTCATCACTACCAGGTACAGTTGCCAAGATATTAAACTCTGGAATTTCCTCACTGACGCACCTGACTTTCTATCTCTCTATCCTCCCTTAAGACCCTCTAAAAACAGACCTCTTTGACCACAATTTTGATATTATTTGCCCTTATGTGGATCTAGTGTTAAATTCTGCTTGATAATGCACTTGATAGTCGCCATGGGATATTTTTCAACATTAAAGGCACTGATAAAAATGTCACTACTCTTGATGTGAATCTGTGAAAGGATTACTCAGACAAAATGTAGCAAGGCTGTGTCGATATTTCCCAGCAACAGTAATCCCTGATATCAAATGACAGGGAGCCAGTGAAACAGCAACACAAGCAGCTTAAAAGGTATTCCTCTAAGACTGGCACATACCAAACTGCCTTTGGGGTAAGATCAGAGGGACAATATAGTGTGGAATTTATGAAAATAACAAGCAATTGTGTTAAACCATTTGGCAGCTAGTCAGCAAACTGCGGCATTTATTACAGCCAGGGTTCAAACAGATTGGGGGAAAAATTTCTCTGCTTTTCATTTTCCCTCCCCATCTTATTCTCTTTGAATGCAACCACAAAGACGTTGTAGAATCTGAGGGCAGAGGTGAGGTAGAAAGGACAAGAGAGCTACAAATGCATCTGACCCTGTTGTTATGCATCCTTAAAAATATCTGTAGGTTACAATTGGTTCAGTTTACTAGGAGGTCATTCATTCAGAAGGACATCTAATATGGGACAATATAAGAAAGAGAATTGCCCATCGGAGAGTTTGGAATACACAACCACGCTGGCTTGTTGCAATAATTCCAAATAGAAAGAAAAGTTGACTAAAGTACAATGCTTTGGATACTGCAGGGGAGTACGACCAGGGGAATACCTCAGCATGAAGGTCTCTAGCACAAAGCCACTGAGCTCTGTGGCTCAGAAGGGAACGGGGGAGAATGGGAGAGCGATAGCAACAGGGGTGAGAGGAACAGACAGGAGATTCTGTGGTCACTCACGAGACCCATGAATGCCTCAGATCGAGTCTACAGGATTCTTAAAAAGGGGAGGGAGAGCAGCCAGAAGTCGTGGTACACATTGGTACCAATGACCTAGGTAGGGAAAGGGAGGAGGACTGAAATGTGAATATAGGGAATTGATTGGAAGCTAAAAGGCAGGACCAGCAGAGTAGTAATCTTAGGATTGCTACTGGGTGCCATGGATTAGTGAGGCTAGGAACACAGAGCGAGTGCAGCTGAACACAGGGCTGCAGGGCTGGTGGAGAAGGGAGGGCTTCAGATATATGGATCATTGGGATACCTTCTGGGGAGGGTGGGACTGTACAAGGAGGATGAATTGCACCAGAACTGAAGGGGCACCAATATCCTGGGCGGTAGGTTTGCTAGAGCTCTTTGGTAGGCAGAGGGGGGGAACCGGAGCTACAGATCTAAGGCTGGTGTAGCTAGTGAACAGCCAAATACAACGTCAGAGAGTCTGTGAGGAGAGATAGATGGTTGAAAGGGCAAAGTTACAATCACTGCAATGGGTTGAGGTGTGACTACTTTAATTCAAGAAGTATCAGGAATGAGGGTGATGAACTTACAGCATGGTTCAGTACTTGGAATGGTTGTTGGATGTTCCAAGGTTTAGATGGGGGTGGTAAAAGAGTTGGAGGAGCGGCATTGTTAGTCAGAGAGAGTATCATAGCTGCAGAAAGGGAGGTTGTCGAGGGGGGTTTGTCTACAGAGTCAGTATGGGCGGATGTCAGAAACAGGAAAGGAGCAGTCACTTTATTGGGAGTTTTCTGCAGGCCACCAGGAACAACAGAGACAAGGAGGAGCAGATTGGCAGACAGATTTTGGAAATGTGCAAAAGTAACAGGGTTGTCGTCATGGGAGATTTTAACTTCTCTAATATTGATTGGATCCTACTGAGAGCAATCTTTGTCAGATGTGACCAGGAAGAATTCCTGACTCAGTATGTGGATAGGCTGACCACAGGGTGGGCCACATTAGATTTGGTGCTTGGCAATGAACCAGGCCAAGTGTGAGAACTCTTGGTGAGAGAGCATTTCAGTGATAGTGAGAAATCCCTGACCTTTACTGTGGTCATGGAGAGGGATAGGAGCAGACAGTTTGGTAAAGTATTTAATTGGGGGAGGGGGGATTACAATACTGTTGGGCAGGCACCTAAATTGAGAACAGATGTTCTCAAGGAAATGCTAGGCAGAAATGTGGAGGTTGTTTCAGGAGCTGATAGTGCTGGAAAGGTTTGTCCCACTGAGGCAGGGAAGGGATGGTAGGGCGAAGGAACCGTGACTGACAGGGATGTGGAACATCTAGTCAAGAGGAAGAAGGAAGCTTACTTAAGGAGACAAGGATCAGACAGGGTTCTGGAGGATTACAAGGTAGCCAGGAAGGAACTGTCAAACAGACTTAGGAGAGCTAGAAGGGGGCATGAAAATGTTTAAATTGGCAGGATTAAGGAAAACACCAAGACATTCTACACTTATGTGAGGAACAAGAGGATGGCCAGAGTGAGGGTAGGGCTGATCAGGGATAATGGAGGGAACTTGTGCCTGGAGGTAGGGGAGGTCGTTAATGAATACTTTGCTTCAGTATTCACTATTGAGAGGGATGTTTCTGAGAATAGTATGAAACAGACTGGTATACTCAAACAGATTGATGTTAAGGAGGAGGATGTGCTGAAAAGTTTGAAAAACATAAGGATAGATAAGTCCCCTGGGCCAGAAGGATGTACCCAAGGTTACTACAGGAAGTGAGGGAAGATATTGCTGCGCCTTTGGGGATGATCTTTGTGTCTTCACTATCCACTGGAGTAGTGCCAAGTGTTATTACCTTGCTCAAGAAAGAGAGTAGGGATAATCCTTGGAATTACAGACCAGTCAGTCAGTCGTACATCTTTGGTGTGCAAATTATTGGACAGGATTCAGAGAGATAAGATTTATGATTACTTGGAAAACCACAGTTTGATTAGAAATAGTCAGCATAGCTGGTGAGGGGCAGGCCGTGTCTCACAAACTTCACTGAATTTTTTGAGGATGTGACAAAACACATTGATGAAGGTAGAGCGTTGGACGTGGTATACATGGATTTCAGCAAGGCATTTGATAAGGTTCCCCATGGTAGGCTCATTTAGAAAGCAAGCAAGCATGGGATACAAGGAAATTTGGCTTTCTTGGATACAGAATTGGCTGATCCATTGAAGACTGAGGGCGGTGGTAGATGGAAAGTATTCAGCCTGAAGCTTAGTGACCAGTGGTGCTCCACAGGGATCTGTTCTGGGACCTCTGCCTTTTGCAATTTTTATAAAAGACTTGGATGAGGAATTGGAAGGGTGCTTTAGTAAGTTTGCTAAAGACACAAAAGTTGGTAGAGTGGTGGATAGATTAGAGGGCTGTTATGGGTAGTAATGGGACATTGACAGGATGCAGAACTGGGAAAACGTGAGGACTGCAGAACTGGGCTGATAAGTGGAGATGGAGTTCAACCTGAAAAGTATGAAGTGACTCATTTTGGAGGGTTGAATTTGAATATAGAATACAGGGCTAAATGCAGGATTCTTGGCAGTGTGGAGGAACAGAGGGATCTTGGGGTCCATGTCCACAGATCCCTCAAAGTTGCCACCCACGCTGGCAAGAGAACATATGATGTGTTACCTTTCATTAGCAGGGGGATTGAGTTTAAGAGCCACAAAGTTATGTTACACCTCTATAGAGCCCTAGTTAGTCCACATTTGGAATATCATGTTCAGTTCTGGTCTCCTCATTATAGGAAGGATATGGAAGCTTTACTGAGGGTGCACAGGAGATTTATCAGGATGCTGCCTGAATTGGGAGGACACATCATTAAAAAAAGGCTGAGGGAGGTAAGGCTTTTCTCATTGGAGTGAAGGAGGATGAGAGGTGACTTGATAGAGGTGTACAAGATGATGACAGGCCTAGATAGAGTGAATAGTCAGAGACTTTTTCCCAGGGCAGAAATGTCTATCACGAAGGGGCATGATTTTAAAGGTGACTGGAGGAAGGTTTAGGGGAGATGCCTTCTACTTTTTGTCATTTACATAAACGATTTGGATGCGAGCATAAGAGGTACAGCTAGTAAGTTTGCAGATGACACCAAAATTGGAGGTGGTGTAGTGGACAGCAAAGAGGGTTACCTCAGATTACAACAGGATCTGGACCAGATGGGCCAATGGGCTGAGAATTGGCAGATGGAGTTTAATTCAGATAAATGAGAGGTGCTGCATTTTGGGAAGCAAATCTTAGCAAGACGTATACACTTAATGGTAAGGTCCTAGAAGTGTTGCTGAACAAAGAGACCTTGGAGTACAGGTTCATAGCTCCTCGAAAGTGGAGTTGCAGGTAGATAGGATAATGAAGAAGACGTTTGGTATGCTTTCCGTTAATTGGTCAGAGTATTGAGTACAGGAGTTGGGAGGTCATGTTGCGGTTGTAGAGGACATTGGTTAGGCCACTGTTGGAATATTGCGTGCAATTCTGGTCTCCTTCCTATCAGAAGGATGTTGTGAAACTTGAAAGGGTTCAGAAAAGATTTACAAGGATGTTGCCAGGGTTGGAGGATCTGAGCTACAGGGAGAGGCTGAACAGGGTGGGGCTGTTTTCCCTAGAGCATGGATGCTGAGGGATGACCTTACAGAGGTTTACAAAATTATGGAGGGGTATGCATAGGATAAACAGACAAAGTCTTTTCCTTAGGGTTGGGGAGTCCAGAACTAGAGGGCATAGGTTTAGGGTGAGAGGGGAAAGATATAAAAGAGACCTAAGAGGCAACTTTTTCACACAGAGGGTGGTACATGTATGGAATGAGCTGCTAGAGGATGTGGTGGAGGATGGTACAATTGCAATATTTCAGAGGCATCTGGAAGAGTATATGAATAGGAAGGGTTTGGAGGGATATGGGCTGGGTGCTGCCAGGTGGGACGAGTTTGGGTTGGGATATCTGGTCGGCATGGATGGGTTGAACCGAAGGGTCTGTTTCCATGCTGTACATCTCTATGACTCTATGTCAGAGGGAGGTTCTTTACTCAGAGTGGTGGGTGCATGGAATGCACTGCCAGTGATGGTAGTTGAGTCAGATACATTAGGGCCATTTAAGAGACTTTTAGATAGGCACATGGAGGTTAGTAAAATGAAGGATATGTAGGTTAGTTTGATCTTAAGAGTAGGATAAAAAGGTCGGCACAACATTGAGGGCCAAAGAGCCTGTACTGGACTATAATGTTCTAAGTTCTATGAAACATGGGATAAGCAGTATCCAGCACTGGAAGGAGGAATGGGTAGAGTGCATGGTGACAGAAATTTGAGGAAAAGGTAGAATAGAAAGCTTGGCCAAGAATATATTTCAAAATAACTTTTTTTTTCCTTTATTCGCAGGACATGGGCATTACTGGCAAGGTAGGCTTTTTATTAAAAATATAAAATGCTCATTCCCAATTGTAATTGACAAGATTTATTTTGGTAACTGAATTTAAATTCCACAGCTGCGAAGGTAGGATTTGAACTCATCAACCTGGGTCATCAGCCCATGCCATCAGAATAGTTGCTCAGTACCATAACCCACTTCGATACCAAATCGCTATGTGGTTCCTTCAGTCAGTTCTCCAGCTGTAGAGAGCTAATGTGATTTTGCAGTGTGCTGCAGTACTGCATTTGGAAGTTATATCAAAACAAGTGAAAGCAACAGGACGAACTTCGCCTTTTTTGTGGGGGGAGTCAGGCCCACATTTCTTCCAGTGCTTTATCACAATAAGGTAGGAAATACATCCCCATCAGAGAGTGTAGGTACAAATACAAATGAAACTCAATCCTTGTATCCCAATGAATAACACTGCACAGGGTTAATCAGCCATATCAGTCACAATGTACTGCAATTCTGCAGCCAGAAAAACAAAACTCAAAACTGGGTAGGAGGAAGGGCTCAGCTGAATGATAAATTTAAAAGGAACGTGCAGATAAGCATGACAACTTACAGGAAACCATTAAAAATCTCACTGACTGCAACTGATTGTGCAACCTACTGACCAAATGAATTCTAACTGAAATATAGAAATAACATATATGATATAAGCATTCAGAGGGGTAATGAAACTGGAGTGTGTAAATAATTCTACAGCAATTTGTATTTACATATAGTGGCTTTAATTAAATAAAACATCAAGGCATTTCACAGGAGTATCTTCTGACAGAAATCGGACACCATGCCATAAACAGATTACAAAATTACAAGTGACTGAAGCTTTTGGTTAAAGAGGTCAGTCTTATGGAGAATGTTAAAGAATAAGGTGATAGCTTTAATGAATGAACTGCAAAAAATCATATAACACAGAACAGGCCCTTCTGCCCATCATGTTTGGACTGCCAAAAATATACTTTTATCTACACTAGTCTTACATTCACCGCATTAGGCCCACAGCCTTAATGTTAAGACATTTCAAGTGCTTATCCAAGTAATTCTTAAAAGGGTTGAGGTGTGATGCCTCAATAACCTCTTAGACAGCACATTCCAGACTCCTACCACCCTCTGTATGAAAAGGTTTTCCCTCAAATCTCCTCCAAACCTACTGCCTTTCACTTTAAAATTATGCCCCCTTGTTACTAACCTTTCAACTAAGGGGAGCAGCTGCTTTTCATTCACCACGACAGTGCCTCTCAAAATCTCCGGTTTCACCCTCAACCTTCTGTGCTCCAAAAGAGAACAACCTGAGTTTAGTCAGGCTTCCTCCATAGCTGCAAAACTCCACCTTGGCAATACCCCGGTGGACGCCCTTCCCACCCCTTCCAAGACAACCACATCCTACTGTTTGGCAATGATCAGAACTGTACGCAGACCTTCAGCTGTGGTGTAAACAAACATCTCCTCAACAGGCTGGGGCTGTTTTCCCTTGAGCATAGGAGGCTGAGAGGTGACCTTATAGAGGTTTATAAAATCACGAGGCACATGGATAGGGTAAATAGACAAAGGTCTTTTCCCAGAGGTGGGGGAGTCCAGAGCTAGACAGCATAGGTTTAGGGTGAGAGAGGAATGTTTTAAAAGGGACCTGAGGGGCAACTTTTCCACACAGAGGGTGGTGTGTGTATGGAATGAGCTTCCAGAGGAAGTGGTGGAGGCTGGTACAATCGCAACATTTAAAAGGCATCTGGATGGGGATATGAATAGGAAGGGTTTTGAAAGGATATGGGCCAAGTACTAGCAAAACAGACTACATTTGCTTAGGATATCTGGTCAGCATGGACGAGCTGGACTGAAGGGTCTGTTTTCATGCTGTACATCTCGATGACTCCATGAACTCCCTGCTCTTACAATCTATGTCACAAATGATAAAAGCAAGCTTCCTGTCACCTAAGGGGTCTGTGGATAAGCACACGAGATCCCTCCATTCCTCTGAGCTTCCTAGTTTCTTGTTCCTTCCTGCATCACTTCACAGTTACCACTGTTAAATTCCATCTGCCAGTCTGACCAACCCGTTCATATCCTCCAGTAAGGTAACACCTTCCTCCTCACTGTTAGCCAACTGGCCAATCTTCACATCGTCCTCAGGTTTACTCATCATCCCTTCCACATTCGTTATTGAATGTGGCATTCAAAAAAAGGACCCTGTGGTACATCATTCTACGACAGACCCCTGTCATACAAACAACCTTCTACCACCACCAGCTGTCCTCAAGCCCCACGGGGTGGCATGGTGCCTCAGTGGTTAGCATTACTGCCTCACAGTGCCAAGGTCCTGGGATCGATTCGGGCGACTGACTGTGTGGAGTTTGCACATTCTCCCCGTGTCTGCGTGGGTTTCCTCCGGGTGCTCCAGTTTCCTCCCACAGTCCAAAGATGTGCAGGTCAGGTGAATTGGCCATGGGAAATTGCCCATAGTGTCCAGGGATGTGTAGGTTAGGGAAATATAGGGCAATAGGGTAGGGGAAAGGGTCTGGGGTGGGTTACTCCTTGGAGGGTCCGTGTGGGCCAAATAGCATTTTTCCACACTGTAGGGATTCTATGATTCCACACTCTTGTCTCTTATCACTAAGCTTAAAGCTTTGGCAGTTGAGGTCCTGGGCTAGTTATAAACAAACCAAGACTGTTGGAAAAACAGGTCCAGCAGCATGTGCAGGGACAGAAACAGAGTTAACACTTCAAGTCCTGAGTGACTAAGTTCTGGAGAAGAGTGAGAGTTAACTTTTCAAGTCCAATACTCTCCAATCGATGTGCCCCGTTTTTAGGCCCAGATTAAAAAAAACATGGATCAGGTTCCCGCACATGACAAGAATAATTGAATAAATAAGCAAATACTAGGCTCAGGTTTAAAAAAACTATGAACTGTTGATACTTAATTGGAGGTTTAAACTCTAACCCCGCTACAAACACATGTGCCTAGTATTCCCAGGCAGTCTCCCATCCAAGTATTAACCAGGCCTACATCTGCTTAGCTTCCAAGGTCAGACACTTTCAGACTAGTATGGCCGTAGGCTACAAACAGATGTACAGAGATAAACAGACAGAAAACGTTGGTGGTAAGGGTGGATGATAAAACTGAGAGCCATTTCATTGGTTCCCATCCATAGGGTTTGCTCAGATTGACTTAACATGTCTTTATGCTCTGCAACTTCTGTACTCCAGGTAGTTTCATTTGTGAGTGGTTCAAAACTTATAGTCTCTGGCTCACTGATTAAAAAAGCAACCGGTGAGGGAACATAAAATCATTGTTCAAGCTTTAGGTTTTTTTTGCTGCAAAGGAAAAACACACATCCCCTCCCTGAGGTCCGAAAGCTTCTGACCATATCATTCACACTCAAGTTGCTAAACTACTTGGAAGCAACTCACACAGTTGCTTGCAGGTAGAAGACCTTTTATCAACTATTCCCCACTCCACAGACCAATCAGGTACTTGTTGATGGCTGAATCTCACACAGATACAAACAAACCCTGCCCCCACTGCCACTCGTTCATCTGGAATTAACCTTTTCCCACTGGCTGAACAGACTGCAGTGAAAACAGAAGTGGTGGTAATTTGAGATTAAAATATACAGCAATCTCTTCCATACACTTTTTTTAAGATTCCATACAGTGTGGAAACAGGCCCTTCAGCCCAAGCAGTCCACACCAACCCTCCAAAGAGTAACCCACCCAGACCCATTTTCCTCTGACTAATGCACCTAACACGATGGGTAAATTAACATGGCCAATTCACCTGACCTGCACATCCTTGGACTGTGGGAGGAAACTGGAGCTCCTGGAGGAAACCCACGCAGACACGAAGAGAATGTGCAAACCCCACACAGACAGACAGTCACCTGAGGCCGGAATCGAACCTGGTGCTGTGAGGCAGCGGTGCTATCCACTGTGCCATCACACCACCCTTTGTTTAGAAGTACTTTTTCCCCCCAGTTCAGTCCACAGTCAAAATTCAAGAAAAATAAAAAGAAATGGTCTTTACAGTACTCGTTCACATTCTATCATGTTAAGGTCACCCAAATCTCACCTGTTTGAGCGTTAACACATACCAGGTCCTATTCATTCTGGCTCTGGTCAAACAAAATTTTCATTTTAGAATTCTCATTCCTCTAAGGCTTTGTCCTTCCCCATTTCCATAACCTTCACAAGTCTCAGATGTCCGAGTTTCTCTCATTCTGACCTCTTGAACATCCCAATTTCAATCACTGAAACTTTGGTGCCCTGGCCTTCAGCTCTTTGAAATCCTTTCCCTATACCCCTCCCCAATTGTTTTCTTTCATTCAGATAATCTTTATAACATAGTTCACTTTGGTCATCTTACCCTTATATATGTTTTTGTTTTTTTTATTGGTTTAACCTATTTTTCTAAACAACCTGTTCAGAAATGTTATTACACACCTCTGGAGCATGTATATCTTGAACTCAGGCCTCCCATTCCAGGGATATGGACACTGCCACTGCAGCATAACTGCACATTATTAAATGTTATAGTATATGTACTTAAGTGAAACTAAGTATTTGTGGCAAACAGCATTCTCAGTCACGAATGTTTATAAGGACTTCTCCATTATTTGGGCAATTCTGAATAAAAATAATGAACTTGTTTCTTTATGCATTCAATGACATAACACCCATCTGCTGAATATTTGTTAAATAAAGATGCTAATTAGCTTAATTATTCCAAGGTTAGTATTTTGTCTGGGCTCTCAAAAATCTGTACACAAATTTGAAACAAAATAAATCTCCAATTGGCATCCTAGACAATGAGATTCAGAAGTTTTCCAAAGTGAAACTTATTAACTAACATAATTTCACCAAGTACAGGCATGGTATGTGCAGGCAAAGTTTTTTAAGTTGTTGATGGTGCTGTTCAAATAGACCATGGTAAATTCCTGTCATACAGGTAAACACATGTTAAAACCATCGAGAAATGCTAAATGGAAAAAGACCAGCAAAAAGAGGCAAGCATCTTCACCAGATACATAATTAAGATAATTTGTTATCAGATCTGAAAGAACTCCCTGTTCAGGCAGCCCATAGGAATCTAACATTACTGACTGGGAGAAATGTATACCCATGGTACAGCTGGAAGATACTGTATTTCTGCCTGGCTGCAGCATGCTTGCCTTAACCATTTCACACAGGAGACTTGGTGATTAGATTCACCCAAGTTCAAGTGTCTGATCAAATACACATAAAAACAGTGAGTGTTTATACAGAAATGGAAACCTGCAGTGCACTCTTACCATTTTGGACTTGTACATGCAAAATCTAGCCCACTTAAATCAAAGTTTTAGGAACTGGAAATCACCACTGATCTAAGAAATTTGTACCTTTTTGATTGAATTCATCTGGATCTATTTAGCCTCTGGTCACCTTCAGCCCACTAAAACAATCCACATTAATACCCTTCTAGAACACACAACACAGAACATAACAGCACAGTAAAGTACAGGCCCTTCGGCCCTCGATGTTGCGCCAACTTGTGGAACCAATCTGAAGCCCATCTAACCTACACTATTGCATTATCATCCATATGACTATCCAATGACCATTTAAATGCCCTTAAAAGTTGGCGAGTCTACTACTGTTGCAGGCAGTGTGCTCCATGCCCCTACTACTCTCCAAATAAAGAAACTCCTCGGACATCTGTCCTATATCTATCACCAATTTAAAGCTATGTCCCCTTGTGCTAGCCATCACCATCTGAGGAAAAAGACTCTCACTGTCCACCTTATCTGATTCTCTGATTACCTTATATGTCACCCCCTTAACAATTTTTACTCCAAGGAAAACAGCCTGAAATCCCTCAGCCTTTCTTCATAAGGCCAACCTTCCATAATGGGTAACATCCTTGTAAATCTCCTCTCTACCCTTTTCAAAGCTTCCATATTCTTCCTATAATGCGATAATCACAATCGTACGCAATATTCCAAGTGCGGCCGCACCAGAGTTTTGTACAGCTGCAGCATAACCTTATGGTTCCAATCTCAATCTCTCTACTAATAAAACCTAACACACCATATGTCTTCTTAATAGCCTATCAACCTGGGTGGCAACTTTCAGGAATCTATATACCTGGACACCGAGAGCTCTCTGCTCATTTACACCACCGAAAATCTTACCATTAGCCCAGTACTCTGTATTCTTGTTACTCTTTCCAAAGTGAATCACCTCATACTTTTCCACATTAAACTCTATTTGCCACCTCTCAGCACAGCTCTGCAGCTCATCTAGAATCACCTACAGTGTGAAAACAAACCCTTCAGCCCAACAAGTCCACTCCTACCCTCCGGAGAGTTTCCCACCTAAACCCGTTACTCTATATTTGCCCCTGATTAGTGCACCTAACCTACACATCCCTGAACACTACGGGCAGTTTAGCATGGCCAGTTTACTTAAGTTGCACATCTTTGGACTGTGGGAGGAAACTGGAGCATCCAGAGGAAACCCATGCAGTCACGGGGAGAATGTCTGTGTGGAGTTTGCACACTCACCAGAGGGCGTGATCAAACCTGGGTCCCTGGTGCTGTGAGGCAGCAGTGCTAACCACTGAGCTGTCATGTTGCCCTCTGTAACCTATAATATCCTTTGTCACTATCCACAACACCACCAACTTTAGTGTCATCCACAAGTTTACTAACCCATCCTTCTAGGCCCTCATCCAGGTCGTTTATAAAAATGACAAACAGCAGTGGTCCCAAAACAGATCCTTGCAGTACACCACAAGTAACTGAGCTCCAGGATGAAATTTCCCATCAACCACCACCCTGTGTCTGCTTTCAGCTAGCTAAACCGCTAAAGCGCCCTCAATCCCATGTCTCCATATTTTCTGCAATAGCCTACCATGGGAACCTTATCAAGTACTTTACTGAAATCCATATACACCACCTCAACTGCTTTACTCTCATCCAACTGTTTGGTCACCTTCTCAAAGAACTCAATAAGGTTTGTGAGGCATGACCTACCCTTCACAAAACAGTGCTGCTTATCCCTAATCAACTTATTCCTTTCTAGATGATTATAAATCCTCTCTCTTTGAACCTTTTCCAACACTTTACCCATAACCGAAATTACTAGGGTCTATAATTACTAGGGTTGTCTCTACTCCCCTTCTTGAACAAGGAAGCAACATTTGCTATCCTCCAGTCTTCTGGCACTATTCCTGTAGGCAATGACGACATAAAAGATCAAAACCAAAGACTCGGCATCTCCTCCTTGTCTTTCCAGAGAATCATAGGATAAATCCCATCTGGCCCAGGGGACTTATCTAGTTTCACATTTTCCAGAATTGCTAACACCTCCTCCTAATGAACCTCAATCCCATCTAGTCTGGTTTCCTGTATTTCAGTATTCTCCTCGACAACACTGTCTTTTTCTAGTGTGAACACTGATGAAAAATCTTCATTTAGCACTAACCCATCTCCTTTGACTCTATGCACAACTTCCCACTCCTATCTTTGATTGCCCTAACCTTTCTCTAGTCATTCTTTTATTCCTGATATACTTATAGAAAGCCTTAGGGTTTTCCTTGATCCTATCTATCAATGACTTCTCATGTTCCTTCCTGGCTCTTCTTAACCAGGAAAGATCGAAAGAGAGAGCTAACTTGTAACTTTCAAGCACCCTAACTGAGCCTTCACATCTCATCCTAATGTGAGCCACTTTCTTCCTCCTCTTGACAGGAAGTTCAACTTCCTTCGTAAGCTACGGCTCCCGCACATGACAATTTCCTCCCTGCCTGACAGGTACATATTTATCAAGGACAAGCAGTAGTCCTTGAATAAGCTCCACATTTCTATTATGCCCATCCCTTGCAGTTTCCTTCCACATCCTATATCTTGCCTAATCATATGATAATTGCCTTTCCCCCAGCTTTAACTCTTGCCCTACCGTATATACCTATCCGCTTCCCTCACTAAATTAAACATAACCAAATTGTGGTCACTATCACCAAAGTGCTTACCTAAGTCCAAACCTAACACCTGGCCAGGTTCATTATCCAGTTTCAAATCAAATGTGGCCTCACCCTTGTTGGCCTGTCTACATACTGTGCCAGGAAACCCTCCTGCACATATTAGACAAAACATTGACCCATCTAAAGAGCTTAAACTATAGTATTCCCAGTCAAAATTTGGAAAGTTAAAGTCCACCATAACAACTATTGTTACACTCGCTCCTGTCCAGAATGATCTTTGCTCTCCTTTCCTCTGCATCTCTGGAACATTTCAGAAGCCTATACAAAGCTCCCAACAGGATGATCTCTATTTTCCTGTTGCTAACCTCAGCAGATGAATCCTCAAATGCCCTTTCTGCAACCATAATACTGTCCTTGACTAACAAATCCACACCCCCAACCCCTTTTTACCATTTTCTCGGATCTTACTGAAATGTCTAAATCCCGGAACTGCAACGACCATTCCTGTCCCTCCTCTAGCCATGTCTCCGAAATGGCCACAACATTGAAACCCCAGGTACCAACCCATGCTGCAAGTTCACTCAACTTATTCCAGATGCTCCTGACTTTGAAGTAGACACACTTCAAACCAACTTGTAGCTTGCCAGCACCCTCTTGCAACATTGAAACCTTATTTCAGATTCACTACTCTCTACCTCCTGCATAATGAAACCATAATCTGGGTTCCCATCCCCCTGCTGAATTAACTTAAACCCCCTCGAAGATCATGAGCAAGTTTTCCCCTTCTCTAGTAAGTCTAGTAATACAAGCCTGTTCTACTTGATTAGAAAGGTTGAGCTCCTTTACATCTCCTGTGATTCACTGTCAAAAAAAGACCTTGTTGTTATAATACATTTTGTTGGGCAAAAAGGAAGTTTCCACATACAGCTTGATTTTGCATGGGGGTTAGAAGAGTATGGGTAGGTCTAACTGAATACTTAGATTCATAAAAAGGGTTCTGAGAATGTAGACAGAGAGAAAAACAAACAACACTCTGGTAGTAAATTCAAAACAAAACAGCAAAATCTTGAAATTAGAGGTGGGTCATTTTGGTGTGAAGGCAGGACACACTTCTTCACATTAAGGATATTGAGAATCCAGAGATTATTGCCTTGGCAATAAAAAGTAGACAATGTTAAAAATCACACAACACCAGGTTGTAGTTCAACAGGTTTATTTGAAAGTACAAGCTTTTGCAGCGCTGCTCTTTCATCAAGTAACTAGAGGCACAGGATCATAGGACACTGAATTTATAGTAAATTTATATGATCCTGCCTCACTAACTATTGACTAAGTAGCAGCGCTCCGAACGCTTGCACTTTCAAATAAACCTGTTGGACTATAAGCTGGTATTGTGCAATTTTTAAACTTTGTCCACCCCAGTCCAACACTAGCACCTCCATATAATAAAAAGTGAAGTTAAGGCCACTATCAGATCACCTATGATCTTTTCCAATGATGGAACAGGCTCAATAAGCATCTCAAGCTCAGATGTCTTAGAATTTTATTTCCTATCATACTTTGTTGATTGCTGCTAATGTTATAATGAGCCAAATTTGAACTACTGAACTAAGAATCATAGAGTCAGAGATATACAGCGTGGAAACAGACTCTTCAGTCCAAATCATCCATGCTGATCAGATAGCCTAAATTTATCTAGTCCTATTTGCCAGCACTTGGCCCATATCCCTCTAAACCCTTCGTATTCATATACCCAGCAAGATGCCTTTTAAAATTATTGGGATTGTATGACAAACCCCCTAACAGAGGGAAATTGAGAAGCAAACTTGTAAGGAGATCTCAGTTATCTGCAAGAATAATAGGGTAGTTATGGTAAGGGATTTTAACTTTCCAAACATGGGCTGGGACTGCCATAGTGTTAAGGGTTTTAGATGAAGAGGAATTTGTTAAGTGTGTACAAGAAAATTTTCTGATTCAGTATGTGGATGTACCTACTCTTAGGAAATAAGGCAGGGCAGGTGACTGAGGTGTCAGTGGGGGGAGCACTTTGGGGCCAGCTACCATAATTCTATTAGATTTAAAATAGTGATGGAAAAGGATAGAAATGATCTAAAAGTTGAAGTTCTAAATTGGAGGAAGGCTAATTTTGACAGTATGAGGCAAGAACTTTCAAAATCTGATTGGGGGTAGATGTTTGCAGTGAAAGGGACAGCTGGAAAATGGGAAGCCTTCAGAAATGAGATAACGAGAATCCAGAGAAAAAGTATATTCCTGTTAGGGTGAAAGGAAAGGCTGGTAGGTGTAGGTATAATTATTCCTCAATTAATATTCCTCAATTATGATTAAAGAAATTGAGGGTTTGGTTGAGAAAAAGAAGGAAGCATATGTCAGGTACAGACAGGATAGATCGAGTGAATCCTTAGAAGAGTACAAAGGCAGTAGGAGTATACTCAAGAGGGAAATCAGGAGGGCAAAAAGGGGACATGAGATAGTTTTTGCAAATAGAATTAAAGGAGCATTCAAAGGATTTTTACAAATACATTAAGGACAAAAGGGTAACGAGGGAGAGAATAGGGCCCCTCAAAGATTAGCAAGGCAGCCTTTGTGTGGAGCTGCAAGAGATGGAGGAGATACTAAACAAGTATTTTGCATCAGTATTTACTGCGGATAAGGTCATGGAAGATACAGAATGCAGGGAAATAGATGGTGACATCTCGGAAAATGTCCAGATTACAGAGGAGGAAGTGCTGGATGTCTTGAAACGGGTAAAGGTGGACAAATCCCCAGGACCTGATCAGGTGTACCCTAGAACTCTGTGGGAAGCTAGAGAAGTGATTGCTGGGCCACTTGCTGAGACATTTGTATCGTCGATAGTCACAGGTGAGGTGCCGGAAGACTGGAGGTTGGCTAACATGGTGCCATTGTTTAATAAGGGTGAGAAGGACAAGCCAGGGAACTATAGACCAGTGAGCCTGATGTCGGTGGTGGGCAAGTTGTTGGAGGGAATCCTGAGGGACAGGATGTATATGCATTTGGAAAGGCAAGGACTGAATATGGATAGTCAACATGAGCGTGGGAAATCATGTCTCACAAACTTGATTGAGTTTTTTGAAGAAGTAACAAAGACGATTGTTGAGGGCAAACCAGTGAACGTGATCTATATGGACTTCAGTAAGGCGTTCGACAAGGTTCCGACTGGTTAGCAAGGTTAGATCTCATGGAATATAGGGAGAACTAGCCAGTTGGATACAGAACTGGCTCAAAGCTAGAAGACAGAGGGTGGTGGTGGAGGGTTGTTTTTCAGACTGCAGGCCCATGACCAGTGGAGTGCCAAAAGGATTGGTGCTGGGTCCACTACTGTTAGACATTTATATAAATGATTTGGATGCTGGCATGAGAGTTATAGTTAGTAAGTTTGCAGATGACACCAACATTGGAGGTGTAATGGACACCAAAGAAGGTTACCTCAGATTACAATGGGATCTTGATCAGATGGGCCAATGGTCTGAGAAGTGGCAGATGGAGTTTAATTTAGATAAATGCGAAGTGCTGCATTTTGGGAAAGCAAATCTTAGCAGGACTTATACACTTAATGGTAAGGTCCTAGGGAGTGTTGCTGAACAAAGACCTTGGAGTGCAGGTTCCTAGCTCCTTGAAAGTGGAATCGTAGGTAAATAGGATAGTGAAGGTGGTGTTTGGTATGCTTTCCTTTATTGGTCACAGTACTAAGTAGCGGAGTTGGGAGGTCATGTTGCGGCTGTACAGGACATTGGTTAGGCCACTGTTGGAATATTGTGTGCAATTCTGGTCTCCTTCCTATCGGAAAAGGTTTCCGAAAAGATTTACAAGGATGTTGCCAGGGTTGTAGGATTTGAGCTAGAGGGAGAGTTGAATAAGCTAGAGCTGTTTTCCCTGGAGGGTCAGAGGCTGAGGGGTGACCTTAAAGAGGTTTATAAAATCATGAGGGACATAGATTGCCTATTTATCCAAAGTCTCTTCCCTAGGGTGGGGGAGTCCAGAACTGGAGAGCATAGGTTTCGGGTGGGGGTGGAGGAAGAAAAAAAAGAGACCCAAGAGGCAACTTTTTCATGCAGAGGGTGGTACGTGTATGGAATGAGCTGCCAGAAGAAGTACAACTGCAACTTTTAAAAGGCATTTGGATGCGTATATGAATAGGAAGGGTTTGGAGGGATATGGGGTGGTTGCTGGCAGGTGGGACTAGATTGGGTTGGGATATCTGGTCGGCATGGACAAGATGGACTGAAGGGTCTGTTTCCATGCTGTACATCTCTATGACTCTAAAAGTAGTAATTGTACCAGCCTCCACTTCCTCTGGCAGCTCACTCTGTACACGCACCACTCTGTGAAAAAGTTATCCCTCAGGTCTTTTTTAAAATTTTCCCCTCTCACCTTAACCTATGCCCCTGTTTCTCCAATCCTGGGGAAAAGACCTTGGCTATTCACGCTATGCATGCTCTTCACCCTAGTCACTCCTCAGCCTCTGACACTCCAGGGAAAACAGCCCCAGCCTATTCAGCCTCTCCCAGTAGCTCAAACCCTCCAACCCTGGCAACATCTTTGTAAATCTTTTCAAGTTTCATAATATTCTTCCTATAATAGGGACTCTAGAATTTTGTATGAAATAATGGTAGGGAGAGGAACTTAAAATAAATTGATACATTAATAAGGCTAAATAGTTTTTGTTTGTGGTTTGTTCTGAATAGTTAAAGGGGTGTGTTTATTGATGATCTGCATTGGTGGGTGGTGCCTGGGACATGTCAAATGCTGGAGCACTGATGCATATATTCTTAATATTGGCACAGCAGGGGTGAGACAGGTAGGGAAAGAATTGTTGGTGTAGAACACACACTGTATAAAGGCAAGGGAGATCAAAAAACACAAAAGGTAAAAACAATGACTGCAGATGCTGGAAACCAGACTGTGGATTAGAGTGGTGCTGGAAAAGCACAGCAGTTCAGGCAGCATCCGAGGAGCAGGTAAATCGACGTTTTGGGCAAAAGCCCTTCATCAGGAATAGAGGCAGAATGCCTGCAGGGCGAGAAATAAATGAGAGGAGGGTGGGGGTGGGGGAAGGTAGCACAGAGTACAATAGGTGAATGGGGGAGGAGATGGAGGTGATAGGTCGGGGGGAGCAGGGTGGAGTGGATAGGTGGAAAGGAAGGTAGGCAGGTAGGACAAGTCATGGGGACAGTGATGAGCTGGAAGTTTGGAACTGGGGTGAGGTGGGGAAAGGGGAAATGAGGAAACTGGCAGTGGACTTCACCAGTTTCCTCATTTCCCCTTCCCCCACCTCACCCCAGTTCCAAACTTCCAGCTCATCACTGTCCCCATGACCTGTCCTACCTGCCTACCTTCCTTTCCACCTATCCACTCCAGCCTCCTCTCTGACCTATCACCTCCATCCACACACTCATTCACCTGTAGTACTCTATGCTACTTTCTCCCCACCCCCACCCTCCTCTCATTTATCTCTCCACCCTGCAGGCACTCTGCCTCTATTCCTGATGAAGGGCATTTGCCCGAAACGTCGATTTTCCTGCTCTTCGGATGCTGCCTGAACTGCTGTGCTTTTCCAGCACCGCTCTATTCCAGAACCAAAAAACAAAGCAACCTAGCTGACAGAATAGGAGGGGAGGGATGAAAATAATGGTATGAGGTTGATATGATTGGCCTGCGAGGGAGGGAATGAAGTGATGAAATCGATTGAATGAGGCAAAATATCATGGATATTTATTTGACGTACATCATTGGAAACCTACTCCTTGTGCCAAAAAAAATTAAGCATTTCTGGATTTAGAGGAAAAAATACTTTAGAAAGGCTGTCACGCAAAATAGAATACATCAGGATTAATTCTATAGATGATGATAATAATCTAAGTAATTTAGAATTTTAAATTGCCCAAGCCCAAATGACAAGCCATTGTTTACAGGAGGTCTGCAGGAGAATGTTACAATTAACCTGAATCCTGGACAAGTACATAGTTATTTCCTACAATTTTGTTCAATGACAAACTACCAATGATAGATGCTGAAATTAAACAGGCAGATTTCCAGGAATTAAGAATACTCATTCCTCAATTAGTATAAAATAGTGGCAAGTATGCCTTTTTAAATTCAGTAGAAACAGTTCCCAATTAGGCTTTCATATTATATGCTACAAAGGCCAAGATTTTGACAAAATTTGTATTTACGCTCCAGCCAGTTTTTAAACACATGGACAGCTTATCAGGATATTTTTAAGAATGATATTTCATTCTGCTAAAATTCTAGATGAAAGATCAATAAATCCTACGTTTGACAGAGAATGTTTTGTGGTGTTCTACTCATAATACTCTTAAATTTTTAACAGCACTTCCTCTTTCTCTGTGAGCAATGTCACAGGAGACAAGTTTAAACAATGACACGTAAACCAAGAGTCTACATCAATTTTCGTAAACAAGTACAGGTTAGCACTTAAACTTGAGTTTAAAAATGCAATGTGTCAATTTAACCTGGATAACAGAAGCAGGTAGTGGCAAAGGTGTCTGAGACTCCTAAATGAGATCACTTGTTTATAATAATTTTTACATAGACACCTTTAAGGAGTGGCTCCAGAGTGTCAAAGAAAGAATGGTATCATTATTTTTAAAAATGATTCATGGCAAATTTGGGATAAAAGCATTGCTAAGAAACTGATGACTACAACATTGAAAACTGTTTTTAAAAATTTATGGAACAAAAATCAATGTTGTAAACATCAATTAAAATGTTAAAGTGACTTCCAAAATCACCTCAGAAATTTTCCAGGCACGCTGATCAATAGTTATCACTAAACCACCATCCTTAAAACAGGCCTTCTGGTTATTATCACATAGTTGCTGGAGGAGACTGGAACAAGACTTAAAGTTGCTTTGCTCTTGTCTACACTGCATCACTGATTGCACTTCAAGTGTATTTAACATTAAATGACAGCATGAGAATTCCAAAAGGTGCCACTGAAATGCAATCTCATTTTTCTCTTATTGAATGAAATGACGAATGCATGTTTAATTCAGACCAATAATGGAATCTTAAAGATAGATCTTGAAGCAGAAATTATATACCACAAAAGAGATAATTCATTTGACAAGGGGTAGAAAAAAAATACAGGTAGAAGGTTAGAAGGATATAATGGAAAATTCAAATTGCAAGCACATGTTAAAAAGGAACGAAAGTTTTAAATCACAGCAGAGAACAGTGGATATACTGAAATATTTATTTTAAAATATACCCAAGGGACCTGGATAGAAACAGAATCCCTACATGTGGAAAAAGGCCACTTAGCCCACAGAGTCTGCACTGACCCTCCGAACATCATTCCACACAGACCCAACTCCCACCTTATTCTCTGTAGCCCAACGCTTACCATGGCTAGATTAGAGTGGTGCTGGAAAAGTACAGCAGGTCAGGCAGCATCTGAGGAGCAGGAAAATCAACGTTTCAGGCAAGAGCCCTTCATCAGGAATGAGGCTGGATGCCTCGGGGATGGTGAGATAAATGAGAGGGGAGGGGTGGATGGAGGAAGGGTTAAAAGGTGATAGGTGGGAAGGTGAGATTGGCAGGTAGGACATGTCACGAGGACAGTGCTGAACTGAAATTTGGAACAGAGGTAAGATGGGGGGGGAGCAGAAATGAGGAAATTGGTGATGTCCACATTGATGCTCTGGAGTTGAAGTGTTCCGAGACGGAAGATGAGGCATTCTTCCTCCAGGCATCAGGTGGTGAGGGAGTGGTGGTGGAGGCGGCCCAGGACCTGCATGTCCTCAGCAGAGTGGGAGGGGGTCTCCGGAAGAACACCTCATCTTCCAGGGCCCTTCAACTCCAGGGCATCAATGTGGACATCACCAGTTTCCTCATTTCCCCTCCCCCAACCTTACCCTAGTTCTAAACCCCAACTCAGCACCATCCTCATGACCTGTCAATCTTCCTTCCCACCTATCCACCCCACCCTCCTCTCTGACCCATCACCTTTATCCATTCCTCCATCCACCTATAGCACTCAACTCCCTTCTCCCCAGCCCCATTCCCTCCCATTTATCTCTCCACCCCCCCGAAGCTTCCAGCCTCCTGCCCGAAAAATCAGTTTTCCTGCTCCTCAGATGCTGCCTGACTTGCTGTGCTTTGCCAGCACCACTCTAATCTTGACTCTAATCTTCAGTCCTCACCTTTCGCCTACTTGACTTACCATGGCTAACCCACCTAGCTTGCATTTCCATGGACACGATAGGACAATTTAGCCTGGCCAATCCACCTAATCCACACATCTTTGGACTGTGGGAGGAAACCAGTGCACCTGGTGGAAACTACACGCAGTCATCGGGAGAATATCTGTGTGGAATTTGCACAGTGACCTGACACTGGAATCAAACCAGAGTCCCTGGCAATATGAGGCAGCAGTGCTAACCGCTGAGCCACTGGTTCCTTTTGGAGAGGATCTGAGCGAGAGGCCATTCATAAAATATGAAAAGGCTTTGTCCATTTAAAACAGAGATGAGATGGTTCTTTTCTTCTCTCAGAGTGTTGCAAGTTTTTGAAAATCTTTCCATGAAAAGGCAATGGAAGCTAAACTTCTAAATTTTTTTTAAAAAGGCAGACAGATAGATAGATTCTTGGTGTGGAAGGGGGAAGTAATGTTCCCAAAGCTAGCTGGAAACATAGATGAGATTACAATTAGATCAGGAGTTCAAATGGACTACTTGCTCCATGTTCTTATGTTTGTATATGCAACAGCTTTGAAGGAAGCAAAAATAAAACATTTTGAGTAGAGATTAGTGAAAAAAATCATCTAGATTCGAAACATAAATCGTGAATTTCTTGGAGCCAAATCATTTTTGAGGCAGTGCCCAGTTTATTTTTCATTCCACTTATTTCAAAAGCCTTGACCCGAGAGTTGGATTACTGGTAACATAGGAAAGGTTCTCAGAAATTAAACAAAAACACAGCATTTCTAACATAACAATATAAGTAACCTCAATATGTCACAATACATCTGCTCAACTTAGGGGCTGCATTCAAATTTTCTGCCGGCAATCAAATATTTTCCTCCTGAGGCAGCAAGAAATCAGAATACTCATTTGGCTTCCACACTAATCTGCAAAGGGAACAAGATGATGATTTTCAATAATTTGATTGGAAAATTGAAATTTCTTTGACTTATTGAACAATTTTGTTTTCATGCAACCGTAAAGAAATCTGCTTCATATTGACCTGGAGGATATACAATTAAATACCAACATGCTCAAGGTCTTCTTTAGATACATTTGTAAATTTAAAAAAAAAATTCAAGTACAGGAATCCAAATATGAATTAATGAAAAAGGGGTAAAAAGCTTAAATGATATGCAGAATGTAATGTTTGGTTAGATCAAGCCAGACGTCAAAGGGTCATTGCTCTGAAATCGGTTCTGAAGGGTCACTGGATTTGAAACATTAACTCTGCTTTCTCTCCACCGATGCTGCCAGACCTGATGAGTTTCCCCAACAATTTCGATTTGTGTTTCTGATTTCTAGCATCTGCATTCTTTGGGTTTTTCTTGATAAAGCATTATCGATATGATTCCCAATCTGCACTCATTTTTTCTGCAAACAAGAAGCTGAGGCAATAATATGATTAGATTTAACATCAAGGATTGGGAGTGAGGCACAAGGAAACCACCACCACCGAAAAAACAAAATACTCATTGCCATTTCTCTGTTCCTGTTTGGGAAATCGACTTGTGTAAATATTGGACAGTAGTGGCCATAGATCCAACCGTACTCTCCAAAATGTAAACCAAAAGAACTGCAGATGCCGTAAAACAGGGACAAAAACAGAAATTGTTGTAAAGGCTCACCAGGTTTGGCAGTACCTGTAGGGAGAACTCAAAGTTAACGTTGTCGGACGAGTGACTCTTCTTCAGACTCATCACCTCCAAAATGAAGCGCTGCATCAACAGCTATCCAACAAATAACCAAGATCGAATGGTGCAGCTCAGCATTTATGGCCCCATTTTATGCCACTTGAGAATGCTTCTCAGTAGAAGTTGGCACATTTGGGAAGGATGGGCATGAGGAATCATGGAAAATAGAATGCTTAAGAATTTTTTGCTAACTCCAACACTAAAATCAGGCAAGTACATGAAAAGAAAAGCAGAAGGTCATGTGGAATGGTTGCTTTAGAAAGCAGCTGGCATATAAAAAAAACAAGTCGGGTCAAATGGCCACCTTCTGTTTTGTAATCATTTTTAGTCGAGAGTTTCTTTTGTCCTGCTCATCATTTCTCTCTCAAATAACGTCACTACAACAGATTATCTGGTCAGCATATTGCTGGTTGTGGAAGCTTAGCATATGAAACATTGTCTACTTTGTTTCCTTTATTACAACAGCACAGTGAACCATACTTTATAAATAACTTTTGATTAGGGACTTCACAGCCTTCTGGACTCAATTTCAAATCATAACCACTGTTCCCTTTTAGAAGGGAGAGGGGCAGAAATAGGTTATTTGGCCCATTCAATCTGCTCCTTTTTGGATGGCATGTGATGATAGAGTTAATGCCATTCATTTAATTGCCTTCCAACCGACTGAAAACCTTCATGTTTATTCTTCCACTGCACCCCAGCTCTTGATTAAATTCCATTATTTGTGGATGCTGTTTCTCAACTGTGACAAGAAACCTCAAACAATACTCTGCTTCTGTCTCTGCCAAGCCCATTTTATTTATTCTTTAAAAGTATTTCATCAGCTGCGTGTTTTGGAGGCACCCACAATTTCTGGAAGATGCTATATAAATGCAAGACTTACGAAATTTAAAAAATTGTAGCAATGTCTATCATTCCTTATTTAGCTGTTCTGATACAACCCCACCACTCCGTGGCCGAATGCTTCAGCTCTCCCTCCCACTCTGCCAAGGACATGCAGGTCCTGGGCCTCCTCCATCGCCACTCCCTCACCATCCGGCGCCTGGAGGAAGAACGCCTCATCTTCCGCCTCGGGACCCTTCAACCCCATGGCATCAATGTGGACTTCACCAGTTTCCTCATTTCCCCTTCCCCACACCCCCACCTGACCCCAGTTCCAAACTTCCAGCTCAGCACCATCCTCCTGACTTGTCCCACCTGCCAATCTTCCTTCCCACCTATCCGCTCCACCCTATCACCTTTATCCCTTCTTCCATCCAGCTACTGCACTCCCAGCTGCCTTCCCACAGCCCCACCCCCTCCCATTTATCTCTCCACCCCCGATGCTCCCAGCCTCATTCCTGATGAAGGGCTTTTGCCCGAAACGTCGATTTTCCTGCTCCTTGGATGCTGCCTGACCTGCTGTTCATTTCCAGCACCGCTCTGATTTGGACTCTAATCTCCAGCATCTGCAGTACCCACTTTCGCCTATAATTTTATTAACGTCAAGGATGCAACTTCTAGAGCAACAATGAAATACCTGCCAAAGCCTGACTCCTGAACTTGGAATCACAGGGTTGTCCTTTTTTATTAAGCCTTGGTCAATCCCTGGTTCGTGTGAATATCTTGTGCGTAGTCAGCCAAAAACCACATTTCACTGCAGTCAAATTAGCACCTGAGACCAAGCCAGGATAATATCATTGACCTGAATTTCCAGAAAATAATTTAACAAAGTTCTGGAAGATTAGGATAATTACTTGTGAATGAGTCAGCTGGTGAAATGTACAAACAACAATCAAGTTTGGGTGGGACCCTGGGGAGGGGGAAGGAGGGTTTTGCTGGAGGAGTGATGGAGAGAGAGAAAAAAAGAGAGCACAATTGTTTTTTTTTTAAAAACAGGGATTTGAGCGATGAGAGTTATGGCCAAACTTGTAGCATAATCATGTGAAAAATCCAGCAACACTTATTCGACGTCAGGAACAACTTACTACAACTTCTATGCAACTGCCGATCAGTAAAGCAAGATTCTGACTCAGTAACAGTGAGTTGCCAATTAAGGGGGAATTGTACCTAGTCAAACGCCATAGTTTGCCTACTAGCCTGATTAAATATTCAGTCTACCTCCTTACCAAATGCACCAAGATAGATACAGAATTCTTGAGACAGAAGTCAGAGCAAGTACCTGGCAGATTCAGCTCACTGCTGGCTCCGAACACCTCCATGTTGGACAATGGATCCCAAAATCTCTGCACATGCTACAGGGGCACCAGCCAAATACACCTATCTCCATGTACATTGGCATCTGACATGTGGCAATATCCAAGAACCCTCATGGTACATTTCTGGTCCATTTACAGTACACTTCTGCACTTCAATGCTGCACTGATGACACTCATTGTAATGCTGCTGCAAGGACACTGTATACTCAGAGACACCGGGTCTGCATGGGTTTCCTCTGAGTGCTCCAGTTTCCTCCCACAGTCCAAAAAATGTGCAGGTTAGGTGAATTGGCCATGCTAAACTGCCTGTAGTGTTAGGTGAAGGGGAAAGGTGAAGGGGTTTCGGCGGCACGGTGGCACAGTGGTTAGCACTGCTGCCTCACAGCGCCAAGGACCTGGGTTCAATTCCCACCTCAGGCGACTGACTGTGTGGAGTTTGCACGTTCTCCCCGTGTCTGCGTGGGTTTCCTCCGGGTGCTCCGGTTTCCTCCCACAATCCAAAGATGTGCGGGTCAGGTGAATTGGCCATGCTAAATTGCCCATAGTGTTAGGTAAGGGGTATATGTAGGGGTAGGGGTATGGGTGGGTTGCGCTTCGGCGGGTCGGTGTGGACTTGTTGGGCCGAAGGCCCTGTTTCCACACTAAGTAATCTAATCTACACTCGTGGACTCAACCAGGTTCTTTTGCTGGTCTCTCTATTTGCTGCCATAGCACTCAGTCCAAGCCTACCTGGAAGCTCATAACATCCCTGCTTTGCCTTGCATTCCTTGCATTTTGCAGAGGGGGAGATGGTCTATTAATCCAGAGAACCTGCACTCCAAGGTCTCTTTGTTCAGCAGCACTCCAGAGGACTTTAACATTAAGTGTAAAAGTCCTGCTAAGATTTGCTTTCCCAAAATGCAGCACCTCGCATTTATCTACATTAAACTCCATCTGCCACTTCTCAGCCCATTGGCCCATCTGGTCAAGATGGCTGCACTCATGATGGCAGAGTGGAGTTACTGAAGAAGGATTACACCCGAAATGTCAACTTCTCCATCTCCTGATGCTGCCTGGCTTGCTGACTGCAGTTTTTTCTGTCTCTGGCAGAATGGAGTGGGACACTGAACTTCTACGCCAAAGGCCTGTGCATTCCTCCAGATGGCACAGTGTGCACTGACCTAGCTGCCAGTCTTGGATCAAGCTGGACATGCCCTGGTGTCGTGGTCTCTTCAGCTGGTCCTGGGGAAAGAGGATGTCCTATCCGCACACCAATCCATCCAGTTCATCTCAGGTTGACCAACACTGGTACACAACGAGCACAGGTATAATCAGTGTTGGTTAGCTCAATTGGCTAGATGGTTGGTTTGCAATGCAGAGCAACACCAACAACGTGGGTTAAATTCCCATTCCAGCAGAGGACACTATGAAGGTCCTTCTCAATTTCACCTCTCATCTGAAGCATGGTGACCCTCAGGTTAAACCACCACCTCTCTCTCTGTAATGAGAGAGCAGCTCTCTAGGACTATGGCAACTTTGCTTTTAATCACAGTTATGGGACTTAGTGCAAGTTAGGATGCTGGCAACAGAAGTTTGGAGATCATTTGGCATTTCAAGACACCCTATTAACATAATGTCTGAACACAATTGCAGAGCCTGTATGATCAGATGGACCATTTTAATTGCAAATCTCAAATCATGCCACTTTCAAAAATGTGCAAGGTTAACAAATTAAATATTTCATTTTGAATGATTGTGCCATCACATGAATCTCTGTTTTCTGATACCTGACTTTTCATCAACCAACAGTTGAGCAGAGATTGTTACATTATTTACTGGTAGAAATGGTTCATATATCAATTGCTTTATTGCAAAGTGTTTGTGAGATCAAATTAATCTACTCTAGTACAAAAATAAAGGCAACAAAATTGAACAGCCTCATTCCCCTCCTTCACACAGCCCAAGCCTCAAAAAGGAAGCTAATAGCAACTTGGTATTGACGCCATTCAACATCCTTTTAAAGCCTAGTCAAAAAGCAGACCCAATGGTATTATCACTGAGAGACAGGTATATTCCGGGGGCCTGGATTCAAATCCCTCAATTGAAAAATGGTGGAATTTGAATTCAATAAAAATCTGGAATTCAGAGTTTAATAATGACCATGAATCCATTGTTAATTGTCCGAAAAAAACCGTCTGGTTCACTAATGTCCTTTAGAGAAGGACATTGCTAACCTGACATGATCTGACCTATATGTGACTCCAGACCCACAGCAATGTGGTTGACTCTTAACTGCCCTCTGGGTAATTAGGGATGGGCAATACGTGCTGGCCCAGCCAGCGATGCCCTCGTCCCGTGAATGAATAAACTCAGATAAAGCTGCTGAAAAGAAGTGCAAAGACTGTAGATGTTTCTAGTTCTGAATATGGCACAATTCTTCGGTTGCTCACTATGAGCATCACTTCTCTAATTATCTTGTTTACAAATAAATCCCCTTCTCCATTTTAGTCTGGCCTTGAAGGGCTGCACGAAGAACTGATTGGATTACGTGTAAAGCATAAGCAGGACTGTATGGTAAACACTGAATGTGGTATCTGGTGCAATAAAACATTTTTGAAGAATAATTCCTAGTCTTCTCATTTGCAAAGTGTGAAGAAGTTTCAGAATGCATTATTAGCTGACAGCTCGAGTTCTGAAACATAGGAATGATGATTTGATTTGTATTTCTGTATTAACAAGAAGAGCACGTGGGTTTTAGTTTAATTCAAGATTTATTCTAAGAGTGGAGTTGGGTTGTCTGGAGATTTATTTCAGTTCCATGCATTTAAATTAGATCCTTAAAACCTATGGAGGTGAATAATTCACTGCATTAATTAACAAAAGGTAGGAGAGAGAGAGAGCGAAAAAACTTGCCTAGTGGTCTGGTAAAACAAAAGTCACATTAATCCATAAGCAGTATCTGCATTCACAAAGAGGGGGTCAGTAACAACAGGAATACTGTTATACAAGTCACCAAAGCAGTCAGTGCAGGGGAAATTGTTCCCAGTTACTTAGAAGAATACCTCATGAGCAAAAGGCTGCAGAAGATGTGAATTTAAAGAACAAGGGTTAAATAATAAGTGAGCTGCATTAGCAATTTAATGGTCACAGGAAAGGAAAAGGGAATTAAAGAAAATAGCATTGAGTTAATTCTGTTACTTGCCCATCTGAACAAGGAGCTTTAAATAGGAGACAGGAATGAGCTTCACGGAGGTTTCAGTGTCTTTAAATGTAGCTTTTGGGAGAAAAAGGGTTTCTGGAACAATTTTATGACAAATATCAAATAGTTCCTGTATTTCAGGATGTGAATGCACCCCCTTTTGCATGTAATAAACACTGATGTTCTTCTAATAAAAAAGTATATTGACAGACTCTTGTGAGTATGTTCAGTGATGGGCATCATCTAAACAGTTAAAAAACTCATCCAATCAAGCCCGATCTGACTTGTTGTGATATTATTATTAGCAGGGATCATTAAAAAAAATGTCTATAGGTTTTGGTTCAAAGGGGAGTTGCATGATCAGGAAGCATTCTCTTGGCTATAATGGTAAAGTACAAATACTAAAGAAAATCTGCTCTGTAAGATACACCCACCCACCACGGTGGTCCTGCAGTAATATTTAAAAACTACTTCTACCACTTCCATCTATGCATTTCTCCCTCAAATATTTCTCATTGTCAGTAACTTCCATCTTTGCAATTGCCTGGTTTTGATAAACATCATTACAAATGTCATTTCACTTTCATCTTTAGTTTATTGGTAAGCTTTACAATTGACAATGTCAACTACTCAAAATGATTGTGGCATTTCCTAATAATTTTGGAAGGTGTGCGTACTTGCGTGTGTTGGGGCAGGGGTATTGGCAATTAAAAAAGGTGATAGCAAAACATATCAGAGAAAATGCAGAACCACCAGGACTGTGGGTACTTTGTCATTAAGCAACAAAACAAAACCTGAGCCTCGCATTGGGGAAGACAACTGACTTACAGTTTCACTGTGTTAATGCCTTTTGAGAACAAGACATTTTGTACCTCACGGTTTCCTGTACGAAACATTCTGGTACACCATAAAAAATGCTTAAAATGTAAATCAAGCAAGCCACATAGGAAGGAACAAGAAAGTGAAAAAAACTTGTACTTCAAGTGTGCTTTGAAGCAATTAAACTGAACAACTGTCACATTTCTCTCCAACTCATGGCACAGAAATCCTCTCGCATTTTAGGTATTTGGGGATATAATCTGGATGTGCAATTCTGAAACAGTGCTGCTGCATTGTCAGACATGACGTCATCTCAGCTGGATATCACAAATCTCAGAACCTTGTTTAGAATTGACATCATGTTCAGATAAGGGTCACTGCACCTGAAACATTGACTCGGTTTTTGTCTCCACAGGTGCTGCCAGACCTGAGTTTCTCCAGCAATTTCTGTTTTTATTTCAGATTTTCAGCATTGAAAAAAACTTTAAACAAAAAAATTGTCAAACAGTTCCTTCAAAAAAATAACAAGACATACAAAGGAATATATTTGGATTTTCAGAAGGCTTTGATGGGTTACCACATATTTGACTACTAAATAAAATAAGAGCCTATGATGTTAGAGGTAGTACATTAGCATGGACACAGGATTGGCTAAGACAGAGTTGGGGTAAGGCACGCATTTTCAAGATGGCAACCTGTAACTAGTAGTGTCCCACAGGGATCAATAGTGAGGTCACAATTACTTACAATATATTAAATGACTTGAATCAGGAAAGTGAATGTACTGTTGCCAAGTTTGCAGATGACAAAATAGATGGAAAGGCAAGTGGTGAGGATGACAGTGTACGTAGAGTTGTACAGACAGAGTAAGCAAATGGAAAGGACTTGACAGGTAGAACATAATGTTTAAAATGTGAGGTGATGCACTTTGGCAGGAAGATGATGAGTTAACATTCTTTACATGGAGAATGAATGCAGAAAACTATGATGTAGTAGCATTTGGGAGTCCTCTTCCATGAATCTCAAAATTAGCATCCAAGTTCAGTGGTAATAGGAAAGGCAAATGCTGACCTTTATTTCAAAGGAATGGAGTATAAATCCTGGGAAGTTTTGTCATAACTTTATAGGGCACTACTCAGACCACAGCTGTGAATAGTTTTGGACCCTTTATCTAAGGGGAGGTAGAAAGTGAGGACTGCAGATGCTGGAGATCAGAGCTGAAAATGTGTTGCTGGAAAAGCGCAGCAGGTCAGGCAGCATCCAAGGAGCAGGAGAATCGACGTTTCGGGCATGAGTCCTTCTTCATTCCTGAAGAAGGGCTCATGTCTGAAACGTCGGTTCTCCTGCTCCTTGGATGCTGCTTGACCTGCTGCGCTTTTCCAGCAACACATTTTCAGCTCTAAAGGGAGGTATACTAGTATTGGAAACAGTTCGGGAAGATCTATTAGGCTGATCCATCAGGTATGGAAGAACTGTCTTATGAGGACAGATTGAGTAGATTGGGTCTGCATTTGTTGGAATTGATAAGAATGGGAGGTAACCTTATTGAATCAAAGATTGTTAGGGGGCTTGACAGAGTAGATGTGGATATATTGGTTCTAGACTCTCCCACAAAGGGAAACGAAGGGCATGATCTCAAAGGGGCTGTACAGAGGAGCAGCAAACATGCAAAATATTTTAAAACCATACTGGAACCTATTATTAATTGCGGGGGAGAATGTGAGGGGTAAGGGGAGTACCAGTGGTTCTGTTCGGAAGAGACATGAATGGGATGACAGGAGCAGCTAAGATTCAGCTAAACTCCAACTCCCCGAGGAGAGTCTTTTTACAGACTTCGATTCAGGCAACCACAAAACTTTCTACACTTTCAGGTTACAGTGCGTTCATTAATTCCCTGAAAGTCTAAAATCAAGGACTGATATCTTTGTTTAAAAGGAACACATCATAAAGGACATAGAGTCATAGAGATGTACAGCATGGAAACAGACCCTTCAGTCCAACCTGTCCATGCCGACCAGATATCCCAACCCAATCTAGTCCCACCTGCCAGTACCTGGCCCATATCCTCCAAACATAAGCAATAAGAGTAAACGGCATGGCCCTTTCAGCTTGCTCTGCCATTTACAATGTGATTTTGACTGATTGTCTCCCTCACGACTGCTTCACGTTTCCTTTGAACTCTAAAGATACCAAAAATTTAGCATTTTATTTTTTCAATACTTTCAATGAAGTAGCATTCACAAATCTTCGCATTAGACAAACCCAAATGGTCACAACCTTAGGTGAACAAAAAAAAAACAAGTTCTCATCTCAGCCCTAAATAATCGATCAGTGACCCTGTATTCCAATCTCTGTGTTTAACATGACTGAGGAACTTCAATGAGATTGCTCCTCATCCTTCCAAACTCCAGAGAATGCAGATCAGAAAGTTACTCACTGAAGCAATCCTCTGATCCCAGGAACCAATCTAATGAAAATCTGTGCCACCATCAAGGCAAGTATATGCTTCCTTAGATGCAGAGACCAAAATGGATTACCGTATTTTAGGAGAAAAAGAGTGAGGACTGCAAATGCTGGAGATACGAGTCAAGAGTGTGGCAGTGGAAAAGCACAGCCAGTCAGGCAGCATCCGAGGAGCAGGAAAATTGACATTTCAGGCATAAGCCCTATGTCAAGAATGTGTACTTTTAGGTACTGTCCTACCAAAGTCCTACACGATTGTAACAAGACTTTTTCCTGCTGGGGTCTTAAATACATCGCTGGAGAAGGGGATGGAGTCAGGTTCCTTATAGGATTCAGAAATGGAATTAGCTATTTACTTAAAAAGGAACAATGTTATGGCGAGAAGGCAGGAGAATGGCATTAATTGAAATGCTCATTTGGAGAGGCAGCGCAGACATAATGGGCTTCATGGCCTTCTTTGTACTGGAGAAATTGAGATTCTGTGAAATTCATGTTTGAAAAAATAGACTTTTTGAAATTATAGCCAACTCAAGTGTTATCCTGCTAAAGAAACATGTAATGAAATCTGATCCACATCAGTGACTAGTCAGTGACCCCACAGTACTAGTAGAGGAGTAAACTACAGTCAGGGTATATATACTGCAAATCTGATTACTGGGTGTTCACATCCCTGCTGTGCATATATTTCCCAGTATTGGGATAGAAGAACACAGCTGTTGTTAGGAACAGATGATATGAAGGGACAGCTGAATGAATAGCACCAAACAGAATCCAAAAGTATCAACACATTAAATAATGGGCTCCCTCATTTGTATGTTGACCGGTTGCCTGCTGCACAATGTGCCTGACAAAATGACGTACACCTGGAGGGTCAAGTTAACATCTCTATCCAATATTCCTCCATCAGCAACAAAATGAGTTCATCACAACAACAGAGCAGTTTGTTACAGTGAATGTATTTTTTAAGTGTTTCAATATCTTATTTTCAAGCTGACGTTTAAAGATGGACCGCTCCTTGATAAGTGGCTCTAAGAGATGTACAGTACACAAAGTCTCCATTGTTGGACTTGAATAGTTTAACTTTAGATAACATGTAACACGCACCAAATTCACTGGATACAAGAAAACAAGCCTGAAGTGTTACAAACAGAATAATTTCATATCTAACCAATCACTCTTTCAAGAACATTTAATTGAAGGGTGTTCCAACTGCACATGACTAAAGCCTGTGGTATTTTGTTTTCTTGGGGTAGTGGTTTGAAATGTGTGGGAAAGGGGGTGATAGGTGGGAATCGCAGGAGATGAATTCAAAGTTCTTGTAAAATATCCATGCAGAAACAAAACTAGAAAAGGCAATTGGTTTCTTTTGGACACACAGACACAGCTGGAATTGCAGAATACTGACATCAGGAACAGAGAGTTCTAGAATCCCATGCAATAAAAACACAATTTGATTTATTAACACATTATAAACAAGTGGCCGATACATATACTTTCCTTTTGTTAAAAGGAAGGAGGTGCAGTGTCATATAATGGTGGGAGTCAGATCGGGCCCTTTGCTTTGCTCTCTGATTCACAAGCCATATTCCTACACAACATTTCCACTCTCCTGATTGCAGAAGATGCAGTTAAAAAACAGATAGGATTGGATAGAAGGCATTGGTCAATAATCTTAGATCAGTGGGGCAGCATGGTGGCTCACTGGTTAGCACTGCTGCCTCACAGCACCAGGGACCCGGGTTTGATTCCAACTTCGGGTGACTGTGTGGTGTTTGCACATTCTCCCCGTGTCTGTGTGGGTTTCCTCCCACAGTCCA
This sequence comes from Hemiscyllium ocellatum, assembly GCF_020745735.1. NCBI lineage: Eukaryota > Metazoa > Chordata > Chondrichthyes > Orectolobiformes > Hemiscylliidae > Hemiscyllium > Hemiscyllium ocellatum. The sequence continues at coordinate 55,935,555 of NC_083422.1, forward strand.
AAGATGTGCAGGTTAGGTGGATTGGTCATGCTAAATTACCCGGTGTTCAGGGACGTGTAGGCTAGGTGCATTAATTAGGGGAAATAGTGTAGTGGAATGGGTCTGGGTGGGATAATCTAAGGGTTGGTGTGGACTTGTTGGGCCAAATGGCCTGTAGGGATTCTAATTCTAATTCAGTGCATTGCTCTCAGGTAGCCTGGATCATGTTTATGTTTGACTGCACCACCCAAATGTCAAGCAATGACAATCTCCAACAAGAAAAAATATAACCATCTTTTCTTGGCATTCAATGATATCACCATCATTGAATCTCCCACTATGAAGATCCTAGAACTTACCATTGGCCAAAAACTGAACTGAAATCAGCCATGGATATACTATGGCTACAAAACGCTGGTGAGAGGTTGTGGAGTCTGCAGCACGTAATTCACTTCCCAAATCCCTAGACATGCCCAGATGAATGAAGTTCTAAACACTCAAGGATCTCAACACCATCCAGGATAAAGCAATCCATTTCCATCCACCAGCTAAAATCTTAACTCACCCCATACCAACACAAGCTAGCATCAAGGTCATATACATGATTCACAACAGCACCTTTCAACCTGGAACCTCTACCATTGTGAAGGACCAGGGTAGCATTCTATGAAAGAAAACGGTTTAAAATTTTCAATGAAATGTGGAGATTTAGCATTCATCTCTGCAAACAAAATTGGTTTGGAATGTATCCATCATAGATAGAAAACACATCTCGGTCTCAAAATTTCAGAATTATACATGTATTTTAAAAAGCCAATTAGAACAAATCATGAAGGAGCACTTAAACAAAATAGCTTAGAGCTTTTGTGAGTCGTACTGTCCCTACCTCTGAGCCAGGAGAACTGGGTTCAAGTTTCACCTGCTCCAGGAAATGTGTAATAACAGGAGTTAAGTATTAGGCTCAGCAGTATGCCCCAGTTTGAAGTATTTTCATTGACACTCCAGGTATGAAGAACGCCCACCTTGTTAACAACACTCTGGAGGGCTACCAGTGCCCACAGAATTCTGCACCAATATGAATCAGCAAATTCAAGAGAGGAGAGAAAGGTTAGGAGCAGGAGAACAGGACAGACATAATCTCATTGATCTATTTCTGAGTGGTGACAGGAGGTGGACAAAAAAGGAAGAGGATCGGCAAACAAGGATACCTTGTTCTCCAGTAAATAGGAGCCAAACAGTGGCTAAACCTTAAATAAAAAGTTCTCCAATCAGAAATTGCTGAGCTCATGCAGGTTTTATTTTATTCAAATTATAGCTCTGGAGATTAATTTCCATTCTCCAGATGTCACTTGTAACCCTGAAGGCACTTCGATCAATATGTAAGAGTTTCAACCAGCCTAATGTGCTTGTATTTATGACTGGAACACCAATCCAACAGCAATGTTAGGTATGTGATGAGAAGTTAAAAGTCCCTGGACTGTCTGGTTAAATTTCAATAGTGTGTACAGTATCGACATTGTACCTAATGTACCCCACATTATCAAGAAATCTATTGTAATATAGCAAGTCTTTGAGAATGCAGCTGTCTAGTCTCCTCAACCAGTGGTGTCACCACTGAATTAAGGGTTTACACACTGAAAATCATTGCATGTTGGTCTACCCGCATATTCAGTGCTCTGTCCTGTCAAGACAAGCTCAATATTCCCTTGAGGCAGCAGAGGTGGAAGCTCATCATCTTTTTTCTGGCTTGCATGGGTCCTCCATGCTTTGTTACTATAAACGAGAGCAGTCAGAACACAGACACTGTATTGACAGAACTTTGTACTTTTTGGTCATTTGCGGCTGATACTAGACTCCCGGGCTTTGACAATGACAGCTGTGGCCCTAGAAGTTCCCAGTGGGATGCTCTTTGGAGGGTCGATGTGAACACGATGGGCCGAGTGGCCAGCTTGCACATTGCAGAGATTGTATGATCACTTAAGGCCATAAGAAATAGGAACATGAGTAGACCATTTGGCCCCTTGAGCTTACTCTGCCATTCAATATGATCATGGCTGACCTGACATTTCTCACACCCAGTTCCTGCCTTTTCCCCATAACCTAATTCCCCGACTGGTCAAAAATATTTCAGCATTAAAATATACATATGGACTCCACCCCCACAGCTCTCTGGGGCAAGGAATTCCATAGACACTCAACTCTATGAAGAAATTGCACCTCATCTCAGTCTTAAATCTGCAGCTTTTATTCTATGTCTATGCTCTCAGGTCCTGGACTCTCCCATGAAGAAAAACATCCTTACTTCTCTCTACCAGGTTAAACCAGATTCCCTGTTGCTTCTGTGATCCTTGATACTGCACCATTAAGTCTAAGCTCATGCCACCAATGTAATATGAAGATCAAAAGTCAAACCCTGGGCCCAGGTGAACATTGTTGTATATGTACTCAGGTACTAAAGTGGTCCTTTGGCCAACCTTACATTGAGCATATCTCTCAACACTGGCTACAAGCTTTTACTGTAAGCAAAATGGCCTTTGGTGATTCCTTATAATGTGAAAATAATCAGTATCTGAGAGATATCCTGACATTGTAAATGATGCAAAGTAAGTGAAAAGCTGTCTTTCTTGTGTTGTTTACCCAATGGCCTTCCCATTAGATGCCTGGCTCATTTTAATACCATGTGCCAATATTTTCACTGCTGTATCAAATAGCTTTATAGATTTTGCATACTGTAACAGAACAGATCAAAGTAGCTGACAAGGCCCAGTTGGGACAATACCTGCTTCCAGTCAGAAAGTTGTGGCCTTTAGTCTCAATCCAGGATGTGAACACAAAACGCATGTGCAGTACTGAAGTGTTGCCACCAAAGCACCATTAGCCTTCACGGTTGGACACAAGGTCCCATGCCACCATTGTGACGGGTCGTGGAGTTCTCTCCAATTAATATTTATCCCTCAACTCAACATTACAGAAACAGAATGCCTAGTTATTGTCATTATAATAATCATTATTGTGAAGTGATTCACTTTGGTAAGAGTAATAAGAAGATGGGGTACTTGGCTAATGGTCGGATACTTGATAGTGTGGATGAGCAGAGGGATCTTGGTGTCCAAATACACAGATCTCTGAAAGTTGCTACCCAGGTAAATAGTGCTGTGAAGAAGGCATATGGCGTACTGGCTTTTATTGGTAGAGGTATTCAGTTCCGGAGTCCTGAGGTCATGTTGCAGTTGTATAAGACTCTGGTGCGGCCGCATCTGGAGTATTGTGTGCAGTTTTGGTCGCCTTACTATAGGAAGGATGTGGAGGCACTGGAACGGGTGCAGAGGAGGTTTACCAGGATGTTGCCTGGTATGGTAGGAAGATCGTATGAGGAAAGGCTGAGGCACTTGGGGCTGTTCTCATTGGAGAAAAGACGGTTTAGGGGTGACTTGATAGAGGTGTACAAGATGATTAGGGGTTTAGATAGGGTTGACCATGAGAACCTTTTTCCACGTATGGAATCAGATATTACGAGGGGGCATAGCTTTAAATTAAGGGGTGGTAGGTATAGGACTGATGTTAGGGGTAGATTCTTTACTCAGCGAGTCATGAGTTCATGGAATGCCCTGCCAGTAACAGTGGTGGACTCTCCCTCTTTATGGGCATTTAAACGGGCATTGGATAGGCATGTGGAGGATAGTGGGCTAGTGTAGGTTAGGTGAGCTTGGATTGGTGCAACATTGAGGGCCGAAGGACCTGTACTGCGCTGCATTTTTTTTCTATGTTCTATCATTACTATTTGCAGGAACATACTCTGTGCATTATGACAATATCTGCATTAAATTAGCTGCAGAGCGCTTTTGGGGAATGGATACTCATGGCAAGTGCTATATAAATTCTAGTTTTCTTGCTTTACTTCCTGAAAATGAATTATGTTCTATTTTCCAGACATTCTATGGCTTTGCATATGTTTTATTGGCTAACAAATGCTTTATAAAATACTGAAAGGAGGGTTCTGAAAAAGAGTCACTGAATCCGAAACATTAACTCTGTTTTCACTCCACAAATGCTGCCCTGCTTGCTGAGTTTTCGCAGCAATTTCTGTTTTTGTTCATGAAGTACTACTCAGGTCGTTAAACATCTCCAGGAGCATTCTAAACCAAAAGCATGACATTGTGCTACACAAGGAGAAATTGGAACAAAATAAAACAAAAATCCGCAGTTGACGGAGATCTGAAACTAACCAAAAACTGATACTGGAGAAATGCAGCAGGTCTGACAGCATCTGAGGGGAATTTCTCTCCACGGATGTTGTCGACTTGCCGAGTTTCTCCAGCAATTTCAGTTTTTGTAAGGGGCTATTAGGTCAGGTGATCAAAACCTTTGATCAAAAAGAGACCGGCCTTGAAAAGGGAGAAACAAGCTGGAAAGAAATAGAAGAAAAAATGTCAGAGTTTGAGGCCCAGAATTGGCAGGTGTGCTATCAACAAATGGAAACTTGCAAGAAGCCATAATTAGCAGACAGCAGGTTTTGCAAGCATCTGTGGGGCTGAAGTACATTATAGAGCTAAAGGGGGGGACAAGCGAGGCTAGAAAAGGAATTTGAAAAACCAAGAGCCAGCGTACATAAATTAACACAAAGTTGACATAAGAAAATCAGGTTTTGGTGCAGATTGGGACAGAGACAGACCTTTAGACAAATAGAAGTTAATGGAATCAAGAACATGGAAAGCCATCAAGGAATGCATTTGAATAATCAAGTCTAGAGGTAACAAAGACATGCAGGAGGCTTCAACATGTGAGCAGAGGCAAGGGTGGAGTCAGACAATATCATGGAGTTGAAAAAAGGATGGTCTTAATGACAGCATCTGGGTGCTCCGGTTTCCTCCCACAGTCCAAAAATGTGCAGGTTAGGTGAATTGGCCATGCTAAATTGCCCGTAGTGTTAGCTGAAGGAGTTAATGTAGGGGAATGGGTCTGGGTGGGTTGCGCATCAGCGGGTCGGTGTGGACTTGTTGGGCCGAAGGGCCTGTTTCCACACTGTAAGTAATCTAAATCTAATTAAGCATACTTGTATATCTGGAGCTCAACTGATTATCAAGTTTGTAAGCAATCTGATTCAGCATCAGATAGGAACCAGGAAGAGAAGTAGAAGTAGAGATGGGACTAGGAAACATGCCAGACAAAGTCAACAGCTTTACTCTTCCCATCAGTTAATAGGAGAGTGTTATTAATACATGTTGATAAACAGCAACACATGCAGAAATACATCTTTGTCAAAGATGCCACAGAGGCTGGTATCCCGTCACCTATGCACCCTTTGTTTACATGTACATAGCACTTGACACTGGTCCAGCTTGAATGAACAGAACCTCAGACACTCCTGTTTATAATTGGTCAGCCTGGAATCCCCGATTGTAGATTGAGTTCCCTGATTGGACCAGCCCCAAGGGCCACATGACTGACCTTGTTACGATCATGACTACCCTGCCCCTCTAAATCCAGGGATGTCAGCCTGTTCTTTTTCTTGTAGCCTCTCCTAGGGTGTTTTTCACATTGGATCCAGTTCCTCAGACTCAGCCACTGATATGGGTGATGGGTACCACACCTTAGCTTGTCTCTCATTCTTGGAGTGTCTTGAAGAAACTCATCCTTTTCTTCAGGCAGTAACGGCGTTAAGGCAGAGACATTCACGATGTCTATCACAGATTCCAGTTTCTTTGACGCTAGATGGAGGGGGAGGACTCTCTGGCTCCAATAGCCATTCTGAGGGACTGGGTATGTTTTGCTCCTGTTCCATTTGAGAGTTTTCAGGTTTCACATGGTCCACGTGCTTACTCAGGACGCCTCACCCACCCGAATTTTGTACGCCATGGAACCTGAGCTCTTGTCAACCTCCCATTGTACGCATGCAGGGCATTTCTAGGGTTTCTACACCAAACCTCTTTCCCTGAAGCAAACTCTCTCTATTGCTTAGTGGAATCTTGTGTCCAGCATTGCCGTTCCTGATGCTATTTCACCCGGCAACTATTCTAGTTCCAGGAAGATCAGATTTGATGTGGTGTAGAGTTTTCTCACCATTATAGCACCTTAGCTGGAGCTATCCCTGCAGTTGCATGAGGCATGGTCTGGATTATCAAACTGTCCAAGTTTCTATTTGATTGAGTGAAGCTGTAGGGAACTTCTTGAAGCCTGCCTTCCATGTTTGTACTGTTCTTTCTGCCAGATCATTGGATCTTGGATGGTACAGAGCTGTCTTTTTATACCAAATGACATTCAGCTTTAGGAAATAGAGATTCCCTGCTGGTAAACGATGACCCATTATCTATGAGCAACACTTCCGGGAGCCTGTGTGTTGCAAACAGGCGTGCAGCTTTTCTATCATCGCCCCTGTGTTTGACAAATGGACTCCATGCATGTCCAACCATATTCATTGTGGATACCCTGACCTGCTGTGCTTTTCCAGCACCACTCTAATCTAGACTCTGATCTCCAGCATCCACTTTTGCCCATAAAAGAGCTTGCATAGTTGATGTGTAACTGAGTCCACAGTTTACCCAGCCATTCTGACAAATGTGCAGGAGCTGCTGATGGTCATTTTTGTCCTCGATGGCATTCTGGGCACTGCCCCATCAATGTAGTTAAGACTGCATCCAATCCTAGCCACCAGACTTAACTTCTCACCAACATCTTCATTTTGGAAGCCCCTGGAGTTCAGCCAATATCTGGCAGCGATCTTTCCTCAGGACAATCACTCTTGCTTCCCACATTAGTATACCATCCTCTACAGTGACCTTGTCTCGCCAGCTGCAGAAAGGTTTCAGTCCTGGTTGTGATGGCCCTTTTGTTACCCCAAACACCAGCAGGTGTTTTAGTTTTGTCAGGATCGGATCTTGTGGTGTCCACAGTCAGATATTGTCAGCAGTGACTGGAGGGGTGTCCAGAAAATCAGAACAGAATCTTCCAGCGACAGCACCACTGGTGGTGTATCTGTGAGGTGGAGGTGACTCAAGAATTAGAATGAGAATGAGAGAATAGTGCTGAATTTGACCTGAAGGTATAGGTTGTGCTGTCTTGTCCTCTGAATAGCCGCAGAGGTTTGTGGTTTGTTATTATTATAAATTTTCATCTGTAAAGGTATTGATGGAACTATCTCACACAAAAGGTGACTGCCAAATCTTCCTTCTCTATCTGGGCGTAACTGTGTTCTGCATCAGCCAAGTCCAGGAAGCATATGCTATTGGGTGTTCCTCTCCATTGAGCCATCTGTCAGCCAACACCGTCCCGATACTGTACGGGGAAGCATCACGCGTCAGCACCAGACCTCACTTGGGATCATACCTTAGTGGTGACAGCTACTTCTTCACTTCTGTTAAGGTTACATTTTGGCTATGAGACCATTTCCAAGGCTGACCTTTTTTTTAAACAGATATAAAAGGGGCGCCAGGATGGAGACCAGGTTACATATGAACTTTCTGCAATAGTTCACTAATTCAAGGAAAGACCTAAGCCCTGGTACAGGCATGGGAACCAGGGCATCTTTGATCACCCTCACTTTATCTTCCACCAGGTGTAATCCATTCTTGTTGACTCTGTAGCCCATGTAGGTCACTTAGAGTGCCTGGAACACACATTTTTCCCTTTTAAAAAGGCATATGTTTGCTTTGGAGGAACAGCTAAGGATTATGTTCAAGTTCTAAGTGCTCTTTGTTGGCTTTTCCTGTTATTAGCATATCATCCAGATAAATGGCGACCTGGGGTAGACCTTGTAAAATGTTCTCCATTGTCTGCTGAAAAATGGCACGGTTTGACAATACCCCAAATGGCAGTCTCATATATAGGTACAAAACCTTGATGGATATTCCCTTTGGAATCATAAATCCAAAGTCCCATGTTCCTCCCATGCATTTAACTTGACATATCTCAAAATATTCATATTTCCAAAACTATTATTTTCTAAGAGAGATCTCCAAGCACAGTATCTCAATCAACTGTTGCATAATTCAAAACTTTCAATATCATTATCAGCCATGGAAAATATCTTAGAGAAAGCTGCCATTTAGTCCCTTACATGTACTAGCTTTCCAATTAGAGCTCTCCACTTTACTGTCCATCCCATGCTCTGTTCCTCAGATCATTGAGAATTGTCATCTAACATTTTTGTGGAGGAACATTCAATTTCAACAACTGTACACAGCTTTAAGGCCCCAGCAAAACAAGGAAAAACATCATATTGTCATTCAGGCATGAAATAAGTATTACAAAAGACACAAAGGATTGCAGGGTTGTCATTTCATGTCGCTTAAATGATAATTAAAACACCAAAGTCTTACTGTCATTCTTCGCAATCATCTGAAATCCACCCAGTAAAGGGCAGGTATCATTATTCAGATCCCCACTATAGGCAGGTAACAAATTATTCTCCATTGACATCTAATATCAGTCATTAATCCTTATAGCCATTCAAATTAGCACAACTGCATGAAGCATCTTTGGCTCACAGTTGCCATATCACCCACCAGGAAAGGAAAACTAAGTTAAGACACATTAAAATCTTCCCTTCTCACATAGTCTTTGATAGTCAACATTTTTAAAAGACTCAGTTTAGGATGTGCCTTAAAATGGTTGATTTAGAAATTCCTCCAAGTGCAATTCTCAAATTATAAAGTGGAAAGTCAGAGTCTAAGGGGTGACTTTATAGAGGTTTCTAAAATCATGAGGGACATGGGTAGGGTGAATAGCCAAGGTCTTTTCCCTGGGATGGGGGAGTTCAAAACTACAGGGCACACATTTAAGGTGAGAGGGGAAGTATTCAAAAGGGACCTGTGGTGCATATATGGAATGAGCTGTCAGAAAGGTGGAGGAGGCTGGTACAATTACAACATTTAAAAGGCATCTAGATGGGTACATGAATAGGAAGGGTTTCAGGGATATGGGCCAAGTGCTGGCAAATGGGACTAGATTAATGTAGAATATCTGGTCAGCATGGATAAGTTGGACTAAAAGGTCTATTTCTGTGCATACATCTCTATGGCGCAGTGCTCTCCGTAGGTAGAATAGGACACTTCACATTTTTACTGAAACTGGCAACTCAATCCATTGAGTTTGTGCCAACTGTCTACAATCTTACTCACCAGCTCACATCAAGGATCATCAAAGGCAGGAAGGAATGTGGAGTTAAGGTTGCAATCTGTTCTGCACAATCTAATTAGATGGTGGAATAGGTCTGACTCCTCTCAAAATCAGTTCAAGTATATCAATGTGGTGATTTATTTCTTTAAAGCACAATAACCCATCTTGAGAAAAATGCAGCACTCAGTCCACATACAGTAAGCTCCCACAAGCGAGACAACTTTAATGGTGTGTGGACGTTCACTGAAGGAGAGAAGTTAGGGGACTTCCCAGATCTTCCACCAAAACGGGCAGGAGACTCAACATAGTCCCTGCCCAGCGCACATTGCTGCTGGAGATGTACTGTCACATCCCACCGGTAAGACCCTGGAGACTAGGGCTGGGGGCAGAGCCTGGATTCATCTGAGAACCTAAGAGTTAGACATCCTCCCTGCCCCATGGCCCAAACAGATCCCTTTAAAAACGAAAGCAAACTTGAAAAGACCAGTCTACACTTAAGAACGATATATACATTTTAAGAAAAACAAGGAGGAGGTTAGGGGAGAAACAATTGACAGCTCAAAATTGAAATGATGCGAGCTTCAGTTAAAACATGTTAACCAGACAGGCCATTTAAAAAGTACTGAAGGGAAACTCAGATCATACATGTTAAAACAAAACAAAAATCTCATTAATCTATTAGATATCAACTGGAAAGACCGCACTGACGCCCGTGAGGAATACAAATGTAACAAATTGCGATGTAGCCAAGGCCTGAAATGGTTACAATGTAACGACGGGTTTCTCTTTCGTGTGTGTTATTTTTTAAATGGAAACACATTTAAAAGGCCAGCGCTTTGTTTTCGCTTACCTGGGCTTCCACGCCGGCCAATTTAACAGGGAAGACCTGAAGCAGCAGAAGAGCCATCCTGAGGGGGATCTGGCTCATCGCCTCCCCGCTGTATCTCTCCTCACAACCGTCCTGTCCTAGCAGCCTCTCCCGGCTCCAGGGAGAGTTCCGACACCCTCTCCCTCTCTACCCGTCCTCCCCCCCCCCCCCAACACCATCAGTATCCAGCCCTCCGAGTCCCGCCCCCTACCCCACCCTCCATTGGCTGGATCCATGACCCCGCCTCCCTGTTTAAAACTTTCCCGCCTGACGATTGGTCAGCCAGACCTGTCAGTCTATCCCCGCCCCGCCCCCGGAGGTGGGTGCACGCGCCTGCCAACGGGGATGCTCGCGCCCGCGCAGGGTGGGGAGCGGACGCTTGTTCCTTGTTTTTCTACAAAAATAAAGCAGCTTTAGAAAGAAAGACAGAGGCGATTCGTGCTATTGCTTTCCATTGCACCAGGGAAACGCGTTGCCCTTCTGCATTTTGCAATCCCCGGGACAGCTCTGCATTATTTAATCGCTCTTTCTGTCGCTTCCTCCACCATGCACGTTCCTTCTCCACGCACAGATGAAGACTTGCTGTCATTTCCACTTTCGATATCGTGCAGCGCTGCCAATGCTCGATGCATATAACGTTATTTCCCGACGACAAAATCCAGCAGGTTTCCCATTCAATTCCCAACTTTCTCTATTTTTTGTTCTCTCTGGTGCAGGTTGGGTCTAGCAGATCATCCAGTGCCGGAGGTAGGAGATTTCTTCAGTTGCTACCTCAGTGATAAGTGCAGGTGCTGAATTACCATTGCACGGTCTTGCCAGGACTGTGCCCACCCTGACAATCCACTGAGCCGTATGTGGCTATGCAATTACCTGCTGAGACCCTGTCTATGGTTCTCCGCTTTTAAGACTTATCTTGAAACCTACCTGTTTGACCAGGCTTCCTTGGTCATCCATGGTACTCCTACGGGTGGCTTCATAATTCATTTTAATGCTGCATCTGGAATGTTTCATTGCATTAAAGGTGCTATATAAACACAAATTGTTGTTAAAGTTGCTACACGAATGCAAGTCGTTATCTGCGAAACGTTTTAACATCGACCCAGCTTTCAGATTTTTCAGAAGCTCATGTTTTTGTTTACAAACTGCAATTTTTGTTTATATTACAGATTCCCAACATATTTTTGTTCGTCTATAGATTCATAGAGCACAGAATGAGGCTGTTGATCCATCATGGATGCTCATTCCTGAAGAAGGGCTTATGCCCGAAACGTCGAATCTCCTGCTCCTTTGATGCTGCCTGACCTGCTGCGCTTTTCCAGCAACACATTTTTATGCTGTTGATCCATCATGTCTGGGTTCGGTGTTTGAAAGAGCAATTATCTCGTTTCCTTTCTCTTCTGCTGTAGGCCTGAAAATTGTTTAAGTCATCTAGTCAAAACCATTTCTGGGAGAAAGTGAGGACTGCAGATGCTGGAGATCAGAGCTGGAAAAGTGCAGCAGACCATTTCTGGACTAATTCAAAATACCTGAAAATATGCCAGAAAATCAATTACTTCATGAAGTGCTGCTTCTTCAGTTAAGGACGGGCAATAAAATGCTCATCTTGGCAAATGAAATCCATGCCTCAGAATAATTCTAATGCAGAAGGAGGCCATTCAGCCCATCATATCTGCAACAGTCCTTCAAACATGCAATTCACTTACTGCCATACCAACACATCTCTTCGACCCTGCGTGGTTTCCTTCATAGATAAGAATCTGCTTCAAGTTTGAATTCTTTCAATTGAGCACAACATTTCCCAGCAGCACATGACAGATCCCAATCACACTCTGTATGAAAAAGATTTTCCTCATGTCACCATTGCTCTTTGTTTTGCCAGTTGCTTTAAATCTGTTTAAATCCCTCTCATTCTCGATCCTTTCACGTATGGAAACAGCTTTACCCTAACATCCTGTAACTGCATAAATAAAAACCGTTGCTGGTTTGGGGAAAGCAGCAACAATTCTGTGTCAACAATGTCTCAAGACCATTAGATAAATGACCTTTCAATTGAATATTAATGGAGAGAAGAACGTTGCCAATACTTTCGGAGAGCTTTCTACTTCTCTATGTTTAGATAGAACCTTTCGATTAACCAATTCAAACCACCAATAACAGACATTTAAGGTTCTCTCATTGTCACTGTTAAAGGGATGGTAGGAGGTTTTGCTGATGTTAGTCAAGTGAGGGTCACATTAAGTAAACTGGTCAGAATTGTTAAAGTGTAAATGGGTTAAAAAGATAAATCTCTGGAAAAAAAAGTACATTGTCTTTCATAAGCCAATGATGCACTAAAGTGCCTTACAGCTAATGAAATAGAAACATAGAAAATAGGAGCAGGAGTAAACCATTCGGCCCTATGAGCCTGCCCCACCATTCAATATGATCCTCCAACTCAGTCTCCTGTTCCCATTTCCTCCTGTATCCTTTAATATCTTTATCCCTAGGAATTAGATCTTTTTCTTTCCTGAAAACATTCAATGTTTTGGTCTCAACCACTTTCTGTGAAGAGAGTTCCACAGGCTCACTACTCTCTGGGTGAAGGAATGTTTCCTTGAGTCAGCGCTAAATGGCCTCCCATGTATCATTAGACTGTAACACATGGTTTTGGAGAACATTTACAGGCAATGTTACATGCCTACTTCTGTATTATGGAAATGGTCTATAATGGGGGTGGGGGGGCTGTAGTTCGACTACCCCTTTAGTGAACTGTTGAGATGCCCAATGGGGAAATGAGGTCCTTATAATTACTTGTAGGAGGGCATGGCATGGGAATCATGGCATTAGTTACATTTCAGTTCACCTTTTGTTGTTCACTTCTTTTTCTTTGGCATTCCCTTGAGATTGAGGATGACCTTCTTCCTCTGTGGTCCTGTGGTGACTAAGTGGGGCAGGTGGTGTTTGAAGAGAGGCAGGGTGGGTGGAATGTTTTGGGTTTTATACATGCCCCTTCTATCAGCTTCCACCTGAGTCTGTCAGAGATGGTTGGTACCTTTGTGGCTGCTTCTTTAGATAGTAAATGAAAACTGAAAGAACCGCAGATGCTGTAAATCAGAAACTGTTCTGAGGAAGGGTCACTCGACCCGAAACATTAACTCTGATTTCTCTCCACAGATGCTGTCAGACTTGCTGAGCATTTCCAGCAATTTCTGCTTTAGTTTCTTCTTTGGACACTATTGAGTATGGAGATTCCCATGAGTTGGAGGAGATGTTGATTTTTTTCCGGTGACACCTTGATGACATCCTTCAAGCATTTCTTCTGCCTTCCTGATAACCACTAGCTCAGAGTAGAGAGCTCTCTTTGGGAGTCTTATGTCAGGCATGCAGACAATGTGGTCAGACCTAGCTAAGTGATGTACCCAGTGCCTTGTCACTAGGTGATGTTGGCCTGAGAGAGAACAGCAAGACTGGGTGCACACTCTGCCATTGGGCTTGCAAGAGTTTGCGGAGGTATCATTGGTGATATTTCTCCGTGGGTTTGTGATGTCTGTTGCACATTAGCACAGCTTTGATGCATTCAGAACAGTGGCTAACACGCTTCTCAACAAACTTCTCGATGGGTTTGGAGGTGTTGTCAGCCAACACTCTTTCTCAGGCGATCAAAAGCACGAGCAGGTGATGTTGAGCTCTACGGTTAATGTCTGCCCTTGCTGAATTGACATTCCCAAGGTATGGGTATTGTCATGTGATTTGCTCTGTTTGTTGTGGGAGAGTGTTGTGTTGTGGAAAGAGGTGGCTAGAGGATATTCTGTCTTCTGGATGTTTAACCTAAGGCCTACTCTCCCATGATCGAGTGCATCAATAATGCTTTGGAGTGTGTTCTCTTCGGTGCGCACCCATGATACACACTGCGACTTGATGACAGTGATCGGTGGTCTTAGTTCTGAATCGAAGAGGCGATGCAGTTTCCCACTCATCCTCTAAAGAAATGTGGTGTGGAATGTGGCAGTGAGGAGGCTGAGAAAGTGTTGGTGCAATGACCCTGCCATTGTACAGCCAGCACAGAGTGGGGACTAATTTCTGCCACCAACCAAATGTGAGGAGATAATCCCGACCAGTGGACAGAGGCAAAAGCCTTTGTGAGAGCAGAGAAGGTTATGTATAAAAGGTTGCTGCTGCTGTCTGCACCGCTCTTGGACTGGCCTTACATGAGGATAATGTGCACTGTCCCCTTCAATGTACAGAAAAGCATTCAGGCTCCAGGAGGCGCTATTCAACCAGTGGGAGGAGGCGATTGAGGAGGATTATTGCAATGTCCTTCCTTATCATGGACAGCAGGGTGACCCTTCTGAAAGTACTGCAATTGGTTTAGTTTCTTTTCTAGAAGATGGTCAAAATTGTCATTGGTGGATTCCATTGGTGTTTGTATTCCTATCGCCTTCATGTCCATTGGCATTGAAATCACTGGAGAATCAGCTCATCTCCCTTTGGTCCATGAGCCAGTGACTGGTTAAGGATGTAATAGAATTCCTCTTGTGTCTTAGCTGTTGCTTCTGAGGTTGGGACACACACATTGGTGACTGTGGTGTACCACTTCTACATTAGGATAAGCCCAAGGGTCATCGGGTGTTTGTTTAACCCACAGAGGGCTCCGTGAGATGGGTTTGTTTTATGAATGGTCAAACCAACCCATTAAACAAAAAAATACCCAAAAGAACTGCAGATGTTGAAAACTTCAAACAAAAACAGAAATTGCTGGAAAACCTCAGCAGGTCTGGCAGCGTCTGTGGAGAGAAAGCAGAGTTACTGTTTCAAGTCCAGCAATCCTTCATCAGAACAGAACTGAAAGAGTCACTGGCCCTAAAATGTTAACCCTGTTTCTCTCTCCACAGATGCTGCTGACCTGCTGAGTTTCTTCAGGAATTTCTGTTTTTGTTTCAGAGAGCGGGAGAAGTTGTTTACTTGGACTTTAGTAAAGCCCTTGACAAGGTTCCACATGGTAGACTAATTTGTAAAGTTTAGATCACATGGGATTCAGGGCAAGCTTGGATACAAAATTGGCTTAACAGTGGGAAACAGTCAGTGATGGTGAGGGTTGTTTATTTTTTTTTCTCTTTTTTTTCTTTTTTCCTTTTTTTCCCTTCTTAGCAGTGCCCTAACACTCCTGTTCTTTTTTTTTGTTTTTGTTTTCTTTTTTTTTCCTTCTTTTATAACCCCACACTACCGCCTAACTGCGGTAGTGCTTATTGTTTCCCCAGCACCCATAGTGTGTGTGCGCGCAGGTGTGAGACACAGTGAGAGACACAAAGTGCACAAATCTTTATTCATGAGGGTTGTTTATTGGACTGGTGGCTTGTTACCAACAGTGTTCTGCAAGGATTGGTGCTGGATCTACTTCTGTTTGACATTTACATAAATGATTTGGCTGAGAATTAAGGAAAGCGTGGTTAGTAATTTTGCGGATGACACTAAAAGTAGTGGTAAGTGGACAGTGAAGAAGGTTATCTAAAATTACAAAGAGATCTTAATCAACTGAGTTAATGGGCTGAGGAGTGGCAGATTGATTTTAATTTGGATAAATGCGAAGAATTGCATTTTGGTAAAACAAACAAGGGCAGGGCTTGTACAATTAATGGTAGGGCCCCGGGCAGTGTTGTAGAACAGAGAGGCTGAAGGATTCAGGTACATAATTCTTTGAAATTTATGTCACAGGTAGACAAAGTGGTTAAGAAGGCATTTAGCACACGTGCGCTCATTGCTTAGCCCATTGAGTATAGGAGTTGGGACATCATGTTGAGATTGTACAGGACATTGGTGGTGCCTCTTTCAGAGTACTCTGTCCAGTTATGACTGCCCACTTATAGGAAGGATATTATTAAACTAGAGAGGCTTGAGAAAAGATTTGCCAGGAATGGAGGGTTTGAGTTACAAAAATAGACTGGATAGGCTGGGACGTTTTTCACTGGAGCACTGGAGGTTGAGGTGTGGCCTAATAGAGGTTTATAAAGTCATGAGGGACACAGATAAGATAAATAGCAAAGGCCTTTTCCCGAAGGTCCCCAAGGGGAGTTCAAAACTTGAGGTCACATTTTTAAGATGACAGGAGAAAGATTTTAAAAAGATATGAGGGGCAACCTTTTTAGACAGAGAGTGAAATACGAAAGGTTTTGTGGGATGTAGGCCAAGCGGAGGCAGATGGGACTAGTTTTGTCTGGGATTATCGTTCAGGTGGACTGGTTGGTCCGGTCTGTTTGCATGCGGTATGACTCTATGACTACCATGCTATCTCCAGCATCTGCGATTCTTTGTTTTATTTTACACCTATCTACTTCACTGTGATGCTACGCTATGTATTGGCTCCTGGTGATAGTGAGCTGGACTATTGCTCTAGCTCACAATCCCACTCGCTCTGCGACCTTTTTGACCCCAGATGCCAGTAGAAGGCTAAAACCAGGAAACCTCTGTGATTGGGCCTGTGACAATGTATTGATTTTTCTTATATTACTTGCATCCTACTATCCCTCTGGATAGTGAGACAATACCAGCCCCATGAATATCCAGAATAATCAACACAATTTCAGACACATCCTTGGTGATTTTCCAAGGTCTTTGTGTATGAGAAGAAACAAAAAAAACTGCAGATACTGGAATCCAAAGGAGACAAACAGGAGGCTGGAAGAACACAGCAAGCCAAGCAGCATCAGGAGGAGGTGGAGAAGTCAACTCTTCGGGTATAACCCTTCTGAAAGACTTGAAGAAGGGTTAAACCCAAAATGTTGACCTCTCCATCTCCTGATGCTGCCTGGCTCACTGTGTTCCCCAGCCTCCTGAAGCTGCCTGGCTCGCTGTGTTCCCCTAGCCTCCTGTTTGTCTACTTTGTGAACGAAGAGGCCGCTCACTGTGGCATCAGAATGAGTGGACTGAGGACCCTGAAAACCTGCAGCTACGCTGGACTTAAACATTCGTGCCATCTGCTGAGATTGGCTGTCATTGGGTGCAAACCACACAACCCTGAGTCAGTGCAATTGTCTGCAGCAGAGTGCACTGAGGCCATTGTTGTGGTGTACTGTGAAGTGATCTTTCCCCAGAATGTTCCTGGCAGTGTGCAGACCAGGCTCATCCTGGTTTTCACTTTCAGTCTTGTCTTCATGAAGTAAGACCGATGGGTGAGGATCGCCTCACACATTTCGGGCAGACATGGTGGATAAGGTGTGTTCTGCAGAAGAAAGTCTTGAGTTCTTTCCTGACAATGTTATAGTTGCGAGGGATTGCTGACATATTCAGAAGCATTATTCCAGTAGTCACTGTGGTAAATGGAGGAAATGCAGCTAGGACCCACAAACAGCAATGTCTTAGCAACCAGAATTTCTTGATTTCTCAGCAATGATGTTTGAGGGGTAAACATTGGCTCAGACACTGGAATGACCTCTCTTGCTTTTCTGTGAATATGTGCAATGGGACCTTTCACATCCATCTGTGAGAACAGGTGCAACCTCACAGGATCACAGACGGGGAGTGACCAAGAGCTGCTTGGCTCATTGTGCCTCCTCAAACGAGTGTCATAACCCAGTGCCAATCTCCTGCTATTTCCCCAGACCCTGCATGCTGTTTCTATCCAAATAACCATCCAGTGTTCCTCTGAATGCTTCAACTAAACCTGCCTCCATCACATTTCCAGGCAGTGCATTCCAAAACCTAACCACACATTTTATGAGAAACATGTTTTCTCAGCTAAGCCTTTGGGTTTTTTTTTGCACATCACTTCAAATCTATGCCCTCTCGTTCTTGTTCCTTTTATGAGCAGGTGAATTGGTTTGAAAGATGTACAAAACATAGCTAGCTTTGGGAAGATTTGTAGCTCAAGTTGAGGTTCTGGATGTAGGTTTGCTCTCTGAGGCTGGAAGGTTCATTTTCAGACATTTCTTCACCCTGCTAGGTAACATGTTCAGTGGGCCTCAGGGCAAAGCACTGCTGATAATTCCTGCTTTCTATTTATATGTTTGAGGTTTTTTTGGGTTGGTGATGTCATTTCCTGTGGTGTACAAAGCATGGCAGCTCTGACTGTGCAGCACCCTACACTGCTGGAGCGTCAGTCTCGATGGTGAGCTCCATTCTGATGAACAAAACTCAGACTGCAGAAACTCTCATTCCAGGTGAGAGTGGGTTGCCAAATGAACTACGGCCTTGTTTTTTATTAAAAGAAACCTGACACATTCCCCAAGTGCTGCTAAATGACCAAGTTGTATAATTTATCCAGTAGCAAGGGACACCACGTCACAAAGGTGACATCTTTCTAAAGATGACCTGAGAAGATGGTCACCTCTTTGTGACATTGAGAGCCTTAATCAGAATGGTGAAGACCCCAGTACAACGTCAGATCACTTGTATTTTTTCTGTTGTTTATCTAACCCTATCTTTCCAAACCAACCTGTTCAGCAATGTTATGACACACTTCTGGAATGGGTGGGACTTAAACCCAGGTCTCCCCGTCCAGCGATACAGACCGAAATTCTGTGTTGCTAATCTCTCCAAATCTATCAGACGCTAGTGGTGATTTGAATTCACAAAACAGGGAACTGCTTCACTTCTGCTGAATGTGAGGATATAGTGTGCTCTCAAACAACAGAGGCTCCGACTGTAGAATAACTTCCAATGCCACTGGTAACATGATGATCTGTACCGAGTGAATTTCTAAACTTGGGGGGGGGGGGATTGCTCGGAGCTTGTCCCCCCATGAAGAAAAATGAGACTTTTCTGGTCTTGCCTTGGGTAGCTTGAGCAGGGAGCTGAAGCTCCGTTTGGCTGCACATGTGCCTGGCAAAGAAACAACTTGGGAACTGTAATTCTCTGAAAGTTTCTCCATACTCTTGCCAGCAGCCTGCCAGACAGCTGCTGAACAAGGTTATTTTACATGAAAAATAACCCAAGGGCATGGCCAGTGAGACAAAAGACTGTACTTTTCCATTCTCAGAATTAGACCCACTTATAATTATCTGGTTTTAAGAGACACAGGCATAGTCTTAACTATACACATAAAAAATAAACAAGAAAAACTTGTTTTGTCTGTTTGTACCATTTTACCTTTCACCCAGAAGAATCTTATTTTGTTATAAACAGCTATGCAACAGTAAAGTTTAATTAACAATGTTTTCCCACTAATTTTGTCTTTTCTGCTGCTGAAAGCATTGCTTTTTGATGTGGAACAGTCCAGTTGGCATTGAGTGTCCATTTTTTGGGTGCAAAACTAGTACTATCATCTCACAGATCCTATTTATTGATTCATATCTAAAGTTTAAAATCACTTACAGATTTAAACTAAATGTGATGTTGATTATCAAACCTTTAGCTGCTGAACTAAGTGAGTTATAGGCAGAGTTTCAGTTTAGCTGCACGGTGGCTCAGTGGTTGGCACTGCTGTCTCACAGGGCCAGGGACTCAGGTTCGATTCCATCCTCAGGTGACTGTCTGTATGGAGTTTGCACATTCTCCCTGAGTCTACATGGGTTTCCTCTGGGTACACTGGTTTCCTCCCACAGTCCAAAAGTGTACAGGTTAGGATGGATTAGCCATGCTAAATTGCCCATAGTGTCTGGTGATGTGTAGGCTGGGTGGAATAGCCATGGGACAATGTACGGTTAAGTAGGAGGGTGGGTCTGGGTGAGATGCTCTTCAGAGGGGTCATATGGTCTGTTCCATACTGTAGGGATTCTATGATTTAATGTTGCCTGAGCTGGAAAATTATGGACATATTTACTGCACATCTATACACATCTGTGCTACGTAGAATAGTAACTGATTAATTAGTCAGATGCTTTTGGAAATAGCTACCGTACAACAATAAAGTGAAAGGTTTGAATGAAACTTTCCCTCCTGTCAGTAGCCTGTCTGAGAAGTTTCCAGGCTATGTATTCCGTGTAGAACTGTGGAGGCAATGGCTAGTGGTATTATCACTAGATGATTAATGCAGAGACTCAGGTAATGTTCTGGTCACTGGATTTGAATCCCACAACGGCAGACAGTCAAATTTGAATTCAGTTTAAAAATTAAGAATCTAATGATGACTATGAAATGATTTCCAGTGGAAAAATCCATCTGATTCACTAATGTCATAGAGTCATACAGCATGGAAACAGTCCCATAATCCAAGCAGTCCATTCTGAACATAATCCCAAACTAAACTTGTCCCATTTGCCTGGTCCTGCCCCATAAACTGCTGTCTTTATAAAGACTTTGTAAAGTCTACTGAGACTTTATAAAGCTCTGGTTAGGCCCCATTTGGAGTACTGTGTCCAGTTTTGGTCCTCACACCTCAGGAAGGACATACTGGCACTGGGGCGTGTCCATCGGAGATTCACACAGATGATCCCTGGAATGGTAGGTCTAACATACGAGGAATGGCTGAGGATCCTGGGATTGTACTCATTGGAGTTTAGAAGATTAAGGGGAGATCTAATAGAAACTTACAAGATAATACATGGCTTGGAAAGGGTGGACGCTAGGAAATTGTTTCCGTTAGGCGGGGAGACTAGGACCCGTGGACACAGCCTTAGAATTAGAGGGGGTCAATTCAGAACAGAAATGTGGAGACATTTCTTCAGCCAGAGGGTGGTGGGCCTGTGGAATTCATTGCCACAGAGTGCAGTGGAGGCCAGGATGCTAAATGTCTTCAAGGCAGAGATTGATAGATTCTTGATGTCACAAGGAATTAAGGGCTATGGGGAGAATGCGGGTAAGTGGAGTTGAAATGCCCATCAGCCATGATTGAATGGCGGAGTGGACTCGATGGGCCGAATGGCCTTACTTCCACTCCTATGTCTTATGGTGCTTACCCAGTTTGGCCTATGAGTGACTCCAGACCCACAGCAATGTGGCTGATTCTTAATGTGCCTCTGAGCAATAAACGCTGGCCTAGCCAGTGACATGCACCTGTCATGAATTTTAAAAAAAACAAAATGTCTTGCTGTGTGAAAAAGGTCTGTATCATGTAAAGAAGCATGGAAAGGAAAATGTCTTATTCATTCAATACCTGCCCTATGGCCAGTATCATTCCTCAACATGATGGATTTACTAATCAAGAAGGTGGGGATGTAGTGATAATATCACTGAAATAGTAATCCAGATCCCCAGGCTAATGCTCTGGGATTCAAGTCACACCATGGAAAATGGTGAAAATTGAATTCAATATAAATCTATGATGTGGAGATGCCAGTGTTGGACTGGGGTGGACAAAGTTAAAAATCACACAATACCAGATTATAGTCCAACAGGTTTAATTGGAAGCACTAGCTACCTGTTGAAGGAGCAGCGTTCCGAAAGCTAGTGCTTCCAAATCATGCTGTTGGACTATAACCTGATGTTGTGTGATTTTTTAAATATAAATCTAGCCTAATGGTGACCATCCAGTTGTCATGAAAAACTCATCATGTCCATGATGGAGAGAAATCTGCTGCTGGATTGAAACGCAATTGTGCACAAATGTCTGTCTTCGCCTGCTGTAGTCACATGATCCTGCTGTAGTCACATGATCCTGCTGTAGTCACATGATCCTGATGAAGAAAGCACAGGATGCTGTAATGGAGTGTGAAATCTTCTAGATTCCATGTGAACCAGCTGATCATCAATAGGAAGTTATTAACCCCCATTACAGAGGAGAATATAAAGACACTTGCTCGAATCAAGTGATACAAATCTCCAGCTGTTGCAAAACATAGTGAGAAGAAAGAACCTCAAGGGCACAGTGCTCACTATAAGAGCATATTGGATGTACAGAGATAAATTGACAGCCCAGGATAATGTATCTCACAAAGGAAATCAAGTAATTATCCCATGGAGAAGTGCTAAAGTGAGTCTGTTCAAACCACCAAGGAATTGAATTGTCTGAGGAAGGCAAGAGACATGCTCCTCTGACCAAACATGAGCAACAAAGTCAAGGCCCACATCAGTCAGTGCAGTGTTTCTATAGAGTACCAAGCTCAGTAAGCGAGAGAGCCACTGATGATACACTACATCCCTGGCAGAGTGTGGATGAATTTTGAAGAAGCTGATTTCACACTTGCAGGAACTAATTATCTTTCAGCAATAGAAGACTATTCTGTTGACTGGAAGGTGGACCAACTGATTTCAGTGACTGCTGCTGAGGTTACCGAATGCATAGGAGCACACTTCACTCATGACATTCCGGACAGGGTCACTGATGAAAATGACCCTCCATTAATGAGTGAAGAATTCAGCTGCTTTATGAAAATTTGGGAATTTCGATACCACACACATCATGTTCACACTATTCCCAGCCAAAGTGAAAGGCTGAGCGGGCAACAAATATAGCCAAATGAATCACAAAGAACTCCCACGCAGATGCATACCAGGCAATCCTCGAGTTGAGAAACATAATGGCTGAAGGCCAATGCACAGACTAATGTCATGCTGCACATCAGCTACTCTCGAATAATAACAAAAAAAACAGTCTTCTGTCATTATTAGGCTAGATATCTGGTTGTCATGGGTGGGTTGGACCGAAGGGTTTGTTTCCGAGTGATGATCTGCTGTACATCTCTATGATTTTATGACTCTATGTGACCTCTACCATGAGGCACACACCCTGCTGGCAGACACCCTGAGCTTCACTTCAATAAAGGCCTCGTGTTGAACACACTGCTGGGCTGTAAACTCGAGATATTTGCCTGGTCTGGCCTACATGTGACTCCAGGCCCACAGCAATGTGGTTGGCTCTTAACTGCCCTCTGGGATAATCAGAGGTTGGCAGTAAATGCTGCCCTAGCCATATGCTAAAAATGAATAATAAAAATATTACAAAGGAGCAGTTTGCATAAAATATTTTCATAGTGTAATGAAAGACAACTCCAGATTATCAACTGATTCCCATATTTTGATTATTCACTCCTGCCTTCTTTGTAAAACTCAACTATCAGAATCATTCTCATAAGAACATAAGAAATAGGAACAGGAGTGGACTGTTAGGCCCTATGAGCCTGTTCCCTCAATAGGATCATGGCTGATCCGACTTTCCTCATGTCCACTTTCCTGTCTTTTCCCAGCAACCCTTGATTCCCTGACTGATCAGGAATCTATCTCAGCCTCAATGCACACAAGGACTCTTCCCCCTTCCCCAGCCACCCCCCCCCCCACAGCTCTCTGTGGCAAGGAACAGAGCCTCGCAAACTTCTGAGTAACAAAATTCCTCCACATCTCTGGCATGGTGGCTCAGTGGTTAGCACTGCTGCCTCACAGCACCAGGGTCTCAGGTTCAATTCTAGCCTTGGGTGACTGTCTGTGTGGAGTTTGCACATTCTCCCTGTGTCTAGGTGTTCTGGTTTCCTCCTGCAGGTCAGATGAATTGGCCATACTAAATTGCGTATAGTGTTAGTGCATTAGTCAAGGGGGATGGGTTACTCTGCGCAGGGTCGGTGTGGACTGGTTGGGCCGAAGGGAATCTTTAAAAAAATCTAAGTTTTAAATTAGTGCTGCTTTATTTTGAGACAATGCGCATGGCTCCTAGACTCTCCCATGAGGGAAACATTCTCTCAACATTTACCTTCACTCATAAATGACTGTAGTCTATCTGTAATACTGCTATTGAAAGCTTCTTTGTGCACAAATAACTATGCAACAATTTGAAGTAATAAGTGGAAGTAGTACATTATTGTGAGAATTTAACACTGAAAGACATTGATTTGTCAGATAGTTTAAAAGAAAGGCTGTGGAATGTTTTGGGAATTCTTTTAGTTGAGACTGATCAAAACAAAATGTTGCCTCAGTATTTAGGGAACAGAAAGATTACCAATGATAGAGCTTCCTGTACAGAGATGGAAGTGTAGAATTCTACAGTTTTAGATTTTGCAAGGAAATAGCAAGCGGTAATAGAAAAACAAATACAACTCTAGGAATAGTGGCTACACCCCAACTTTCAGCACGACAACATCAAACAGCTTATTTAAGCAAAGCCTCGTGGGTCTACCTCGAGGATTGGAGATGTATAAAGCTGATGCCACACGTGAATCTATTCCCCAGAGTTATTCTCCAAGTAGGAATCTTAATTGGGTGGCCCACTAACTCACAGCGCCAGAGACCCAGGTTCAATTCCCGCCTCAGGCGACTGACTGTGTGGGTTTGCTCCGGTTTCCTCCCACAGTCAGAAAATGTGCAGGTTAGGTGAATTGGCCAGGCTAAATTGCCTGTAGTGTTAGGTGTAGGGGAATGGGTCTGGATGGGTGCGCTTCGGCAGGATGGTGCGGACTTGTTGGGCCTGTTTCCACATTGTAAGTAATCTAATCTAATTCAGCAACTGTTTGCTAGACAGGTGCCACTAGTGTCAGTCTGGAGGATACTATCAGGAAAATACAATTGGCCCATGGACATCAGATAATGGTCCACTTTCATTTTCTATTCTTTCCAAGACTGAAATAGCAATTGAAGGGACTCTTGTGATGCAGTGTAGTGTCCCTCCCTCTGGGTCAGAAGGTTCAAATTCCTTCTCTCCCAGAGCTGTCTCATAACATGTCAAAACAGGTTGATTAAAATGACTGAAGCAATCAGCTAATTACTTTAATTTCAAGATAGTTTGTCTTAAAGTAAACATTAGATTCAGTGATATTGGAAAAAGGAACACATTTATATAATGTTATTTGATGTTTTGAACATAGCATAATGTTTTGCAGTGAATTATAAATAATGAAATCACACTTGTAAGGCACAGTATAACTAACACTGAGATAAATAACTAGTTAATGTGATTTGGTGGCATTGATTAAAGGACAAATATCTTGTCAGAACGCTTGGAAAATTCCCTTACTCTCCATCAAACAGTTTTACACATTTTATCTCCATCTGATCGGGCAGACAGGACATCAGTTTAATGTCTTATTTAGCAGTACCTGCAACCATGCCTTGATCCTGTAATGAAGTGTCAATCAGACTGCTATTGTTGTGGCTGCACTGTGGCCTGAGGGAGCTGTTGTAGGAAAATTAGATTTCCATTTGGATCACAGAAATAAGATTCTCAGAGTCAACCTATGGCAGCTAAATTAGTCGCTGCAAAAGATCTCACCTTTGCAGAAACATACTTCCTGGGTGATGCCAACAGTGAGGGTTCAATTCCCACATTGGTTGAGGTCACTGTGAAGGTCCCATGTTCATAACCTCTCTCCTTGCCTGGGGTGTGGACACCCTCAAGTTAAACTCACCACCAGTGCCCCTTATCCCTCTCTCTTTATCTATCTGTATCTGATGAGAGAGCAGCCATCTCGTATTCTGGGACTATGGCGACTTTAACTCCGAGGTAGCTGTTGCAGACAGATTTTACTCATGTTTTCCTGCTTGTATTACAAAACCTATAATGAGCAAAATAGCAGCACAGGTTGGAAGAGACACATTTGTCACTATATTCAACAAACCAGTGGCTCCACATGAACTTGCTGACTTTAGAAAGCAGTCAGTTAAACACAGTCAGCATGTGGTTTAGGGATTAAACTGTGAAACATACTCATTTGACAGTCAAAAATAAATGAACAGTACAATCGACAGGTACTAAACTTGCAGTCGTTACAGTATTATGTTTGGTTCCGAACACCTTATTTAAGGAAGGATGTAAAAGCCTTGGAGACAGTGCAAAGTAGATTTGCCAGAATGATACCAGGAATAAGGGATCTCAGAGACAAGGAAAGATTAGAGAAACTGGGCTCATTCTCCTTGGAGCACAGATAATGAAAAGGTTCACCTTATTGAGGTGTTCAAAATCATGAACAATTTTGACAGAGTAAAGAAGGATATTTTATTTCCACTGGCTGGTATGTTAGTAATCAGGGGTCACAATTTCAAGATTGTCAGCGAGGAAGCTAGGAGTGAGATGAGGAGAAACTTCTTTACTCAGACAATTGTTAGGGATTGGAATGTGCTGCCTGGGAGAGTGAGAGAGGCAGAATCCATAGGAGGTTTCAAAAGAGAGTTAGATTTTTTTTGAAAGGAATGTATTGAGAGGGTTGTGGAGATAGGCCGGAGAGTGAGACTAGCTGGGTAGCCTACTAAATGCCTCAATTGAACCTGCCTCTGTCACATTTCCGGGGACTCACTCCTGACCCCAACTACTTGCGGTGTGAAAAAGTTTATCTTCACTTCACCTTTGCTTCTTTTGCAAATCATTTTAAATCTATGATGTTAAACCTAAATGATATGTACATTCAGAAATGTGTCAGGAATGTGTAATGGTATAAATTAAATGGGACAGAGGTCTGGGGTCACTGGAGGTCAGGGGTCCTCGAACCATGGATCAAAATTCCACCAACAAATAAAACAATCTGGTCTCATACACAGCAACTTTGTTTCTGCATCTGTTAAACATACATCAGCTACCAGGGATTCGTTCCTTCAAATAACCTTGGCTTTAATGGCATTACTAAAGGAAAGAGGTCAATAATATATTGGCATCATGGGTAAAAATACTCATTTTGGCCATAGCTGTTTTTCAGTTGGGTCCATGTATATTCCTCCCTCAACAAACACTGTCAAAAACAAACTTACCCACCTCTGTGTGGGATCATGCTGTGTACAACTTGGCTGTCATGACTGCCTACATACCAATGATGACTGTTCTGTGAAGTTTCCTGAGAATAAGGCATGATATAAATTTAAGCTGTTTCTTTCCTATCAACTGGGGGAAGTGGGATGCGCCAAACTATTTGATTCGACTTTGACCCATTTAACTAAGGGCTACTTAGTGGTCAGTTAGCTCAGTTGACTGGGTGGCTGATTTTTTTTTCAATGCAATATGATACCAACAGTGTGGGTTCAATTCCTGCACTGACTGTGGTTATCATCTCTGTCTCAACCTCTCATCTTGCCTGAGGCATGGTAACCCTCAGGTTAAACCACCGCCAGTCATCACTCTCTCAAATGAAAGAATGGCCCTCTGGGACTATAGCTGTTATTTTAATGACAGTAGGAACTCCTTTTTAAAAGTGCTACTTTATGCTTAAGCATCCCTGTTTGAGATCACAAGTACATTTCGTAAGGTCAATGAGAAATTAGAAACTCTTCTGGAATTTATTTTTGTGGTTGGCTAACCTTAGGGTTTAAAGTACAACCGCCCAAAACTAAATCAATAGGGATCACTCATTTTAAAACTATTCATCCCAATGTGTTTGAACAAACTGGGTTGTGGTGCTATTGGAACTGATCTGGATTCTCACAGTTGTAAGTGGTTTTCCAGCTCATCACTGACCAACACTTGGATCTGCGGACAAAACACAGAAATAAAGAACAATCCTAGTTGAAAGTAAGAAACAGATCCACAGTCACAAAAGGAAATCTTGTATCTTTCAGGTTCTGTGGCTATCGTAATGTAGGCAAACACAACTGTTCGTTTGCACAAGGTGAGGTCCCACAGTCAACGTGGTAAGAAACCCGGTGAAGGTGAAGCTGTGAGGGCTGTGCCAAGATTCATTCACATCACAGAATCTGGTTCTGGGCTGGGGGAGTGGGGAGCGGTTGTGGAATCACCAGATGAAAATGTTCCTTATTGTACAGCTCCTTCCAAGAAAATCTTTGGTTTTCTTTTCTACTTTTTGGAGATTAGCCAGCACAGGGCTGCAGCCAGCAACCATGAGTCTGTGGCCTGGAACTGTGGTTTGAGTTTCCACCCTCAAAGATGGGCACAGAGCCAGACTGGGAGAGCTTGATAATAAGCCCGTGTTTGGACAGATAGGTGAGGTTCAAGTCAGTGCAAAAGTTGCAAAAGCAGAAAAGGACAGAAAAAAAACTAACTCCCCCACCCCCCCCAGGGATGGGTGATCTGAAGAGACCAAAACAGAAAAACATAAAAGTAGAGTTTAGGGAATGTGGCTTTTCGTTTGCATTTCGAACAAAGACATCAGCTGCTATTCACTTTTCCTTTCACAAAGGAATTCCCCAAACATTGTCGTTATCAATCAGGCAAAAAAAAATTAAATGAACACGCAGGAGATTGAGCACCATTCCTTGCAATTGCCTAACAGACAGGATCGTACACAAACAATACAGAAACTAACACTACATTGCTCCACTGTCTTCATAAAAACTGATACTGTTAATTGAAAGAAGCTTCACACTTTTCACAAGAAAGTGAATAATACAAAACAAAAAACTCTGGTTGCTGCAGGAATTGCAGGAGTAACTCAGCAGGTCTGGAAGCATCTGTGCGAAGAAACAGAGTTAGCATTTCGAGTCCAATGACCCTTCATTATCCTCTTTCTCTGCACTGCCAGACCTGCTGGGTTTTGCCAGCAGTTTCTGTTTTGTTGACACAAGAAAGTGAGTAGGAACATGATCCCATTCATTAGGATAATGTAAGGCATAGTTTCTTCAAATAAAAGGGTATTTACTTTGGATTGAAGTCAAGTACAAAGGAAGACGTGCATTGATATAATGGCTCCCATGACCACAGAACGTCCCAAAGTGTCTTAAGACAATGAAGTACACTTGAAAGGTTGAGACTGTTGCAATGTTGGTGGAAACATTTATAAATACAGAAAAACAATGCATCAATATTCAAGAATCAATTTATAAGGTCCCAGTTATATTATTGGGCTAGTGTTCCAATACTAGTGGTCCAAAAACACAATTTTAATTCTCACTAAAGCATCTGGGAAATATACAGTTATTAGTAACGGTGACTATAAGCCCACAGATTATCATAAAGAAAGTCTGGTAAACAAACATCTTTTAAGGAAGATAATCTGCTGTTCTTACTAGGTAAAGCCCATATGTGACTAATAGCAAGATGGTTAACTCTTACCATCCCTCTGAAGTGGACTAACAAACTGCTCAGTATTATAGGAATAGGTGGTAAATGCTGGCCCTCTCAGTAATCTTCAATTCTTGCTAATGTATATAAAAAAGGTAAAAATAAAGATTGGGAGAACAGTGGACCATATTTCAGTCTGCACATTTCAATTCCTCCCCCCCCCCCCCCCACCCTTCTAAGAGCACTAAGTACTGACACACTTACACTCTACAAAATCTTATAGCTTCCTCTTGATGCTATCATACATCTGGGTTTAAACATCCTCTGGATAATTAACCACTTCAGGGTAGCATCTAAATATTTCTGGTCTGGAACTATCACTAACTCCCTACTCTAAGATAATCAGATGTTATTATCTCACTCAGACACATATGTCACTAGATCAAAATCCAAAGGATATTAAAAGTATATATAAATCACGCAGTCTATATTACACAGTGAATTCAATATCTGTATTCAGTTTACTAGACTGTGCTATGCACAGATTGTTGATGGGTTTGACAACATTGCAATACAGATACTCTTTAAAATCTGATTGAAGATTTGTAGCTCGGGTATCCGTTGTTGTGGTTCTGCTCGCCGAGCTGGAAGTTTTTGCTGCAAACGTTTTGTTCCCTGGCTAGGGAACATCATCAGTGCTGTTGGAGCCTCGTGTGAAGCGCTGCTTTGATGCAGAACCACAACAACAGATACTCTTCCTAATAGATTTTGTTATATGAAGTACTTTAGGACATGTTGAAGAATCTGTATAATTTAGTTTCTTTCTATTGTTTGGCCTTACTCAACTGCCTGGCAATGATGATAATTTAATTATCCCAGAAGGACAGATGTTTCTTTTTCAAAACAAAATGATGTTTCAGATGGTGTATCAACATCACATCAACTCTCCAGGATGCAGTTCCATTTCAAAGTATGGATATACAGTCCTCCGTTCTCCCAATCTTTATTCTCACATTTTTTTTTATATATAACCAAAAGCAAATTAGATGGCTGCAGAATATATTGTGGATATTCAAGGTGATATTGAGGGGGGAGCAAAAAGATATTTTAATAGGGTCATAGAGGTGTACAGCAAGGAAACAGACCCTTTGGTCCAACTCATCCACGACGACCAGATATCCTAAATTAATCTAGTCCATTTCTAGTCAGGCACCCGACCCATATCACTCCAAACCCTTCCTATTCATATACCCATCCAGATGCCTTTTAAATATTGCAATTATATCAGTCTCCACCACTTCCTCTGGCAGCTCATTCCATACACGCACCACCCTCTGTGTGAAAATGGTGCCCCTTGGGTCCCTTTTATATCTTTCCTCTCTCACCCTCTAGGTCTAGGACTCCCCTACCCCAGGGAAAATACCTTGTCTATTTACACTATCCATGCCCCTCATGATTTTATAAACCTCTATAAGATCACCCCTCAGCCTCCGATGCTCCAGGGAAAACAGCCCCAGACTGTTCAGCCTCTCCCTGTAACTCAAATCCTCCAACCCTGGCAACATCCTTGTAAGTCTTTCAAGTTTCGCAACATCCTTCTGATAGGAAAGAGACCAGAATTTCATGCAATATTCCAGTTTTACCCTGGATAAGTGATCTATGTCCTCTTTGGGAGATTCAGCGAGTTATGGTAGGATTGTTATGATTGCAAACAAATAAAAAGGACTATTGTTTCCAGCCCATGGGTGAGATTTTACTCATTCAAAACCCGTCCACTTACACAGTGTTAAAATCAAGCTCATTAACCTCTGTCCCACACCAAAGGTTCATCGCCAGTGTTTGGCCAACTTTAAAATCATACTTTTCTGCAGCTCTTAGCCAGTGTAAGAGAGACCCTCGTTTAGGAGAAACCGGCTTGGAGAAAGCCCTTGTATGAAGGGACACAGTTCTTTGAGGAAACCCGTTGTCAAGAGGGAGCATGGAAAAGGAGCCAGTGAATGGAATGATTTTGAGGAGCCGCTGTTGGACTGGGATGGTCAAAGTTAAAAATCATACAACACCATGTTATAGTCCAACAGGTTTATTTGGAAGCACTAGCTTTCGGAGCGCCGCTCCTTCATCAGGTGGTTGTGGAGTGTGATTTCAAGCAAAGAAATACTTCCACCTCCTGGAAACACCTGCTCAATGCGTGCTTGGAGATGTAGCTCTGAGATCAGGTTTATTAGCAACACAAGGGCCCACAGAACCCAGGGCTAATGACACAGAATTTCCTCAGAGAACAATCTTATTTATCAGCAATTAACTGCTGATGATGATTTATTAAGACATAGCACTGAATATTAAGCGGCAGAGTGCTGCTCAGCCCCTCCTGTCCATTCTCGAGTAAAAAGCTGCACTGAGATCGAACAGTGAAGAACATTAATGCAGGCAGCACTAACAGGCTGAATATAGGAACTCTGCCCCTCACTTGGAAAGGCATACCACTCTTTGGAACTGTCAACAGCGCCTAACCTCCCCAGTGGACACTGCCAGTACTGCAGGTAGGCCCAGGGGCATGGATCCCAAAAGGTGTTAATTCGGAGGCAGGGCAAGGACAGATATGACCACTTT
The DNA here is from genome assembly GCF_020745735.1 of Hemiscyllium ocellatum. Lineage (NCBI taxonomy): Eukaryota > Metazoa > Chordata > Chondrichthyes > Orectolobiformes > Hemiscylliidae > Hemiscyllium > Hemiscyllium ocellatum. Next base: position 55,966,838 of record NC_083422.1, read on the forward strand.
GGGGAATGGGTGAGGAGGATGGGATTTGATGTATGGGCAGGTAGAAAGGGACTTGTGGAGTGGGGTGATTGTTTTGGAGGTTGTGCACCCAATGACCAAGGGCAAACCTTTTCCACACCCACCCATTCCCAACTTTGTAAAGAAAGAGTTGCCTGTTGCTGACTAGCTGTCCTCATACTCACTGTCTTATGGCCTGGGCAGGTTTAATATCATATGGAAAAGTGTAGCAGGGTCACAGGGCCAAATGGCCTATTCAGTGATAACCTTAGCTTGCCTGTCCATTGTCTGGCATCAATCAAAGACAGATTGACTCAATAATTTATTCACTGTTTATAGTGTGGGGGACGCGAGCTTGTGGTGGGAGGAAGGAGTGCACCCACCCTCTTTTACATGAGCCCCATCGGAAAATACACACAGCGGGAGCATCTAAGATCAACCACCTGGAGGTAATGAGTTCCAGACTTCCACTACCCTCTGGGTTCAAACATTTGTACTGAATTCCTCACATAGCCCTCTTCCTCTTAATTCTGGTTATTAACCCCTCTACTAATGAAAAACAAAACACATTCCTATCCTCCATATCTATGCCCCTCATTAATCTTCAACCTTTGCACTCTAATTCCAGCCTCTCCAGTCTTTTCCCATCGCTCAAACCTTCCAGCCCAGGCAACATCGTTATAGATCGCCTCTGCACCCTCCACACAGCAATTGAAAAGAACTCAAGATATCACTGAAAATAAAATGTGAATATTAATGACACCAGGAAATGTTTTGATGGAGAGTAACAGGGCTTTTGCCTGGAACATCGATTCTCCTGCTCCTTGGTTGCTGCCTGAAGTGCCGGGCTTTTCCAGCACCACTCTAGTGAGCGGCACGGTGGCACAGTGGTTAGCACTACTGCCTCACAGCGCCAGAGACCCAGGTTCAATTCCTGCCTCAGGCGACAAGACTGTGTGAAGTTTGCACATTCTCCCTGTGTCTGTGTGGGTTTCCTTCCACAGTCCAAAGATGTGCAGGTGAATTGGCCATGCTAAATTGCCCGTAGTGTTAGATTAGGGGTATGGGTGGGTTGTGCATCAGTGTGGACTGTAAGTAATCTAATCTTGACTCTAATCTCCAGCATCTGCATTACCCAATTCCGTCTAGTCTTTAAAAGGAGTCTGTTCTCTTCTACAGTTTTGATAGATGGCAGACCGAGATTCAAAGCATTTATATGGCAACAATTGTGAACGTGGGATGTCTTAAAGCTGCTTACAGCTGATGGGTTCTTTTGAGATGTAGCTACAGTTGCATTACAGGAAACACAGTAGCCACTTAGTGCACAGCAAGTGCCTTCAAAAGTGAAATGACTGGATGATCTGCTGTGAGTGATTTTGGTGAGTGGAAGCCACGATGTGGGGGTGCTGGTGTTGTACTGGGGTGGACAACGTTAAAAATCACACAACACCAGGGTATAGTCGAACAGGATTATTTGGAAGCATGAGCTCCTTCATCAGGTTGTTGTGACATCAGACAGCAACCTGATGAAGGAGCAGTGCTCTGAAGCTAGTGCTTCCAAATAAACCTGTACCCTGGTATACCCTGGTGTTGCACGATTTTTAATTTGGTTAATGCATAATGATTGGGCTCAGAGACTGAGTAGAATTCCCTAGTTCCTCTACATAAAAATGCCGCAGGATCTTGGTACCTGCAACAAGTCCCGAGTTTAACAATACATCGGAAGCACAAGACATCCAATAATGAAGCAGTTGGACCCCAGCATGGGTGTTAATGTTCATACTCCAATCCCTGGGATAGGACTGCAGTCCACAATGTCCAGAGGCTAAAGGGAGGCCACCTGAACCAAAGCTGTCATGAAATTATGCATTTTGGTACCAAACATTTTTCTAGCTGTGACTCACCAGTTACTGGTACATTAAAGATAAATTCCTCTTGAACAGGTCTTCTGTCAGATTTCAGCTGTGGGGACAGAGTCCTTATGTGTATTTAAGGCTGAGGTAGATAAATGAGGTAGATCAGTCAGGGCATCAAGAGTTATGGGGAAAGGGCGGGAAAATGGATGTGAGGAATGTTAGATCAGCCATGATCCTTTCAATAGAGACAAAAAAACTGCAGATGCTGGAATCCAAACTCTGCAAGCAGGATGCTGGAAGAACACAGCAAACCAGGCAGTACAAGGAGGTGGAGAAGTTGTCATTTTGGATGTAACCCTTCTTCAGGATTGGGGGTGGGTGTAGGGGGAGCTGCAGATAAAGTGGGTGGTGGGGGCAGGTCCTTGCAGAAGGCAGAGAGGGATGGGGAGGGGAGGATGTTCTTTATGGTGGAGTTGGTGGAAGTGTTTAAGGATGATGCATTGGATGTGGAGACTGGTGGGTGGTAGGTGATCCTATTGAATGACAGAGCAGGCTTGAGGGGCTGAATGGCCCTCTCCTGTTCCTATTTATTAAAGTTTTATCGGTTTCTTACAACACAATTTGGGCTAAACTACTGGAAGGCACATAACCAACTTTATATGGTTAAACATATGGCAGGTGGCTCCTGGAAAGAACATTGAAGTATTTCATTCACTGCCTTCACATTCCACTTACACTCAGTTGCTTTATACTGAAACATTGCTGCAGTGACTGACTTTCAGGCACAATCAGTCCAACTACTCACAGATGGTGGTATGTTAATAAGCAGTGAGGAACTTGTCTGACCTAGTCTCAGTTGGTGCAAAGCAAACTTTAAAAAAAAATTGTAATTTTTTTTGTCTTACAAAACTTGTTCCCAGAATGTGAACGTCACTGGCTCATCCCTCGGAATGTGGTGGTGAACCGCTGCAATCTGTGTGGTGTCCCCCACACAGTGCTATTAGGGAGGGAGTTCCGGACTCCGACACAGTGACACTGAAGGAGCAGTGAGATATTACTGAGTCACGTGGTGTGAGATTGGAGTGGCAATAGCATTCCCATGCCGTGCCCGTCTTTTTTATTCCCGGCAGTGGGGCTTGTGGCAATTCAGGAGAAACATCTCCATCCAAACTGTAGCTAAAATGTGGATTAACAAACAACAGGAAACGATCTCAGCTGCATTTAAGAAGAAGCTGGATAAATGTATGAGTGAGGAAAGGACAGAGGGATATGCAGATAGAGCTAGATGACATAACTCGGAAGAAGGTCAACATGGAGCCTAAGACATGGGCATAACATGGACTGAATGGCCTGTTCGTGTGCTGTAAATACCATGTCACTCTATGTATGTTTAACTTTGGTAAGTCACAAAGACAGGTGGCTTCACAGCTGCTGTCTCTGTGTAATACTTTAGTGGTTCCGTAGTTAATGAAACTGATGGGTGTACAACTGGCAGAGGAACATTACTACCCTGTTTCATGACACCGCCTCTCCCCCTCCCCATCCGCCACTCCCCCTCCCCATCCCCTGCTAAAATCAATTTTACTCCAAGTATGCTTTCACTGTCCTGGTGCCCCATCTTGAAATGTTTCTGACTTTGAGAATGTAACATTTAAAAACGTTTTGTGATTTACATATGAAAGAATTGAAACCGTGTTCATTTTAAAAGATGAGAGACTTAACAAACAATCCATGTCTTTTCCAATCTATAATTTCAGTTACATCACACTGTAAACTTTTGCTATAAATTCTGTGTCTTACAATCTTATACTCCACAACCACCTGATGAAAGAGCAGTGCTCTGAAAGCTAGTGCTTCCAAATAAACCTGTTGGATTATAACCTGGTGTTGTGTGGTATTTAATTTTGAACGTTTCTGGTTTTCTTGAATTGGATGTCAAAGTGTTCCCTGTCTTTTTGCCAGCGCATTTCACCTTGGAACTGGGAAGAGTATCTGTATTACATTCCCATTCAACTTTCCCAGCTCTCCTTTGACAAATATTAAAATTAGGAACAGGAGGAGGCTGTTGGGCCCCTCAAGTCTATTCTGCTACTGAATAAAAGCATGGCTGATCTTTTTGCAATTCAACTTCCACGCTCCCATCCACCTCTCCCTCCGCTAACTCTGCTCCCCCGCTTAACAGGAATGCACTTATTTCACGTTAAACATATGCAATGGCTGCGCCTACATTGCCAGCCGAGGTAGAGTTCCCAAGTCACGCAACTCCTGAGAGGAAAGGAGTTCTCCTCCTCTCCAATTTAAAAGGACGAAGCCTAATGTTTTAACAGCGCCTCCTAGATCTGGACTCAACCACAAGAAGAAACAGTCTTTCCACAGCCACCTTGTCAAGACTGTTCAGGACCAGTTTACTTCAACCCTCAGGCTTCTGAACCCCAATGGAAATGAGCCCAATCTTTCCTCATAAGACAATCCATTCATTCTTGGTATCCTTCAGTGAACCTGCTCTGTATAACTTACAATACCCTTACGGCCACTCTTACAAACTGAGGCCTAAACTCAACACAGTATTTTGACATGTGGTCACACCAATTTCCTAGAGCATAACATTCTTGCTTTTACGTTCAATCCCTGTCATAATAAAGGAAAACATTCATTAGCCTTCTCAATCACCGAATGTACCTTTACTTGAAATTTTTGTCACTTTTTATTCACGTGTGGGATGTAGGCGTCACTGGTTGGGCTAGTATTTACTGCTTCTCTTTAGTTACCCTTGAGAAGATGGGGGGGAGGTGCCATCTTGAATTGCTGCGGTCCATTTGCTGTAGATACATCCACAATGCTGTTAGGCATGGATTTCCAAAGGTTTAACCGTGTGACACTGAAAGAGCGATGATATATTTCCAAATAAGGATGGGAAATGATTTACAGGGTGTGGTGTTCTCATGTATCTGCTGCTCTTGACCTTCTAGATGGTAGCAGTCATTGATTTAGAAGGTACTTTTGTGAATTTCTTATAGATAGTGCATCTTATAAATAGTACACACTCCTGCTGCTGAGCATTGGATGATGGAGGGAGTTGGGTGTTTTGAATAGGGGATGGTGCCTATCCAATGGGTTAGTTTGTCCTGGATATTGTCAAGTTTCTTTAATGTTACTGGAGCTGCACCCATCCAGGCAAGTGGACTGGCTTTGGGAAGTCAGGAGTCAGTAGTCGCTGCAGGATTCCTAGCCTCCAACCTGCATCTGTAGACGCTGTATTTATGTGGTGAGTCCAGTTCAATTTCTGGTCAACGGTAACCCTGAGGATATTGATATTGGGGGATTGGTGATGGTAACACCATTGAATATCGAGGGTTGGCGGTGGTTAGATTGTCTCTTACTGATAACAATCAATACCTGGTATTTGTATGGCATGAATTTTATTTGCCAATTTTCGGTCCATACGTCGATATTGTCCACGTCTTGCTGCATTTGGACATGGACTGTGTCTGTATCTGAGGAATTGCAAGTGCTGTTGAATATTGTGCAATCATTGATGAATATGCCCACTCCTTATGATGGAGGGAAGGTCATTGATGAAGCGACTGAAGATGGTAGGGCTTAGGGCACCGTCCTGAGGAGATGTCCTGGAGCTGGGATGTGCCAGGTATGACTCCAACCAGCTGAGAGTTTGCCACCTGATTCCCATTGATTCCAATTTTGCAAGGGCTCTTTGATGCACACTCGGTCAAATGTGGCCTTGATGTCAAGGGCTGACACTCTCACTTTCTATTTGAAATTCAGCTCTTTGGCCATGTTTGAGCCAAGGTCATAATGTGGTCAGGAACTGAATGGCCCTTCCAGCTCTTCGGCCATAACCCTTGAGTAAATAATGAAATACTGCAAGGTTCTGACTCAGCTACGCTTTCAGCCAATAAGTGCTAGATTCCCACCATCCTCTAGGGCAAAAACATTTTGTCTGAATTCCCCTCTTAGACTTTTACCTCTTACTTTAATCATGTATTCACTTGTTCTTGACCTCTCTACCAATGGAAGAAGTGACACATGGGAAATATGCAGAGAATGGTGAGTGCCCAGAATGTTTTGCCAGCGGAGGTGGTAGAGACAGGCACAATAGCGTCATTTAAGATGTACCTAGACAGATACATGAATGGGCAGGGAAAAGAGGGATACAGAACCTTGTGAAATAGGCGACAGGTTTAGATAGAGGGTCTAGATCGACACAGGCTTAGAGGGCTGAAGGGCCTGTTCCTCTGCTGGAATGTTTTTTGTTCTTTATGATCAGATACACTCTTGTCGTAAGTGATATTGACTGAGGGATAGGTGTTGTCCAGGATCCCAGGGCTAATTACCCTGGGATTCTTTGAAATAGTATCATGTGATCTCCCACACTCACCTGATATAGTGCTGGTTTAACACCTCATCTGAAAGACAGCAATCCCAAGACTGCAACACTCCCTTGGTATTGCATGAGGAGCATCAATCAAGATTTTGGCCTCAGGTCTCTGATCTCTGAGAAGATCCCACATCAGAGTGATGCACCGAGTCAATATAGAAGCAAGAGTGAGAGAACAGTGTACGTGACCATTTCAAGGATTTGGAAAGGAGTCACATAGTATGTACTCATGCGGTCTACAATCTATATACCTATAAAAGAGATAAGCTGATTGAGGTTTTTAAAATTATAAAAGGGTTGAATTGGGACAATTTGACACAACTTCAGAAAATGCTGGAAACACTCAGTGTGCCAAATTGTTTCATTGGGGGAAAGAAACAAAATCAATGTTTCTGCTTTCTTTTGAAATCTGCAGCATCCACAACCCATTGCTTTTATATCAGTGTTTAATTTGATGACCAATCAGCCCCCTTCTGGCAGTAAAAAGCAAGATAAGACAATAAATCACAGCAGTGTAAAACGTTTACTGTCCTCTCATATTCCTTTCACTTCCAACTGGGAAAATGCCAGTGGTCACATTGGACATGACTTCCAAGAAATGGTGTGGCTATGTATGTATGCAACGATCTGATTTAATTCAGTCTGCTGTCTCTCAGATTTCTGTGCGTGTGAAATGAGTTTTGTTCCCTGTGCCAAGTCACTATGTTGAAAAACATTAACAGATGGTAAACACATTGGAGCAAATTGCCCGAAAGTGACTCTTCAGTGTGATATGATATCAACAGGAGTTGATAGTGTTAAGAGTTTTGTACACCATAACTTTCTTTTTCTTATCTGTACTCTTTGTTCTGTCAAAATAAGTTCAAGAACTAAAGCAGTCTTTAGCTCTTCCCAGGACAGTGCCACCTAAAGCCTACAGCCCCTTGTTGAAATAGACGTATTTCACTTTGTCTCCATATTTCGCGGTTATTGAATCTCTTAGCTCTGGCTCCAATTTAGAAACTTTCATAGAACTGTAGAAAAATAAAGAGAGAGAGAGAGAGAGAGAGACAATTTTTCAGAATGCAGCAGTTTATCTATGACAACAGTTAGGATTAATAGTTTCCCTGTCTAGATAACAATTTAGCACTACACTAAATAATCATCTGTGATGCAGTCAGAAATGACTACATAAGTCTTGGCCTGGAAGTGACCCTCTCGGTTGCCCTTTCTACAGGAGATGGAGACAAAGCTCAGTATCACCCCCTTTCCAGGCGTTGGATGCACAGCTGTATTTCTTACAGCAAGGGTTAGCAGGGATGCTGGACCAAATGGAATTAAGGAATGGGTGATGGTTATAAGTTAATTCAAGGATAATGGGTGAGAACAAGGCATGTGTTTTAGGGGGAGCAAGTCATCACGGTTGTTGGATGTTTGTGATGTGCGAGTCAAAATTAAACTCTGACTGGAACAGGATTTGCCTGGATTTGTCAAACCAATCTTTCTTATCTGTCTTCCTCCCATTGGACAAACACAAACATGTGTGCTGGCAAACACATGACAGGTTCCACATCCCCTCCTGCTACATTCCATGATCAACAAACTGTTCAGACACCAGTTCCTGCAGTCACTCGAATCCTGTAAAACTGCAAGTTGGACCTGTCTGGCTTACAAGACAGAGGGCATTCACTTAGTCCAGCCTACTGCAAGGTCTGCTTTAAGTGCAAGTGTAAATTACTGAATTATTAAAAGAAATTTGATATTATGAAATGAACATATCTGCCCACTTATGAATATCTGATCAGTATCCATTTTACAGGTTCCAGCCACTGGAAATGAAATTCTGATGAGAACCTGCAACCAGCACATTATAAAAACAGATGTTATTGCCCACATCTCTAGCTCCAATTCTTTTCACAATGGTCCCCGCCTCCACCAATCAGTCTGGTATTAATTTCAAGCAGAGAGGCACTTTTGGAAGCCAAATTAAATCCAGGCTCTTGTGTTGTTTCTGGCCTGTTCAGTAGGTTGTATTAATACCAGTAATTCAGTACAACAGATTCCTTTTATACATTAATTTTAACAAACTGGGGAGTTTGAAACAACTCTCAAGCACCAACTATACAGAATGTTAAATGTTCACTCACCACCTCTGAGGAAAAAGAGAACACGCAGCAGGAACCATAAAGATCAAGCTGTGGGAAAAACAAAACAAAACAATTTCTGTTCTCATCTTTCTAAAAACATAGGTTTCAGCATAAAAGGTATGAAGCAAAAAAAATTTAAATGATGGTAAAACACATTCGGTACAATAAAAAGTATACATGCACAAGGCCATCATAATACTTTCTGAAGGTTCAGGTGACTTTCTTAATTCTTACATAGGCTGATATTTATAACCCACCCCTAACTGCCCGCGAGCAAGTGTTGGTGAGCTGCTTTAATGAACAGCTACATTCCTTGGGATGTAGAAACACCAAAACTGCTATTAAGAAGGGATTTCTAGGATTTTGACCCAGCGACAGCGAAGGAACGGTGAGATGCTTCAAAGTCAGAAGATTGTGTGACTTGGAGGAGGACTTGCAGGGACGGTGATCCCATGAGTCTGCTGTCCTTGGCCCTCTGGGTGGTAGAGGTCACCGGTTTGGAAGGTGTAGTCAAAGGAGGTTTGCCAAGTCACTGCAGAATGCATTTTGTTAGGCAGTTTGAGTACAGATACTGGGAACTCAGTGCAGTGTCTTCCAAATATATTATGATACAGTTCTCTTTTAAAGGGAAGTTCTGAAACAGAGTCAGAGTTGATAGTGTGATGCTGGAAAAGCACAGCCAGTCGGGCAGCATCCAAGGAGGAGGAGAGTCAAGCCTCGGGCACAAGCCCTTCACCAGGAATCCGAAACAGAGTCATACCAGACTCGAAACAGTAGCTCTGTTTCTCTCTGCACAGATGCTGCCAGACCTGCTAAGTTTCACCAACATTCTCTGTGTTTAGTTCAGATTTCCAGTATCTGCAGTAGCGTGTTTATGACAAAAATCATGACCATTAAACTACATGTCACACCCAGGTGGGAGGCTGGACGGAGAGCATTCATTTCACAATCAGTAGATTTTTTGTTAGGCAGGGGACATGGAATTGAGAGAGACACAAGGAGTTCAGGTACAGTGCAGTAAGGAACTGCCAGAATGGCAAACAGTTTTGAGAGGATGATTGGCTGATGCCCATTCGATATCTCTCGGATCCCACATTATTTGGGTCAGGATAGCAGAAGTGCATGCGTGGAAGTGTCCTCCAAAAAGACCACAGCAAACTTACAACAGGATTGTCCTAAGAAGAAAGAAAAGAAGTGTTTGGAAAAATATATCGACCATTTATAAAGCCATTGGAAAGAATCACCACTATCTCGATGTGTAAGAAATGCTACTGAATTATATTTAGAAAAGGCAAGAAAATTAACATAAAAGTTGCTGAACTGTCTTTAAATAATTAACCAGCTTGTTTTAACAGCTTCAACAGTGTGTGCTCACTAGGGGAGCAGGAGTTGTAAGGACTCTGTGATCGAGGCAGTCAATGTCACTGAGAGGAGTAGTTGAGGTGAGGACAGGAAGTTTCCAACTGCAGAGTGATAACACTGCAAGAAAGAGAAAAGACCTAATGTTTATGAGTCAAGGCCTCCCTGTACATGGATGACATCGCCGTTTCCTGCTCGGATCCACTGTCCATGCACAGACTCATGTGCGTATGTGACCAGTTCAAATGGGCCTTAGGGGCCAAGGTAAACCGAGGCAAGAGCGAGGCCATGCTCTTCGGGAACTGGGTCAACCAATCCTCCATCCCCTTCACCGTCAGGACTGACCACCTGAAAGTGCTGGGTATTTGGTCCAGGGGGGCTGGGGCGTGGGCCAAGTGTAGGGAGGAGCGGATCAGGAAAGCGAGGCAGAAACTGGGCAGATGAAAGCTATGGTCGCTCTCCATCATGGGAAAAAAACCTGGCCTATTCCCAGAACCTGTGCCGCCACAGTCACCCAGGTCATTTTCCACTTTATGTGCAGATCAAAGATGGACCAGGTTCGAAGGGACACAATGTATAAAGATCTAGGCAACGAGGGAGAAACATGCCCAATGCCACCCGCACCCTGATGGCCACCTGTGCGTGGATCACCGGTACGCAAACACCAAGTGTCACTACGTACTGAGGTTCTACCTGTCCCCGGTGTTGCGAAGAATGGGCCTGGCCTCGCTGCCGCGGAACGCTCCGAGTAGTTGGACCGTACCATATCACCTGTCCTTTGTGGAGAAATTTATGAAGAAAAACACCTTTGACCACAAGACCCAAGAGGAAGTGGTCAGCACATAGAGTCCTTGAGACCCTTCGGGAAAAGGAGAGGGCGGATCCTATCGAGTAGTTCCCAGGGCAGACTGTCAAAGCCATTTGGCAGAATGCCTCATCGCCAGAACTTTCCAACAAGCACCAAGACATGGCTTGGCTGGTGGTGAGAAGGGCTCTGCCTGTGAGATCCTTTATGAATGCCCAGACTCTCAATCGCACCACACACTGACCTCGAAGCAGCTGCAGGGGGGACGAGACTGTCACACACCTCCTTCTGGAATGTGCCTATGCAAAGGGAGTCTGTCGAGGTTCGTCCCGTGCAGCGCTGTGACGCGGGACTCCATGATCTACGGTTTGTTCCCCGGGACGCACACCGAGACGAACATCAACTGTGCCTGGAAGATCATCAACTCGGTCAAAGACGTTCTTTGGTCTGTCCGAAACATGTTGATCTTCCAGCTGAAGGAATTGACCCCGACTGAGTGTTGCGGACTGGTACATTCCAAGGTCCAGGACTACGTGTTGAGGGACTCGCTGAAGCTTGGGGCAGCTGCTGCCAAGGCATGGTGGGGAAAGACTGCCTGCTTAAGAAGAACAGGCAGCCCACTCAGTAAGTGGGCTCTGCTGACGCCTCAGCAGAATTTTTGGATAGTCAATGTACAGACTTGTATGTACGAATGATTAATTCCGATCTCTGTATGTAAAGAGATGGAATATATACGTATGTATGGCATTACCAATTATATAGATATCAAAATAATCTTATGAATAAAGTATTTTTTTGAAATTAAAAAAAAGTTTACGAACCAATCTTGAGCTGCTTGCTTGCAATTTAGCATTTTACTTGAAGTCACTTACCTTCCAGGGGAGAGAGGAATTGGAGAGGTGAGGGGCATCCCTATCCTTAGCCGCTCGGCTGTGTTTGAGATGAGTGTGAGAGTGAGGAAAGTCATGAGTTGATTAGCTGTTGTTGTTAGGGACTGTGTTTCAATTGTGAAAATTTTCTAAAAGTCCAAGTAAGAATTTATAGGCACAGGAGAGGGCGTAAGAGTGAAGCATTTCCACTTCTTACTAGCCAACAGTTTAAAGTTAATAGCACAAGGAACTGAACCAGAACTTAAGCCAAGTAAGAAAATTTTTATTTAAGAATAAATTGAGACATGGCAGAAGAGTTCAGTCCCATGTGTCCCACAGCCTGCATAATGTGGGAAGTCTTGAATGCTCCAGACAGTCTGGATGACCACATCTGCAGGAAGCACCACTAATCTGACCACTTGAACACCCGGCCTTGGAGCATGAGCTGGACACACTTCAACGCATCCAAAAGGCTTGAGTTATCCGAAAATCGTGTTTTTAGACATGGTCATCCCTCACAGCTTCAGGAAGTGCAGTCAGGGAAGGAACAGGTGACCACCAATCAGAAGTTGGGAGGCAGGCAGGTAGGTAGGTAGTCAGGAAAGCCCCAGAGTGTATCTCACTCAAGAGAGTTGGAAAATGCTATGAATGAAATCCCGTCTGGGGAGCAGAGCCAGTGTTCAGCTGCACAAAGACAGAGGAGAAAGAAAGGAAGAACAATAGTGATAAGAGACTCAGTACTGAAGGGTGCAACAAGCATTTCTGCAAAGACAGATATCACTCCGGGATGGTGTGTTGCCTAGGGCAAGGATTTAACTGAACAGCTACAGGGCATTCTGAAGAGGGAGGACAAACAGCCAGAGGTCATGGTTCACACTGGCAAGGTAAAGTCACCATTCGAATCATAGAATCCCTACAGTATGGAAACAGGCCCTTCAACCCAACAACAACCCTCCGAAGAGTAACCCACCCAGACCCATTCCCCTACCCTATATTTCCCCCTGACTAAAGCACCTAACCTACACATCCCTGAACACTATGGCAATTTAGCATGGCCAATTCACCCAACCTGCACATCTTTGGATTGTGATAGGAAACCGGAGGAAACCCATGCAGACACGGGGAGAATGTGCAAACTCCACATAACAATTGTCTGAGGCTGGAATCGAACCTGGGTCCCTGACATTGTGAGGCAGCAGTATTAACCATTGAGCCACCACACCACCCCCATTATCCCACCAGACCATAAGTCTGCGCTCTCATGTGAGAGAAAGAGAGAGAGGACTGGTAGTGGTTGAACCCAAGGGTCACCACAGCTCAGACAGGGGGAGACATTGAGAGCACTTCATGGTAACTTAAGTTGGAGCAGGAATTGAACCGCACCGTTGGCATCACTCTGCAGTACAAACCAGCCATCCAGCCAACTGAGCTAATGTAGCCCCTACATTGGTGCCAACGGCATGGGTAGAAAGGCGAATAGGGTCCTGCAGCAAGAAGTTAGGGAGCTAGCTGGCAGGCTCTTGGGGGGGTAATAATCTCTGATTACATCAGGTGCTCCCTGCTGGTGAATGTAGGAACAGGTGGACACAGCACGTAAATGTGTGGCTGAATATGTGCGCAAGATTCATAGATCACTTGCTTCATTTCTGGGGGAGGAGGAAGTTGTACCAGTCTGCTGGGTTGCACCAGAACCTGAAGTGAGACCAACATCCTTGCAAGAGGAGGGGTTAGTGAATCCAAAATTGGCTTTGTGGCAGGAGGCAGACGGTGATGGCCAATGGCCTATTGTAGGGTTTGGTGTTGTGTTCCTTGCTGTGTACATTAAAGATGTAGACATGAATATGGGAGGTTTGGTCAGCACATTTGCAGATGTGATAAAAGTTGATGGTGTGGTGAACAAGAAGGAGGAAAGCCTTAGACTACGGCACAATACAGAGGAGCTAGACAGATGGGGCAGAACAGTGGAATTTATTTAATATGAATGACTTACTTATTCATTTTACAATGAATACAATAAAATACAGTGAAAAGTCACCACAATCCAGCACCATTTTGAATAATTAAAAAAAATAACTAAAAGAGAGTCCTGAGTCTGCTCGCCAATGAATTCATTCTGAAAAAACCTGAATTGGTACAGCATAGAAGTCAGGGAAAGGGAGTAAATATTGAATAGTGGGACCCAAGGAGTACAGAGGATCACTGGGATCTTGGCATTCATGTCCATAGATCCTTGAAGACAACAGGGCAAGTGGGTAAATTGGTTAAGAAAACATACGGGATACTTGGCTTCATTAGTCGCAGCATTGTTAAAAGAGCAAAGGGGTTGTGCTGGAACTGTATATAATGCAGGTTAGGCTACAGCTGTAGCAGTGTGTTTAGTTCTGATCACCACACTATAAGGAAGGTTGTGAGTGCATTAGAGAGAGTGCAGACGAGATTCACCAGGATGTCGACTGAGCTGGAGTTTAGACCTTCGACATAGGTTCATAAGGTAAAGGAGGAGAATGAGGCCATTCAGCCCATTGAGTCTGCTCTGCCACTTGATCATGGCTAATATGCTCCTTACCTCTATTTCCTTGCCTTCTCCCCTTATCCCTTCAACCCATAACCAATTAAATATCTGTCTAACTCCTCCATAACTTGACTTACTGTCTCAGCATCCACCGAAGTTTGAGGTATTGAATTCCACAGATTCCCAACCCTACGGGAGAAATAGTTTCTGCTCAACTCTGTTTTAAATTTGCTATCCCTTATCCTAAGGCAATGACCTCTTGGCATACGACCTTTATAGCTATCATGTTATTTCAGTCATTTGGTTTGTCACCAGCTTATTTTAATTTTTTTATCATTATCTCTCTGCCTCATTTAATCAGATTATAGGTCACCCATTCGGTTGTTCTTCAGCGACTGACACTTTACTCACACAGTCTAACTGCTTGGGCCACCTGCAGAGACTTATTGTTCAACACTCCACTTGCACCATTTGTATGATCGTTTGATCTCTCTGTCTTTCCATTCTGTGTTCTGTCTCACTTCACCTGGTGAAGGGCAGCACTCTGAAAGCCTGTGATTTCAAATAAACCTGCAGGACCATAACCTGGTGTCATGCGACTCCTTACGTTTTTCCCCGGTCTTCCTCTGGCCTCAACCAGTATGTACAGTATAGTTACCACTGATATAAAAATATAAGAATTAGAGTAGGAATTCACCATTAACCTTCTTCATTCTTCAATAAGATCAATTATGGCCTCAACTTATGTCATCTACATATCCTGCCTTCCTAGCCCTGACTCCCATGCTGATCAAAATGTAATTACTTAAACCTCCTTGAACATATTTAATGTCGCAATCTACAACTTTCTGGGTGATTGAATTCTGTAGATTTATGACCCTCTGCGAAACACAAATTAGTTTGTCACAGTCTTAAAATGGGACAATGTGAAATTTTAAATAGTACCCCCCTCGTTTTAGCCTCCCCTGATGTGGGGAACCATCCTCAGCATCTACCCGATCAAAGCCCCTCTGGACCTGAAATATTTCAACATATAAACTCTAATGGCCCATTCTGCTCACTTGTTCCTCACACACTAAATTCTTCATTCAAAGAGTCAGTCAAGTAAGCATTCTCTAAACTGTTTTGATTTAGAGATACCGGTGTTGGACGGGGGGTGGACCAAGTTAAAAATCACACAACACCAGGTTATAGTCCAACAGGTTTAATTGAAAGTACCAGCTTTGATCAGGTGGTTGTGACAACATCAGACAGCTACCTGATGAAGGAGCAGCGCTCTGAAAGCTAGTGCTTCCAAATAAACCTGTTGGACTATAACCTGGTGTTGTGTGATTTTTAACTCTAAGCTGTTTCTAATAGAAATACATACCTTAATTAAGGAGGACGGAGCTATATGCAGCAGAATTAGAATTTGTTTTCTTGTGATGTATACTCAAGTGCAGAAGTATACAGGAGAACAGTGAAAAGTGTACCATGGTTTCCCAAACAGTGCCATCTCAGGGACAAAGAACTGAGATATAAATCATAGATATAAAATAGAGAAATCAAGGAAACAAGCTACATTACCTTACAGTTACACTACAGGCTACATTACCTGACAGTTACACAACAGGCTACATTACCTGACAGTTATTCATAGTCTAAGTTACAAAAGTAAACATGACAGTCTTTCCATAAGGGAGAGTGCAGGGAGCTAACACACTTGGCTCTAACTGGCTCACAAGTTGCTGACCACCCACACTGGACACCAGTCCAACAACTGTCCCCACTCTAGGTACACTGACCATCCCCACTCCGGGTACACTGACCATCCCCATTCCGGGCACACTGACCATCCCCACTCCGGGTACACTGACCATCCCCATTCCGGGCACACTGACCATCCCCACTCCGGGTACACTGACCATCCCCATTCCGGGCACACTGACCATCCCCACTCCGGGCACACTGACCATCCCCATTCCGGGCACACTGACCATCCCCACTCCGGGCACACTGACCATCCCCATTCCAGGCACACTGACCATCCCCACTCCGGGTACACTGACCATCCCCATTCCAGGCACACTGACCATCCCCACTCCGGGTACACTGACCATCCCCATTCCAGGCACACTGACCATCCCCACTCCGGGTACACTGACCATCCCCATTCCGGGCACACTGACCATCCCCACTCTGGGTACACTGCCCGTCCCCACTCCGGGTACACTGACCATCCCCACTTCGCGTACACTGACCGTCCGCACTCTGGGTACACTGACCGTCCCCACTTCGGGTACACTGACCGTCCCCACTCTGGGTACACTGACCATTCCCACTCCGGGTACACTGACCATCCCCACTCCAGGTACTGACCGTCCCCACTCTGGGTACAGTGACAATCCCCACTCCACGTACACTGACCATCCCCATTCCGGGCACACTGACCATCCCCACTCCGGGTACACTGACCACCTTCACTCTGCGTACACTGATCAGCCCCAATCCAGGTACACTGACCGTCCCCACTCCGGGTACACTGGCCATTTCCATTTTGGACACACCTACCAGCCCCACTCCAGGTACACTGACCATCAACACTCCAGGTACACTGACCATCCCTACTCCAGGTACACTGACCATCCCCAATCCGGGTACACTGACCATTTCCATTTTGGACACACCTACCATCCCCACTCCAGGTACACTGACCATCCGGGTACACTGGCCATACCCGCTCCGGCTACACTGACCATTTCCATTTTGGACACACCTACCATCCCCTCTCCAGGTACACTGACCATCCCCACTCCAGGTACACTGACCATCCCCACTCTGGATACACTGACCATCCCCATTCCGGGTACACTGACCGTCCCCACTTCAGGTACACTGACCATCCCCACTCCAGATACACTGACCGTCCCCACTCCGGGTACACTGACCGTCACCATTCCGGGTACACTGACCGTCCCCACTCCGGACACACTGACCATCCCTACTCCTGGTACACTGACCGTCCCACTCCAGACACACTGACCATCCACGCTCAGGGTACACTGATCATCCCCACTCTGGATACACTGACCATCCCCATTCCAGTTATACTGACCATCCCCACTCTGGATACACTGACCATCCCCACTCCGCGTACACTGACCATCCCTGTTCTGGGTACACTGACCATCCCCACTCTGGATACATTGACCATCCCCACTCCAGGTACACTGACCATCCCCACTCCGCGTACACTGACCATCTCTGTTCTGGGTACACTGACCATCCCCACTCTGGATACACTGACCATCCCCACTCCAGGTACACTGACCATCCCCACTCCAGGTACACTGACCATCTCTGTTCTGGGTACACTGACCATCCCCACTCTGGATACACTGACCATCCCCACTCCAGGTACACTGACCATCCCCACTCCGCGTACACTGACCATCTCTGTTCTGGGTACACTGACCATCCCCACTCCAGGTACACTGACCATCCCCACTCCACGTACACTGACCATCTCTGTTCTGGGTACACTGACCATCCCCACTCCAGGTACACTGACCATCCCCACTCCAGGTACACTGACCATCCCCACTCCACGTACACTGACCATCTGTGTTCTGGGTACACTGACCATCCCCACTCTGGATATACTGACCATCCCCACTCCACGTACACTGACCATCTCTGTTCTGGGTACACTGACCATCCCCACTCTGGATATACTGACCATCCCCACTCCACGTACACTGACCATCCCCACTCCGCGTACACTGACCATCCCTGTTCTGGGTACACTGACCATCCCCACTCTGGATACACTGACCATCCCCACTCTGGGTACACTGACCATCCCCACTCCCGCGTACACTGACCATGCCCACTCCGGGTACATTGACAATCCCTGCTCCAGGTACACTGACCATTCCCATTCCGGGTACACTGACCACATCCCCACTCCAGGTACACTGACCACCTAATTTAATGAAAGAACAAGTTCAAGGGGCAGAATGGCCTTCTCTTACTCCTGTCCTTTTATCTGAATTTTTCCTAACTCAAAGCCAACTTACATTCGAAGATCAGAAAAATGAAACAAGTCAACCACACAAAATCATCATCCCCAGTTATACTGAGTATCTCACTTCAGTCGGTGCATCGTTTCTATTGTTTGATTTGATTCTTAAACGTTTAAAAACATGAGAAATGTTCACCAGGGTAGAGGGATGCAGCAGAAACCTACTTTACAATGTCATATGGGAAACAGATAAAGAAGAGCTTTATTCAGACACAAGACCAAAATAAGGAGGGAGGGAGAGATAGAAGATAACTCACAACTGAGGAGAAGGTGTCTTTGCTCAAAACACGAGCACACTTCAAATGACCAGGGATGGAGTTAGGCACAGGTCAGGCATGATCTCATCGAATGGTGTAACAGACTGAATGGCTGACTGACTCCTGTTCCTAACTTCCTGTTCCTCTTTTCATCCCAAGATGAATGTGAACGACTTGAAAGCAGGAGGCAGTCAAAAACTGGGATTATCTTGCCTTGCTCCCCAGTTGATAATGTTGAACTGTTTTGAAAACAAACAAGCATATTGCTGCCACTTCCTTACGGCTGGTTTGTAGAAGACTAGGTGATTAATAGGATTGAAACTGCAGATTGCATGGTCGCTTTCTTGTGGTAAATCTGGGTGAAAAGCCAAGGCCAATAATGTAAGATCTGACCAACACTGAAAAAGGGTATGGACAAGGCTGGGTTCCGGTCTGACGCCTTTTCAGTTGAATATGTTGTAAATATTTGTAAAGTGTAAAACTAGAAATTTGACAAGGTACAGGAAAGGAAGGAAACAACATATCATTGCAAGGAGTGAGAACGGTAAACTGTGACTAGAAGACGAGTGTTATTTGTAATCAATGGGGAAAAGAGTTTTCTGTTCAATTGGACTAGTCTTCTTGTTGCAATTTGATCAAAACTGGTGTAATTCACTCAAAAGTTTGAACATTTTAAGCACAAATCCTGTTACAGCAATACTTTGTACCAGTTTTATAAAAACAAAACATGATCAAGTCAACCTCGTCCATAAAATTGGCCACATACAACAGGGAGCACTAACACCATTGAGAGATCTCTGTCAAGGCCCCAGTAGTCTGCTCCCTTGCCCTCCCTCAGTATCCTGGGACAGATCCCATCAGACCTGAGGGACTTGTCTAACCTTGCCATTTTACCTTCCATCCTCACAGGAACATGCTGATTCTGAACTCGAACCAACTGGCCTTTAAGAGACTCCATGTCAGATGTGGATTGACCCGCAAATGGCTGCCTTTCCCCTTTCCAGTCTAATTTTTCCAGTTGTAATTATCTTTCCTCAATTTAGCACTTTCACCTGAGTAACAAATGTATCCTTATCTATCGCTATTTTAATGTCACCTGGTTCCAGGTGTTTCTGAAGGCTTCAATCATTGAGTTGTTTCGTCGGACAAAAGGCACAATGGACCTATTTTAAATCATTCTTGAACATAATTTATTTAAAATGTATTAATAAACTGACCAACCAAAATAACTGGCAAATGTTTCTGCATTTCTTTTAGAAACCATTTAAATAAATTAAATTCAGGTCAATTACAGGACTCTGATTAAAATGCTTATTTTCTGTGATGAACAAATTTGTAGCTGCATTATTCAAAATGCACCAAGTTAACACAAAATAAATACAATAACAAATATTGCCAAGTGATTATTTTTAAATCACACATGAAAACACTGGTTCAGGACAGATTTCCATGAAAAATGAGTTTGAGTGGAAACTCGGGAGAAATGAAAAGTGCTTTCCCTGACGAGTGCATTTTGTGCCTTGGGTCAACAGCTGTGCCAAAAGTGGAAACTCAATCGCAGAGAACACAAATTACACAGAGACAAGCCAAGACTTTTTACAGGAGACAACTGCTCCTACTTACAAGCATCCAACCAGCATCACTTGCAATGGTGCGTGGAGAAACTTGATTCTCTACAAACAACAGAAAATAAACAAGGTAAAACAGAAAGTAAAAATATACATTCTTACAAAATTGGTCTGGATCAAAAATGAGGAAATGATAATGGATTGATATCCACAGGTCATCTCTACTTACACGTTATTAGACACAAAATGCATTATTGTCCCCAGTCTAGCGTGTGATCGCATTAGTTAGCTCAGTTGGCTGGAGAGTGATGTAGAATGATGATGCCAACAGCTTGGGTTCAATTCCTGCACTGGTTGAGGTTACCATGTAGGATTCTCCTTCTCAATCTCCCCTCTCACCTAAAACTCTAATGCCATGCCTCACCAGAAGGTTCTTTAGTTGATAAATACTCAGCCACAGGAATCCAAACAGAGGAGCCTGCTTCCACACCAGCAGCAACAAGGAGTGCCATTAATCAAGGAGTTACAACATGGGAACAGGTCATTTAGTCCAACCAGTCTGCATCAACATTTACTCTCCACACAGTCAAATAGTTTTAATCACATTTATCCACCCCCTTCCCTTCAAACATCCTTCATTTTTCCACCAAGGCAAGGTGATCTTAAAAATTGATATAGTCAATGCCTCAACCACTAATCCTGGAAGTGATTGTCTTACAACTCTCTCTGAAGAAATCTGTTCTGTCCTCTGCTCAAAATCTCTTATTTTAATGTATCTAAGGCCTCTTGTCCATCACCATAAGCATTTTGAGTTTGCCCTATTCTTTTGAAACTTTAACCTAGAAACACAAAACCAGGTGTTGAACAATTGAGGGGTCTAGTGTGGACCCACAGTGAATGTACTGTGTATCAGCTTGTGTAAGTACCCTTCTATGCAGTAGTAGTAGTGAACCATGGACAAGCAAGACAAGAAATAGGAGCCAAAATTGGCCACTCAGCCCTGCTCCGCCATTCAATATGATCATAACTCAACTCAGTCCCCTATTCCTGCTTCCCCTCACCCACCTCCCCATACCCTTTGATCCCTTTTGCCCTAAGACCTACATATAACTCCTTCTTGAAAACATTCAAGGTTTTGGCTTCAACCACTTTCTGTGGCAGCGAGTTCCACAGGCTCCCCTCTCTCTGGGTAAAGAGGTTTCTCCTCATCTCAGTCCTAAATGACCAACCCTGCACGCTTAGACAGTGACCCCTGGCTCCCAGGGATTGGGAACATCCCTCCTGCAATTATCCTGCCTAGTCATGTTTGAAAGTCTATATACATCTTCAATGAGGTAACAGTCGGAATCTAGGAAGGGAGTGTGTTTAGCAGCAAACAGGGAGAGGGAATGACTCAATTCCAAATGGTTAATAAGTCAGGAAGAGTAATTCCTCAGGACAAATATCCTAATACCTCCTTGCGTCAGATAAACAGGTTCTACACTATTTAGTCCTGCGACAGTAAATTCCACTTCTGGTTCTTACATATCTGACAGAAACAACACTAAATTAAACTAGCTGGAGTCATCAAGACCTAAAATACAAAAAAAAAGTCAAAGTCCTTCTGAAGTGAGGGGGCAAAATGCTTTGCACCCTTTACCCAGCCCCCCTAATATTCAGAACACATGAAGTCAATGGAAATTATCACTGGGGGAGGGAGTGAATTGTACAACAAATTTATCATCCTCTTTGCTTTTCCAGCCATGTCTAACTTCAGACCAAAGCCTCAGTGAATCCGCCAGGTTTGCTATGATGTTTTTGGCTTAGGTCCAAGGACAAAATAAAAGCAGCTTCACACAGCAGCTTGGGAACAGATCATGAAAGAATTTATCCACCTTCAGTCTGGTGTGTTTAAACCAAGGACACGAGATGAAAAGAAATTTCAAAACTTTATTTTACTTTTCAGAAATAAACTCTGCTTTCTAATCTGTTTGAAGAGGTGGCCTTGTCCTTCTTGCTGTCTGATTTTTGAGGTGAACGTCACCTATTGAACAAATTCACAAACTAATGCTTGGCTTGTTTTCTATTGCACAACTTACTACTTTTGATATAAGCAGTACTGAACATTCAGTGCCCTTATCTTGCACACTCCTCAAACTAATCTCTCCTGAATAGAGCACAGTAGTTTTCACTATCTCCATTTAGCTTTATGGAGATTAAGAACTTTTTTAAAAAAGACCTTTTTATTCAACAATGGTCAGGTATAGCACTGGGAATGGCCAGCTTTTCAACACTATTATTCTGGAGTATATGTCATCAGCTATTTCAACAACGTGTTCAGAATTCTCCAAACATTTTCACAAAGGAAAAATGCTACTCGTTTCTACAAAATGGGGACTTTTAAATTAGTTATGATCAGTCGCAGTAAACAGGGCATCCTGAGAGGGGAGGGTACTAGCCAAATTACATTGTTTCCCGATAAACATGCCCCAGCCACAGAGAGCTACAATCAACAAAACCAACTGAGTGTCATTGCCAAAACAGTAGGTTAGGAGTTAGATACAGGGGTGAGGACATTTTATTGAACTTTGGACAACTTCATTGTGAATACAATATCTAGCTTATGGCACCAGCAAGTAAGGGAAGCATTCAAGCATTGGATAATGTGCAGTGACAAGTAAGGATCCTTAGTTTCCAAGAATTTTGAGGAAAGACTTAAGGAACATTAGCTTCTCATGCTAAAAAGGAGGCCTTCGTTAAAAAATATACAAACGTATATGCGTTTGTCCAGGAAATGGAGAAGAGAGTAAACTGAATATCATTTTAATTTAAACAGATGAAGACAAACCAAGCTTGAACTGGTAAAAGGCAAACTAGAGATTGATGATCGGGAACCACTCCCTCGCATAAAAAGATGGGGACAGACTTTCACATTGAAAAGTGGAAGCAAAATTCTCAAAATCCCCTAAAAGAAGACTGGATGCCACAATAGTGCCAGGGAAGTAATCTCCAATACCACTGGATATTTTAAGATGGGACTGAAGGAGCTCAATTCTTCAATCTAGTTTGTAATCTTGAGATGAGGATTTTAAATTGGGTATATGCTATAGCTTCAGTTAATGGATGTCAAAAGAGCTTTTAAAATTGTTTGGATTATAAAGATAGATGAGATGAGGAAGCAGGTAAAATATAAAAAGATCCTTGTCGTGATGACTAAGCAACAATATGTAACGATACATGAATAAGGTAGAGTCTCGGGTAGATAGGATAGTGAAGAAGGCTTTTGGCATGTTTACCTTTATTGGTCAGAGAATTGAGTATCGGAGTTGGGAGGTCACGTTGCAGCTGTAGAGGACATTGGTTAGGCCATTTTTGGAATACTGCATTCAATTCTGGTCTCCCTGCTATCGGGAGGCCTTTGTGAAACTTGAAAAGGTGCAGAAAAGATTTACAAGGATGTTGCCGGGGTTGGAGGGTTTGAGCTACAGGGAGAAGTTGAATAGGCTGGGACTGTTTTCCCTGAATCGTCGGAGGCTGATTTTATAGAGGTTTATAAAATCATGAGAGGCACAGATAGGATGAATTGCCAATCTTTTTCCTAGGGTAGAAGTGTCCAAAACTACAGGGCATAGGTTTAATGTGAGAGGGGAAAGATTTAAAAGGGACCTAAGGGGCAAATTATCATGGAGAGGGTGATAATTTGCAAAGAGGGTGGTGCTTGTATGAAACAAGCTGCCTGGGCAAAGGGTGGAAGTTGATAACAATAACAAAGGCATCTGGATGGAAATATGAATAAGAAGGGTTTAGAGAGATATGGGCCAAGTGCTGGCAAATGAGACTCGATTAATTTTGGACATCTGGTTGGCACCTATGAGTTGGATCTAAGGGACTTTTTCTGTGCTGTATATCCCTATGACTTTAAGTCAATGATGGGCAAGACAATAGACAATAGGTGCAGGAGTAGGCTATTCTGCCCTTCGAGCCTGCACACCATTCAATATGATCATGGCTGATCATCCTTAATCAGTATCCTGTTCCTGCCTTATCCCCATAACCCTTGATTCCACTATCCTTGAGAGCTCTATCCAACTCTTTCTTAAATGAATCCAGAGACGGTGCCTCCACTGCCCTCTGGGGCAGAGCATTCCACACAGCCACCACTCTCTGGGTGAAGACGTTTCTCCTCATCTCTGTCCTAAATGGTCTACCCCGTATTTTTAAGCTGTGTCCTCTGGTTCGGGACTCACCCATCAGCGGAAATATGTTTCCTGCTGCCAGAGTGTCCAATCCTTTCATAATCCTATATGTCTCAATCAGATCCCCTCTCAGTCTTCTAAACTCAAGGGTATACAAGCCTAGTCACTCCAGTCTTTCAGTGTAAGGTAATCCTGCCATTCCAGGAATTGACCTCGTGAACTTACGTTGCACTCCCTCAATAGCCAGAATGTCTTTCCTCAAATTTGGCGACCAGAACTGCACACAGTACTGCAGGTGTGGTCTCACCAGGGCTCTGTACAGCTGCAGAAGAACCTCTTTGCTTCTATACTCAATCCCTTTTGTTATGAAGACCAGCATGCTATTAGCTTTCTTCACTGCCTGCTGTACCTGCATGCTTGCCTTCATTGACTGGTGTACAAGAACACCCAGATCTCTCTGTACTGTCCCTTTACCTAAATTGATTCCATTTAGGTAGTAATCTGCCTTCCTGTTCTTGCCACCAAAGTGGATAACCATACATTTATCCACATTAAACTGCATCTGCCATGCACCTGCCCACTCACTTAACTTGTCCAAGTCACCCTGTAATCTCCTAACATCTTCATCACATTTCACCCTGCCACCCAGCTTAGTATCATCAGCAAATTTGCTAATGTTATTGCTAATACCATCTTCTATATCATTAACATATATTGTAAAAAGCTGCGGTCCCAGCACTGATCCCTGCAGTACCCCACTGGTCACTGCCTGCCATTCCGAAATGGAGCCATTTATCACTACTCTTTGCTTCCTATCAGCCAACCAACTTTCAATCCAAGTTATTACTTTGCCCCCAATACCATGCACCCTAATTTTGCTCACTAACCTCCTATTTGGGACTTTATCAAAAGCTTTCTGAAAGTCCAGGTACACTACATCTATTGGATCTCCCTCGTCCATCTTCAGAGTTACATCCTCAAAAAATTCCACAAGATTAGTCAAGCATGATTTCCCCTTCATAAATCCATGCTGACTCTGACCTATCTTGTTACTACTTTCCAGACAAAATCGGATTCTATTCTTTACACTGTCGCTCCAACCCTGCGTCACCTAGTTACTATTGAAAAGCCTGGTGACATTGTCTGGTTAATTTAACCACTGGGAGTCTACTTAGGGAAACAAGCCCAGTGTTTACAAAGCTGTTGACATGCTGAGCAGCTCCAGGACTGGTGCCATGTTAGTGCTTAAATATATTTGGTTATAATATTGGTCACATTACACCATTAAGAAACAAAGGAGTTGCCATGGCAATGAATATTTCTTCAGAATGGTGTCCTCTTTAGCACAGGACATGTTTATCATAAAACTAGGATTTTAGTTTTAGGAACAAGTTCCACTTACTTGCATGAATGGATACCTCTCTACATATTCCATCATGATTGGGAGAATAACTAGAAAATAAAAGGAAATCAATTAAAAAAACGACATCCAGCAATTTCTTTTGTTGGAAACTTTGATTACTTTGGTCAGTGATCTGAAATTCTGATTCTCTCTCCCCAGACACATCTAATCTTTTATTATTTCAGCTTTCCAGCATTAGCAGCATCTTATTAAATCTTTATTTGCTTGTAGAAAGCAGGGCTTTTAATCTGTTCACCCAACCACTCTGTGGAATGACTTTTCAAAATCTTTGCTCTAGTTCCATTTTGCAGATGACCAACAACTAAGAAAGATACAAGCTAGACATATTGCTGCCCAGTTACCTCCCGGCAAGTCAAATCAATTTTGGAGTCCTCTTGCAACAACACTCCAGTGGCACCAATTGTAGAACCAAGACTTCTTGCAAGCTAGAGATGTCTGCTATCACCTCAGTTAGATCTGCCATTTCAAATCAGCCCTGACAGCCAATGTGAGCCAGTCTGACCTGGCAGATACACTTCCTGGTTGGTCTAAAGTCCAAGACCCTCATGAAATGAATGGCTTGGCCTCAGGGTTGATCCTCTTTGTAACTAATATCAAAGTTAGAAGTCACATGAGATCAGGTAATGGTCCAACAAGTTTATTTGGAATCACGAGCTTTCAGAATGCTGCCCCTTCCCCAGGTGAAGTGGGGGGAAGTGTGCTGACAAAGGGGCAGCACTCTGAAAGCTTGCGATTTAAAATAAACTTGCTGGACCATAACCTGGAGTCATGTGACTTCTGACTTGTCCAACCCAGTCCAACACCAGCACCTCCATCATAACTAACATCAGTGGAATACTTAAAGGTAGGAAGGAAAGGATGGAAACATAGAATGGCAGGTAAACAACTGAAGGTGTTAACTGTGGCTCAGTGGGAGACACACAATAAGCTGGATGGTTGTGGATTCATGTCTCTTTCAGGACATAGGCAGACACTCCAATGTATTGTTGAGAAAGTCGTGCACTTCAAATGAGACATCAAATTAAAGTGTGCCCTTTCAAGTGTGAGTAAAGAAAATCCCTTCTTCTCATTACTGAGAGCTCTTCCTTATCAGTTTATAGTTAGAAGCTGGATTATAACCACGGTGTTGCTTTGCTGAACTCCGCGGAGAGTTTTGCTTGAATAAGCCTGGTTATGATTGCAATTCACTGGGAGCAGCCCTGTCTTGTGACATAGGATGGAGGGTTTACTGTCAGTACAGTAGAAATTCCAGCAGCTACAATAGATCAGAACCCTGATTATACACCATTCTAAGATTAGATTTGCCTGTTGACGTCACCAAGAACTGCAGAGCATTTTAACAGTAAAGAGGCAAGTACAACACCCATCCTGTTTCAAAAGGTCACTGTCCTGCTGCCAACATTGGCGTTAGCCTGGGCTGCTCGTTGGGAAACAGGCACTAAGTTAGCATAGCTAGCTGCAAAACCTATTGTACAAGCTGGAGAATTACTTGGAATGGAGAGTTAAAGAGCAGGAAGAGTTATGTTACAGCTGTATTGAACTTTGGGCAAAGCACACATGGAGCACAATTCTTACACACATGACAGCATGGATACTGAAACACAGCAGAGGGTGCAAGGAAAAAACCCTGCAAGTCCAAAGCCAGAATTGAGAGACAGATTTTCAAGAAAGTTCAGACAAACAGGGTTCTTTTCTCAAGAATTAAGAACATGAATGCGAGCTGACTGGCTTGCATTACAGATAGCCAACATGGACTTGATGGGTCCAATGGCCACCTAATGTGCCATGATGTTTCAGTGACTCCATGTGGCCTTTTTATTAATTTACAGGATGTGGCCTTCACTGTTCAAGCCAGCACTTATTACCCACCCATAACTACTCAGAGGGTAGTTATGAGTTGATCACATTGCTATGGGTCTGGAGTCACATACAGGTCAGACCAGGTAAGGATGGCAGTTTCCTTCCTTAAACAATAGGTTTTTCCAACAACCAACAATGGTCATCATTAGACTCTTAATTTAAGTACTGAACTCAAATTCCACCATCTGCCATAATGGGAATCAAATCCTGGTTTCCACAACAATACCTGGATTAATAGTCTAGTGATAATACCACTCAGTCATCCCCTCTCTCTGATAGGAATCTTTAAAATTATAGAGGAATTTGTTAGGGTAGAAATACAGAAGATGTATATTGATTGATTAATTTATATTGATTGATTAATTTATATTGATTGGTTATTGTTGTCGCATGTAATGTTTCCGCTCATTAGAACCAAAACCAGGGACAATAAATAAGACAGTGACATGTATGTTAGAGGATGGTTAGAGTGTGGAACTAACTCTGACAGGGAGTGGCTGAAGTGAACATTAGATTCATTTAAGGGGAGTACAGACAATTACGAGGGAGAAAAAGAATGGAAGGATATTCTGACCGGGTAAAGTGCAGGAGTTCGAGAGGAAGTGCGAATGGTACAGACTAGATTCTGTACTGTACAGCCACGTACATCACTTTTAGCTTTGCCATTAAGGTTCCAAATTATTTAGCCTCTGTCAGCTCTGCTGGTTGACATTGTATTAGCAAATCACTCACAGATCTTCACTTAGTCCCCCGGGAGGAGTGAAGCAATATCTGAGACATGGCTTTATCTCCAATTATTCCTTTCTCTTTCCTAATGATAAGGGGGTCATCAGACACCATCTGGGCACTCTCCAAGGTGTTGGTGTTAGGATCATGCTTCAGGGTGTTTGAATGGTAAGTCTATTATTCCCTTATGTACCCCTGGTGCATGAGCATTTCATTGGCAGGTTATAAGATCTTGCACTTGTAGTGTTCCTAGTTCCTGAAGATGCAGAATCATATATATGGTTACAACTCCACAGGGGTCAATAACTCTCCAAGACCTTGTGCGAATAGGTTGCTATTCCGTGAGGCAGCCCGATTACAACTTCCTGTTTTCTCACAGGGATGATGGGACAATGATTAGAAGCTCTCACCAGCGCTAATACAGAAATCCCTGACAAAGACTCTCCCATAAGAAAAGCAAGGGGCAGATGACTCAGTCTAACCAGACCGGCTTGGTCCCGATGGGTTTTCATTTCATGAAAACAATTTTTATATGGAATTAAATACTCACAAACGCCATTAATCAAGCCCAGTGAAAAGGAACACTGGCTTTCAGCAAAATTTTTGCTTTCTTTTATGAGGCAGACACCAAGATGTCAAGCTGCCTGGAAAACCTTATATAATTTGCACTTCACAGTGACAGAAAAATGGGGAGCATTAACTTAACATGGAGGAGTGAGAAACAGCCAGGAACGCTCAAACAAAATTTTTTAAAAATGTTCACACATTGAAAGAGAATGCACAGGGAGAGCAGGTTGCCACAAAGCGGGTGAAGTTTCAAACAACTTTTACAAGCCTCCAGAGCTCAGCCGTCATGGGTTATGATGTCATGTGAACCCCTTCAACAGGTTACGCCCCAGTGATGGCATTCTGAGCTGGCTGTCAGTCTCTGTGTAAAGAAACTGTGTCCCTGTGCCACTTAATCCCGCAGTTTTAAGAGATGGTCTTGTTGAATGCTATAGCAGGTTTCTGTGGCTCTGTTTCTTATACCATTCAAGTAAATAGTACTTAAAACAAATTTTGTCAGAGGTTTTATTCAATCTTTGCTCCTCGATAAACTATCTTTGTGTCTTGGTTTCAATTCTCTAATACCCAGGTAAACATACAATGCTAGGAAAGTAATTGTTATCTAAAATGTGAACCAAATTTTCTGAATTGGCTCTTAAAAAATCTAACCTCGTGTATGGTTATTGCAATGTATCAGATTCATAGCAGGCTTCACAATTAATTGTGGATGCATTGTTTCTCCTTGTTGGAGTATCTCAGATCAGAAAGTATGATGTAAGGGGTTGCCTATTTAAGAGAGAGATGAGGAGTAATTTTTTTTCCCCTCAAGAGGAGAACAAATCTGTGGAACTTTCCAACCACAGAGGGTTGACCAGGTTGGATCATTAAGGCTGAGATAGACAGACTTTTAATCAGTTATAGGGATGAGGCTGGGAAAGTGGAGTTGAGAATTATCAGATCAGTCATGGTCTCACTGAATGACAAAGCAGACTCAATGTCTGAATGGCCAATTGCTGCTTCTACACCTGAGGACAGGAAGCAGCATTGTTCGACAATTGAGGTATTCATGACCCACAATTCCTCACATTCATAACTGTACAATTAGTTCTCCACTCATCCACAGTGTGTTTATGCTTTTTAATGACGAGCTGTACACACAGTGATTAAATCCTGTTTTCAGCATCTGAACAGGGGCTAACTTGGTAACAGAGTACAGTACAGGCGAGGTCAGCTGGGGAGTGGGTGGAGGGCCATGGTAGTGAGGGGGATGTCAGCTGTATGAATGGATGAACATTGTGATGCCACCGCAGTTGAGGAACTGAATGGGATTTTGGCTTTAATCCTTAACAAATGCTCATTTTACTGAAATGAAAGCTTCTACTTATAGGCAACAGGAAGGAGTTGGAGTGGGTGGAGTGGTGGGAAAGGGTGATGAAATGGTCCAGAAAAAGAAGGGATGTCATCGTAGAGAAGTGCAGCAGTAGGGATGAGGAGGGTGGAGGGAAAGGAGTCATGGGTGGTTGACAATAACCATATTGATTTTCAGCAAGTCAAATGTAAAGTTTAGCTTTCATATGTTTATTTATAAGTAAAAAATGAGGTCTGCAGATGCTGGAGATCACAGCTGCAAATGTGTTGCTGGTCAAAGCACAGCAGGTTAGGCAGCATCTCAGGAATAGAGAATTCGACGTTTCGAGCATAAGCCCGGGCTTATGCTCGAAACGTCGAATTCTCTATTCCTGAGATGCTGCCTAACCTGCTGTGCTTTGACCAGCAACACATTTGCAGCTATGTTTATTTATACACAAGATGTGCACATCACAGGCTAGGACATCATTTATAACCCATCCCTAACTGCTTAGGAAGCAGAGAAGAGTCAACCACATTGCTGTTCATGTAGGCTAGACCAGGGAAGGGATCTACCATCCTTCTCCAACTTAGTCAATCAGATGTGCTTTTCCAACAATCAACAGTGATTTCTTGGTCATCATTAGACTCCTAATTCCAGATTTTTATCGAATTCTGAGTCCATCATCTGCCAAAGTGGGATTTGAACCCAGGTTCCTAGATTAACATTCTAGCGATAATACCACTAGGCCATTGCCTCCTCAGAGAGTGCAAAGATATGCAGGTTAGGGTGGACTGGCCATGCTAAATTGCCTATATTGTCCAGGGATGAGTAGGTTAGATGGGTTAGCCAGGAGAGATACAGGGTTACTGGGATAGTGTAGGGGTTGGGGAGTCTGAATGGGTTGCTCTTTGGAGGGTCAGTGTGGACTCAATGGGTCAAATGGCCTGTTTTCACACTGTAGGGATTCTCTGAGAATGGAAACAACGTACTGAGTTGGATGATCAGCCATGGTCATATTGAATGGCAGAGCAGGCTGTAATTTAGCACCACAAGCAGACAGAGGTCATCTCACCCAGGACAGATTACTGACTTGCCTCAGAGAGATTCTGGTATTCTAATCATCCTCAGCACTGAATCTGTGCAGAATGGTTTCGGGTTATTGAATGTATTTATTTTGAGGTTATTCATTGACTTTTTTTAAGCCTTTCAGGAGAGGTTAAGGTGGAATCAGAGTGGGGATCCTTTATATTTGTAGCTGTGAGTGATTTTGTGGTGGGGGCATAACCCCTAGCTCTGCGATATGGCATTCCACTTTGATAGAGCCCAAGCCCCCTAATGATTCCCCACTTTCACTCTGCTCATGAACAAATTTCCACTCCCTCCCCCATCCCATCCTCTCCCAACCCCACCAAATAGAGACTGATTGGTAATCCGACACTCAATTCAACCACGAGAGACGGCAGGAGCCACCACACTGCACAGCTTTTGTTCCCAGCTCCCCCACCATACAATGGAAAACCCAGACCAAATGCTGTTCACTTGTCTACCATGCCTCGTCACATCACTCTTATACTAGCCTTCGGTCCTCTGTGGGGTCAAGTCTAAGGTGTACAGCATGGAAGAAGAGCCTTCGGTCCAGCATGTCCATGCTGACCAGATATCCTAAGCTAATCTAGTCCCAGGTTGTAAGTTTGCTCCCTGAGCTGGTAAATTTGTTCTCAGAAGTTTCATCACCATGCTGGGTAACATCATCAGTGAGCCTCCGGTGAAGCGCTGCTGTTATGTCCCGCTTTCTATTTATGTGCCTTGGTCTGTTGTGGTGGGTGATATCACTTACAGTTCTTCTTCTGAGAGGTTGGTAAAAGGGGCCCAGATCAATATGTTTGCTTTTTAACTAAGTATTGTTATTGAGAAGGTGATTTTGAATTTTTTATGAAAATGTAAAATTGCTACAAAATAATATAATAATCTTGCAATATAACAACAATAACACTAAACAAACTGCTATTCTGTTCCACAAACAACTTAGGAGAAAACAAAACTCTACACAAACTACAATTCAATATATAACTAAATCAAAATAAAAAGAAACTAAATTAAACCGAGTTGAATCAAGACAAATTAAATTAAGTTACAACACTCAGTGCAATCCCATCAAAGCTCCTCACCATCAGGAGCATCAATGGGCATACCCATATTGTTCAGAATTCTTCCTCCCAGGGGCCCCTGGGCCACCAGACACAGCCCTCATGGATATACAAAGGCCCTAACCAATATAGCTGACATGTCTGTGTCTATATGGTTCAAAAAAGGCCGCCATGTCCTATAAAAAGATTCCGTTTTTCTGGTGCACCATACTAGTGAGGAAATCCAGGGGGATGCGGTCCATAACTAACCTATGCCACCCCAAGAGTCCTGGGGGATTTTCCAACACTCAGCTCATCAGGATGTTCTTCCTCACACAAAATGAAAGAATACTAAATACTTTCTTTTCATGTTGGTCCAAAAGGGGGAGAGTCAGCAAATCGAAGAGGAGGGACACTGAATCTACCTTGAGCTCAGTTCCCAGACCCCTTCCCAAACACTCGCGATAGCGTCCAATACCTACCAAGCTTGTGGCATGACTACAAGCAATGAGTAAGAGTGCCAACACCTGTTTTACATTTGGGACACACTGGGCCCGCTCCTGTCTTAAATTTCGCAAGCCGCTCCGGTGCCAAATGAGCCCTGTGGATTACCTTCAATTGCAAAGCCTGCGTCCTGTTGCAAATCAAAATCTTCCTTACATTCTCCCAAATATCCTCCCACTCCTCTGGTGAGATCTCCACCTCTAATTCCTCAGCCCAGATTCCACACAGCCGCTCGATGTCCTTCGAGACATTACCTCCTAATAAATGATAGCGGGTGTTGACCGAGAGAGCACCCATGGACCAATGCACTCTCCTCTCCATGTCCAACTTACAGGGACTAACCATTAATGTAGTCTTTTTCTGTATAAAGTCCCTGACCTGAAAGTAACGAAAGAGATCCCTCCTGGATAGTTCATATTTCTGGCTCAGCTGCTTGAAAGACATCAAGGCCTCCCTGTCAAATAAATCTCCCAAACAGGAAACTCCTCTGGACTCCCAGAGCCTAAAACCAGAATCCATTGATCCTGGCTGGAATCCTACCACTCCTACTGTGGGAGTAAAAGGGGAAGTGGCTTTTGTAAATTGTGTTCATCTTGCCGCACCATTCCCCTTGCTTTAACTGTGTCAAGGACAATCAGATATCTGCAATGGTCCATAACAGTCCTTATCTTGTCCATGAACAACAGATTAATGAGGAGCCATTTTGCCTGAGAGGCCTTGATGTCCAGCCTTGACCCCAGGTCCTGGCAGTCCAATCAGGCACACAAGATAGTAGAGAACTTCGTAGGTATTTCTTAAAGTCTAGAAAATCGGCACCCCCCCCCCCCCCCCCACTCCACCATCCCCCGCAGAAGCTGCAATTTGGCAAGCTTAACAAGAGGCCACCGGTGATGCCAGATAAAAGATTCAAGCCAACTGTTAAGCCTCCCTAGCGCCTGCCTGGGCAGCATCAAAGGAAGCATTCACGTAGGACATAATAAACGAGGAAGAACATTCATTCTGCCCAACCAGGATATCGGAAGATCCTCCCAGTGCTGAAGGTCCTGTCTTATCTTCTCTAGCAACTGCACAAAGTTAGCTTTATATAATTGACCAAAGACCTCCCTGTGACCATCTGAAAGGGAATCGGATTCCACCCCAAAGATTGGGTATGCTAATAAGACCCCCCTACAGGCATGGCCTCCAATTTCATAAAATTGATATTATTGCCTGAGAAAGAGTCAAATAACTTAATCACTTGTATTAAATGGGGCACAGATGTTGTTGGGTTAGTTAGAAAGAGAAGAACGTCATCTGTGTAAAGGGTGATCTTATGCCCTCCTGACCCTACCTCTGGGGCAGTTATATTGGGGTCCCTCCGGATGGCCTCTGCCAACGGCTCAAGCACCAATGCAAATAATGACGGTGAAAGGGGGCACCCTGTCTGCTGCCTCTGCTAAAACTAAAAATTGTCAGGCCTTATACCATTAGCAAGCACCGCTGCTTTTGGGTCACTACATAACACTGCCATCCACTTGGCAAAGACCCCTCCAAGACCAAACCATTCCAGGACATTAAAGAGGTATGGCTAGTCCACCCTGTCAAACGCTTTCTCTGCAACTTGGGAGACTACCAAGCCTTGAATCAAATCTTGCTGGTATACATGAACCATATTTAGCACACTCCTAATACAATTGGAGGACCTGCGACCCCTAGTAAAACCTGTCTGGTCCTCCCGTACGATAAAGGGCAAGAACTTCTCCAGCCTCAACACCAGCATTTTCGATAAAATTTCAAAATCCATATTTAATAACAACATGGGCCGATACGAAATACAATCTGCTGGGGCTTTCCTTCGCTTGAGAGTAAGAGAAATATTTGCTTCTCTCAGAGAGGATGGGAGACAGTCCTGACTGTGAATAATTGTACATATCCAGCCAGTATATTTATAAACTCCTTATAAAACTCACCTTTGAAATCCGTCTGGGCTGGCACTTTACCACCCTGGAGCAGCCTCGCCACCTCCTGTATCTCTTGGATTGTCAGAGGGGCATTCAAAAGAGACCCTGCTCTGAAGTTACACCTGGGAGGTCCAAGATCTTAAAAAGAGGACTCCACCTTCTCCAATCTGTCCTCACAGCCCTCCAACTAGTACAACTCAGAATAGAACTTCCTGAATGCTGCATTAATCTTTCTGGGATCAGAGGTGATAGAACCAGCAAACTCTCAAATGGATGTGATAGATTGGGGGGGGGGGGACTCTTCTTTCTGGCTAAGTATGCCCGACACCTACCCGGTCTATCATCATATTCTAATAACCTCTGTTTTGCAAAGGAAATCTTCCTCGTTGCTGTCTAGGTGAGTGCAGCATTCAAAACAGCCCTGAAGGCTGTAATCCACTGCAACTTATTTACAGGCGTTCTGTCAAAATATGCTGTCTTGGCTGCCCTCAGCCAAGCCTCGAGTAGATGCTGCTGCTGTCCCCTCTGCCGCTTCCAAGTTGCCGATTAGGAAATAATCAAACCCCTTGCATAAGCCTTGGCAGCCTCCAAGAGCACCAATGGATCGCTGGCTGTACCCGAATTAATGTCCCAAAAAACGTTTAATTCCCGTGAAAAATACTTAACAAACGTGCTATCCTTCAGGAGGAAAGAATCCATGCGTCAATGCCGCGAGCCTGTCCCATCGCCACTGATCTTAACCTCCATGTACACTGTTGCAGGATCAGAAATTTAAAAATCACACAACACCAGGTTATAAGCCAAAAGGTTTATTTGGTAGCACTAGTTTTCGGAGCGCTGCTCCTTCACCAGGTGGATGTGGAGTATAAGATTGTAAGACACAGAATTTATGGCAGAAGTTGACAGTGTGATGTAACTGAAATCATATATTGAAAAATTTCAGTTACATCACACTGTAAATTTCTGCTATAAATTCTGTGTCTAACGATCTTATTCTCCACAACCACCTGATGAAAGAGCTAATGCTTCCAAATAAACCTGTTGGACTATAACCTGGTGTTGTGTGATTTTTAACTTTATTCACCCCAGCCCAACACCGGTATCTCCAAATCATGATCAGAAATGGCTATGTTCCCAATTCTGCAGGACAGCACTGAATTCAAAAAGGCCGAAGGGGCAAAAACATGTCAATGCTAGTACAGTACTTATGTGGGTTAGAGAAAAAGGTGAAATCCCTACCCTCAGGGTGAAGACATCTCCACACACCCACCAATCCAGCTCCTTGTTCAGGTCCACCAGCTGCCTGGATTGAGGGGATATACCTGCGAGACCCCTCAGTCTCCTGTCCACTTCGGGATCCATAAGCTGGTTAAAGGCCCCCCCCCTTTTAATTGTATGATGTGCCCCAAGGGCCATCAGCCTGGAGAACGCATCTGTTAAAAATTTGAGGGGGTGTGCCGGGGGGGGGGAAACTATACATTCAAGATCCCATATTCCTCTCTGTGTATTAAAGCTTTAAGGATCAGCAACTGCCCATATTCATCCCTAATTTGATTGAACAACTGAAATGGAGGATTCTTCTGAATGAGTATCGCTACTTTTCAAATTAAAGGATGAAAAGAACACCCGGCCAAACCCTCCTTGCTGTAACTTTAAGTGCTCCTTATTGGTTAGATGTGTTTCTTGCAGCAAGGCTATAGAAACCCTTTCTTTTCTAAGGCTTTGAAAGTATCTTTTTTTCTCTTACTCGGTGAATGACACCTCTTAGTGTTCCAGGTGCACCATTTAAATGAATGATTAGTCATTGCTGTCCAAAACAGCCCATAGCCGGGAGGAAGATCTCCATTTTTAGCACGCCAAGTAAAAACAGTAAACAGTTCGTATAACCTTGAAAATACAACTACAAAAACTACCAAATCAAAACTTCTTCTTCTATAATGAACCAACATATAACACAAATAAGAAGAGACTTTCCCCCTTTCCCACAGGAGGCACTCATACTACCCATTAACCCCTCTATGGCTCCTTCTAGCTGAAGCCATGCCCCAAACCCAGACAAAACAATGTAAAAAATGTTACATGCATCTTACAATAAGAAAATTAAAAGTGGGCACTCAGCCCATCGCATCCATACCAACCCCCTCTCCCCAAATCATCCCTTGCTACCCCCATACTAAGAGAGAGAACAGAAAGTGAATGATAGAGAAAAAAATAAAGGATAACATGAGAAGAGAAGGAAGGAAGTGGAGGGAGAAAGAGAGAGAGAGAGAGAGAGAGAAAGAGAAAATGGGAGACCCCACGTATTAAAAGGACAAAACCAGATAAATCAGGCAAACTACAGAGAAAATTAAGCAAACACTATTGTCCTTATTATTTGAGCCAACTAGTCTATTTTAAGCTATCCAGGAAGTCCTTTGCTTTTTCCGATGAGCCAAAATTAAACATGAACCCTCCTTGGCTGAAATGCAATATTGCCGGATATCTTACCGAGTACTGAATATTCAAGTCCCTCAGCCTCTTTATTTTTTACCTCATCAAAGGCCTTTCTCTTACGGATCACGACCACAGAAAAGTTTTGGAAAAAGATAATTCTTGAATCTTTACATATCAGAGCCTGTGGATCCTTGCCCAGTGCTCTAGAAGCTTCCAGCGTCATTTGTCTGTCTCTATAGTGCTGGAGCCGCACTAGGACCGGGCAGGGATGCTGGTCCGATCTGGGCCTGCGCACAGCGACCCGGTGGGCCCGCTCGACCCGCACCCGGCCTGCCTCGACTTCCAGCTTCAAACACTGCGGGAGCTATTGCTCCAAGAAGCTGACGAGCTAGCCATCCTCTTCCCGTTCCAGCAGCCACACCTGGCTGATGTTCATCCTATGGCCTCAATCTTCGAGGCCTTTTCGACCTGCTCCTCCAAGGTCCGTACCTGCCGTTCCAGGGCCTGGACCCGACCCGGCCAGGATTCCATCACGGTTTCCAACACCGCGGCCCGCCGCCCAAAATGCTGGATCTCCTGGTCAGGCAGCATAGCCAAGATTGGGCCCTGCCTTTTCTGGGTCTCCTCCATCGCTGAATCAATCTTCTCTTGGAGTTTCCCAAACTCCGAGACTAGGCTCTGCTCCACAGATAAGTCCCCAGGAGCGTTCACAGAGGCTGATGCCATGTTCACAGGAATGTCTGGTACTGCTTGTTGTGAACCTCGTGGTCCTTGTCCCTTAGTCATTTTTTTATTTCTTTAAAAATAGCACTGAAACTAATATATATATAGCAGTTCAGAGGGTCTAAAACCAGTGATTTGTACCACAATGGGTAAGAAAGGGAGGGTGAATGCACTTTGTCTGGGTTTGTGCAGAGCTTATCAGGGCAGACCTACTAGATCACCACCATCTTGAATCTCCCCAATACATTTGTTAATGGAGTTCTGGTTTGAATGCCAGGCCTCAAGGAGTTCCTGTGCGTGTCTTTGTTAACCTGTCCCAGGATGGATATATTGTCCCAGCCGACCTGGTGTCCCTCTTTGTCTGTGTGTATGGATACCAGTGATGCTAGTGTCTTTTAGTGGCTAGTTGGTGCTAATGTATCCTGGTGGCTAGTTTCCTGTCCATCTGTCCAATGTAATGTTTGTTTCAATTCTTGCAGAGTATTTTGTATATGACGTTAATTCTGCTGGTTGTTGTTACAGGGTCCTTTAAATTCATCGGGAGCTGTTTCAGTATGATGGTAGGTTTGTAGGCTACCATTGTGCCAAGGGGCCGGAGTAGTCTGGTTGTCATCTCCGAGATGTCTTTAAGGTATGGCAGGGTGGGTAGAGTCTCTGGGCATGTTGTTTCTTCTTGTTTAGGTCTGTTGTGCAGGAATCAGCGGACTGCGCTTATCAGCTACCCATTGTCCAGGTGTTTTTCCTTGGCTTCTTGTTGCTCCTGGGTACCTCAGTGTGTTGTGACTCATTTAATTAATGTCCTGATGCAGCTCAGTTTGTGGGTGTGGGGATGATTGCTCCTGTAGTTGAGTATCTGGTCAGTGTGTGTAACTTTCTTGTAGATGTTGGTCCCTAACCTAGTCCCATTTGCCAGCACTTGGCCCATTTCCCTCTAAACCCTTCCTATTCATATACCCATCCAGATGTCTTTTAAATGTTGTAATTGTACCAGCCTCCACTACTTCCTCTGGCAGCTCATTCTACACACGTACCACCCTCTGTGTGAAAAAGTTGCCCCTTAGGTCCCTTTTAAATCTTTTTCCTTTCACCCTAAACTAACGCCCTCTAGTTCTGAACTTCCCCACCGCGGGAAAAAGTTACCTTGTTTATTTACCCTATCCGTGCCCCTCGTGGTTTTATAAACCTCTATGAGGTCACCCCTCAGTCTCCGATGCTCCAGGGAAAACAGCAGAAAAATGTATGGACACATCAGCAACACTTCCCTATCCCTGTAAAGCAACGAGAAGGAACGGCAACTTCTGTGAAAATATTTTTTTTAATCCAATGTGATAAAGGCAATGAACTCTGGAGTGATTGAGTAGTTATTTTTGGAGGCGAAGCTGGTATCCGTATAGCAACAAAACTAGATCTGGCTTGTCAAGAGCCAAAGAGTGATCAGTAACACCTGGGTGCAGCTTGATCCGTGACTTGTTTGAACAAGTCTCTTTAAAAAACATTGGTGTCTCTCCCTGCAGACTGAACACTCTACTTAACAGCAAGACTGCTTAAAACAAACCTCTAATCTTCCAGGAGGTACTTTCTGTGCCGCGGTAACATGTGCCAGATTGGTGTGAATTGCTAATCAATGTGATAGCTGGGAGGAAACCTACCTATTACATTCATGTTAAAGAGAGATCCCATTTTAGTTTGTTGGCATGAGGATTTTTTAAAACTCAACAAGCAGATCTCTTCCCCTGTGAAAGATGTCCTCACAATATGCAAAAAGAGACAAGTTCTGACTTATTTCCCATCATCACTGTCACCTGCTGAAAGATTTCCTCAACAAATAAGGAAAATATATTTCCTCGGGCCAGGCTGGAGGATATGGGGGATTTTCTATGTTTTTGTCAATCAGATCCAGATCTGTATGTACTGACCCAGTCGCATTTCTTCCTGCAGTGGAAAATAAGACCAAAAATACCGGAGATCTGTAGCCCCAGGTGGTCAGGCCTTTGCAGGAAATTCTTCTAAAAGCAGTGATTCACCTGCTTTTAAAAAAATACCAATTGGCCAGCAACTGTAAAGAAAATGTCCAAAACAAAGGTTTTATCGAAATGTCTGAAGGTTATTGCTATTATCAACTTGGGGAGGAGGGGGGAGATGATGGCCGAATGGTGTAATCGCTAGACTATTAATCAAGAGACTAGGAGAAAGTGCAGACTGTGGATGCTGGAGGTTAGAGTTGAAAGTGTGGTGCTGGAAAAGCACAGCAGGTCAGGCAGCATTGGAGGAGCTAGAGGGTTGACATTTCGGGCTTTAGCCCTTCATCAGGAAATTGGGGGAGGGGGTTTGGGGAGGTGTGTGTGAAGGGGACTAAGAGATAAATGAAGGGG
This sequence comes from Hemiscyllium ocellatum, assembly GCF_020745735.1. NCBI lineage: Eukaryota > Metazoa > Chordata > Chondrichthyes > Orectolobiformes > Hemiscylliidae > Hemiscyllium > Hemiscyllium ocellatum. Next base: position 56,006,825 of record NC_083422.1, read on the forward strand.
GTTGGGACTTGGGGGGCGGGATGGTAGCTGAGAAGGTGACAGGTAGGTGAAGGTGGGGGGGTGATGGTGATAGGTAGGAGTGGATGGTGGGAAGGAAGTTGGATAGGTGGGACAGTTCAAGAGGGCAGTGTGAGTTGGAGATTGGATTTGGGATGAGGCCGGGGTGGGGGGAATCCAGAGACCCAGGTAACATCCTGGGGACCTGGGTTCAAATCCTACTACAGCAGATGGTAGAATTGAATTCATTTTGAATTTCTTAAAAATCTGAAATTAAGGGTCTAATGATGACCATGAATCCATTGTCGATTGTCAGAAAAACCCATCTGGTTCACTAATGTCCTTTTTTAGGGAAAGAAACTGTAATCCTTACCTGGTCTGGCCTCCATGTGACAGCATCGTGATTGACTCTAAAGCTGTTCTCTTTGGGATGGGCAATAAATGCTGGACAAGCCTGAGGTGCCCTCATGAGGTGAATGAATTAAAGAAAGCCAACAAAAAAAACTGGAATAAAGTTTGTTACCGTTTGTGATCATTTTATTTTGGGTGTCGGTAAACAAATAATCAGATTAAATCAGAAGTTGCTGGAAAAGCTCAGCAGGTCTGGCAGCATCTGTGATAAGAAATCAGAGTTGATGTTTTGGGTCCAGAGACCTTTCCTCAGAACTGATGTAGCTATGAAAATTTTGGTTTTATAACCCACACTTTCCCAGCTACCATCAGTTCTGAGGAAGGGTCGCCAGACCTGAAATGATAACTCTGATTTCTCTCCACAGATACTGCCAGACCTGCTGAGCTTTTCCAGCAACTTTTGTTTTTGTTTCTGTTTCACAGCATCTGCAGTTCTTTCAGTTTTTAAATGATCAGATTAATCAAATTCAATTTTACTGTAGAATTTCTGTTTGTGCTTGAATAACTGATACCACTATAATGAAGCCAGTACCAAATGACTCATAGCTATAGAATAGTTGAACACTGGAAATTCATACAAGGTCCTGGAATGTAAGTGGTATCCTGGAATCCAGGGTTTTCATTGGTTGAATGTGTTTATTATTTTAATTAACCTGTTCGGATATCAACTGGGCCAAGTGAGACTTGATCCAGGCCTCCTGGTTCAGAGTAGGGACATGTGCCGGAAGAGCTTTCTTTGAAACCCAGACATTTTACTGAATTCAAATTTCAGCATCTGCCTTGGTGGGATTTGACATTAAGACCACAGAAAATTAACCCTGGGTTATTAATTATTAGGAGAAAGTGAGGACTGCAGATGCTGGAGATCAGAGCTGAAAATGTGTTGCTGGAAAAGCGCAGCAGGTCAGGCAGCATCCAAGGAGCAGGAGAGTCGACGTTTCAGGCATGAGCCCTTCTTCAGGAAGAAAGGCTCATGCCCGAAACGTCGACTCTCCTGCTCCTTGGATGCTGTCTGACCTGCTGCTGTTTTCCAGCAACACATTTTCAGCTTATTAATTATTAGTTATATCACTGTTACACACCGCCTACTCCCTGGAATTCAGGGAGGTAGGTTCAAAACAGTCTGTCTAGGCACGTTATGAATTGCAACTGGAAGAAGTGGGATTTGAACCCAGGCCTCTTAGCCCAAAAGGGGGATACTACCAGTTTGCTGCAAGAACCCACTGGAAACCAGCCTATACCTGGGAAGAGAGAATTAAGGCAAAAAGAGATGGGGGAGGGCATTATGCCAGCAACAAAAAATATAATGACAACAATAATGACTTGCAAGTAAGTAACACAATTAAAAGTACCTTTAAGTTACTACAACAAACCAATGTGCTTCAAAGATCTAAATCTAAACTGGACAGATGAAAGAGGATGTGCATTTGATTCCAGCGTTGAAAAATCCTGACAGAAATTGGTGAGACATGTTATGGACAATGCTGACCCGATAATAATTTAAGGGTTCATAATATTTACTAGTTCACTGAACAGGCACAGTGAATGCTAAACTAGTTTAAGTATTCAAATAACTAATGGGCACATTCCAAAATCAGTGAAAGGAAGCCGAAAACATGTCGAGAAAGTAATGAGAATTAAGTAAGGGCTTAAGTAACAGTGACCTGCCAAAAGGAACAGTTTTATCTAAACAACTATACAATCTACCATCCTGGCCCATTACCTCATCAGAAGACTCGCTTCTGTTTAACCAAAGATGGACCTGAGCTATCTACAGATACAAATGGTGTTTTTTTAGATACTTACTCATTCCCGGAGCGGCCATGGTAACTCTAGAGATTACTACTTGTGTGATACCCTTTACAGCAGCAGTCTAAAACACAAATGGACACACAAGACATAGATGCATCAGAAAGGGAGAAATCAAACAGCAGAACTGCCTCCTACTTTGCAGTCTCTATAAAGATCATTTACAAATACATGGATAAAGGTTATTTCCTGCTGGATAAATATTCTAGATTGATAACCCTATGGGAGGCTTATGACAATGGTGTAATCCGACATACATCTAACATCTTTGAATGCTGGTGATTACTTGCTGAACTGAACTTAAGAAAGCAATTTATAGGTGGTGAACACATATTTGAATAGCTACTAACAAAACGAAGCTGCGCCTTTGGGAGAGGTTTGTACATTCAGTCAAGTTAAAAAGAACAAAGTCCTCAACAAATGCTGCACAGTTCAGTTTGCACATGCTCAGTTGTGCATTGTCCAACATCAAACGGGAAACATCTGGGAGGATTTGCGTTTGATCTGTGGTCTATATTGAGTTCGTTAATCTAGGGGCAAAGCTAAAATATTAGCCCAAGAATTAACCTCTATTTTCCATGCCCACTTAAAAGGGACCTAAAGGGGCAACTTTATCATGCAGAGGACTGTGTGTGTATGGAATCAGCTGCCAGAGGAAGTGGTGGAGGCTGGTACAATTACAACATTTAAAAGGCATCTGGATGGATATATGAATAGGAAGGGTTTAGAGGGATATGGGACAGGTGCTGGCAAATGGGACTAGATTAATTTAGGATATCTGGTTGGCATGGATGAGATGGGCCGAAAGGTCTGTTTCCGTGCTGTACATCTCTATGAGTCTATGACCCTCTCTCCAACTGGGTTTGAGAGAGGAGAATACACAAGCTGCCTGAATTCCCCTCTTTTCCAAGTCCCTAGTGTGCAACCAGATAGTAGAGGTGAGTGGGTCACCTTGCTCTTCCATATCAGATAAACCAAATGCTTTTAAAAAAAATCCTCCTTCAAAAGACTGCCTCCTTGCCCTGAAGGTGCGGGCTCAAACTGGGATAGGGTTCTATGTCTGTGAGATGTCCTTTGTTAACCCCACCTACATGGACATTCTTCACACTTGTGATTACACAGCCAGCAAGTCATATGTGCATCACAGACTAATCTATTCATGCTCAGCCACAATTAGAAATGTCATGGGGTGAGAGTGTGGTGCTGGAAAAGCACAGCAGGGCATGCAGTGTCCAAGGAGCAGGAAAATTGACGTTTCAGGCCTAAGCCCTTCATCAGGAATTATCCAGATTCCTGATGAAGGGTTTATGCCCGAGACGCCGATTCTCCTGCTCCTCGGATGCTGCCTGAGCTGCTGTGTTTTTCAGTGACACACTCTCGACTCTGATCGCTGCAGTCCCCCCTTCCTCCTCCACGATCAGAAATGGACTACCATGCTAATTTTTCTTCTGTCTGTCAAAAAGGTGGCCTGCACCATTGTCAGAACTCTATTGCCATGCATGTACCTGAAGAGTTGGATGATCCCAGCCAGGTATGAGTGATTCAAGGGAGAGGAAGACAGTTCCAAAGTGGGTACAGGAGGAGGAGATTTGGGGGTACATGTTCATGGATTGTTGAAGGGTGCAGGGCAGGTTGAAAAAGCAATGAAGAAAACACACGTGGTCCTGTGTCTTAGAAATAGGCTCAAACACAAAGAAGTTACAGTGAACATTTATAAAACACGGCTTTGTCCTCAACTGGAGCTCACACCAAACACAAGGAAAATCGTGAAGACTTTAGGAAAGCTTCACAAGAATGATTCCAGGGATGAGGAATTTCAGTTGCTTGGGATGACAGAACTTAAACATTGCCAAAAGGAAACAAAAACTCAAAGCTTTGATTCTTGAACTTGTCAGAACTCATCAGGATGCAAGAATGGACTTGAAATAAAAAGGGCTGCCATTTTAAATAGCATGAGAAGAGGGTGCTGACTGGTTGAACCTGGTGATCAATATGCAACTTCTTATCTTCTTTTTTCAATGTTTAGTTTTGGTTTTTATCAATAGGGTCGGAGAAGCTGAGGGTGTTGTCCTTGGCAAAGAGAGAATGAAGAGAAGAATTGATAGAGATGTTCAAAGTTATGAAGAAATGTGAACAGAGATAGAGAGAAACGGTGCCAATTGGCAGAAGGATTGGGATTTAGAGGAAGGTGATGTAAGGTGACTTATGTAGGAAACGACAGCAACATGAGGAAATATTTTTCATATGCAATGAGTCTCTGGAATGTGTGAAAGGGCAGGTAGCAGATTCAATTGAGATCTTCCAAGAAAATTGGATCGTCAGAAGAGAGAATATTTGTAGGGTTCCAGAGAAATGACAGGGGAGTAGGACAACGCGAGTTGCTCTTGCAAAGAGTGAGTATAGACATGACACACCCAACAGCCTCCTTGTCAGCTTTAACCAAACTTATACACTTCTATACTGTGTTTTGATTCTTCAGATTGAACTCTCCGGTTCTGCTCTCAGCCGACCCAGAGGCTGGACCGCCCCAGTGCTGTTCTTGATACAATTACTCAGGGGTCTACAAGAATGGCCTTGTGATGCCTCACCTGCAGCGACCCCTCATTGCTCCTCATTACAGGGACATACTGACAGCCACTGAGAGTCTCCCCCTTCAAACAGGTTGAAGTGAATGAGTTGGTGGACCAACATCTTGTCTCAAACCATCTCATTATTCTGCAATCTGGACACGGAAGCTGCAAGCCACAGTGCTGGTAACATACTTCCCACTTATAAAAAGTGGGCATGATTATCATTTACTGATAGAATACTTGTCCCTGAACTTTAGAACCTAAGGCAGCAGGAAGTAAAAGGCATAGTGGGAATGGAGATACCTCTACCAGACGTCTCATTACCAGTAAAACAGTCAGAAAGAGCTGTAGGAGAGAATTAGATTAGATTAGATACCTACAGTACGGAAACAGGCCCTTCGGCCCAGCAAGTCCACACCGCCCCTCCGTAAAGTAACCCACTCAGACCCATTCCCCTACCCTATATTTACGCCTGACTAATGGATCCAACACTATGGGCAATTTAGCATTGCCAATTCACATGACCTGCATATCTTTGGACTGTGGGAGGAAACCAGACCACCTGGAGGAAACCCACGCAGACACAGGGAGAATGTGCAAACTCCACACAGACAGTCGTCCAAGGCGGGAATCAAACTCAGGTTCCTGGTGCCGTGAGGCAGCAGTGCTAACCACTGAGCCACCGCGCTGTGAACATGTAATTAGTAAAATTTAATTTAAACCCTAAATGGATTTGAGGCATGAGCAACCAATTTTAAATGAACAATTAGTTATTGGAATAAGAAGCCAATATTATCATACATTAAATGTTGAGGCGACCACGTCTATATGACCATAAGACCATAAGACATAGGAGTGGAAGTAAGGCCATTTGATCCTTTGAGTCCACTCCACCATTCAATCATGGCTGATGGACATGTCAACTCCACTTACCCGCATTCTCCCCATAGCCCTTAATTCCTCGAGACATCAAGAATCTATCAATCTCTGCCTTGAAGACATTTAGCGTCCCGGCCTCCACTGCACTCTGCGGCAATGAATTCCACAGGCCCACCACTCTCTGGCTGAAGAAATGTCTCCGCATTTCTGTTCTGAATTGACCCCCTCTAATTTTAAGGCTGTGTCCACGGGTCCTAGTCTCCTCGCCTAACGGAAAAAATTTCCTAGCTTCCACCCTTTCCAAGCCATGTATTATCTTGTAAGTTTCTATTAAGTCTCCCCTTAATCTTCTAAACTCCAATGAATACAATCCCAGGATCCTCAGCCGTTCCTCGTATGTTAGACCTGCCATTCCAGGGATCATCCATGTGAATCTCCGCTGGACACGTTCCAGTGCCAGTATGTCCTTCCTGAGGTGTGGGGACCAAAACTGGACACAGTACTCCAAATGGGGCCTAACCAGAGTTTTATAAAGTCTCAGTAGCACAACGCTGCTTTTATATTCCAACCCTCTTGAGATAAGTGACAAGTCTAGAGCAGTGTATGGTCTCCGTACCTTAGCAAAGATACATTTTCCCTAGCAGGAGCACACCAAAAGTTCAACCAATGAACCCCTGGTGATGGAGGGGTTCTCCAGCTTTACCAGACTGATTCCTGAGATGGTGGGAAGAGACGTACAGGTGGAGATTGGATTGGATAGGACTAACTCGCTGGGGTTTAAAAGAAAGGGGAGGGGGACCTGTAGAATTCTACTAGGACTAGACACGGTAAATGCAGGAAGGATGTTCCTGATGACCAGGGAATCCAGAACCTGGGGTCACAGTCTAAGGATATGAAGGAGGTCATTTGGGACTGAGAATGAGGAGACATTTCTTCACCCAGAGCATACGGAGGCTGTGGAATTCTCTTCCGCAGAAAGCTGAGGCGGTTGAGGACAAAACATCAAATGCTTTCATGAAGAAAATAAATTATAGTTCTCGGGACTAAAGGAATCAAAGGTATGGGACGAAAGAGGGAACAGAGGACTGAATTGATCAACCATGATCATATTGAACGATGGAGTAGGCTCGATGGGCTGAATGGACTACTCCTGCTTTTATTTTTATCCTCTGTCATATGAAGATTGGGCCTATATAATCTGAAGTTTGGAAACTTACAAATTTCTGACAGGATTCATCAAGGTAGGTGCAAGGAAGATATCTATCCTGGCTGGGGGTTCTAGAACCAAGGGATTAGAATCTCAGGATCGGGAGGAATTTCTTCACAGGGGGAGGTGAATGTTTAGAACTGGCTACCCAAGGGGCTGTGATAGCTTATCATTGGAAACATTCAAGACAGAGATCGGTTGATTCCTTGATATTAAGAAAAACATTGAAGGGTATGGGGATAGTGCAGGAAGGTGATGTTCATGTCGAAGAACAGCCAAGATTTAATTTATTGTTGGGGGGAGTCTCAAAAGGCTGAATGGCCTCCTATTCCCACTCCTTTTTCTTATGTTCTCACATTAAAGTATCATTAATGCTGCACCTTAAACAGAAAGTACTGGAAACAATCACCAGCGCAGACAACATTATTTCCTCAGTTAAATTCAATCCCAGCAATTTAAGTTTGTACCTGGGAAATGATGTTTACATTCAGATATTGCCCAAAGCAATCAGTCACCAGACTCTGCCCAGCCTTTGACAACTGGGGTGGGGGGAGAGAGAGAGAGGAGGAGGAGGAATGAGCTGGTGCACCTCCTAGTGGTTATTTGGTTTATAACAATGAGGCCTTTATCAAAACTCCCAGCCCTGCAGACATTAGGTGAAATGTAATGCTCTCTCCTCTGGAGGATTCAGTGACATGAGGAGCAGGATGGGGGTTGTAGTTCATCAGGTGTTAATGTGGATGCTGGAGATGCAACCACCACCATCTCCTGATTAGATCCACAGACAACTTTCCTGCCTCTCGGCAAAATGCCCACTAAAGGGTCTTGTCATCAATAGTTGCGATGTGGGGAGCGTAATGTTGCAAATATTTTGGTGGGGTGGTGTGTTGGAATATTCATACCAGCACCAACCATGCACCCCAATGGCACTGCTTTTCAGTAAAGCTGGTATCTCTGATTGGACAGTATAGTGGCGGGGTGGTTAGCACTGCCGCCTCGCAGCTTCAGGGACCCGGGTTCGATTCCCTCCTCGGGTCACTGCCTGTGTGGAGTTTGCACATTCTCCCTGTGTCTGCGTGGGTTTCCTCTGGGTGCTCTGGTTCCCTCCCACAGTCAAAATTAGGGTGAATTGGCCATGCGAGAAAAAACCTGTAGTGGTTGGGGATGTGGAGGTTAGGTACATTGGTCAGGGGTAAATGTAGAGTGGTAGGGGAGCAGAACTGGGTGGGCTATTCTTTGGAGATGTGGACTTGTTGGGCCAAACGGCTTGTTTCCACTCTATAGGGATTCTACGCGCAGCAGATTTGTGCAACTGGTATGATTTCCCGAATAGCACTCAATTCAGCGGGTCTTCCCTAAAGAGAAGCATTGGGTCTTTAACAGTGGGCAAGAGCCACCCCCTCCATTGCACGCTCGCTGGTTTGTACTTTGCACGCTCTCTGTCCCCCACACCCCAAGAAAGGATAGTGAGCGAGCACGAGTACTTTGTGTTTGGGGACCACTGACAGGAAAAATTCATGAGTTGAGGCATTACTGAGCAAACTCCTATGCTTCTTTAGACTCTGTGCTTCTCAGCTGCCAAGGCATCTGTTGGTTTCCGAGTCAAGGACAAAAACAAAACACTTAATGGTTTGTTTTGTCCTCGAATCTTCAATGGTCTTTCAAAGCCCCGAATCTCTCAAAGACCTGAGCAGGACTGCATTGTGCCTATGGGGGCTACCTCTGAAATCAAGAGTTTCTATATGTATGAAACAAATGTGCCAAGTTTTGACATTATTACAGTGACAATTCTGACTTTGTGCAATACTTTGTATCGATCGCCCATTACACATCTTGGCTGATTTTTACTTCCATTGTTATCAGGAGAGATGCTGTTTATACTTGGTATCACTTGCTTTACGCAATCAAAAGTCAAAATCCATCCCAAAATCCTTTACCCACCAAAGTCTGAATTTTTCCTTCCTCAACACTTTAAAATGCTTTTTCATTCACTCCTTGGATGTGGGCATCACTGACTGGGGCAACATTTACTGCCCATCTCTAGTTGCCCTTGGAAGGGTGGGGTGAGCTGCCTTCTCGAACTACTCTGGGTTGACCTGCAAAGCCACTAGGGAGGGAGTTTCAAGATTTTAACCCAACGACAGTGGAAGGCGGTGATACATTTCCAGATCAGGATGGTAAGTAGTTTTGAGAGGAACTTGCACAGGGTGGTGTTCCTATGTATCTGCTCCACCTGTCTTTCTAGATGGAAGTGGTCGTGGGTTTGGAAGGTGCTGTCTGAGGACCTTTGGTAAATCTCCCTCACCACCTGCCACAGACACAGATTAGTGGCTAACGGTTGATAAAGATGGACCATTTTATGTCTGTCCGATGCTTGTGTGTTACTAGGAGTGTTTTCTTGTGAATATAGACTGTACAGATTGCAGCTACATTCAGTTGGTAAACCACCTTACCTTCTAGCAGGGAATTATTGGGTTCACATTCCAATACTTGTGCACATTTTGTAGACTATCAAATTCAACATTTATTTGAAGAAGACTATTAAGGTGAATATTAAAGATCCCACAGTACAATTTAAAAGCTTAAATCACTTAAGATAAAAGTGATGTAAATTACAATATTCATGTCACAATACAGAAAGGTTCAAAAATTATCGCCACACACCTGTTCTCCCAACTTCTCCTACCACCTTTAGCTTCAGTGGGCACTTACCTTGGATTCTCCCATTTTATTGTCATTTTCCTAGTTTATTGTCATTTTCCTTCAGTGTGCACTTACCCTGGATTTTCCCAGTTGATTGTCATTTTCATCTGTCACAGCGATTCCACTTATTATTTCCCTGAAATATAAAAGTGGAGATATTCAGAAGGACATAAACACCAGTGGTTGTGTGAAGTGTTTTCACACCAGTCTTACCCTGACCTCTACTGGTTGGCAAAACAATAAATAATCTTTCACTAATGCACAGCCACACACAGACAGTGCTGTTCAAGCAGTAACTCTCAGCATTCTGCCTTTTCTCACCCAAGGGTGTTGACCCACATCACACAGCGATTTAATGGGTGTCAGATGTGCACATGGGATCGTTTCCTTATTTACAAGCTCAGGCACGGAGCCTCACTGGATTGTTTTTCATTGTAGGTAGCTGGTTTCTGCTCTTTCCAAACAACTGTGGTTATACCACATGTCCTTCCAGGAAGGACTGGTGGGATCAGGAACTTGGTAGCAATCACAGCAGCCAAGATAAAATTAAGACTCCACCCAGTTCTCTGCATTCCCGTTACCCAATCATTAGTGGTTGTGAATTCAGCCACCAGGGTCCATACTCAGGAATTCCCTTTCTGAATGCTTTTGTGTTTTAAAGCTCTCCAAAAGGCAAGATCTTTGGATTGCTCATTAATCCATCTTTCACTGAGCACTCATGTCATGGTGCAGAAACGAGGCTGTTTCTCCAAGTCAGTGTATGAAAGTAAATCACTGTTATGATCTCAACTCTTTCTTTCTTCACCCCAATGTTTTCTGTCTCTAATTAAGTGTTTATTTATCCCCTCCCCTCACAACCCTATTGCCCTTTCATACTCCGCTGGAAGTGTTGGCTTCTTGCAGCTATGCTTCATTATCATTAACTAAGTCAGTAGCGATAAACTCAGCCACATGAGTCCAGCCTTGTTTTTAATGCATCTCAGCAAAGAAATCCTACCTTCAGCATATACCTGAATGCATCATATCAAACCCACAGGTCACTAATCCATGATTGGGAGCAGGAACTTTTTCTTTCCTAACATAGGACCGTTAAGATCAATTTCTATCATTACCTCAGCTACAATCAGAACAGACTAGGCCCTTAACTTAATCTTTCTTTGCTTAGTGCAGCTTATCAACTCTCAAGTTAAACTTGCTCAGCCAATGAGGGAATATAACCTTCATAAACTGATACCTGGGACAGAGAGGTGATTTTTCCATCCTCCACTCTCTCTTTCCACAACAGTTTGCCCTGACCTTTGTGTGATTATGCTACAGTTGTCATTTCTCCTTTAGGTTCACTAGATTGATCCCAGAGATGAGGGGTTTGTCTTATGGTGAGACGTTGAGCAGTTTAGGCCGATACTCTCTGAAGTTTAGAAGGAGGAGATGAGATTTCATTGCAATATATAAGATGCTAAAGGGGATTAACAAATAAGATGTAGGGAAGATGTTTCATGAATTTGTGGAATTCACTGTCACAGTATGTGGTGGATCCTGGGGCACTGAGTAAATTTAAGGGGAGATGGACAGGTTTTTAATTAATTAAAAGATTAGGGAGAGCGGACAGGAAGATGGAGTTGAGGCTGAGAGGAGATCAGCCATGATCTTATTAAATGGCGAAACAGTCTGGAGGGGCTGAATGGCCTCCTCCTGCTCCATCTTCTTGTGTTCTCCTTTAGATTTTCCTCCTTTGGTCCTTTGATGGTGTTGGGGGTAACTGTGGAAGGGAGGTCTGCACTGTTGTTCAGTCAGCCTTTATTCTAAGGCTTGGTTCTCCAAGGTCCCTTAGTGTTGAAACAGTAGGTTGTCCTTTTTTGCTCTAATCCACCAATAACCTGGATGTAAGTATGATACAGTAATTCCGTATTCTTTACTCACATTATATAAGTTAAGTACACTTTAGTACAGAGTTGTTGATAGTCTCCTTGGTCTCCATCTCAGATTCGTGTTTCTGAATGTTCTGTGTAGGTCAAGACTACATTTTCACAGACTGGTTCACACTGACCCCATACTCCAACCAAAGTCCCACATGCTCTTTTTCCTCCCTCAGTGGTTAGCATGCTGATGTGAAGAATGAAGTTATAGAATCTGCTTTTCTACTTTCTTTCCCAGAAGCGCGCACGGTGGCACAGTGGTTAGCACTGCTGCCTCACAGCGCCTGTAGATCCGGGTTCAATTCCCGACTCAGGCGACTGACTGTGTGGAGTTTGCACGTTCTCCCCGTGTCTGCGTGGGTTTCCTCCGGGTGCTCCGGTTTCCTCCCACAGTCACAAAGATGTGCGGGTCAGGTGAATTGGCCATGCTAAACTGCCCGTAGTGGTAGGTAAGGGGTAAATGTAGGGGTATGGGTGGGTTGCGCTTCGGCGGGTCGGTGTGGACTTGTTGGGCCGAAGGGCCTGTTTCCACACTGTAAGTCTAATCTAAAAAGTCTAATCTAATCTAAAAAAAAGCTTAAAAACTAAAGCCTTCCCCAGTCTTGCATTGCTCAGACAACCCTTGGGCTTTCAAAGATCAAAGTATCATCAAAATGCTGTAAGCTGGGTCAGCATTTTTACTGTCCATCTGTAGGTGCCCTTGAGAAGGTGGGGGTGAGCTGCCTTCTTGAACCACTGCAGTCCATGTGCTGTAGGGAGACCCACAATGCCCTTAGAGAGGGAAAGTAATGACAGTGAAATTGTCAGTGTTCACTGTTACTCAGACTGACAGCAACTTCGGGGGTTTGCTCTTGAACAGTTAAACACAGGAATCCAAAGCACTGATTCTGTGCTACCTACATGGTGCACTGCTGAAATTCTCCCAAGCAAACCAATTAGAAATCACTGAACTGTCTTAAACTTCCATTCTTATGTTTTTAGACTCCACATAAGAATATTTGAAGAAGTTTCTGAGAAGGTTTGTAGCTCGGGTGCTTGTTGTTGTGGTTCTGTTCGCCGAACTGGGAGTTTTTGTTGCAAACGTTTCGTCCCCTTTCTAGGTGACATCCTCAGTGCTTGGGAGCCTCCTGTGAAGCACTTCTGTGCCGTTGGAGAAGTTACAGTCTGTTGCATGAGGTGTACATATTTTTGTCAGGGCAGAGTTGCTGCTAAAGCAGCTCACTGGGACCGAAAAAAAAAGTTGTAGTTGTTGTCAAATGTGTCCAAAATGAGAACAAATTCCACACTGGGGAGAAAAGGCATTTCCATCACTTAAAACCAAATATTCCTTATGATTTGTTTTAACTTCTATCATACGTCCTAAACATGTATGTTACTTATCTTTGAAGTCTGAAATTAAAAGGGAATGGATTCCATTATCTTTACTTCCTGTTTTTCTGCCTGTGAGAATTCTGTGATATGATTGGCTACTTTCCCTGCTTGACTATGTTGCAGCTGCCTGGAAATATTTTACATTTTGACACCAGCTTCCAACCAGCTTTGGGAAAAAGGAAGTCTCTTCACAGGGAACACCCAGTCCTTGTCACTCCAAACTTCAGCTGTTAACTTTTGATTTATCACCCACATCTCTGAAGCTATTCTAAGAACCTCATCACAAGTACAGTAGAAAGGGTGCCATTTACTGACAGTGGAAATTCAAGCTTGATACAAAATAAGGACTTACTGTTGTCTCATCATTGGAATGTTCACACAGTTAGCAGCTGCCACAGCAACAAAAGGAACCCAGCGTGCCAATAAAGGGGGAGCTTTCTGGGAAAGAAAACCAAAATAAAACACGTGTACAAAATTCATCAGTCAGTTGTCTAACAAAACATTCAGTTCATTTCTCTGTGTTACAAGAAAATGTCATTGACCTGAAATGTTAATGCCGCTTTCCCCACCTCTCACCTGTTGAGAGTTGTCAGCATTTCCTGCTTTTATTTCAGATTTCCAGCAGCTACAGTTATTTACATTTTAATCCACCACAGCTTGAGCACAAAAGGTTTGTTGTCTACACCAAGAAAGGGCTAGCGAACCACTCAACGTATGAGGAATCTTCTGTATATTGTTGTTCTGTCACTAATTTCCAGAAGGCACTTCTCAAAATAAAGAATCACAACTTTATTTTACTTGGCCCCAGTTTCTAACTGCGAGGTTACAGCACTGAGGTCTGGTATACTCCACACACATCACCTCAGCTCAACAGCACCTGCATTTCTGATATTATTCAGCCAATTTCATATCCATCTTAAAGTTTATTGAACTTGTTTGAGTGGAACGCAAAGACTTGCTGGAGGTCTACAATATCCTGTTGTTAAAATACCCAGGGAAATTATGGAACTAACTTAGCAGGTCATTTTCTGTAGCTGTGCCTCTACAATTTTGACAATGACTGATGCAAGACTGGTTTTCATCAGCTTACTGGTTGTCAATGCCATTAATTAGATTTGTAGGATCACTTACAACTGTTGGCAAACTACTTGTGAGTTCTCCAGTAAACCATTTAATATATCACCATTTAATATGCCAACCAGGTTTAGTTTAATATAAATTTCAATCCTGTTAACATTCTTTGTCTGTTCTTTGTTCGAGCTCTCCAAATAATGTCAATCCCTGCTCTTTCCCCCCTTTAGTCCAGTAAGTCTAGTAATTTTCCAATTTTTAAAAATTTTAACCACTGAAATCAGTTTCCATCTGCCTTCTAGATAAAAAATGCCAGACTCATTGTAAAATGTGCTTTGCCACCTTCTTTCAGTTCGTTGTAATTTTATTAAAACTGTGGTATTTGCAAAGCTCCTTCACTGCCTCTTTTTATATTTTGTTTGGAAGTTCCTTTAGTCTTTCCACTTGTTTTCCTCACTTTGTTCTTAATGGGTTTGTTTTGCCTGTTTGTTTCTTTTTTTCAGGTCATTTTCCCTTTATCTTTGCCTGGTACTGACTAATCCTTGCTCTGTACTTAGTTGGCATGCTGAGTACAATGTCCTTGAATGTATTCCATTTGTTATCAGCTGAAATTTTCCCCAGTATTACCACACACACTCTATCAACATCGCTCTGTTCTGCCTCCGTTGCCTTGAAGTTAGCCTTTCATCTTAAAAAGAAAAGCTTTGCTTTTATATTTCTCAGTGCTTGGTTTTTGTGTAGGTTGAATTCAATTACAGTCCAGTCCTTTGTGGGTATTCTTCATTACTAGGTAAATAATGTATTTTGTCATTTAGATTTTTCTATTTTCTGCTTTTGAGAAGAATTCAAATCAGTTAGGATACAAGTTTTAACTTTCTTTGGAGACTGCAAGGCTCAGTAATTGCTAGATCTAATAGCTCTTTTATTTATTCCTGGCATGTGTGTGTTAATGGCTACGCCAACATCTAGTGTCCATCCGTAACTGCCCTGGAGGGGCTGATGGTTAGCTGCCTTAGTGAACCACTGCAGTCCATTTGGTGTAAGTACATTAGGGAGGGAGTTGTGAGGTTTTTGTTGTATTTGTACATGGAATATGGGCATCATTGGTTAGGCCACCATCTATTGTCCATCCATAATTGCCCAGAGGGCAGTTAAGAGTCAACCAGACAGCTGTGGCTTCAATGACCACCTTAGTTGTTGAGAAAAGCGAAGAAAGACGGATCAATTAATTAGCAGGTGAACTATGCAAGAGCCAGTTAGCTGCATTGTCCACTTGGTCTTGTGGAACACTGCAGCAGGGAAGAGGAAGAGCTATGAGAAAATAGTAAAAGTAGTTTTAATTTAGTAAATTCTGTTGGCAGACTTCTGTTGAATGTTGCTCTTGAACCAGAAGTGAGAAGTGGAACAGTAACCTAAGGTGAATCCTCATTCATTTCCCATTTTTCCATCCAAAAGCCAGGAATAAATAAAAGAGCTATTAAATCGAGCAATTACTGAGCTTTGCAGTCTACAAAAGTCACATGGTGTGCAGGGTGTTCTAGCTAGGTGGATAAAGAACTGGTTGAGTAATAGGAGACAGAGAGTAGTAGTTGATGAGAGTTTCTCGAAATGGAGAAAGGTAACCAGTGGTGTTCCACAGGGGTCAGTGCTGGGGCCACTGTTGTTTGTGATATACATAAATGATCTGGAAGAGGACACTGTTGGTATGATCAGCAAGTTTGCAGATGACATTGGTGGAGTAGCAGCATGCACAAGGGACTGTCAAAGAATACAAGAGAATACAGATAGACTGGAGAGTTGGGAGGAGAAGTGGCAGATGGAGTTCAATCCAGGCAAATGTGAGGCAATACATTTTGGGAAATCTAATTCTAGAGTGAATTATACAGTAAATGAAAGAGCCTTGGGAAAAGTTGATGAGCAGAGAGATCTGGGAGTTCAGGTCCATTGTACACTGAAGGTTGCTGCACAGGTGGATAGAGTGGTCAAGAAGTCATATAGTATGTTTGCCTTTATTGGACAGGGTATTGAGTATAAGAGCTGGCAAGTCATGTTAAAATTGTACAAGACATTGGTTTGGCCACGTGAATAGAATACTGTGTACAGTTCTGGTCGCCACATTCCTAAAAGGATGTGGACGCTTCGGAGACCGTGCAGAGAAGGTTAACGAGGATGTTGCCTGGTGTAGAAGGTGCTAGCTATGAAGAGAGGTTGAGTAGATTAGGATTGTTTTCATTAGAAACAAGGAGATTGAGAGGGACCTGATCGAGGTCTACAAAATCATGAAGGGTATAGACAGAGTAGATAGGGATACACTTTTTTCCAGGGTGAAGGATTCAATAACAAGAGGTCACGCTTTCAAGGTGAAAGGTGAAAAGTTTAAGGGGGATACACGCGGCAAGTACTTTACACAGAGGATGGTGGGCATCTGGAATGCATTGCCAGCACGGTAGATTCATTTAAGATGCATCTGGACAGATGCATGAGTAGATGGGGAGCAGAGCGATACAGATGCTTAGGAATTGAGTGACAGGTTTAGACAGTGGACTTGGATCCGCTCAGGCTTGGAAGGCCAAAGGGCCTGTTGCCGGGCTGTAAATTTTCCTTGTTCTTTGTTTATCTGTGCTCTATTGTGAGAGAAACTAGACTCAATGTCAGGGGTCCCAGCAGGAATCCAACTCCATTACATTACTGTAGCCCACAATTGGCATCACTTCTACAATAGGTGTGGCAAGAGCTGGGGAGGAAGACAAGAAATGAGACTAGATTAATTGAGGATATCTAGTTGGCAAAGATGAGTTGGACCAAGGGGTCTGTTTCTGTGCTGTACAACTCTGCGATTCTATAAGCTCAAGTACTCAAAACATCAAGGAAATCTCTACAGACAGGAGTTCTCTGATGTACCTTTGTGTATAGATTCAATCCGACTGCAGTGGCTAGGGCAGTGCTGGTTGCCGTCAAATACGCTACTCCTATTTGTCTAAACAAAGAAAGGAAGAGAAAGTTTTCTTTTTAAAAAAACTGTCATAATTTTTTATGATCTATATTCGATATTTTCATTTGCTGGAGTAGTTTCTCTTTCTCACTGATTAACCATTTAATGTGCAATCTTCAGGAATGTTTTCCCATGTGCTGTAGTCCGCCCAGATGCACACCAGTGGACATCTCCTGACCACAACTGCATTTCTGGAATTAATTGATTGCAATAGAGTTGCATGGCATAGGCCTGTATCTAGTACGGCCTTCAGCCTGATAGCCCAAAACCCTTCTCAGCCCCTCTGTTATGAAGAAGACCCAAGGTTTCATTGCAGGCTCTCCTTCAAAACAGTGCATAGTTACCACAACTCTGCATCGGACACAGGAAAACAAGCATTCCTTGTGTGTACAGCAAAAGCAACACTCCCCCTGCACAAGCTGAAAGGAGTAAGAAACTCCTGTTACATAGAAGTAGATTGAGTAATAAAACACTTGGTACTTTAATTTTGGTCATTTCTGATTTTCTGCTGATATTGTTATCTTGATCTGGTACCATGGCTGGATACAGTAGGGGTACATGATAGTGGGAGTTCTACAGTTACTCAGAACAACGCTTTACTATGAGGAAGCATCACAAAAAAAGCTGAGTTTCTCACCTTTGATCAATAAGGTTCACAAAAAAAACTTCATGTGCTAGAAATGTCTAGCACAGGAGGCCATTCAACCCATCTTGTCCGTGATGACTCTTTGCAAGAGATTTTCAGTATGTCCAAACCCTTGCCCTTTGCCCACACAGGAGGCCATTCAAGCCATCTTGTTTGTGATAACTCTTTGTAAGAGCTTTTCAGTAGGTCTGAACCCTTGGCCTTTCCCTGTAGCCTGCAACTGCTTCTTTCTTTGATCCCATTCTGTTTGAGAAGTTACTATTGAAACACCTTTCAGGCAGTGTATTCCAGATCATAACAATTTGCTGTAAACACATTTTTATCATCTCCCTCTGGCTCTTTCACCAATTACCTTCCTCTGGTTACTGTGGTCATCCTCTCAGTAGAACAGATTTTCCGAACTTACTCTCAAAACTCCTCCTTATTTTTGATCGTCTTTACGCTGAACGTGGGCTGCAGTGGATTAGACTAGCCTTACACAGCCAAAGAACAAGGTGCGATCAGCTGTCTCGACTCAAGCAGAGAAAGGGTCACAGAGAGGAAGCCAGGGCTTGATTTTCGGTTTGGGGTCTTTTCTGGGTCCCGACCCCATTTTTAAAATGCAGCTCTCTTTAAAGGAGCTTTTGGAAATGGATAGCCACAGAAGGAGAACGCACTGCAATCAGCACTTCAGATTGGTCTGCTGCATCTCACACAATCACCAGACTTCATTCATCGGGCATTTCAGGAACTTCACTGGTTTTAGGAAAAGATGTGTACAATGTGATAGCGGGTGCATAACAATACCCATCAAACTTCAAAACCAGCCCGTGGAGCTCATGTACAGAAACTCTGCCAGTCTGACAACATGGGTAAACCCCCCCTTCTTAATGTAAACCAGCAACACAGAAAAGATTTATCCCGTGCAGTAATCTGTGAAAATTCAAGTGACCAAGAAGTATTTAAAGTAAAAGTTAACAACTTTATTTCTTAAAGTATAATAGAGAATAATTAACGAACAACTATTTACAACTCCTTCCTCTAACCTATCTTTTACATTCTCTTCTATAATACTCATTTCCGCCACCTCCAAACGGACCCCACCATCAGGGATATATTTCCCTCCCCTCCCCTATCAGCGTTCCGCAAAGACCACTCCCTTCGTGACTCCCTCGTCAGGTCCACACCCCCACCAACCCAACCTCCACTCCCAGCACCTTCCCCTGCAACTGCAGGAAATGCAAAACTTGAGCCCACACCTCCTCCCTTACCTCTCTCCAAGGCCCCAAGGGATCTTTCCATATCCGCCACAAATTCACCTGCACCTCCACACACATCATCTATTGCATTCGCTGCACCCGATGTGGCCTCCTTTATATTGGGGAGACGGGCCGCCTACTTGCGGAATGCATCAGGGAACACCTCTGGGACGCCCGGACCAACCAACCCAACCACCCCGTGGCTCAACACTTTAACTCTCCCTCCCACTCCACCAAGGACATGCAGGTCCTTGGACTCCTCCATCACCAGAACATAACAACACGACGGTTGAAGGAAGAGCGCCTCATCTTCCGCCTGGGAACCCTCCAACCACAAGAGATGAACTCGGATTTCTCCAGTTTCCTCATTTCCCCTCCCCCCCACCTTGTCTCAGTCGATTCCCTCGAACTCAGCACCGCCCTCCTAACCTGCAATTTTCTTCCTGACCTCTCCGCCCCCCACCCCATTCCGGCCTATCACCCTCACCTTGACCTCCTTCCACCTATCACATCTCCATCGCCCCTCCCCCAAGTCCCTCCTCCCTACCTTTTATCTTAGCCTGCTGGACACACTTTCCTCATTCCTGATGAAGGGCTCTGGCCCGAAACATCGAATTTCCTGTTCCTTGGATGCTGCCTGACCTGCTGTGCTTTAACCAGCAACACATTTTCAGCTCTGATCTCCAGCATCTGCAGACCTCACTTTTTACTTCTATAATACTGGTCTGATAAAACTCCCCAATTAAGATTTACCAAACATTCAAATTTCAAAACCAGCCAGCTGTCAAATCTTTTTATTATATCTTCCTCTGTCTTCTTTTCTTCTTCTTAGGGATTTCTGTTTCACTGGTCACTGATCTATAACGGTAGCTTTAAGAGAGCTATTTTTCGGGCAGTCTGTAATTGCTGGTGGCTTGGCAGTTCTCCCCTAGCTGTTCAATTTTTCCTGGTCTTATACCCCAAAGCATCAGATTGCTTCATTGGGTTTTAATATTGTCAATATACTAAATTCAAACTCGATTGGAGGTTGGCATTTTGGGATATAATTTAAACTGATTGGCCGAATCCAAATTTGTTTTGACATCTCCAGGCAACCAGCTACACTAGCTGTTGGACCAAAGGTTTACATTATATCTTATTCAGAACACTTGGTGCTGTATCAGATAGTTCTGCTAGCTTCTTAAAAGTACCCCTAACACCTTCATAACATTGATAACTGCCACAAAGGAATGAGGACCAGTCTGTACAGTGTGAAATGACACATAGAAGTGGCATACAATCTAATACGTGACACAGAAGAGGAGGAATAGTGTCTTGTCTTCAGCCAGCCAGCTAATCCCCACTTCACTGTTCGACTGCTGCCAATAAATCATAACCAGTCACAGTCAAAGTCAGCTGGCAACATTGGTGGCTGACTGATTTCTGATTGGATTTCCCAGTTGTTTTGGCTGCAGACCAGTTATTCCCAGCAGAGGCTGGTTAGCTCATCTGGCTGGATGGCTCATTTGCAATGCACAGTGACACCAACAGCGTGAGTTCAATTTCTGAACTCGGCTGAGGTTATCATGAAGGTCCCACCTTCTCATCTCTCCCCTCGTTCAATGTGTGGTGACCCTCTGGTTGTCTCTCGGTAATGACAGAGCAGCCTCATGGATCTCTGGGCCTGTGGTGATTTTACCTTTTTACCAAATAGCTTAACAGACAGTTAATTAGAGGCGAGAAATTTATCAGCTAACAGCACAACGCCATCCCTCCCCAAGTCCAACCCTGACTGCACACCTTAAAATCAGCAAAGTGTTCCAGAGGATTCAGACGGCTAAGACACTGTCTGGATTCAATTTTCATATTAGATTAGGTTAGATTCCCTACCGTGTGGAAACAGGCCCTTCATCCCAACAAGTCCACACTGTCCCTCCGAAGAACAACCCACCCAGACCCATTCCCCTGACTAATCCACCTAACACTACGGGCAATTTAGAATGGCCAATTCACCCTAACCTGCACATCTTTGGACTATGGGAGGAAACTGGAGGAAACCCATGCAGACACGGGGAGAACGTGCAAACTCCACACAGACAGTTGCCCAAGGCGGGAATTGAACCCAGATCCCTGGTGCTGTGAGGCAGCAGTACTAACCACTGAGCCACTGTGCCACCCTGAACCCACTGACCTCCCCATTCCTCCCCAGGCCTCCCCATTCCTCCCCAGTTGATTCATCAATCCCCCTAGTGTCTGCATGTCCTCATGTCAACAGCAGCCAAGGTCAAAAAGACGGAAGGGAAGCAAAGTTTGGAAAGCCCTTTTCATTTTTTTTAGATTACTTACAGTGTGGAAACAGGCCCTTCGGCCCAACAGGTCCACACCGACCCGCCGAAGCGAAACCCACCCATACCCCTACATTTACCCCTTACCTAACACTACGGGCAATTTAGCATGGCCAATTCACCTGACCCGCACATCTTTGGACTGTGGGAGGAAACCGGAGCACCCGGAGGAAACCCACGCAGACACGGGGAGAACGTGCAAACTCCACACAGTCAGTCGCCTGAGTCGGGAATTGAACCCGGGTCTCAGGCGCTGTGAGGCAGCAGTGCTAACCACTGTGCCACCGTGCCGCCCACCAACACACAGAGCTGTATCATAAACACCAAATAGCTCCAGTAACACTGGCACAAAAATTCATATTTTCCTGATTCGAATCAACTAATTTGTCTGATGTTGTTGGTAACTGGAAAAGACAAAGGAAGCAGAGTTGGTGACATATTTGATCTAAAGCACTTACTTTGTAGTAATTGGTGAGGCTGCATTCCTGTTGGTATAATTGACCAAGGCATTAAATGACTGGTTCACCCACTGCCAAAACACCACAGCTGGAACTGTTCTGAAAGGAATGAGGAGGAACAACACTGGGTCACGGTACTCACAACTGTATCAGAGACATATCATGTAAATAGCCCACACATATCCATCATCAATCTCTGCAATGTGATTTCGTACAGAGTACATTGATAAATCTTAACACAGGGATTTGTGCAATACTGAAGGACAGCTGACCCACTGGACAGCTTGGCTCAGTACTGGCTACCCTCTTACTTTTGGATCAGAAGTCTATGGGCTGAAGAGATGGACACAGATACCCACGATATCTGAAAGGCACCACACAGGCTCTTGTTCAAAATTAAGTCTGATGGGACAGAGGGTAACACATTAGCTTTGATTTATGGTTTGTTAATGGTTAGCAAACAGAGTAGGAATAAACAGGTCATTTTTGGGACTGCATGGACTAATTAGTGAGGGTCAGCAAGAATCAGGCCATTTACAATCTCTACGCGTAACAGATTTAGTGATGATTCAAGGCTGAAGTAAACTGTCAGATGAATGTAAAGTAGGGATGTGGATTGGTACAGGTGACCAGGCAAGGAGGCAGCAGATGGAATATTGAATGGAATTGATTCCCTTCTTCAGTGGTGCACCTGGAAGGTGTGGGCAGGTTAGAGGGTAGCCAGTGAGACCTCGTCTTTCTGCTTTCATCCTGATTAAGTCCAGGGTCTGAAGCCTGCAGTCAGCCGTCCAGCCACACCACCATTTGGGGCCAAGTAATGATCAGGTAAGGACTCATCCCTCTGCCATAGGCATCACGAGGATTGCACGATGAGTGAATTTGCATAATCCATTCAGAGTGTAAGTGTGTGTGCGCGCACATGCATGACACAGAGTGAAAGAGAGAGGGAGAGAGAGAGTATGTTTGTGTGAGAGAGTGACAGAGTGTGTTTTGTGTGTGTGTGTGATAGAGTATGCATGTGTGTGTGCATGTGTATGTGTGTGTGAGAGAGAGTTTATGTGTGTGTGTGAGAGAGTGACAGACAGAAAGTGTGTGCCTGTGAGAATGTATGTTTGTGTGGGTGTGTGTGCATGTGTGAGAGAGAGAGTTTGTGCGTGTATAACAGAGAGTGAGAAGGGGTGTGTGTGTGTGAGAAAGAGAAAGAGAAAGAGAATTTGTGTGAGTGTGTAAGAGAGTGAGAAAGTATATGTGCAAGAGCATATGTTTGTGTGTGCATGTGAGAGAAGGTGTGAATGTGTGTGAGAGTTTGTGTGTGTGTGAGAGTTTGTGTGAGAGAGAGAGAGAGAGAATGTGTGTTAAGTGTGTGTATGTGAGAGAGAGAGTGTATCTCTGCGCGCGCATATGTGAGAAAGTGTGAGTTTATGTGTGTGTGAGAGAACGTGTGTGAGAGACAGAGAGAGTGTGTGTGTATGTGTCTGTGACAGTGTTAACGATTCCTTCATCGAAGTTATGCAGGCCCTGAGTAAGGGATGCTGCATCAGGAAGGTGCCGCAATGAAACCACTTTCCTGCCCTTGTTGCTGACCGTCCCCTCCTCCCAAAAATATCCATTTACCCAGCAAACCACACCCCACTGGACCTCTCCTGTCATTATTTACTTAATTCAGTCTGACCCCTTCGACACCCCCTCCCCTCACCTCCAGTGGGTGTACTTCCTGCAGCGACCACAGCTTCCACTGAGGCAAGGGGTGCCTCACACCCGTCCCTGAGCCTCCCAATCCATTCATAACCCAGTCGGCTTTCACCAAAAAGGTGGAGGCACCTCTGTAATATTCCATCCATAATATGGGCACATGTGTTATAAGGAGAGCAGAAACACATGGCGTTATTTCAAATATGAGAACCGAGTAAATAGTGAAATTCAGAGGGATGTTGATGCCCTTTTAAACTAATCACAGAAAGTTAACATCACAGAAAGTTAACATACAGCAAGTTAACATACACAGAAAACATCACAGTTAACATCACAGCAAGCAACTAGGAAGGCACAGTAGAAGACTGAGGAAGACTTGCTACAATTATATGGGTGAGATGACACCTGAAACGCCTATCTCCTAATCTCAGGAAGGATATACTTGCCTTAGATAAAATACAAGAACATTTCACTAGATCGATTCCTGGGATGACACTGTTATCTCAGAGAGATCGACTATAATGGGCACATCCTTTCTGGAATTTTGAGGAGTAAGCAATGATCTCATTGGAGTGTTTATATTCCAGAACGCCAGAGAGCAGATACTGACAGACCGGCTGATGAGAGTAGATCTGGGGCTAGACCAGGATAAGGGATCCACCGTTTAGGATTGAGATGAGACTACATTTTTTCACTCAGAGGTTGTGAATTTCAGGAAATCTCTACTTCGGGGACTGTGGATGGTAGGTATATTCCAGACTGAGAATGATAGATTTTTGTGCAATAAGGCAATTAATGGATTACAACAGGAATATGGAGTTGGGGTCAAAGTTGAGCCGTGATCTTATTGATCAAGCAACAATATAGCCTTCTCCAGCTGCTATTTCCTATTACTGTAAAATGCTTCAAGTGCAATGAAGGACTCTGAAGTGGAATGAAATAGAGTGGCTGTTTCTCAGTAGACAAATTTGTGGGTGGCACGGTGGCTCAGTGGTTAGCATGCTGCCTCACAGCACCAGAGACCCAGGTTCAATTCCCGCCTCAGGCGACTGACTGTGGAGTTTGCACCTTCTCCCTGTGTTTGTGTGGGTTTCCTCCCAACGATGTACAGGTTAGGTGAATTGGCCATGTGGGTCGGTGTGGACTTGTTGGGCCAAAGGGCCTGTTTCCACACTGTAAGTAATCTTAGTAATCTAAATACATTAATAGTTGTGCAAACAACATTCACACAACCTGCAATGAGATGAATAATCTCTTAATTTTTTTTTGGTGAAGTTAGTCTGAGAAAGAATGATAAAACTTATTTATTCAGCATCATTCACATTGTCAGGATACTCCAAAGCACTTTGCAGCTAATTTTCCATTGTAGTCACTGCTGCTATTGGAAAGAATCAATTTACACATAGTAAGGTTCCAGAAGCAGTAATGAAGTAAACGATCAGGCAATCTGTCCTAGTGATGGTTTGAACATCAAATGTTGCCCAGAACAGTGGGGAGGATGCCCTGTTCTTACAGTGCCATGCAATCTATTACAAACCCACCTCTTTCTAAAAGTGCACAAAATAAACAGGAACAATCCACAGGAAATAGCACAGCATTAGGATCTTGTGGTTTGACTGAGAAATAACCCCATTCAGTTACCACAGTATAAAGCAGTGGTGAGAAAGCTGGAGTTTATAGATTGAAACATAGAGTTTGGGCTAAAGAATAAACGAACAAGATTGCCTTTGTGCAGAACCATTCACAACTTCAGGTTTCTAACGATATATTTTTGAAGTGTTACTGTTGGTATTGGTGTACAGAAAGGACTGTTCCATCTCCACCTTGGCTTGTCTTGGATGGGAGAGCAAAGTAGGCAGCCCTTTCCTGATGAAGGGCTCTGGCCCGAAATGTCGAATTTCCTGTTCCTTGGATGCTGCCTAACCTGCTGTGCTTTAACCAGCAACACATTTTCAGCTCTGGGAGAGCAAAGGGCAACCAAGTTGATCAATATTGTTTCGTATCAGTGCAATGAGGAAATACTAGGGGATGAGGTGGGGGATTGGGAGGAGGGCAGGTAAGAGCAAAAGCATTTTTGAAGCTCCCCTAATGTCAGTATGGAAGGATGTAAATTATTTATTTGTATTGGCCTTACAGGTCACAAGGTCACAAATTCAACGCTGAATCTGCAATGAAATTGCCTGAGTCTTAAATGTGTCATATCCGCTCTAAAGCTTAGGACAATATATTTTAATACAGCACCAAAACCACATGTTGTAGAATTTTCTTTTCTATTCTTTCATGAAATGTGGGTGTCACTGGCAAGACCTGCATTTATTGCCCATCCCGAGTTACCTTTGAACTGAGCGGCTTAGCCAGTAATTTTAAGAGATCTGTGAGTTTGGAATCACACATGGGCCAGACTGGGTAAAGGTGGCAGATTTCCTTCCCATTAATGAACCAGGTGGGTTTTAGACATTTCCAGAATTATTAATTAAATTTAAATTCCATCAGCTACGATGGTGGGATTTGAACCAGTGTCCCCAGAGCATCAGGGTCTGGGCTTCTGGTTTACTAATCCAGTGATATCAGTGCCATGCCACCATCCCTTCTGTCATAGTGCAATTATCTTCCTTTCATTGATTCCAAAGCTTTTCTCCAAACCTTTGCTCTTTCCAGAAGCAATTTTTCTAATGCCCTTCCCAACTCATCCAAACATTGATCTCATCAGCTATCCCACACTGAGCTTTGCTTGCTCATCACTGGTACCTTTACCAACCTCCAATATCTGTTGTTATGACCAAGGATGGAGGAGCACACCATTGCACTAAACCTACCAGTGCATGGCTCACAACATAAAATAAAAATATATTTCCCATGGTGAAAGTGAGGACTGGAGATGCTGGAGATCAGAGTTAGGAGTATGGTGCTGGAAAAGTGCAGCAGGTCAAGCAGCATCTGAGGAGAAGGAGAGTCGATGTTTCAGGCAAGAGCCCTTCATCAGGAACGAGGCTGTGAGCTGAGAGAGTGGTGAGATAAATGGAAAGGTGTGTGGGGCTGGGGGGGAGAAGGAAGCTGAGAGCACGATAGGTAGACAGAGGTGGGGTTAATGGTGATAGGTTGGAGTACAGTGGACAGTATTGGTCACCTTATTTAAAGAAGGAGGTGAAGTCATTGAAAACAGCTCGGAGAGAGTTTATTAAAAGTTGATAAACCACACTGGAGTTTACAAAGACTAAGAAGAAAACTTGACTGAAACATTTATCCTGTGGGGTTTTGACAGGGTGGTCATGGAAAAGATGTTTACTCTTGGCAGAAAACCTAGAACTAGGGATCACTGTTTTAAAAAAAAGGGGTTGCCCATTTAAGACAGAGATGAGGAGAAATGTTCTCTTTCACAGGATTGACAAACTGTGGAACTTTCTCACACAGAGGTAAATAAATCATTGATAAGTGAGGAGTAACATGAAAGCAGAATAATCAGATTAGCTATGACTTCATTACAAGGTGGAGGAGGCTTGAGGGGCTGAATGGTCTCTCCTAGTCCCTAATTTATATGTTTGTATGTATCCTGTCAAATTTGGATCACACCCTCATTAATTCACATTTGTTTATTCATTCTGTGGTAACAGAGCTAGAGGGGAGTGGAGAGAACCTCTTTGCACACAACTATTAGGATGTCGAATCTAAGAGGCTAGTGGGTCTGGATTCAACAGGAATTTTCAAAGGGAATTTAACATACACTGGAAATGCTTCATACACCATCATTACAAAGCGCATACCTGGACTCCCTAAATATCATTGCTTGTGGTCATTATTTCTAATCTTGTCTCTGATATTGACTCATGCTATAAATCAACGCAGTCCTGTGCCAGAAATTTTCTGATTCAAAGTTCTTTCGCTTTCCATGTTTGTCTTGCACTTGTCCTTGCAGGTACATATCTTCAGAAGGACATACTGGCCTTGGAGTGAATGTGGTACAGATTTACTTCAATGATGCCTTAAGGATTAGACTACCAGGGGAGGTGAAACAAACGCGGATTGCTATATTCCCCAAAATTTAGAGGATTAATGAGTGATTTGATTGAAATTTTCAAGATATTAACGGAATCAACTCTAGAAGATACTACTTCCACTGGGCAGGGAGTGCAGGACTAAGGGACATCACCCAAAAATTACAACCTAGGTCCTCCAGAAGATTGAGAAACACCACCTCATACAAAGTTTGGTTGACTCTGTTCCACAAACTGGAAGAAAATGAGGACTGCAGATGCCGGAAATCAGAGTCAAAACATGTGGCTCTGAAAAAGCACAGCCGCTCAGGCAGCATCCGAGGAGCTGGAGAGTCGATGTTTCGAGCATAACCTCTTCATTGGGAATGGCAAGAGCTTGTGTTCGATTCATCCACTCTCCTGTCCCTTGGATGCTGCCAGACCGGCTGTGCTTTTCCAGTGCCATACATTTTGACTCTGTTCCACAAACGGCAATTGATGCTAGATTAACAGGTAAATGTAAATCTCCGACCAAAAGTTTTTTTTTGTTATGTAGAAGTATTAAGGATACAGAGCAAATGTGGACGTATGAAATTGGATCATGGCTCAACCATGATGTAATTGGAGTAGCAGAATAGGTTTCACAGGCTACATACACTGTACTCCTTTTGTGTATGATAAAGGGGAGAATGCAGTGCAATGGGGCAAGAGCATAAAGTAGAACTAAGGATAACTCTTTCCAAGACCCAGCAGGCCATATGGTGGCTTGCATAGCCTCAATATGCCATATGAATCCAAGATTCTGTTGAGTGGACATTGAAGTTGAGACAGAGCTGGCTTGAGCATTGAAATGAAAACACATGTGAATGCTGTGATGTGGAAATGTCATTGCATTGAACCCACTTATATTCATCCAGATCTGCTGCATTTCTCCAGTATCTTCTGTGCAATTCAGTTAATGTCCAGCTGTCCTTGGACAGTGTAAGTTCACTCAACACCAACTCCCATTGCTGAAAGGCAAGTCCTGAAATCAACATCTTTGAGGAAGAAGGATAGCCAGCGATTTGCAGCAGGCAGTAAGACAGAGCGGTTACATGGGGCTAGAAGATCACAAGTGAATCTAAAAAGGAATGGCACATTTGTGTTCTCAACCTTTGCAAGCGACAGTGAGCATTAAAGTGAATTTACATAGTGAATGTTGTAGACTGACTGGGAGCAGGAAGACATGAATCAGACCGATGTGTTCTGATATCACGCATCTCTAGTTCTTGTCAGTCAACTGTGTACCTATGCATGTGTATGATGTCACCGTACAACTGAGCATGCACAGAACAAGCACAGCAAACACCTTTGCAATAGGAACTGACACTCAGTTAATTAATTGATTGAGAATTGATTGACGGTTGGAGATTGAATGAAGATTTCAGAAAAATCTCAGATCATAATATAGATTCAACCAATCAACCACACCACCCTGCAGCCCAACATTTCAACTCCCCCTCCCACTCTGCTGAGGACATAGAGGACCTGGGCCTCCTTCACCGCCGCTCCCTCACCACCCGACGCCTGGAGGAAGAACGCCTCATTTTCCGCCTCAGAACACTTCAATCAGGGCAACAATGTGGACTTCACCAGTTTCCTCATTTTCCCTTCCCCCATCTCACCCCAGTTCCAAACTTCCAGCTCCGCACTGTCCCCATGACTTGTCCTACCTGCCTATCTTCTTTTCCACCTATCCATTCCACCCACCTCTCTGACCTATTACCTTCATCCCCACCCCCATTCACCCATTGTACTCTTTGCTACCTTCCCCCACCCTCCTTCCTGACCTATCACCTCCATTCCCAACCCCATTCACCTATTGTACTCTATGCTACTTTCTCCCCACCCCCACCCTCCTCTCATTTATCTCTCCACCCTGCAGGCACTCTGCCTCTATGCCTGATGAAGGGCTTTTGCCCAAAACATCGATTTTCCTGTCCTCAGATGCTGCCTGAACTGATGTGCTTTTCCAGCACCACTCTAATCTAGACTATGTTCTTATTAACCTGTTCAGAGATTACACATGTCTGGAGCAGGTGGGACTTGAATCCAAGTAGAACATAGAACATAGAACAATACAGCGCTGAACAGGCCCTTCGGCCCTTGATGTTGTGCCGACGTGTGAACTAATCTAAGCCCATCCACCTACACTATCCCATCATTATCCATATCCTTATCCAAGGAAAGTTTAAATGCCCCTAATGTGGCTGAGTTAACTACGTTGGCAAGCAGGGCATTCCACACACTTACCACTCTCTGAGTAAAGAACGTGCCTCTGACATCTGCCTTAAATCTATCACCCCTCAATTTGTAGCTATGCCCCCTCGTACACGCTGACGTCATCATCAAGACAATTCAATCAGGTGGAGTATTGTGTCTATGTGTGGGTGCTGCATTATAGGAAAGGTGTATTGGAGCGAAGTGATTTACAATGGTTTGAGGAGTGAGAAACCTCAGTGATGAGAACAGATGGAAGAAGCTGGGACTGTTCTTCTCCAGGAAGAAAGGAGATTTGAGAGAGGCTTTCAAAATCATGAGCAGACTGCAACAAACTGCTCCACTTGTCCAAGAAACAAGAACATGAGGGCACAGATTTAAAATGATGCGTACAATAAGCTAGGGTGATGTAAGGAAACGTTTTGATACAGGGAGTAGTTAGGCCACAGCTCCAATGCAGTACCTGGACATTGGATGGACACAGGTTCAATTGAGGCATTAAAATGGGGGCATTAGATGATTAGTTGGAAAAATAGAATGTGTGAGGGTGTGGGGAAAGGACAGGAGATTGGCCTGAGGTAACAAAACCAGTGCCTGCACTATGGGCCAAATGGCCTCCTCTGCACTATAACAATTCTGTAATTTGAGCCCCTTGGCTCAGAGTTAGGGACACTATCACTAATACAGACCTAATAGTTTGAACCGTAAATCTACTATTAAGTGATCTTAATACAGAACAAAACCAGCCATATCCCTAGATTAGGACCACCTTTTATAAATGAAAACAGCTAAATGTTGGAAATATGACAAGTGTTCGGCAGTGCTGTATTTGTGGAGAGAGAAAAACTCAGCAGACTTTTTTAACCAGTTCACACAAGGCAAGAAAAAGGTGGTGGGATCAGTAAAAAGACAGGGTGTTGCAGCAAACTGGCTCCCTGACATAATACAGGAATGTTACCGATGGCAGGAACTAGATTGGACAGACTGGCCAAAATGAGGAAGGGTGAGGTGGCTCAATACCAAGGGCACTATTGGGAGAAAGTGAGGTTTTCACTCTCAACCCCCTTGGGCTCTCCCACATTCCTGATGAAGAGCTCATGCTTGAAACGCCAACTCTCCTGCTCCTCGGATGCTGCCTAACCAGCTGTGCTTTTCCAGTGCCACACTTTTTGACTCAAGGCACTATTTACCAGGCCATTGGTGTTTTGCTTACGGGGGTTTGATGATATTTCCCAAAGAAGTCATCAGAGAAATGTAGATATCCCCACACCTCCCTGACCCAGCAGCAGGCATGTGTGGAGGGGGGGTGACGGAGGAAGTGTGTAGGGGGTAACAGCACCATTGAGAAGGTACAGCCACACTGGTTTCATCAAAGGGGTTTCTCCTCCAGCAATCTGCCTCGGAGCCTCTGAAATAATCTCCAGTTTTGAGTGGCGCCAGAGTGGTCACTGTTGAGGCTGCGGATCCTGTAACTGGCCTGGGGGAGTGGGTAGCTCTCCTGAGGAGGGTGGCAGATACTTACGGAGCTGCTGCCTGTGGAAGGATCACACCTTCTGTCTGCACCTGCTGACAACACACATTTCCAGCCAACTTCAGGACCTTGGTAAAAACCTACTCAATGTTTCAGCTTTGCAACCTTCTCTCAGAACCCTTCATCAGTCCTGAAGCAGCAACTCTATTCCTTTCTCCACCAACACTACCAGACCTGCTGAACATTTCCAATGTTTTCTCTTCTCATTTCAGATAACCAGCATTTTTAGAATCTTAGAATCCCTACAGTGTGAAAACAGGCTTTTGACCCAACAAGTCCAGACTCACTCTCCAAAGACTATCCCACCCAAACCCATTCCCCATTACTCTACACTTACCCCTGACTAATGCACCTAACCTACACATCCCTGGACACTATGGGCAATTTAGCATGGCCAATTCACCTAACTTGCACATTTTTGGACCGTGGATGGAAACCGGAGCACCCGGAGGAAACCCACGCAGACACGGGAAGAACGTGCAACCTCCACACAGACAGTGACCAGAGGCTGGAATTGAACCTGGATCCCGGGTGCTGTGAGGCAGCAGTGCTGACCACTAAGCCACCCCATTTTCTGGAGAAAAAGCAGGGATAATATTTTGCGTTCAGTGACCCTTCTTCAGAACAAAGGATTTCTCTTTGCTGCCTGACCTATAGAGTTTTTCCAAAAAATACTGCTTTTATTTCCAATTGCCAGTATCTTTATTGGTCTTTATTGCCTTTATTAGTCAGTGCATTGAGTATAGGAGCTGGGAGGTCATGTTGCAGTTGTACAGGACATTGGTTAGACCACTTTTGGAATATTGCATTCAACTCTGGTCTTCCTGCTATAGGAAAATGTTTAAACTTGGCTGGATTCAGAAAAGATTTATAAGGATGTTGCCAGAATTGATGGTTTTGAGCTATAGGGAGAGGCTGAATAGGCTGGGGGTTTATTCCCTGGAGCATCAGAGGCTGAGGGGTGATCTTACAGAGGTTTATAAAATCATGAGGGGCATAGATAAGGTGAATAGCCAAGGTCTTTTTCCCAGGGTAGGACAGCATTGTTTTACAGTGAAGGGGAGGAAAGATATAAAAGGGACCTAAGGAGCAAGTTTTTCTTGCAGAAGGTGGCATGTGGAGGAAGTGGTGGAGGCTGGTAGATGGGTATATGAATTGAAAGGGTTTAGAGGGATATAGGCCACATGGGACTGGATTAATTTAAGATACCTGGTCGGCATGGGCGAGTTGGACCAAAGGGTCTGTTTCCATACTACACAGCTCCCTGACTCTCTCTGCAATTCTTTGTTTTTTTTATTAGTATTTTTGTTTAATTCATTCATGAGATCTTTATCTGAGCCATAATTCATTGCCCATCCCCAATTTCCCCTTGAGCGGAGTGTCTTGCTCATTTCAGAGGGTGGTCAGGAGTCACCTACATTACTGTAGGTCTGGGAATCACATACAGTCCAGACAATGTAAGAACGTCAAATTTCCTTCCCATAACAGGGCTTTTCAGGGTAAATATTGAGAGGATGCTTCCCCACCACCACGGGAGATTCTAAGACCAGAGGACAGAGTCTCAGAATAAGGGATTGAAAATGTGTTGCTGGAAAAGCGCAGCAGGTCAGGCAGCATCCAAGGAACAGGAAATTCAACGTTTCGGGATGAAGGGCTTATGCCCGAAACATCGAATTTCCTGTTCCTTGGATGCTGCCTGACCTGCTGCGCTTTTCCAGCAACACATTTTCAGCTCTGATCTCCAGCGTCTGCAGACCTCACTTTCTCCTCAGAATAAGGGGTTGCCAATTTAAGACCGAGATGAGGAGGATTTTTTTCCCCTCAAAGTCTTTGGAACTCCTTGCCACAAACAGTTATGGGGACAGAGTCCTTGTGTATATTTAAGGCTGAGATGGACATATACTTAATCAGCTGGGGTATAAAAAGTTATAGGGGAAGGTTAGGAAAGCTACAAATCCTTAAAGAATCTGATATTTTTAATGATGACCTAATGGTAAAAATGTAACCATTTAATTTCACCCATCTGGGCACACCCCAGGAAGGTGGGATTCAAACAGAGTCTTTTTGATTTATTTCTACCCTCAATGAACATTACTAAAAGCAGATTTTCAGCGCATTATCACATTTTTGTTCATGAGAGAGCATTGCATGTAGATTGGCTGCTATATTTCCCACATAACAACAGTGATTACATATTAAGTGTACTTCATTGCCTGCAATGCACTTAGTTCAGGCTGTCCTGAGAGTGTGAAAGTTGTTAGATAAATTCAAGTTGAATTTTTCTTTCCTGGTATTCAGATTTGAGATGTTCCTGGTCTGTGCAGCAGTTGGATAAATCCCTGACCCATTGGATCACAATAAACCTTTAACCAAATCCTATTGCAGTACCTGTAAAACTGCAGCATGAAGCCGGTGATAGCCATTCCACCAGGGACCTGAAAAGACATTCGCCCAATTAAATTCATCCTTTCTCCACTGTCTGGGTGAAATGCAGAGTCGTACAGTTTCTTCGCATAGTGTAACTGCTCCTCTGTCGTACCTGGAGGCACAGACCCCGCTCTGGAAAATAAAACAATGCAAACAAAGAACAGGGTCAAATATTCTCTTCCTTCCAGATCTGTTTCTTTTCTGGTGCCCTTGTTGTTTATTCATTCATAAGGTGTGGGCACTGCTGGCTAAGCCACACGGGTTATGTGGGTGAGCTGTTGGAGTATCAGTATCCAGTTTCCTGTCAGCATCGTGCAGTTTTTTTTGTTCATTCCTGGATTTTCGGCAGTGCTGGCAAGGCCAACACTCTTTACCCATTCCTAAATACCCCTAGAACTGACTGGCTTGTCAGGCCATATCAGGAAATCAGTTAAAGCATCAGTCACATCGCTGTGGGTCTCGAGTCACCTAAAGGACAGGCCAGATAAGGATGGCGGATTTCCTCCCTTAAAGGATATTAGTGAAACAGGTGGATTTTCACAACAAATGATCATAATGGTTAGCATTAGTCCAGCTTTTTATTTCAGATTTTAATTGATTCCAATGTCACCATTTGTCATGGTGGGGTTTGAACCCACATCCTGAGAGTTTTAGCTTGGGGTTCTCTGAATCAATAGTCCACATTCCACATACCTCTCCCACTTTGCAACATCCTGCGCCTTCAGCCAATTTTGTGATATCACATAGAGTGAATCAAATTGAAGACCGTGATGCTAGGGACTTCAAGATGAGACATCAATTGGCTGAAGAAGAATGCAAATTCTTCACTCTTGGCTTTTGCCACGGACTGTTTAGGATGAGAATACTGTATAGCCTCCACCTCTTGTTAGTTGTTTAATCATCCACTACCATTCATGACTGGGACATGACAGGACTGTAGTGGTTAAATCAGATAGTTTTGGGGTCGTATAGTCCTGCCTACTACACACTGTTTCTTCTGTCTGACACAAAGTAGTTATATATGGTAGCTTTAGAAGGTGGACACCTCATTTTTAGATATGCCTGGTGTAAGACTTCCTTCAGTCTTCATTGAGCCAATATTGAACTTCTGGTTTGATGGTAGAGTTGGGGATATGCTGATCTAGGAGGTTACAGATTATAGTTGATCAAAATCTGTGCCCAATTTTGAGTTGCTAGATCTGTTTGAAGTCTGTCCTCTCTAACACATAGGTGGTACCACAGGACATGATGGAGGATATCCTCAATCTGTTGATGGGACTTTGTGCCCTGCAGTTTTCAGAACAGTAGGCGAGACCTCATCAGCTCAGCAGAATCGCAGCTAACACATGGGACTAAAAAGGTGGTGGTGGGCCCCATAATGCAGTACCATTCAGTATGATTCAACAATGGTGTATGTGGTAGATTCACACCCCAACACCAGGTGTCACCTTTCTCACACAGAGCACAACCAATAGCATCATTCCCAAGTCAATCCCAGTTAGTTGAAAGGTTCCAGTTGAAGCAGTAACATGTCTTTTCTACTCCAGATGCTCACTAACCCACTGTGCGTTCTGTAGTTTTAATTTCAGGTTTACATTTTAATGAGTACTTTTGCACTTTCATGTCTCGAACATTTCAGTAGCGGTCATTATCTGCTTTTAGAGCCTTTTATTTCACATTTTAGCCTCTGCCACTTAACTGGGATGGATTTGGATGTGCTTTCGCTGGTGTTAACACCTGTTTTCTATGTGCTGGCATCAACACTAAGTACTTCTGGGTGCATTTAATATCCTGCAATTCTGTTTGGCGTTATTAAAATTTAGTCTTTCAATTTTTTCATTTATTTTCTGGGTGGCGTGGGAAAGAGAGAGTAATTACCCTGAAGGAATGGGTAGGATGGCTAGGTCAAGATGACAACTGCAAATAAAGAGCTTTGTGATTCAACAATGTTTTGATTCTCCAAGGTTTGTGGAAAACAATAAATGCTGTTCCAAATCTGAAAGAAATGTTTGTAATATGATCCTGGGAAAGCATTAGCCTATTTGCTTAGCATTTATAGTTTGAAAAATACTGGAGTCTATCAGTTAAATTGTACTGACTGGAAATATGGTGGAGGCAGGTTCAATTGAGACATTCAAAAGGGGCTCTGAATGATTATTTGGATAGGAAAAGAGATGGGCCAAATGGTCTTCTTCTGTGCTGTAATAATTCTGTTTTCCTGTGAATTACCACATTTAACAGGAATGAAAGTGATAATTCTGTAGCATTACAGATGACAGGACAAAAACAGAAATTGCTGGAAAAGCTCAGCAAGTTTTGGCAGCATCTGTGGAGAGAAATCAGAGTTAATGCTTTGGTCACTGAATTGTTCCAGACTTGAAACCCTGTTTTTCTCTCTGCACAGATGCTGCCAAATCTGCTGAATTCCTCCAAGACATTTTATTCGGTAGTTACCCCATTGTTGTTTGTGGGGCTTGGCTGTCATTAAATTAGTTGCCACATTTCTGATTCCTGGCAAGCAGTTACACTTCAAATTCATAAAAAGAACAGCAAAACATTGCAATAAAATATAGAACTATGAACGCTGGAAATCTGAAACAAAGACAGAAATTGCTAGAGAAACTCAGTGGGTCTGGCAGCATCTGCGGAGAGAATGCAGAGTTAATGTTTCCAGTCCAAAGACCTGAGTCAGTTCTGAAGAATTGTTTAATAATTTGCCTTTGTTCTTTCCTCCAGCTAGCCCTCCCTTTCTGCTTCCCTTCTGATCCCTGCTCTGCACTTGCTTACGAAATGTTGGAAATTACTATTTCAAGTTTTGTTGAAATATCATCTCTCTTCCTCTTTCTCAGATGCCAACTGTCCTGCTGGATGCTTCCAGAGTATTCAGTTGGATTTTAAGCACTTTGGGATGACCTAGTGTCATGGTGGGTACAATATAAACATAGAGTCACACAGCATGGAAACAGGCCATTCGGTCCATCCAGTCCATGCTGACCAAGTTTCCCAAACTAAAGTGGTTCTATTTGCCTGCATTTCGCCAATATCCTCTAAACCTTTCCTGTTCATGTACCTATGCAAATGGATTTTAAATGTTGCAACTGTATTCGCATCTACACATCTATCCACTTCTCACGCAGTTCATTCCACACACAAACCACCCTATCTATTTTTCTTTATTCAGTTGCAGTGAAGATATTTTGTAAATCCCATCAGTAAATATATCATCTCACCATGAAGATCAGAAAATGTCAGCTCCTCTGCATTCTTGTCCCTCTTTCGGCCAATTGCCGATTTTAACGAGCTGACCAGTGATCGATCCACGGTGACCATGTTATCATACTGGAACAACCTGATGAAATGTTTCAATTGCATACCTGAAACTGTCAACCAGGTCCTTGGCTTTATCGAGGGCTGCATTTGATACTAACACCGTGCGAGGATCTGTGATGTTGAAAAAGTGCTTAAGCCTGCCCACAAAAGTTGTCTGATCCCAACGAGGTGCATCAATGTTAAATTTAGAGAGATCCACTGTACTTCCTGACATCTTGGCACTTTCAAACCTGGAAGATAAAATGTGTTTAGTTCTAAAATGCTTCATCTTAATAGTACCCTACATCCATTAGTTAAGTGTGATACATTTCTCATCAGGTTGATGTGAGAAAGTGTTGATCTGTTCTGAAGGAATGTTCATGAAGCACCAGGTGGATCACAGATGTTTGTAGAATAAGGTCTGTACCATGGTTAACTATTACAATGAATTTTCAATCCCCTTAGATTTTCGATTGGAAGGAGTGAGAATCCCTATAGTACAGATAGCAGCCATTCTGCTTATCGCATCTACCCTGACCCTCCGAAGTACATTCACCCAGACCCACACCCATAACCATAACCCTACTTTAACCATGGCTAATCCATCTTGTGGATCTTTGGATGACTTGCCCTTCATGAAATCATGCTGACACTGGTGAATTGAGCTTGGTGATGCATGGCAACATTTTCACATGGAGTATGATGTGGATATGGAACGAGCTGTCAGAGGCGAGTACATTTAAAAAAACATTCAGACAATACATGCACAAGAAAAGTTTACAGGGACATGGGCAAGGCATAGGCAAATGGGACTAGTCCAGTTTAGGAAACTTGGTCGACATAGACATGTTGGGCCGAAGGGCCTGTTTCCACGCTGGATGACTCAATGACTCCTAACCCTAACCCTAATTGTCAGTCATCACCTAACTGGTGCACTATCCATCGCAACACTTCTATCAATCAGAATCCACTTGCCAACTAATCAGGATTCTCTTCTCATACAGATTAAATGGTATTTTCCCTTTACGTTGCTTTTTCTTGTGGATTGTCCTTACTGCAAGGCAAAATTGTGCAAAATTGTGTATTTTTCAGCAATATTCAACTCTACACTACGAAACAATTATTATGGTCAATCGTTATATTCACTGGGAAAAGCCGTTCTGCTTTTACACTTAATCCTGTTAATCATTATTTCTATTTGCGACACGAATGTCAATTCAGAGGCTCAATTTCAGCATCTGCCATTTCCATTTGGGTTTGGGGTTTGTGATGGATGAAGGTTCCCTCAACTGAATCCTGATAATGCTCCAACTAAATATCTCTGCTCCCCCCCCCACCCCCACGCCATCCCCAGCAAAGCCCTTACAATCGCTTTCTTGTACTAATGATCCTCATCCTCTCAAGGAAATTGCCAATTTTACTGGTAAAATAAAGTGCTGTAGATGTTAGCTGTGGAGTCAGTGCAACAAAAACAAGGTTACCATTATTCATCACCTGACTGAAATCTTAAATCCACATGGGTTCATACTGAATTTCAGTCCCACATTACAGAATAAGGTCAGTCAATCTCTCTGTATTTGTCTTGATGAGTGTACTAACACATTGTGATTAAAGACAATCCCACAAAAAAGAAGTAAGATGCTGTCAAAGTAATGGTCTATTTAACTTCTAAAATATTGCAGCATTTAGGACCCAATGATATATTGAGTAGACAATATGATCCTCCAAATCATGCCCTTACTTTTCCTGAGAGCACTGACTTTTGCCAGGATAGAGTTACAATGCTGAATAGGCAAGTAGACAGGACATATTGGAATTGAGTTCTGTCTGAAACCAACCTCAAAGAGCTCTTAATGTCCAAGACGTCAAGAATACACAAGAAACATTTACTAGATGATACCAGAAATATTACAGTCCCTACATGTGGAAATAGGCCCTTCAGCCCAACAAGTTCACACCAACCCTCCGAAGAGTAACCCACCCAGACCCGTTTCTCTCTGACTAATGCATCTAACACTATGGGCAATCTAAATTGCCCAATTCACCCGACCTGCACATGTTTGGACTGTGGGAGGAAACCAGACCACGCAGACACGGGGAGAACATGCAAACTCCACACAGACAGTCGCCCGAGGGTGGAATCGAACCCTGCTCCCTGGTGCTGTAAGGCAGCAATGCTAACCACTGAGCCACTGCGCCGCCCCAAAATGCAGGGCATACAATTTTTTTAACAAAACCATCAGAAGGCTGCAGGCATCTCAAACTCACTGCCTGTCGGGGGGGGGGGGGGGGGGGGGGTGGGTTGGGGTAGAAATCCTCATAACATTTCAGAAGTATTTAGATGTGCACATGCGATGCCAAAGGATACAAGACAATGGGCCAAGTGCTGGACGATTGGAGTGGAATAGTTAGGTGGTTGTTTTAACTGACACAGGTTTGATGGGCCGAAGAGCCTATTTTGATGTTTCAACCCCTGTGATTCTTCAGTGTAATTTCTTTCTTTTCTGATGGAATGTAGCCATCACAGGCAAGGTCGGCATTTGTTGCTAATCCCTGATTTCCCTTGAAATGAATGGCTTGGCTCAACCATTTCAGAGGACAGTTAAAAATAAACCACATTTCTGTGGGTCAGGAATCATCTGTGGACCTACAGAAGTCACGTGTAGGCCAGGACATTAGGGAATCAGCTGGGTGTTTACTATAGTTGACAACAGTTTCACGGTCGCCATTAGACTAGATTTTAATTCCACAATTTAATGAATTCATATTTCACAATCTGCTATAGCGGGATTCAAAGCCAACTTCCCAGAACATTGGCTTGAGTGTCTGGCTGAGCAATCTAGTGACATTACCACTATGACACACCTCGCCCATATGAAAGGACAAAATGGTTGTCTCTTTTCTCTTGAAAAGAGAAGGCAGACAGGGTGACCTAAAAGAGGTATTTAAACTGAGCAGATACTGGATGAATATTGTCACTGGTGGGTGCACAAAACTAGGGGCCCTTCAATTTAAGGATCATCAGCAAGTAACAAAATAAGGCATTTAGAAGGAATGTACTTACCCAGAGAGGATAGTGAGAACGTGGAACCTGCTGCCACAAGGAGTGATTTAGCCAATTGTCCACCTGATTTAAAGGGGAGGTAGCCAAAGAATGTGAAGGAGGAGGGAATAGAGGGCTATGCTGATGATGGAAAAACAGAAGAAAGGAACATAAACGCTGACATGGTTTGTTTGAACCATTGGCTCATTTCTGTGCTGGATCTCCTACACAGTCAACTCAAGCAGGCTTTTCAGCAGGAACAATTGGAAGACCATTAATCACTAACTGAATGACATTTTAACCCCTATGCATAAAGGCCAGCTCTGCTACACCTAATGGTTGAGATTAGAACACCCCTAATTGGAGACACTACAAGCAGAGAACTTGGTTTAAATATAAAAAGGTCTCCCATTTAAGATAGAGATGGGCAGAATTATTTTTTCCTACAGGGCATTGAAAAGCTGATGAAGTCGCCACTTCACACAGTAGTGGAGGCAGGTTCACTGAATAGGTTTAAAACAGAGGCTGAGAGAATCTGGATTGACAGGCAAGTCAATGGATATCGGGGCAGATGGGAAAGTGGAGTTGAGATCACACTCAGATCATCTTTGATTGCACTGAATGGTGCAGCAATTCAAGATGCCCAGAGACCCACTGTTGCTCATCATTCATATGTTCATAGAGGAACACAGGAACAAGAGTAAGCCATTCAGCCCCTTGAGTCTCTTCAATCACATTACATATTGGATAAGGATCCTGTAAGGAGTTTACGTTGAATTGTCTCTGTCCCTGATACTCAACACTGCACTATCAATATAATTCTTGGAGTCCTGAGCCATAAGTGATTGCGCAAATGACTTTCAAACCAGCTACATGCGAATGTTATTTCTACCTCACCGAAGTCTTACTGACTCCATGATAGCATTATCTGTTGAAGATAATTTCTGCTTCACATTGACGAGGAGGAATCTTTCCTCATTTTCACAAAATGTACTGACCTGATCAAGCTCATGACATTTTATTACGGCTGTAAACAGGAGGCATATAATCAGTGATCGGTGCTAAATCATTTAAAACTTCCTAGCCTGTGAATGTGGAATTCTTAAAACAGACCGGCATAGATTTTCAACGTTAAAATCTAATGATCTGGTTTCAGCAGCAGTAATAATGGCAAAACTGTCAGCATTCACCATCATTACTTCTCTGGAATTGACAGCAACTTCTGGAGCCTGCACATGAGCAGTTAAAATGCAGAAATCCAGATGCTGCTGTCAGTGATTCTCCATTCCCCCATTCATATAGGGTAGTCTGCAAAAGCAAAACAGCAAATTCTTTTACCAAGGCAGCAGCAAAAGAATGCGGAACTTGTTACCACTGGGGTGGTTAAATTAAACAGCGTACATGTATTTAAAGGGAGGTGACATAAACACGGGAGGGAGAAGGGAACATCAGGTTATACTGATAGCATGAGATTAGGAATGACTCAACTGTTGATGCTTCTTCAGACTGCAATCTAATTGAAGTCACTGGATTGATGATAAATGCTCTTGAATGGCAGTAATTTCACTGTAAAAACCTTTAAAAAGTTACTTGTTATTAAAATGAGGCATAACTGGCATTTTAAGAGCTTGCTAAGTTTATAATTACTGCGAACAATTCACTGAGGCTGAAAGAAAATTTGATAATTATTGAACCTCACATTATTCCATTAAGAAAGTTGCACAATTTTAAGAAGTTTCTGATATTTTATCTTTTACATTAATCCGATGTGGAAATGTCAAATAATTTATTTTTCTAACGGTAAAATTTAAAATTAAATGTGAACGTGTGGTTTACTGGCTGCAATACTGTCTGTGAGAATACTTCAGTGTGATTGGTTGCTTATCCTGCATGATGACTATAACTTTTGCTGCACACCTGTACATCCTCGTGACTTGATGGCACATTCAAACTGATGCTGGGAAAAGGAAGTCGAGATCTTTGAAGGTAGTTTTCTCTGAAGTGAACAGCAAGCGTTGCCGCAAAAGCCAGGCCATTATTGTAGAGCAGTTTAGATCAAAGGTTTAAATCTGCTTCTATCCCTTCAGCTTCTAGCTTGTCAGACAAGGAAAAGCAATACAGTGTGAAAAAAGTTCTATCTTTATCCTTACAGTAAAATAAAGGAATATTAAAATTACCGATACTATAGAATTGTATATTTCTTCCCCTATTGCTTCCATACTAATGCATTCTCAGAGTAGGGCAGCTTCAGAATTCTTAACATTAGCTGTACTGAAATGAGCAGTTGTACAAGGCTCTCTAGGGATGGCCAATCACTCCACAGAGGGCTGCTCAGGGAAGGTTTTAACAGGATTGTAGTTCCAGTCAAGTGTTGAGTAACATTGTCTTCATTTGTTCCTTACAAGCAAGGCAATGTTGCATTCCATTTCCCATTTCCCCAGTATCAATGATCGAGCCTCTGTTGCCCTATGCCTGGAATTCTATCCTTAAACATCTCCACAATGTGCAAGGTACAAGTCAGGAATGTGATGGAATCTCTCTGCGTGTCTGGAATGGTGAGGCTCCAATAACACTCAAGAAGCTTGACACCGCTTAGGACAGACTACATCCACAATCATCCACTCCCTCCACCACTGATGCTCAGTAGCATCAGCTACAAGTTGCACTGCAGCAATTTACCATGGCTCCTTAGACAGCACCTTCCAAACCCATGAATACTGTCTTCTAGAAGGACAAGAGTAGCAGATAGATGGGAACACCATCATCTGAAAGTTCCCTTCCAAGCTACTTCCCAACCTGACTTGGAAATATATCACCATCCTTACAGTATCGCTGGGTCAAAACCCTGGAACTCACTTCCTAACAGCATTGAGGGTCTATGTAGACCAAATGGACTGCAGTGGTTTTACAGGGCAGCTCACCACCACTTCTTGAGGGCAATTAAGGACAGCCAATAAATGCTTGTGTGTGAAAGAGAGAAAAGCAAGCCATGGTGTATTTGTATAACTTGCAGTAGAATGTTTGCATGACGTAGGTCAGGGTCAATAAGGTGCAGAACTTTAATTCTGAAAAATACCATCAGTTCCACAAAATAAATCACGGCTGTTAAAAGCACAACAGATGGTTGGTATCAGGTTGCACAGACAGTAACTCAACTGAGCAGTTCTGATTGTCAGACAAATCACTTATGCACGTTAGTGGAGATTAAAATGTTTTGTCTGAGATTGGGATGCTAACAACTATTTAATAGACTTTGTACATTTGGATAACCCACTTTGGACTTTTTAAAATTGATTATTTATGTAGCAAATAGTTTACATTGCGTAAGCCATCGGTTAAAGGCAATCATTTTTAACAAATAAATGCCGAGCTCAACCTGAGTGTTTGATGAATGTAGTTATATCATGAACTCTCTTTCTGGTTGGATATGTTAATTTCAGAACCAGTGGCAGGAGAGACCAGGACCCGAAGGTACAGCCTTAGAGTAAAGAGAAGACCTTTCAGAACGAGATAAGGAGAAACTTCTTCAGCCACAGATTGGGGAATCTGTGGAATTCATTGCCTCAGAAGGCTGTGGAGGCCAGGTCATTGACTGTACTTAAAACAGAGATAGATAAGTTCTTCATTACCAAGGGGATCAAGGGCTACAGGGAGAAAGTGGGAGAATGGAGTTGAGAAACCTATCAGCCATGATTGAATGGTGGAGCAGACTCAATAAGTTGAATGGTCTAGTTTCTGTTCCCACATCTATTGGTCTAAAAGTGCCTACTGTAGCTCACTTATTAAGAAGTCCTGATGTGGTGTCAGGTCCCACTTTGCAGAGTTGATCAAATAATCCTGACTGAAGCTTTGCTGCAGTATTGCGCATCTTTCAAGTGCGACTTTAAACTGATTCCTTATCTACTTGTGGAAGATCCCATGGCAACATTTAGGGAAGAGAAGTAGAAATTAACTTAGTGCCCTGGACAATGTTCATCACTTAAATATCAACGATAAATGCAGGGCTGAATCGCAAGTTGTTTTGGCTAAGTGTCAGTCTCGTGAAATTCCTTGGATCTCTCGTCATATCTTTGGAAACTTATCTCGTTAAGTATCGACCCCAAGGCAGCCCTCTCACCCAATTCTAACCCCATCACACCACTCGCCAATCCCAGGAGAACTCATCACTGGATGTCTGCCAAAAGACTAGGATCCCTGGCATCCTGTCGCTTTTAAAAGGCTGTTGTGTGCCCCAAAGATCACTGGTATCCCAAAGCTCCCCCGCTCAGAGATAGATGTACATTTGTAAGCTGTTAGATGAAAGGAAAATGTCACTGTGATTCTCTGACATGGACCTGGAGGGCCTGATGCTTGGGGTGGTCCACAGCAGGACTGGCAGAGGAAGCCATGCCACCAACTCTGGACAGCCTGGTATGAGGTTGCCATCCTGGTCAATATGGTCTCCGTGGGTCCGGAAGAAATATCCAATAAAAGATCAACGATCCACTCCATAAGGTTAAATGCCACAGCTTTCTCTCTGCAACCTCACAATTACTCTCTCTACTAATGTAACCA
Source organism: Hemiscyllium ocellatum (assembly GCF_020745735.1). Classification (NCBI taxonomy): domain Eukaryota; kingdom Metazoa; phylum Chordata; class Chondrichthyes; order Orectolobiformes; family Hemiscylliidae; genus Hemiscyllium; species Hemiscyllium ocellatum. The sequence continues at coordinate 56,051,203 of NC_083422.1, forward strand.
CCATCTATCGAGACTCATGCTTGCCACTCTCACTATTGCCCTCAACATCTCCCCCCACACAGATAACCTCATTTCCCCACAACCTCCCATATCCCAAGCCCAGCAAGGCCTCTGTGCTTTCCATTCCCCCAACTATGACACCCATCACCTTCCAATTCCCTGCAGGGCTGTGAGCAGCTATATTGCCGATTTTCCTCTCACTCAATTCTCCCTTTCCCGCTTTCAATGAGAGGAAAGCCCACTACAGAGTGGAAAGGGCCTGCATGTGTGGGGCTTTCCTGACATCAAGCTCCTCACCCCCTTTGAGAGAAGATCCTGTCTCCCTCTACCTCAGAGGTGAAGATACTGACTCTCTAGCATCTGCAGTCCTCACTTTTGCCAACATTAAGAGAATGGGACATTGGTGTACAGGACATTGGTGACTTTTAGAATTCTGCATACAATTCTGGTCATCTTGCTATGTTAAACTTGAGAGGGTGCAGAAAAGATTTACAAGGATGTTGCCAGGACTGGAGGGCTTGAATTATAGGGAGAGGCTGAATAGGGTGGGGCTATTTGCCCTGGAACGATGGAAGCCGAGAGGGTGACCTTATACAAGTTTATAAAATCATGAGGGGCATGGAGAGGGTGAATAGCTAAAAATCCTTGCCCAGGGAAGGGGAGTCCAAAATGAGAGGGCATAGACTTAAGGCAAGAAGGGAAAGATTTTGAAAAGGACCTGAGGGGTAACTTTCTCATACGTGTATGAACGAGCTGCCAGAGGAAGTGGAGGAGGTGAGTACAATTACAACATTTAAAAGGCATCTGGATGGATATATAAATAGGAAAGGTTTAAGAGGGATGTGAGCCAAATTCTGGCAAATGGACGAGAGGTTGGATTGGGATGTCTGGTGGATGCGGACGAATTGGACCGAAGGGTCTGGTTCTATGCTGTATAATTCCATGACTCTATAACTACAGGTTTCAAACAAATTGAATGGACAGGAGTGTAAGTACCATCTATACAATGTCTTCCTGTAAGACCATGGAGATACATTATCATGCTTGACAACATTTGTGATTTTTCTCCATTCACTTCTCTCTTTCATCTGTCCATATTCGCCCTGTCATTCACTGCGCTACTAATTATCCTGGAAGCTAGGGCATGAACTAAGACTGCACATCAATGATACATAAATCTCAAATCTTCATCCTAAACATGGAAGATTTTTTGCTTCAATTTTTCAACTCAGAAGGCCCTTACCATCCTAGAGATGGTAATACAGGCAAGAAGCAATTTCCTGATGACATTCTGAATGCCAGTCGGGAGGTACACTGGCTGGGTTTGCCCTTTGATATAAACACTGCTCTGGGACAGTGTCAATGAAGAAAGCACAAGTTAGTCAGTGATCTTCCCACAGTGGACACTATCGTGGATTACCTATGGAGATTCAAAGGAAGAAGCCATCAGAAGCCACGATTGGCATCCAATGCAGTGAGACTGTGAAAGCGTGTCAGATGAACCTGAAGCTGAAGAGGAAGAAATGCAATTGAAAATGACTGAAATGGGTCATTGTCCATGTAGCACCATGGTCCTAGAGGAACGCTGTCTCCTTTTTACTGTATCAGTTGTATATAGTAGAAATGACAAATTAGATTAGATTAGACTAGATTCCCTACAGTGTGGCTACAAGCCCTTCGGCCCAACCAGTCCACACCGACCCTCTGAATAGCAACCCATCCAGACCCTTAGCTCCTCTTGACTCTTTATTCTGCAGAAATTAAGAGAGGTGAAAACAGTGCAACAATTTGTTGGATTTTTGCTTTGCACCCTCAGTAAGGTTAGAGAACCTCTCCACAAGCTTCACTGCAAAGGGTACGGAGTGACATTGGAGCAGAGGGCAAGAAGCCACTTTGATTCGCATCAAACAACTAGTGACACGGCAAGGGCTGAGTTACTACAATGGCAGTGATGAAGTCACCCTGCAGCGTGATGCCAGTGAGACAGGGCTTGGAGAAATCCTCATGTAACGAGGAGAACTTGTTTCATTTGCCTTCAGGGCATTCCTGCAAACTGAATTACATTCTCTCAAGCCACTGAATCTAAGAAAGAGCAGGTGCCAGCAGCACAGGCAATACAACTTGCATATACACCAATAAAAGATCCAAACACTTTAAAGACTATGAATTATATTCCTGTGTTGAGACACATAAAATGGGACAGATTAAAACAAATGAACAGTTTTTGTTCGTAAGGGAGGATTTCTTTATATGTCATGTATATTGGGTACTCTGCAGTTTCAAATTATAGTTCATGTCTTTTAAGAAGGTCATTTGGAGAAAAGTATTTACACACTGTACAGTGACGAGCAGTGGCCATGTAACCTGAGTTTAGAGAAAGATGTATTGCATATGGAACATGAAGTTTCTTGACATTTCGCAGCAGAGTCCAGATGTCACTGCGAACAATTAGCACTTGTTCAAAAGCAGAAAGTGCATTGGTTTCATTACATAGAACATAGAACATAGAAAAATACAGTGCAGTACAGGCCCTTCGGCCCTCGATGTTGCGCTGATCCAAGCCCACCTAACCTACACTATCCCACTTTCCTCCATATGCCTATCCAATGCCTGTTTAAATGCCCATAAAGAGGGAGAGTCCACCACTGTTACTGGCAGGGCATTCCATGAACTCACGACTCGCTGAGTAAAGAATCTACCCCTAACATTAGTCCTATACCTACCACCCCTTAATTTAAAACTATGCCCCCTTGTAATATCAGACTCCATACGTGGAAAAAGGTTCTCATGGTCAACCCTATCTAAACCCCTAATCATCTTGTACACCTCTATCACGTCACCCCTAAACCTTCTTTTCTCCAATGAAAACAGCCCCATGTGCCTCAGCCTTTCCTCATACGATCTTCCTACCATACCAGGCAACATCCTGGTAAACCTCCTCTGCACCCGTTCCAGTGCCTCCACATCCTTCCTATAGTATGGCGACCAAAACTGCACACAATACTCCAGATGCGGCCGTACCAGAGTCTTATGCAACTGCAACATGACCTCAGGACTCTGGAACTCAATTCCTCTACCAATAAAAGCCAGTACACCATATGCCTTCTTCATAGCCCTATTTACCTGGGTGGCAACTTTCAGAGATCTGTGTACATGGACACCAAGATCCCTCTGCTCATTCACACTACCAAGTATCCGACCATTAGCCCAGTACTCCATCTTCTTGTTACTCTTACCAAAGTGAATCACTTCACACTTAGCGACATTGAACTCCATTTGCCACCTTTCTGCCCAGCTCTGCAGCTTATCTATATCCCGCTGTAACCTGCCACGTCCTTCCTCACTGTCAACAACTCCACCGACTTTTGTATCATCCAAAAACTTGCTCACCCAACCTTCTAGCCCCTCCTCCAGGTCATTTATAAAAATGACAAACAGCAATGGTCCCAAAACAGATCCTTGCGGATCACTGCTGGTAACTGCACTCCAAGATGAACCTTTACCATCAACTACGACCCTCTGTCTTCTTCCAGCCAGCCAATTCCTAATCCAAACCTCCAACTCCCCCTCAATGCCATACCTCCGTATTTTTTGCAGAAGCCTACCAAAAATTGGGGCAGATAGAGCAGTTACTGCCGTGACTCAGATTCGAACCGAGGTTGCTACGGCCACAATGCAGAGTACTAACCACTATACGATCACAGCATCCCACAGACGGGCACAAAACAAAACCTATTGTATCCAGTGCAATGTGATGCAATATCTCACCAGGCTACCCTAGTTAAATATGTTCCCATAAAGTTAAAGAAATGTGACTTTTGCCATCAAACTCTTGAGAGTGCTAATGGCCATAAATATGTAAACAAAAACTGAACATAAAAAGACTACTACCTATTTAGTGATCATTGATAAACACTAGTTAGTTTAAAAAATAAACGCTGACCATTCATATATTAATAAAGGACAGAGATTGCATATCAAGCAATTATCAGAAAGAAATTGAATCATTAAGTTCAAAATTATTTTCCATGAATATTCAAACACAAGTAAACACTTCAAATTATATAAACTCTCACATATGTTTCGGATGATTTTGGCTTTAAGTCAAAGCTTTGACCAAAAAGTTCAGTCGAGTGCTCAAATGCCTTATTAATAATAGAGTACTGTTCTGTCAGAGGTACCCTTTTTCAGACAAGGCATTAAACGAAGATACTATTTGGCCTTTTAAAGCATCGTTTCAAGAAGACCCATGGAATTAACTCTAATGACATGACTGAAATTATTATTATCACATTGCTGTTTATGGGCGTGCAAATTGACAGGTGCATGTCCTATATTCCAACAATAACCACACCCCCAAAGTACTACACTCACTTTGAAGTGGAGGAACTGGTGATGGACTGGGGTGGGCAAAGTTAAAAATTACACAACCTTACGTTATCTCCAGAATGTGACTTAAAAAAATGTTCTGGGATATATATATTAATGAACCGAGACCTGCAACCCATTTTAAAAGGTGAAGGACTCAATAGCAATCCAGGTTTGTTTAATATATCATATTCCTGTAAAGCGTATGCTCGAAATGTTGATTCTCCTGCTCCTGGGATGCTGCCTGACAGGCTGTGCTTTTCCAGCACCATACTGTTCTACACTGACATCATGTCAGTTGCATGACACTGTAATCTTTTGCTATAAATTCTGTGTCTTATGGTCCTGCTCTACAGCTGCCTGATGAAGGAGCAGCGCTCCGAAAACTAGTGCTTCTGAACAAACCTGTTAGACTATAACCTGCTGTTATGTGATTTTTAACTCGCTTTGAATCACTTTGGCACATCGGAGGTCGTGGAAGGCACCATAGCAATGCAAGTCTTCAATGTGACAAGTGGCAAGCAATTGTTGCACGAATCGAAATGAGCTTACGCGGCCCGCTGAATGCATCGGTATAGAAAGCTGCAATCATTAATTTGCCGCCTGTCGGTCGAGCGATCGTGACAGAAAGTTGCAATCACTCAGTGACTGAAAGTTGCAATGAGGAGGGGAACTGAGGAGCAGCAAGTGAGTGTTCGCGGTGGGTGACACGAGTACAAGGCAGGGCAGCCAGGGAGTGACAGCACCACGCGGCTCCAAGCATTACTAGCGGGGGGAATAAAGCAGCGAGGAAAGAAAGGAAAAGACTGCAACAAAGTTACGCACGTACCTGAAGAGTTACTGTATCTTTTATTTGTTACTTTGAAGCCCATCGGGCGCTGCAAAACAAAGTATCAATTTGACTGCTTCCCTCCTCCGGCGGTAGCTTCCTGACCAATCAGCGCACGGCCTGTACGTCTCCACCCCCTTCCTTTTCTGAACCTGCCCACCCAGCAAACTGGTGACGTCACGCACCAGCGCAACATTCTGTGACGTAACTCGCAGGTTCGGCGGACCGCTGTGAGGTCGGGCGAAGAACGGATGTGGACGTGGACGAGGAGGCGGGGCTGGTGATGGTCACATGGTCTTGAGGACAGCGTGATGACGCATAGCCCGTGCGTCATTGCGTCCTGACGTCGCCGCCCCTAGTTACCCCGTCGCTCTGAGGAGGACAAGATGGTGAGTGAGGGGCGAACCGGGCGGGGAGGGGGTGAAAGGCCGGCCGCGTTTCTCTCCGGGTTGGAGCGGGGTGTTTGTTTAGTTGCCCCTCTCCCTCTCCCTCTCCCTCTCCCTCTCCCTCTCCGAGGCCTGGGGCCCTGGCTCCTGGCCCTGAAGTGAGCGGTTGCTGTGACGCCATGGCCGGCCGAGCTCAGGCTGCGGGGGGAGAGAGTGTGTGGAGCTAGGCCCAGGCCCAGGGATTAGCGGCGAGGGAGAGAGAGAGACAGGGGGCCTCGTAATCCCACACCGCCCGCTCCACAGGCCTCGCTCCCTCCTGCACCCCTCTGGTTTTTTTGCTGGAGCGGTGTTGGTGGCGGGAGCCCCGAGCTCCAGTGTTGGGGGGGCGGGGAGTTTTTAAAGTCTGGGAATGATCGCTCACTCACACCCCCCTCCACCAGCACTCAGTGTTCTCCCCTGAACACCCCCCACCCTGCAGACCCCGCTGTGTGTGCTCCATCTGTGTTCCCCCACCGTGCAACGCCGCCTTGTTTTCTTCCCATTTGTCTCCACACGCCAGTTAGAATAGTGAATTACAACTAAATTCCTCCAGTTAGGTTTGTCAACCACTTCAAAAAGTGTGGTGCTGGTAAAGCACAGACGGTCTGGCAGCATCCGAGGAGCAGGAGAGTCGATGTTTCAAGTATAAGCGCTTCAGCCACACCACACTTTTTGATTCTGATCTGCAGTCCTCACTTTCTCCATATCAGCTCATTCAGAGCTATGATCTTTTATTTTCTTCAAGATATGCGAACCTAATGTGATCCTCATTGCTCTTCCTGGGTTGAATAAATGGGTAGGGTCATGATTCAATGAGTAAAAAATGAGGTCTGCAGATGCTGGAGATCACAGTTGAAAATGTGTTGCTAGTTAAAGCACAGCAGGTCAGGCAGCATCCAAGGAACAGGAAATTCGACGTTTCGGGCATAAGCCTTTCATCAGGAATGAAAAAGTTTTTCATTCCTGATGAAAGGCTTATGCCCGAAACGTCGAATTTCCTGTTCCTTGGATGCTGCCTGACCTGCTGTGCTTTAACCAGCAACACATTTTCAACTCACTCATGATTCAATGAGTTTGTTGTTTTTATTTGATTAATTTTCTGGTCATGTTCTCCTTTTAATTATTAAAGATTTGCAGTTATATTTTAGGTTATTACATTTTAATATGCTATACAATTACTTATTTTTGTGTTTGTCTTAATATATAGTCATATGAAACATCTAGTTTGTTCACAGAATGTGCCCACAAATATCAACATGGTGATTTTGTTTAATTTTAGGTGGTTTGATTTGAGGGGGAATATTTGGTCATAATACTAGAATAACTTATTTGCAACTCTTGGAGCTGAGACACTGTCGGAGGTTTAATGACTCATCAAAAGGACTGTAATTACTTTGTATCCTAGATTATTCTAAAGTAAACTTTACAGAGTCACGGTGCAATTTTAAAGTGAGATCTAATGATTGTAAGTTGTTGTTTTTAAAAATAATTACTTATAAAGTTCTCAATATGACACAACCAAATACGGCACCTCTGAATTAACAGGATGGTAGTTGAAAACAAACGGAGTAAGACAGCTGTTAAATCAGTGGTATCATATTGACACAAAGAAATAGGGCACCTCAGAATCTGTAGGATGGTGATTTTTTTTTAAAAAACTGAGTAAGACAGCTGTTAAATCAATGGTATTATTCAGAAGTAAACTGACTGAGCTTAGGCATGAAACATCAATTCTTCTGCTCCTTGGATGCTGCCTGACCAGCTGTGCTTTTCCAGCACTGCACTCTGATTCTGATTCAACAAAGAGTACAGAAAATAATTGCTGGGCTACAAGGAGAGGACACTGGAGTGGGACCAGCTGAGTTGCACTTCCAGAGACCTATGTGGTGAACCACCTGACCGTTTCTATGTTGTAACTATTCCAAAAGTGTGTATGGTCTGAAATCTTTTCAGGTAACTGTTACCTGAGAATTAGCCTTTGTCTTTTCTCCTCGGATCCCTAAAACTGAATTTAGTGTTGTTGCTGAACTGTGGTAGCTAATTAATTCTCTGTTCCTATATTATCTTTATTTCCAGCTTATAATTATCAAGCTTGCATTTAGAATTCTCAAATTCTTTGCCTGTTGGTGGTGAATTGATTAAGAAAATAAGTTGTTCCCTCTGAAATAGTGTAAAATTAGCTGTTGAGGTCTACAGTATGGAAAAAAGGCTTTTTGGCCCCTAAAATCTGCATTGGTCAAAAACAAACACCTAATTATTCCAATCTTATTTTCCGGCACTTGATCAATGATCTTGAAAGACTTAGCATCACAAACGCATATCCAAATGCTTAAATGTTATGATGGTTTCTGACTCTATCTCCCCTAAGGACAGAGTTCCAGATTCCTTCCGAGTGGCAAGGAAGGTTTCCTCACATCCCCTGTAAATATCCTGTTCCTTACTTTTAATCTCTGCCCCCTGTCATTAATCTCTCCACCAAAGGAAAAAGTTCTGTCTGTAAAAAATATTTATGCCAACAATTTTTATACATCTCAATCACAGCTGCCTCTCCTCATCTCTGTTCCAAGGAAAACAACCCTTCTTTATTCAATCCCTTTTCGTAGCTAAAACTCTCCAACCCAGGTATCGTCCTGGTAAATCTCTTTTCCCCCACCCGCATCCCCAAACCTTCCCTAGCGCTGTCACATCCCTCTTACAATGTGAATTCCAGAACTGTGTAAAATACGCTCACTTTGGTCTAACCAACTTTTTATATATTTCCAGCATAATCTCACTGCTTTTACAATCCATGATTCAGCTAATAAAGGCAAGTGTTCCACATACCTTCTCAACTATTGATGCACCTGTTCTGATACCTTAAGGAACCCATGGACATGTATGGAAAGGTCCCTCTGATACTGTGCTTTCTTTGTGGACTCCCACAAATTGTTAAGTAAAAAATGAGGTCTGCAGATGCTGGAGATCACAGCTGCAAATGTGTTGCTGGTCAAAGCACAGCAGGCCAGGCAGCATCTCAGGAATAGAGAATTCGACGTTTCGAGCATAAGCCCTTCATCAGGAATTCATCCCACAAATTGTTAGTCCTGCCCAAGTACATCACCTCACATCTAAATTAAATTCCATTTGCCATTGATCAGACCATCTGACCAGCCTGTCTATGTCCTTCTGTGATCTCCGGTTGTCTCGATGTTTATCACCTCACCAATTTTCATATAATCTGCAAGCTTGCTAATTAGTCCTCTTGCATTCAAGCCTCGATCGTTTATATGTATGACAAACATCAAGTGGCCAAGCACTGATCACTGCAGAACTCCACTGGACATCTACTTCCAGTCACATAAATACCCCTCTACCTGCCACTCAACTAATTCTGGATCCAACTTCCAAATTTCCTTGGATCCCTTGGCCTATTTCTTTTTGTTATCTGTCTCCCATTCAGGACCTTACCAAAAGCCTTGCTTGAATCCAAGTAAACTAAAGCAAATACGTTGCCCTCAAGTACACAACTAGACACCAAGTCAAAAATTCTTCAAGCTGGTCATGCAAGACCTCCCTTTAACAAAACCATGCTGATTGCTCCTGATTAAATCTCGCCTCTCTAAACTTAGGTTAATTCTGTCCTTCAGAATAGCTTCCAGCAATTTCCCCGCCACTAAGGGTAGACTGATTTATTTAAGCAGGATTACTCAGGGTAAGCATAGGAAGGATGTTAATGACTGGAACCAGTGATTTAAAGTTTAAGGATACAAATGTAAACAAGTGAGATTAAAAACTTTTTCACCCAGAGAGTGGTGATCTGTGGAATTCTATGCCACAGAAACGTTAGAGGCAAAAACATTAAATGGTTTCAAGAAGCATTGTGATGTAATTTCTAGGGCTAAATGGACCAACTGGTATGGGAAAAGATAGGGAGCAGATACTGGTTGGGTGATCAGCTATGATCACATTGAATCAGAGAGCAGACTCAAAAGGTTGAATGGCCTAATCCCCATTCTCTGTTTCTCTGCCAATTGTAGTAGTGGCTGTATTTGAATTTTATATTAATTAGTTTTCACTGGGGGAGAAATTGGACTGTATGGTAACAAGCATCCTGCTGTAGAGAAGTATTTTTAACAGTGATCATCCTTAAAATGTTGAAGAGATATGGAATTGCAGCAAGTATCTTTTATAGGATAGGAATTTGAAAGATGAGCTGTTATGAAACGATTAGGATATCACCGTATTCTGCACAATACATTATCCTGCAGCCGGGGTGGAATGATGGTGGGGGTGCTTCACATTGCGATTATTCAATGTCATGGTGCTTTCTCAGTGGGGTTAATTTGGATTTCCAGGATTATGTCCCAGCACTGGTAAAAGATTGGCAATGTAAATCCTGTAAGGTGATTTGTGATATGATGGTGTTCTTATGGCATGATTGCATTTATTGACACACTTATCAATTTCTCAGTTTCAAACATCTAGCAATAGTCAGAGGCTCATTTGAAATGGGTTATTTTCCCAATTCTGTACAACTGTCTCCAGAATCTCCTGACTATCTTTGGTTCCTCCTATTTTATCTGCATGCTGCTGTTCAGTGACATCATCTAAAACACTGCCAAGTTCCATGTGTTTGCTGACAGTGTGCAAAATACCTCGCTATCACCTCTCCCAATTCTGCTACAGCCGCTAAGCTTTTCATCTTGCACTCAGGTTGATTGAGGGCATTGCCCTGAGAAATAAACCAGAGAATGGCTTTGACCTAGTTTATTGAGTTGAAACAGTGTGTGCACATGTTCTTTTTGTTTGCAAAGAGCAGAGCACTGTGCATTAATATATATTTAATATATACAGTTTTAGGTACATATAAGTGCGCCACATTAGAAGCTCAAACTACAATTATAAATTGGTTGTCAGTATAATTCCTTGTATTATCCATTAGCCTTATCCAACTAACATTGTCCAATTACAAAATTACATCTAGAGTTGCAAGATTTGTAAGTGCAGGCTGGTTGCAAATGTTCAGTACTTTGCTTGTTGTGAATAACCAAAGTGATCTGCTTTTTGAGAGGTTTAGGGACATATGGTCTAATATCTCATGTCACTCTGACACAAATTCATACACCATATTACTCACTTCAATGAGAAATAAAATGTCTTTGAAAGCAACGTGTTAGTGATAAACACCACGACAATCCAAGGTAGTCTAAACTAGACTAGGTACTTCTCAAGACCAAGAGTAGCCACCAAAACTAACATCAGTTTCCAAGTTCTGTACCACCTGATGACTAACCTTTTGTTAGGTGATGAGATAATCAAAGTGACCTTGTTCTCGCCAATCGACATGTCACAGACATGCTTCTGGGAAGCAGTGTGACACTATCCTATTGATTTAGATTTATCTGGTGATAGATCTGATAGCGTCCTGGATTGGTATTCTTCTTTTATAATTTCCATTATAATAACCGCTTGGTTCCAGATTTCAGCACAATCTTAATTCAGACTTGAGCACTGGAGCTGAATGCCAGAGGGATGGGTAGAAAGGTGCCTTTGATAAGGCAGACATCACTAGGAATGTTACTAATAGTACAATTTGAATTTCATATTTATATTTAAGTGAGCATGTTATTTAAAATAATTGGCTCCAATAAAACATTTTAATGTTTGACCAATGGAGCCAAAGGTACAGTGATTGAAACTAGATTCCCTGTTGCAAGAACATGTTGCTGTCTTTAGCTGAACAGTTCATGTTGGTGATGCTAGAAAGATTTAAGCTCACGAGTGAAATGTAGAGCGATGGATGAACGCTAATGTTGAATCTACTGTTTACTTATTTTCTGTAGGGTCAATTGTTTGCAGAGAATTGCAGGAAATATTGCTTGTTTATATAAATTTAAAGAAAGCAATTTAGATGTCTAAACTTGAAGATTGTTTATAGCTTGCTGCAATGTTGAAGGATTCAGAGACACTGGAATAATGTCAGGCACAGTTTAGTTCAGATAAATGTAGCGTGATGCAGTTTGACTAAAGGAAAGATGTGGAAGATGTTCTTACCAGGGATGTGCTGAAGTTATTGGAACTGGCAAGCGCTTTCAGGTTATTAGTGTTCAGGTCACTGATTCCAACAGTCCACTGTCCTTATGGTACTGACAGCATCTGGCACATGCTTGGTTGTGGTCTGTTCTCTACTTCAAAAGTGATGTAATTGGATAACATTCTTGATAGACTCACATTTAATATTAGAAGTTACAAGCCTTTAGTGGCCTTTGAGTTGTCTTTTATGAGAGAACAAAAGAAAAAGTTGACAGATTAAGATTTGGAAAGAATTTGATAAGTTTAAAGCAAATTATTCTCCTGTGTGGTATTCCATAAAATAATAAAATCAGAATTGGCTGAAATTCCTTCAGCAAAATGGTGCTAAGTATAGGAACAAACTGACAGTTGAACAAGCTCCTGGTAAATAAAAAAAATCTTTTATAAATGGCATCTCAACTAAAAGAATTGGGATAGTAATTTGGCCATTATGCCAGTCTGCCCAATACTGTACCTGAGATACGTAACACAAAATGATAGATTTGTTAATCTGGCTCTGAGTTGCAGAGTTTTACTCTGGATCCTGGTATCAATTCTGTTGTTCTGGGTAGTGAAGGAGGGACACTTTTACAAATGAAATTAGGTGAGACAGCAGATCTTGAAACCAAACTTTTGCAATGATTACCAGTTACCTTTGGTTGTTAAGTAGTTACCATGAGACCAAGTGTTTTGAAGAAGTGTGTCTTGAATGATGTATGGCACACTTAGTGTTTTGTGTAATATACTGTAGATGCAAGAAAGTGAATAATGGGAATTGGGGAGTGGTGCTGCACAGGAATATTTTGAATTTTTCCAATTGCTGCTTTCCTGTGAAAATTTGAAGGGCAAGTCATAACTGCTACTCCTGTGAAATGGATAGATTGAAAAAACGAGAATGGGAAAATGTAAGATCCTTCCCATAAAGATGTGAATGCACCAAAATTAATTTTAATGCTTACAATTGGTTGTGCCAACAAAATTTTTTAAACTAAGAAAGCCATGGATATCAGCTGACCTGGTCATAGTGTGTAGGAAGATTATGTTAAATATACCACACAGGCTATTCATAGAGTCATAGAGATGTACAGCATGGAAACAGCATTTGGTCCAACCTGTCCATGCCGACCATTTATCCCAACCCAATCTAATCCCACCTGCCAGCACCCGGCCCATATCCCTCCAAACCCTTCCTATTCATATACCCATCCAGATGCCTCTGAAATGTTGCAATTGCACCAGCCTCTACCACATCTTCTGGCAGTCATTCCATACACGTACCACCCTCAGCGTGAAAAATTTGCCCCTTAGGTCTCTTTTATATCTTTCCCCTCAACCTAAACCTATGCCCTCTTGTTCTGGACTGCCCGACCCCAGGGAAAAGACTTGTCTACTTATCCTATCCATGCCCCTCATAATTTTGTAAACCTCTATAAGGTCACCCCTCAGCCTCTGACGCTCCAGGGAAAACAGCCTCAGCCTGTACAGCCTCTCCCTGTAGCTCAAATCCTCCAACCCTGCCAACATCCTTGTCAATCCTTTCTGAACCCTTTCAAGTTTCACAACATCTTTCCGATAGGAAGGAGACCAGAATTGCATGCAATATTCCAACAGTGGCCTAACCGATGTCCTGTACAGTCGCAACATGACCTCCCAACTCCTCTACTCAATACTCTAACCAATAAAGGAAAGCATACCAAACGCAGTCTTCACTATCCTATCTACCTGCGACTCCACTTTCAAGGAGCTATGAACCTGCACTCCCAGGTCTGTTTGTTCAGCAACACTCCCTAGGACGTTACCATTAAGTGTATAAGTCCTGCAAAGTTTTGCTTTCCCAAAATGCAGCACCTCGCATTTACCTGAATTAAACTCCATCTGCCACTTCTCAGCCCATTGGCTCATCTGGTCCAGATCCTGTTGTAATCTGAGGTAACTCTCTTCACTGTCCACTACACCTCCAATTTTGGTATCATCAGCAAATTTATTAACTTTAACTCTTATGCTCGCATCCAAATCATTTACGTAAATGACAATAAGTAGAGGACACAGCACCAATCCTTTTGGCACTCCATTGGTCACAGGCCTCCAGTTTGAAAAACAACCCTCCACCACCACCCTCTATCTTCTACCTTTGAGCCAGTTCTGTATCTAAATGGCTAGTTCTCCCTGTAATCTGTGAGATCTAACCTTGCTAATCAGTCTCCCGTGGGGAACCTTGTCGAACACCTTACTGAAGTCCATATAGATCACATCTACTGCTCTGCCCTCATCAATCTTCTTTGTTACTTCAACAAACTCAATCAAGTTTGTGAGACATGATTTCCCATGCACAAAGCCATGTTGACTTTCCCTAATCAGTCCTTGCCTTTCCAAATACATGTACATCCTGTCCCTCAGGATTCCCTCCAACAACTTACCCACCACTGAGGTCAGGCTCACTAAAGTTCCCTGGCTTGTATTTACCGCCCTTCTTAAACAGTGGCACCACGTTTGCCAACCTCCAGTCTTCCGGCACCTCATCTGTGACTATCGATGACACAAATATCTCAGCAAGAGGCCCAGCAATTACTTCTCTAGCTTCCCACAGAGTTCTCGGGTACCCTTGATCAAGTCCTGGGGATTTATCCACCTTTAACCGTTTCAAGACATCCAGCACTTCCTCCTCTGTGATCTGGACATTTTGCAAGATGTCACCACCTATTTTCCTACAGTCTATATCTTCCATATCCTTTTCCATAGTAAAATACTGATGCAAAATATTCATTTAGTATCTCCCTCATTTTTTGTGGCTTCACACAAAGGCCGCCTTGTTGATCTTTGAGGGACCCTAGTCTCTCTCTAGTTACCCTTTTGTCCTTAATATATTTGTAAAAACCCTTAGCTTTGGCAAATTGGATTCTCCTTAATTCTATCTCATGTCCCCTTTTTGTCGTCCTGATTTCCCTTTTTAGTATACTCCTACTTCCTTTATACTCTTCTGAGGATTCACTCGATTTATCCTGTCTATACCTGACATATGCTTCCTTCTTTTTCTTAACCAAACCCTCAATTTCCTTAGTTATCCAGCATTCCCTGTACCTACCAGCCTTCCCTTTCACCATGACAGGAATATACTTCAGCCTAATCAGTTAAAAAGCTATTACTTCCAAATAAACCTGTTGGACTATAATCTAGTGTTGTGTGATTTATAACTTTGTTCACCCCAGTTCAGTACCAACACCTCCATATCAAGCCTAATCAGTGTCAGTTTATGCTCCACTCAAACTGCCTTCCATATTTCCTCATCAAACTCTACCATTCATAATTCTCTATTCTCCCTTGTGATTGACTAGCTTTCACTGACCATTTCTATACTATTCATCTCAACTGCTCCCTGTAATTGTTCTCACGACCCTTTATCAACAGTTTTAAACTTAATTACATAATGTAAATCAGAAAATAGCAATGCTGAACTTTAGCTGTAGAAACTTGACTATTTGAGTGGCAGGAAAAAGTGGGGAGATGAGGTATCTGTGGAAAAATGAGTTAGAGTAGGAGACTCTGGAATTAATCTTAATTTTTAAGGGAAAGTGCAGCGACATTTGGCAGCTTAGTAATTAGCATAATTCCATCCCCTGTTGGAGCATGCATGCATACATAGACACACTGTTATTTGGATAATTTTCCTACTAGCGTTTGATAAATTTCACACTGTGTACCAAGTTTTAAAATCGAGAATCTTGTTTATATTCTTCTCAACACCTAGATTTGTAGGTCACTAGTGTAAAACCCAGAAAGCTGTCTTTTATGTGTGGCTAAAGATGACTTTTTCTTCTTCTTAGGGTCTCCTCTCAATCTTGCGTAAGTTGAAGAGTGCTCCTGATCAGGAGGTTAGAATTCTCCTTTTGGGTTTGGACAATGCAGGGAAAACGACATTACTTAAACAGCTAGCTTCAGAAGACATCAGTCACATCACACCCACGCAGGTAATATTTGTCATAAGTGGTAATTTCAAGGTTTTTTTAAAATTGTAAATAGTTCTGTGTATTTGCATGTTGCGATGGGTTAGACTCTGATTTTCATCTGAGATTGGAATTAGATTTCAGCCCAAATTAATGAGAAGAAAATCCCATCTGTCTGCTAGGTGGAACGGTCATATGTGTAATCAGTTTTGGCTACCTCGATCAATTTCTACAGGAATAGGTTTAAAGCAGGAAATTGCCATTCTACCACTGAATTAGGGGCAATCCCACTAGGGAGGCCATGGATGGCAGGTGTTGAAATTAATAATTTGAATCTGAGGAAGTGCCTAAGTGTAAAAAGTGAGGTCTGCAGATGCTGGAGATCACAGCTGCAAATGTGTTGCTGGTCAAAGCACAGCAGGCCAGGCAGCATCTCAGGAATAGAGAATTCGACGTTTCGAGCATAAGCCCTTCATCAGGAAGGCCTGATGAAGGGCTTATGCTCGAAACGTCGAATTCTCTATTCCTGAGATGCTGCCTGGCCTGCTGTGCTTTGACCAGCAACACATTTGCAGAAGTGCCTAAGTGGTCTAGGCGTATACAGAATATAGAGAGTTTTAGTTGAGATCTAACCATGTTTACTCATCCTTAGGATGGAAAACATTGACAAATGTTTCCAAAAAAGAAAATATTGTTTTCCTTAGCCTTAATGTGTGCGATATCTTTTAGAAAGATATCAAGATATGTAATTTGAAGGGAATGTATCTGTCGTGTAAATGCAGCTTTAAGTGCTACTGACCTCTATACAGTACTTAAATATTCAAAAGTATGTGACACCTTTGTGGTCAAGAAAAAGACACCTGAGGCTGCAGAAATTATTGGATTTGGTTTGCTTCTTAAGTTTTCCCCTATGACATGTTTATGATGTTGGCTGTGCCTGGAACCACCAGAACAATTCTCTGGGCATCATTAGATAATGGTTAATGTTTCCTCTAGGCTGCACATACTTATCAGCGTTACTGGAAGCCAATCTGCATATGGACCTCAGAGGTCTGAGCAGTGGGGGAAAAAAAATCGCAAGGAATGTTGACAAAGGTGTCTACATGGTTGATTAATTTGTCCTGGATTGACTGCCACTTATCTTGACTTTCTGCTTGTCAATTCTGAGATGAAATTTTAATATTAAAGTTGGTGTTGCACAGTATTTCAATTAAGGTGCTGTCTCATTTGAATAAAGAGAAATGCATATTCCCTTGCTCACCCGTTTGCCTTGTACCCTGTCCGCACTGCTTCTGCTGAGCAATATTGCTGTTTCATATTAGATACCATTGAAGAAGCTGAAAATAATTGACTGACACTGTTGAGATGTGATTTACTCCATGGATCCCACTGATATTTGTAGGTGTACTCAAAAGACCTTTTGTTTCATCTGTAGTTGAAGCAGCAAGCCTGGCTGACTATTGTTTTGTTTTAAAGCAGTTAGTAACCACTCAGATTATTTAAAGGATATGACTAGCAATTAAAACCAGTATTTTACACACAATGACTTAGTTAGATTTGGAGATCTGATTATTTTAGAAGCTTACAATTTAATTTTTTTTAAACCAAACCTCCATTTTATTTTAATTCAGTTGCACATAAAGCCACAAGTTGTCTTTAAGCCAAATGCTACATTATGTCAACTGCATGTGATAAACATTTCTTTTGCAAATCCTATTGTAATTCTAAGATGTGCATCCATACTGTGGTGGTTTTTGTAAAATGAGGTGGATCCTATATGGTCCTCAGAAATGAAGGATGCTTTCACAGACCCTACAGTGCTATTCCTTAAATATGTTTGCTGTGGTGAACTCTAGAAGTGTATCATGGGAGAAAAGAATTAAATAGTTATTCTTTTAAGTGATGGATTGCTCAATTTTTTTTCTCATCGTGATCATTTAAATGCTTACCTTTAAGTCTTTGGGTTTTGTTTACAGTTGTGTGATACCAAACCTGTTTGGGTTTTACTCAGACCTTTTTTTTTACTTTGGTGCCATTTGACCTTTTGCTGTATTCCTTCTTTGTACCCACAAGTTCACCAGGACACACTTTCCTTTCCCCATCTTCTGGCAGTTCAAATTGGTCATCCTCTCCCCTTCCACTCTTGTTCAAGCCCTTTATGTTACAGCTGTTCCCCAATTCTGTTGGCAAATTCTTATCTTGGTCGAGCTGGCCCTTCTAAGCACTGCCATCACATGCTGCTGCTTCAAGTGAATCAATGCACATTGCATAAATAGAAATGCCTAATGTGGGAAGTCCTGCCACAGTGTGCAGCAGTGGAAGAGCAGGAACAACGTGTACTGGAATTAACAGCAGTGATAAGAAGAGTGTGGATGCATGTTGAGGATAGGACCACGTAGCCTCTTCACAGGCTGAACCTAGAACATGGGTTGTAATTTGGAAAGCCCTTTTTAATAGGTTCCCAATAGTGGCTGAATTCGTACGTTTTCATATTGTATATTCTTATCAATTAATATGCATTCTGGTAATCAGTTTTGCAATTTTAAAATGGAACATGCCTATAATCTGTGTAGCAATTATTCCACTATTGAAGATGGTGGAAAGATTGGTATGTTTTAAACACGAACATTGTACTGAGATTCTTTGGTGTAATGAAAATTGTTTGCAAGCCAATTGGGGGAATATCCTTTAGTCATTGTATTAGGTGGATAATTACCTAGCCCTTCACTACAACAATGATTAATCTCCAACCTCAGATGAATTATGCATTGTATTCAACTCCCTTAATCCTACAGAAGCCATACAAAATGACCTCATTTAAGGTGGCACAGCATGTTTATGCCCTAAATTTCTGAGTAAGTAATGTCCCTCATAATTTGTATTATTCCCAACTATTTACTGCAGAGATTAGAATAAAGAGAATGTATGTAGAACAATGGAATCAGTTTATGTTGTAATAAGATGTGTTCAACTTTGAGTACGTTATGATTTATTCTACAAATAGAATGTTGAACCTCTTCACTCTGTCTATGCTAAATCTTTAGAAAGATATTAAATATTATTTAAATATAAATTTTACATCGGTTGACAAGTTTGAGGATTTCCGCTCATATTACTGAATCCCTGAGTTGACAGCTCTTGATTATGACAGGATTGGCATGGAACGTAAAAATGTTGTCTAAAAGAAGGTCAGTAAAGTTACTAGTGTTTTTTGAGCTCTGATATGATTTTTAAAATAAATAAATTATGAATACTGAATGTTTCTTTCAAAAGCTGATGTTTTAATTGAATGTATTCTTCTATTATTTCCATCCCCCTAACGCCATTCCCCTATATCCATTCTTCTTCCTACTTATGGCTGAAATTCTTATCCAGATCGATGGACATGTCAGTTCATATTCTCTGCTAACCTTCCATCTCCTTAAACTTTAGATAACCCAAAACTCTGTAGTGGGTATCTTGTTCTACATCATATCCTTTTTTTTTACCCCATTTATTGACTCCGGCACACCTAATGCTGTAAATTTTAACTGCTTGTCTGCTATTTAAATTCCTCTGTAATCGTGTTCTGTCCTACATCCAATATCTTTCGGTGCTACAATTTCTCTCACTCCGGCCTTCAGAGCACTTTCTCTTTTTTGAGGTGGTTTGAATTTCAACAAAAATGCCTGATGTAGGACTTAGCTTTGTGATGATGACTGCAGTTACTAATCGACTGTTGATTTGTTTGTAATTAATTTAGATTCATTGTAAACTTGCACTGGCGCTAACTTCATAAAATAAGTTCCTTTCTTATCTTCCCAGGGATTTAATATTAAAAGTGTGCAATCTCAAGGTTTCAAATTAAATGTGTGGGATATTGGAGGACAGAGAAAGATAAGGCCGTATTGGAGAAACTACTTTGAAAATACTGATGTGCTTGTGAGTATTTGCATGTTTACTCATGTTCTCTTCTGTATTCAACCTTATTGTCTGTTGACTTTTACCAGTATTGGTAAACTGGTTCTCTCTGTCATTAAAATTCCTCTTTTAATGTAAACAAAATGTAACCAAGATTTGATAGAATTTTAATTTATTAGTCTCAAATGTTGAAAATGTGTTGCTGGAAAAGCGCAGCAGGTTTCCCGAAACATCGATTCTCCTGCTCCTTGGATGCTGCCTGACCTGCTGCGCTTTTCCAGCAACACATTTTCAGCTCTGATCTCCAGCATCTGCAGTCCTCACTTTCTCCTAGTATCAAATGTTGTTGGCTTATCATTAATGCAGAGGATAGATTGGTCATGTCAATGCTCCCTAGTTTCAAGTACAGCAATTGGTAGCCCACAAACCCACCAACACACTAAAACAGCAGCTAATGAACTTGATGAACCGTAAATAGACAATAAGCAAAACTAATGTCATTTACAAAATTCCTGAAGAAGGGCTTATGCCCGAAACGTCGATTCTCCTGCTCCTTGGATGCTGCCTGACCTGCTGCGCTTTTCCAGCAACACATTTTTCAGTCATTTACAAAATACCTTGCAAGAACTGTAACAAACACTACACTGGACAAACAGGCAGAAAACTAGCCACCAGGATACATGAACATCAACCAGCCACAAAACGACATGACCCACTCTCTCTAGTATCCTTACATACAGATAAGGAAAGACACCACTTCGACCGGGACAACACATCCATCCTAGGACAAGCCAAACAGAGACACGCACGAGAATTCCTAGAAGCATGGCATTCCAACTGGAACTCTATTAACAAACACATTGACTTGGATCCCATTTACCACCCCCTGAGAAAAATAACAGGAAATGGTATCACCATAGGAAATGATGTCACCACAGGAAATGACATCACCAACCCTAGGAAACTGAAGCATATAAATACAAAGTGGGCAACATCCCCAGTACTTCATTCGGAGGCTCATTGAAGATGTTACCTAGTATGGTGACGAAGTGTCTGAAAACTAACCTTCTGACTCAGCAAACAAGCCTAAATCCACAGCACCTGAGCTTGTAGTTTTTGGGAAAAAAATACGAACTGGTTACAGTGCTTCTCTCTGTAACCCTAAGTCTCAGCATGAGCTGTGGAGCCAATAGGCTGGAGTAATTTTAGGTAAAGAGGGATAAGTTCTATATACCTCCAGCATGACTTCCCTGCTTTTGTAATCTATGCCTTGATTGATAAAGGCAAGTGTTCCATCGCCATCCTACTAACATGCCCTTCTCTCTTCACAGATCTGTCACAAGGACCTGAAAGGCAATTCTTAAATTAATTTTTTTAAAAATGTTTGTAGATTTGTTTCTTTTGTCTGTTCTAAATATATAACTTGATGTTTGTAAGGTAATTGCAAACCATCTTACTGTAACATTGATTCACTGATCCTTGGCTGCATTTTCAGTGTAACTGGTATTGATGCTAGCTATGCCAGACCCTAGTTTTTGAGTTAGAACAACCACAACATTAACTGCCAGATTAAAACAACCTGAATAATTCTTTAAAAACCATGATGCTCTCTAATGATTTCTTTTAGAAAAGGGTAAAGTGTGAAAGTTGTCTTTACAGACTTCCTGTGTCCAACTCAATTTTTGAGGTCAGTCTAATTTCCCACCAAGTATATTGACACCCTTCTGCATTTCTAACTGGTTCATCGGTGAAATATGGATTCAACTGAAAGATATATAATACTACACACGATCAGCTCTAAATTACTTGTGTACAACAGTTGAGAACTAAATGGGTCATGGCTGGTATGTCATTTTTATCCAAATTAGTCCTGTTGTTTATTGCTCAGATGACTGACCTATAGCTAGAATGGCATGTCAGGGGATGTGTTAAGGCCAGAATGCAACTTCATTCATAAACTATTGGCTATTATCATGTAAAGCTAGCAGCTTTAGTTTTCCGATTGGATATGATCAAACTAATCTAAGAACTTTCTTTCGTCAAACTCATCTTGCAGCTTAAAACACCTAAGGCGTTCAAGTTAATGCAGTTAGCATTGCTCACCAATGATGTGTATCAATGTAATAGGAGAGTATCCCAGTTTCAAAGATATATATGTTCTTGTTCTGGAATTAGGAAAGTGTAAAGATCAGTTAGCCTGAAGCAATCTCAATACTTGTGCTGTATTAGGTAGTACCATTAACTGAGTTAGCACACAGTATATTGTTCATTCACCCCAAAATCAGAGGAATCTTTATGCCCCCCTTATATGGTGGGCAGTAAAAGCTAGTGACACCCATATCCAAAGTCATACTGCATTATACAGTATAAAATTGGATTTTTCCACACACATTGATTGCATGTAGAACTGACGCTAATGTAAACTTCATATATGTTTTCAAAATCTCTAATCTCAAAAATACTGACAATGGAGCAAAAAAAATTAGCTCTGTATTGACAGAAGCATGTGAAACATTAACCTTCCATTCTTACCACGAGTACCTGACTTGCTCACTGTTTGCAACATTTTCATTTTTGATTCAGATTCGCAGCACCTGCAATGTTTTTTGCAGGATAAAACTATACTGCTTTGTTCAAACAAAAAGCCAAAAAACTGTGGGTGCTGGAAATTGGAAACAAAAACAGAAGTTGCTGGAAAAGCTCCGTTGATCTGGCAGCATCTGTGAAGAGAAAGCCGAGTTAACATTCCTGGTCTTGTGACCCTTCTTTGGGATTGCTTTGTTCCTATTCTTTATTATGTGGAAATATTTAGACGGGATTATTATTGTTAGGAAGCTAACAATATGTTGTAAATATCTTGCTCGGTTTTCATTGCTGTTATTGTGATCAAGGCAAGAATTATCTCTATTCTAAAGTGGGTAATAAAGCATTTAGTTTTTGCCTGTTTGTAAGCCATTTTAAATAGCTGCATTTTTCTTTAAGTTGTAAAATTCAAGGATTTTTCTTACTGTTTTTGCAATGTATCTTCTCTGACTTTTAAACCAATTGCAATTTTCTTCCAGATCTACGTCATTGACAGTGCAGACCGAAAAAGATTTGAAGAAACGGGGCAGGTGAATAGCATTATTTTTCCTCCCGAAATTTTATATGCACAGCTGTATCAATCCATGATATGGTACAGCATGACTCTGCAGTGCTCCTTTCATTTTACTCTATCTGACCAGCACGACAAAGTACATAGTAAGTAAAAATGAAAGTGGGTACAATAATTAGGGAGTAAGAAATTATTCTTTTTTTGTTATTGATATGCATTTGTATTTTTTCCAGCTGTGAGTGAGTTCTGACATACATATTGCAAAATGTCCTTTTTTTAAACCACCTGCACATTGACTAATCAATTTATCACTTTTCCCAGCATTTCTTCCTTTGGCTTGAAATCGATTTACGCCTGATTCTAAATTAGTGAAGCTTAATGGGTGAAGATTAGTAGAAAGAGTACAGTTAATTCAAGGTTGAGTCTTTAGTTGACTTTTTAGTGTGAGGAGACAGCATATTTAGAACTCAATAAAAAACGAAAGGAAAATCTTCAGGAGATAAGAGATCACAATGGAATGATACTGCATTGGAGGCTAAAAAATCAATTGTTCCTTATGTATATTTAAAATATTAAATGACCCAACTAAGAAGATAATTGCTGTTTCAATTTAGCATTATTTTCCTTCGATAAGAAGATAAAGAACTTTGTAAATTTACCTTGCTTTGTAAATTGAATGGTTTAGGCATTCTTGACTGTAATAATATGCAGTGAAGCCATCCAGGATAAATATGCACCTAAAGTAATGAGGTGAGGTGATGTGTATGAGAGAAAACAAGCATGAAGGCAAACCAAGCAACTCATTTTTATCTCTGAATTCGCTTTTGAAATTGGGTGCTTATTTGCATAGGATTCTTACACTTTAAAATGCTAGTTATGGTCCTGATACTGTAAAGTGTTGTAGGGATAACAAGGTTCAATTGGTGCACTTACTAAATAATTGTCAGAAAACCCCTGACATCTGGGCAATCATGAATGGGTAATAAATGCCAGCCTGGCTAGAGGTGCCTATATCCTGTGAATGAATAAAAAGAACGTTTTTATTTGAATATGTTTTCAGGAACTTGCTGAGCTTCTGGATGAAGAGAAGCTGAGTGGTGTTCCTGTTCTCGTATTTGCCAACAAACAGGACTTGCTTACAGCTGCCCCAGCATCCGAAATAGCTGAGGGATTGAATCTGCACACAATTCGTGACCGTGTTTGGCAAATCCAGTCTTGCTCTGCACTGACAGGAGAAGGTGTGCAGGTATGCTGCTGCAATTCCTTTCTTTTATATCCAGAAAGTATGCAATAATTATGGTGTACATTGTGTATTGTCATCCTTCTTAGATTACACTAACAGGGGTGTGACAATTTCTTGAAAATACTGAGCATGGCTTGGGAGCAGAATATTGAACTGTGTTGTCCTAGAGACACTCAGATTATTTCTACCTACAGAATATTAATCCCAAAGAATGGCAAAATATTAATCAAATGTTTTAGTTTATTTCCTAGAAATCTCCAGTTAACATAGAAACTAGGAGCAGGAGTAGACAATTCAGCCTTTGAGCCTGCTTTGCTGTTCATTGTGATCATAGCTCATCCTCTGTCTCAATATCATATTCCTGCTCTCTCCAAACCCTGTTCATGCCTTTAAAATCTTTTAAAAATATCTATCTTTCTTGAATATATTTAATAATCACATAACACCAGGTTATGACTTAACAGGTTTACCACATATACTCGAGCAATATTTGATCTCATGCAAATGTCAACCCCCTATTGTTGGCCAAAAGATCTGAAATTTTCCATATATCTTGTGTAAAACTTGATCCTAGTTCTTCAAAGGAAACAGTTCAAAATTAATGGGTCAGTGTGCCAACTCCAGCTTTCCAGTCTGCTGGTTGTCCTACTCCACTCCAGGTCTGTCACTTTACTGGCTGTCGCACTGTGCTCTAGGTTTCCAGAATTACTGTTCTTCTTCCGTTTAGAAATCAATTGGGTTTCTAATGATACAGTATGAATTTTGATTGGCATGCATTTTAGCTCCTCAAAAGTGGTATCCATGTGAAAGTCAACTCCATAAATTTAACCTTTAAACAGTAGTCAAAGAAATTAAACTATAACTCAAGTATATATGGTATTTGAATTAACAAGCTTTCATAGTATAGCCCCTTCATCAGGCAATGAGAAAGGGAAACACACAGAATTTATGGACAGTGAGATTAAAAGATCAAATGTGCAAGTACAGTATCAAATCATAAGTCTCTGCAAGTGACCAAGACAGTGTTACAGCGTGTAAGTAAAAGTGGCAATAGCTGTGAAACGATTGAAAGGATGACCTATAATCCAATTAAATGAGTCAGAGAGAAAAGTACAGAAAATTTAAAAATAAGGTGTTGCTGGAGACAAACCAAATGACTAGAATAACACTGAACAGAAACAAGCTACTGAAAAAGCTCAGCAGGTCTGGCAGCTTCTGTGAAGAAGAATCAGAGGAAGGGTCACTGGACCCGAAAGACTAACTCTGATTTCTCTTCACAGATGCTGCCAGACCCGCAGAGCTCCCCCACCACATGATGATGTCAAAACAGGACAGTAAGGAAGATTTTACAAATATAAAAGTGTTTTGGGGTCACATGTAGTGTGACATGAACCCAAGATGACAGTTGAGGCCATCTTCCATGGGTACGGAACTTGGCTATCAGTTTCTGCTTGGTGATTCTACGTTGTTACGAGACTCGAAGGCCACCTTGGAGGATGCTTACTGAAGATTGCGAGCTGAATGTCCTTGACCGCTGAGGTGTTCCCTTCTGGGAGGGAATATTCCTGTTTTTCGATTGTTTCACGATATCCATTCATCTGTTGTCGTAGCGTCTACATGGTCTTGCCAATATACAGTGCTTCTGGATATCCTTGCCTGAAGCGTATGAGATGGACAACATTGGCCAAGTCACATGAAAACCTATTGTGTATGTGGTGGCTAGTGCTTCCAAATACAGAAGGTGGCATGGTGGCTCAGTGGTTAGCACTGTTGCCTCAGCACCAGGGTCCCAGGTTCGATTCCAGCCTCGGGTGACTGCCTGTGTGGAGTTTGCATGTTTTCCTTGTGTCTGCGTGGGATTCCTCTGGGTGCTCCGGTTTCCTCCCACAGTCCAAAGATGTGCAGGTCAGGTGGATTGGCTATGCTAAATTATCCATAGTGTTAGGTGCATTAGTCAGAGGGAAATAGATCTGGGTGGGTTACTCTTTGGAGGGTCGGTGTGGATTGGTTGGGCCGAAGGGCCTGTTTCCACACTGTAGGGAATCTAATTTTTAAAAAACTCTCAATGTATCCTCGAGTATAATTCCCATGTGACCTCCCATCTATATTATTTTCAAGCTCCAGTCATGATGGCTTTATCAAAGTCTTAATAAGGCACTTTGGTAAAGCAACATATAAAGTAAAATGCTAATTTCCTCCTTTTGAGGGTTTTTATTTCACTTGGATGTGGACATTGTTGGCAAAATGACCATTTGTTTTGCAAACATTTTTCCCATGTGAAGGTTGGGGTGAGATATCTACTTCCACTGCTTTGAAGATGCTCCATTAATTCTGTTAGAATGTTGAACTAATGACAGTGAAGGAACAGTGATATTGTTCTAACTCAGGATGATGTGTAACTTGGAGGTGGTGCATCTGCTGCAGTGAAAGCCATGTATTTAGGGGGCAGTGTTGAAACCTTGGTGAGTTGCTGCATTGCACCTTGTAGATTGTAACTGCATTGTGCAATATGCCAGTGATGCAGGGAGTACGTATTTAAGATAATGGGTGTAGTGGCAGCCAGGTGGTCTGCTTTGCCCTGGACAGAGAAGCATCTGGAGTGTTACTGGAAATGCATCATCCAGGCAAGTGAGGAGTATTCCAACAAACTCCTGACTTACACCTTGTGGTGTAAAGCTTTGGGCAGCAAGAAAATGAGATATTCATCACAGAATACCCAGCCTGTTGATCTGTTTTGTAGCTTCTGTGGCTTGTTCATCTAAGCTTCAGATCAGTGATGACCACAGGATGTTCACGGTAAGGGAGTCAACAGTGTTAATGTCAATGTTGTCAAGTTAGACATTTTCTGCTTTGAGATGCTTATTGCCTACTGCAAATGTTATTTCCCACTTGGCAGCGAAATCTTGCTGTTTGTGGGCGAAGTCTGTATCATTATCTGAGAAATTGTAAGTGGGAATGAAAATGCAACTGAATCATCAGGAAACATCCCCACTTCTGATCATCTTATAAAGGAAATATCATTCATGAAGCTGAACGTGGTTGGATGTAGGACTCTGAACTCAGTCACAGTTCAGCGTAAACAAAGACTTTTCTCTCTCTAATCATTTCTACTCTTTGCCACAAATCCACCTCTTAATTATTCATGTTGTTATTAGGTTAGAAGAATCTGTTGTTGTTTTCACCTTCACAGAATTCCTAGACCATGCAGGTGAATTATTTGGATGTGTCTCACACACCAGAAGCTTAATTTCATAGGATATTGCTGTCATTAAAGGTAGATCAAGTTGCTATTACCCAACTCTCATTCCAGTCCTAATGGATTGTCTGGAATTCCTATGCCATTGCCCAAGTGCTGAGAGAAATCTCTGTCTGGAATAAAGATTTCCTGAATCTTCCATTCAGTACCTTCAAGATCCCCACTTGGGCTGCACAAAGCTATTGTGGTCCACTGGGGTGATGTGTTTCAAGGTAGGGGAGCTCCAAGACTTCTCATTTGTTCACCCTTTATTCAAAATGCTGAGTGAGTACACAAGTGGGTTTGTCAGCAACACCTGTTCAGGAAATTGAATTTTGGTTTAGCACTCACCTACACTTGCTAAAAGGCACTGAATCCTGCTGTGTAATTTAATATTTTTCAGGATGGAATGAACTGGGTCTGCAAAAATGTCCATGCAAAGAAGAAATGAAACTGCTACTAAGCGCAAAGGGGGGAACCAAAAGAGACCGTTCCTAGCTTGATGACACTAATCGTCCTGACCAAAACCTTCACTACCATTCACAGTTTTAGCTATGTACCAAGAAGAAATCTGGAAGTCCTATAGCTCCGATACACTACCTGAATTTCCATAGCGCTTTTATAAATACTGTATCTGTTCTATGAATGTTGCTACAATACATCAGTCTGTGCATCTTTTGTACAATCCTTCAGATGGTGGTGTGCTAAAAATTTCATGGACTGATGTGCAATAATAACTCTTATGGAACATGCCTTTTTTTTGCTGCAAGGTTTAAAATAAATTATAATTGTCACAGTCGGTTACATGTTTTGATCATCAAGATACGTTTTATAATAGGAAACACTAATCTCCCATCCCTTCCTTTTGTGGTTTGAAAGAATCTCTTCTATTTAAAATTGTTCTGGTTTGTGTGCCCCTTCGCAGAGAACTGTATCCAGTTTAGTGTGTACCAATAAATATATATTTTCTTAATTGAACTGGAATGAATTGTACAAAGGGAATGATTTGATTTTCCTTTCTACTCCTAATGGTTGTGCATAGTCCTGGAGCATCATTTCTCCAAACTGTTGAAGCCGTCACTAGCTCAAAACGGTGGAGGCACAGGATAACTCTTGCAAATAAACTCAACAGGTGCTTGCAAATAAACTCAACCCAAAAATGTAGCAGTGCAATTTCTCAAAAGGTAGTGGGTCCACAATTACGATTGGTATTTCAGGAGGGCAAATCCTGATCTTGAGGGTTTCTCTAGGTTTCCATGAGGAAGGAGTAACTTAAATTTGACCCTTGTATTTCAGTCCCTGACCATACTGTGATTACTTTGTTAGTGAAATTATCTGTATGTTTGACCGATTCCTTAACTATTTATTTGCTATAATTCTGATCAGATCTTTGAACGATTTTCAGTGTGAATAGCCACTGTCCTACATGATTTCAATAAGAGGGAGCCACCTTTTTAAATGTAGATTTTAGTAACCGTAACTAGCTTATTTGAATCATTAAATATTGTTGGACCTTGTAAACGGCAGTAGTTGAGGGTGCAAAGGTGTTTTACATCAGAGTAAAACTCAAGGGACCCTTTCAGCTACGCAAGTCTTTGCACGCAACAATGGCCTGACTGCAATTCAGGCCTTTCGTTATTGTTGATATTGGTACACCAGTATCTTTATTCTTGAGAGGAAGTGGCAAATCTCTAATTTCAGTTGGATTGAATAAAATATACGGTCAATTTGCAGCAGTTACCAAGTGCGTGAGATTGCTACAACTTCTAAAATTGTGTTTGGATCTTCATGACAACGTGTAGCTTTGCTTGCTTCCCATTCTTCCTGTTGGCAAGGATATCCTTTGTCACGAAATGCTAAATAACACTACTGTATGTTCACAAAACCTCAATTACAGTGAAGGCAGACATCCTTAAAAAAAACTGTATCGAGCTGTACAGCACTAGCTAAGAAACAATCTAGAAAATGGTTCCTAGTTTGTCATAACTTAGTGAAGCACTCACCAAACATTTTGTGGCACTGTCGTGCAGATGTGTTCTGACTTAAGTGTATTTCTACAGAAATGTCCCTGTGAAGGAACCCAGACTGGCACACAATCCCCTAGATTTTCTGCCTAATAAAATTGTGTTGTGATGTTGAAATCTGAGTGTGTCCAAGCTTTAACTATGGAGAAAACAAGCAGTTGATATAGAGAACTCCAGAGTCTGCAGCTGATATAGCAAGCATGGTGGACTCAATTTGTTTTCAGTCTTGAATAGGTGATCAAACATATTAAACGGTTACATGTGTATGTGTGAGAGACAGTAGACCCAAATTTTATAGCAGACCAAACTGAGCTCTAACTTGGTCTTTGTTTTTTCAGTATTATAACATTATTCCTATTTAAGTAATAAACATAAATAGTAGATGAAAAATAAGCAGCAATGATTTCCTTTATGAAGTAAAGTAGATTTCACTTTGTTTGATCCCTGTTTAGCCATATTACTCATGATAGTGCTTTACATGTCTCTAGTGTGTTTTTTTGCCCTAGTCTTTACTGTTTATTAAGCTAAAGTGCTCTCCTTAACTCAACAGTTTTTGGTCTTGCTTTTTAATTATATCTTGTTCTTCATTACCATTCACCACCAGTGAATATTTTATGCACAATGCATCAAGATTTTTTGTTATTCTTTGCGCAGTTGCTTCTCATAAATGTTTAAAGTTTGGATAAAATCATTCTATCCCATTGACTAGGCTTTTTCATTACTTTGTAAGGTATTTAATTTATGTACAAGTAAGTGATTTATTAGTGCACATTTAAATCAAACTGGTAGTAAAGTGGTAGTAAAGATTATTCAAAGGTTCCGGACCACTGCAGATGCTTGTTAATGGCCTCTGCTGGCTGGTTAAGAGTCAAGGTTCTCAAAATATCCCAATAACTATCCATGTGCCTGACATGTTAGGCTGAATTCTGGTGGCAGTAGTTTGCTGACAAGCTTGTTTGGTTTTTAAAGTTTGAGGGCTAGTATCTCAGTACTGTTATTAAGTATATCAATCACGCAAGTTTACTCTATTGCCAGCAATAACAGGTTGCAACCATCGATAACTGAGCTGTTTGGATGAAGATTTAATCTATAAATGTTGGAAATCAGAGAACAAAAAACTGGAAATTAACAACTGGCCAGTCAACAACAAAATAAAAGAAAAAGGTTGCATTTAGTTGAGATATTTTTTAAAAATATTTATCAACTGCATGGTTGTATAATTTTTAAATTTTTTTTGAACCAGTAACACTAATCCATGACTGATAGTTGTCCACAAACACCTCACTTGTAAATTCATATGGTTCCATGAAGGACAGATTTCTATTTTTGTCAATACTTGTGTGATCTTGAAGTCCCTTGAGTTTGTAAAGTAAACCATCAACCAATAAGTGAGAACACAATTTACTCACATTGTCTGAAAATAGTAATTAGGTTTGTTAAACATCTATTACATCTTGCAGAAATATAAGTCAAACTCTTCACATAAGGGCTTCACTGATTTTTATAGCCAGTTAATGTGATCTGAATGGGTAAGCTTATTCTAAGGGGACATTAGATTGCCCTGGTCTGATCAGTATCCATTCCAGTAACCTGTTAGTTAAGGTCCTGATACAGTGCAATGATTGTTCTTTAAGTATGCTGATCAAAACTAATGCACTGACAGAAAATGAAATACGCTCTCAATTTGGAGAAGAAAAGAAGTCTTCAATTTCTTAATTGTTTAGATCAACTTTAATTCGGTGGCTTCTTAATTGCAGACAGCTCAGACAGTCATGTGGCAATAGCCAGTCTATTGGTTTCAGATTTCAAACTGGCTAAATGCTTCTTTTCTGCCCTGTTACTTATTTGAATTCTTATCGTTGATCCCTTCTGGCAGGTAACATGCACTTCATTGGGTTAGATAGTTGTAGACCTCCTCTGATTTTGTTATAAATTCAATATCACTGTTGTAATCTTTTACCTCTTAAGGTTAACCATCTAAGTTACACTTGTAAATGTTGTCGCATTCATTTTGAAAAGATGTCTGAACAGGAACAGGTGGGGTGAAGGGAAGTTTAAGGGTTAAAATTTCAAAAGGGATAATATAACATTTAATTTTGTGTATTGCTCAATGCATTGAGTAATATTGTATTTCAATCTTGTTTAAGTACAGTATCACATTCCAGTGTAACTTGGATAGAATGGGTTTTTATCAAGAAGTTCCTTCCCATTTCCTATGACATTATTTTTTAAAATATACGCTTGCTAGTTAAGTCCCTGAGTGCATGTGTTGGTAAAGTGTAAATGATCGTGAACCTTTAATATGCAGTCATCTTGCATTCTTTATTTGGATGTAGATATTCTGTCTGTGGTTATTAAGTTCATTGTTATGGTGTTATCAGCTGTTTTCAGCTTTTATATTTTTTCATTAGTCAAGAAGCAAATAAAGATACTGGTATTTTGTCATAGTCCATACTGTACACAATGTAATTCAAATGAAAAATGTCTTGTTCATGGAATAAAGACTATTTAATAGAAATTAAGGGAAATTGAATGGGCTTATTTTCCCATCTCCTTTCACCTTTTATCAAGAAATAGGTGAAGTGCTGAAGTACATATGCAGTTCACCACCATTGTTGAAAATAATTGCTCAAAGTGGTTGAAAATAAACTTTTCTTGTCTTCTCAGAAACAGGAGCTGTATTCAGCTCCTTTGGGATGAGCTACCAAACTTGTATTTATACGGGACTTTATAACATCCCAAGGCTTTTCACAGGAGCGTTATATAACGTACGACACTAAACCACATGAGATTTTAAAGCAGATTACTATAAGCTTGATCAAAATGATATGTTTTAATAGCTGTTATAAAGGAAAGAAGAGGTAGAAAGGTTTATAAGGGGAATTTCTAGAGTTTGAAGTGAAACATCATTGATAGAACTTGTGACTTGGCTTCTTGGAGGCGACTAGGAATGTTGAAATGGATGGTTTTTTTAAGAAAAGATATGCGTGGTTAAGCCTTGTCGTTGGGAGTATATGCATCACATTTGATGCACCCACTACTGCAGTGGTCCTTACATTTCCTTCAAGGTGCAACTTCATTTTAAGAAAAAAATTACTTTATTGGCTCATTAATAAATGGATAAGAATGTTGACAATGGTCATTTTTTAAATCTTTCATTATGAACAAAGAAAAAATTAAATAGGTTGAAATATTCAGCTACCATCTTCCTTGTTGTCAATACCCAGTATTTTTAATCAATATGTTATTATAACTGCATTATTCACAATGTTATTTAACTGCAGTAGCCTCTTGCATTTGAGATCATCCTAGTATTTCTCACTGCATCTCAGCGTAACATCTTCCTCCGTTCTTTTCCAGTTGAATATTTTCCACATAATGTAAAAAGAAACTTGCTTCATTTCCCTAGCTCCATTAAATAAAAATAGTTACATTGTTGTATCTTGTCACGTGCTCTCTGGATGATGAGTTATTTTTGATTTGCGCTTCCATAGATAAGTTCAGCAACTGGTTTAAACGCCACTGGGTCAGATTAATGACCTGTGAGATAAATGAGGAGTTAAATATTTTAATTGTGTGACAGACATTGACGTAGGAATCCAAATGTCTGCCTTGCTCAACACATTGAGATTTTATCTATTTTATCTGGCCGCACCAGTGCAGGCTGACGGTCCAGGTCTCGTTTCATCAACTCATCTGCCATTGGAACCTCCAATTTTTGCACAGTACTGTTTTCAAATATAAGCAATGGCTGTGTCCTCAGAGACAGGAATCATAATCTTTGACTTGACAGATAAAGACAATACAATTGAGGCAAACTGGTGTGTAGTGTCCTGGAATCCACCAATCTCACTGTTCTTGACAACAGGTAGAATGTGCCATTATTATTGTTAAGCTTGTACATAAATTGGATTTAAGCTACCACTTTCTGTTCAAACTGGACTAGGTGGGTTAGAAATGGGAAGTGGAGTATTCTCTATTACCAGTCATTGATTTTCTAAGTAGTTAATCAATTTTTATTTCTTGCCAATACTGCATGGTACCAATGGATAACTATTCCTGGATAGTTTTTTAAATATCTTAAAATACCAGTCACGGCGATTCGGCAAGATGGTGACGACTTTGTGGAACCGCCGTGGACGGCTCTGCCTAACAGCCAAGGCATTTTGGTGCTTTTTGCCATCCCTGGCCAACTTATGTGAAGGAATTATTAGTTTAAAAACTTAAAGAACACATTTGTTGATAATTTGGAGTAGGAAGGGTGCCAAAAGGAAAAAGAGCAAGCAAACAGCAGCAGGAAGGACACTCCCCTGCAGCACCAGGCACACCACAGACTACAGCAATCCTCCCCACCCCCTGGGGACCTGACAGACTCGGAATTGGCAGTGACAATGGAGAGACTTGAAGGGGAGGCTGCAATTGAGGAGATCCATGTCCAGGTCCAACCCATCACGTCCATGCTGCAGAAGCATGAATGGGAACTCCTCGGGGAGTGCACAGAGGAGTTGGAGGGTTGAATCACGGCCTCTGAATCAGTGCTAGAGTCCTCATCCGGTCAGATCCAGGTGAGGTCCTTACGAGACCAGGTTGATGACCTCAAAAATCGAGGTTGGAGGACAAATCTGCAGGTCGTCTGGCTTCCGGAGGACGAAGAAGATAGGCAACCAGTCAGCTTCTTTGAAAACTGGCTGCCGCAATTTCAGGGCCTTCAAATTGAGCCTAGCTGGCTACATATTGAAAGGGCCTATCGGGTTGAAGTGCACAGGGCAGAGCTGGTACCACACCCCTGCCTGGTCCTAATGCACTTCCACACAACAGGGGCAAGCAAAAAGTGATAGAAGCCTCCAGATCACTGGGGAAAAAACCCACAGGCCCTGCTGCACAAGTGGTCAAAAATCGTGTTTTTCCAGGACTTTTCAGCAGCAGTAATTTAAAAGAGAAAGTCCTTTGTTGAAGTTAAAAAGAGGCTGAGGAATCTGTGTATCCAGTCCTCCATGAGGTACCCCACAGTACTCCGTTCCAGCCACAAGGACTCCACTTTATTCACCGAGTCAAACGTATAAACCAAGAACATTGTAGACACTTTAAAGTAGACTGACTGATCTGGAGAATATGGTTAACGTTTGTCCTCTTTTCCTTCTTTACCTGTGTTTTCCTGTATGTCACCCCCTTTTTTTTCTCCTTTCTCTTTCCCTAGTTGATTTTTAAAATTCCAACTTGGAGTATGTTGTTCCTATTATATTTTTATAACTGGATTTTATTGTGGGAAATTTTGTGGGTGTCCTTTGTCTCTCCTTTTTTTGCTCTCTCATTTAGTCACAAGTAGGGGTGACATGGATCTGGGAATGGGTGGAATGCTTATTCTGACTTTTTTTTTAGTTGACTTAAGGATCATCTCCTTGTTTAGTACTTTGTTTGCTTAAGACTGTGGCATAGTCCAAGCTTTAAGGAGCTGTGAAGAGGGGGAATGGGTAGGGTGAGTGCCCCCTATGGGCCAGGGGAAGAGTCTCCTGTTCATGGTTTTATAGTTGGTTTTCTTTGTAGTTTTTTGGTAGTAATAGTTGGTTGTAGTTACATTAGAGTAGTTTTTGTATATGCAATTCTGTGACTCTGAGTCTTTATTTACTTGTGCTTGGTGCATTTTAAGCAGGGTTCTTCCTCCCGGGGCTTCTAGCGTCTCTGGAAGTGGATATGGCTAAGTGTCTTGTTAAATAGTGCACCTGGAACATCAAGGGAAGTCATTCGTCTGTTAAAAGGGGAAAAAAATGCCTTCTAGCCTTAAGAGGGAAAGGGTTGATATTGCTCTGTTGCAGGAAACCCACCTTGATGATGGGGAACATCTGAAGCGACGACAGGGGGGTTATGACCGTGTATTCTTTTCATCCTTTACAAATAAAAGTAAGGGAGTGGCGGTACGTATCCAGAAAAATCTGTTCACATTATTCGAGCAGGTGAAAGATGAGCAAGGGCTATTTGTGATACTTAAGGCCCTGATACATGGGGAGGAATATGGTATTTTAAATGTCCACTGTCCTCCAGTGCATCCCCTCAAATTTTTGTTTAGTACCTTTTCTGAGTTGAGTGCTTTTGGACCATGGCACTTTATTATAGGGGAGGATTTAAATTGCTTTTTGAATCTGACAGTGGACAGGATGTCTTGTGGGACCCCAACTATCTCTTTGCAGACTAAGCAGGTGGCTGACTTATGCGAGGAGTTGGGGCTGGTGGATATTTGGAGATGTCTTCACCTTACTGCCAGAGACTTCACCTTTTTTTCAAAGCCACATAAGTGTCACACGAGGATTGATCTCTTTCTGGCTCCCTTGATCCTTCTGTATTTGATTATGAGGTGTAAAATTGGAAATATAGCTATCTCTGATCACGCGGTGGTATATTTGGAGGTTAAGGCCAAGAATGAGGGGCTAGGTTTGTGGCTCTGGTGTCTGGATCCTTTTTTCCTTAAGAATTCCAAATTTGTGGAATACTTTTTGAAGGAGTTTCAGGAGTTCTGGACTATCAACTCAGGCACAGCTAGTAGTCCATCTATGGTGTGGGAGGCCACTGAGGCCTTTGCTAGGGGATTAGCTATTTCCTATTAGGCTAGCCAGAAACAACAGAAGGAGGAACAGCAGTGTCTATTTGAGATGCGGTTGAAAGCCGCCAAGGTGACACATTTTGCATGTCCTTCGGTGATTGAGCTACAGTGGATCACAGCCCTCCTGGCTGCCTTGAATTCAGTACTTACACAAACCGAAAGAAAAAACTTGCTTTTGCTAGACAAAGGTTGTTCGAGTATGTGGATAGGCCAGGGAAGTATTTAGCGTACCTGATTAAGAAAAGACGTGCTCTCCAACCTATTACTGCAATTAGAGACACCGCCGGGATCTTTACATACGATGCCAAAATGATTAATGAGGCTTTTCAGGGTTTTTACTCTGAATTGTATCGGTCTAAAGGAGAGGAAGGCTAAAATGGAGGCCTTTTTTAAGAACCTGGACCTCTCAAGGGTAACCTTGGAACAGGCCTCTCTCCTTAATGCCCCTTTGCCCATTCAGGAAATAGCTAGGCAACTTCAGAGTGAGGAAGCGTCTGTCCCTGATGGTCTCCCAGGTGAGTTTTACAAGGAGTTTATAGAGATTCTGTCAGGGCCAATGCTGGAAATGTACAATCGCTCTTATATGCATGAATGCCTACCACTATCTTTGAGAGAAGCTAATATTTCCCTCATTCTTAAGAAGGGGAAGGTTCCTGAGGATTGTGCCTCATACAGGCCCATCTCTCTATTAAATTCAGATTTCAAGTTTCTGTCTAAGATCTTGGAGCTGAGATTGGAGAAGGTATTGCCCCATATTGTCAAAGAGAACCAGCCAGGTTTTATAAGGGGCCATAGATCATCTAATAATGTTAGTATGTTGCTGAATATGGTCCAAGTATGTCAGTGGGTGACACGGTGGCACAGTGGTTAGCACTGTTGCCTCACAGCGCCAGAGACCTGGGTTCAATTCCCACCTTGGGCAACTGTCTGTGTGGAGTTTGCACATTCTTCCCGTGTCTGCGTAGGTTTCCGCTGGGTGCTCCAGTTTTCTCCCACAGTCCAAAAATGTGCAGGTTAGGTGAATTGGCCATGCTAAATTGCCCGTAGTGTTAGGTGAAGGGGTAAATGTAGGGGAATGGGTCTGGGTGGGTTGCTTTTTGGAGGGTCGGTGTGGACTTGTTGGGCCGAAGGGCCTGTTTCCACACTGTCAGTAATCTAATCTCTAATTTAGTCTAATCAGTTCAGGGGTTAGTGATTTCCTTAGATGCAGAGAAAGCATTTGACAGTGTGGATTGACTGTATTTCTTTTGTGTCTTAGAGTGGTTTGGGTTGGGTGGGGTCCTTGCTAGGTGGGTGGAGGGTGGTCATCACCAACGGAGTGAATTCTGGGAACTATAGGATTGGTAGGGGTAGTCGTTAAGGCTGCCCTCTCTCACCATTGTTGTTTATGTTGGTGATAGAGCTGCTGGTAGAGGCCATTCGTCAGAATGTCCACAAAACCGGACCGAGGGTACATAAGATTACACCGTGGACAGATGATGTCCTTCTGTTTTTATCGGACCTGATGACCTCCATACCCGATCTGATACAATGTATTAATTCTTTTGGGGCTATTTCAGGGTACAAGATCAACTTCGCAAAGTCGGAGGCTGTGCCTTTGGGGGACCTTAAGGAAATACTAGAGGTTGAATATGGCTCTAGATTCCCTTTGAAGTGGTCACGGGTGGGTTTCCAATACCTAGATGTTTTTATTACCCCCATGTTTGATTGGTTATTTTGGACTAGCTTTGTTCACCTGCTCGACAACATTAGGCGGGATCTCCAGAGATGGGAGGCTCTTCCAATTTCATGGCTGTGCTGAATAGCTCTTATTAAGATGAATGTCCTTTCTCATTTGCTTTATCCCATGCGTATACCCCCTGTAATATTTCCCAGGTCAAGGTTGCGGAAACTTATGAGTTTGGTTAGTTCCTTTGTCTGGCATCGTGGGCAGTCCCCTCATCAAACTTACTAAAATGCAGTTGCCTCATGGAGGGGGAGGAGTTGATTTCCCAGACATCAGGAGGTATCAATTGAGTTCCCTGCTGTCCTTTGTGTGTGATTGGGCAGGTAATGATCTGGGCTCAATATGGCTGGATATCGAGGCCTTTCAGTCAAAGTGCCCTCTTATTAACCTGTTGTTCATGGATAAGATGAGGACAGTTATGGACCACTGCTGGAACCCTATTTTTATTAGTACGGTAAAGGCATGGAGGACGATGCGTCAGAGTGAGGGTTGCTTTGCCACTCACTGCCATAGTTGCTATGCCAGGGTTCCAACCAGGGATGATAGACTCAGGGTTCAAACTATGGGCAGCGAGAGGAGTTTCTAGTTTGGGAGACTTGTTTGAGGGGGAGGTTATGATGTCTTTTGAGCAACTGAGCCGCAAGTACAGGTTGTCTAGCAGAGATGTTTCCTGTTTTTTCAGGTTAGGGATTTCATCCAGAAGAAGACTACGCTTCTCACTCGTTCCACAAGCACCCTCTTGGTTAGTGCCCTCTATCACCTGCTGGGTGGCGGGGCCTGGCAGGATATTAACCGGTTATGAGAGGCCTGGGAGCAAGAGCTAAGAGTGGAGATCTCTTCGGAAACGTAGGAGAATATATGGGAGAATACTCAAAAGATTTCAATCTGTAATAGGACATGTGCTACGCAGTTTAATATTCTGCACTGGACTCATCTGGCACTGGACCGTCTTGTCAAAATTTATAAAAGGGGCACTTGTAAAATAAGTGTAGGTACTCTTACCCATTGCTTCTGGACATGCCACAGGCTCTGTGTTTATTGGTGCACTGCATCCCTAGTGCCTTTAGTAAGTTAAAAAGCATACAACACTAGGTTGCAGTCCAAAGGTTTATTTGGAAGTTCTGGGGTTTACATATTAATGAACCGAATCCTGCAACCCATTCTAAGAGATGAAAGACTGAACAGCAATCTAGGTTTGTGCAATGTCTCGTATCAGTTGCATGCATGACACTATAATCTTTTGCTATAAATTCTGTCTCTTATGATCCTGCTGCACAGCTACCTTATTAAGAAGCAGTGCTCTGAAAGCTACTACTTCCAAATGAACCTGTTGGACTCTGGCCTGGTGTTGTGTGATTTTTAACTTTGTCAACCCCAGTCCAACACCAGCACCTCCACGTCACCCTTTAGTAAAACGTATTAGAAGACAGTGCTTCACCTAAATCAAGTTAGACACCTTTTGCAGAAATCTGGATGATGGTTCTAATGAAAATTGTGGGAAGAAGATTTTTATTGCCAAGGTGAATAGGAACTTGCAATGAAAGGATAACGAGCAAGGGCAAAATATTGAGGATACTGGAAATCTGAAACAAACACAGAATGCTGGAGCAACTCAGCAGGTCTGGCAGCACCTGGAGATAGAAAGTGAGATAGTGTTTCAAGTGCAATCTGACTCTTTCTGAACTTGAGCCTTGTTTCTCTTGAGGCACACCCATTCCAGAATTCTGCCTCCAAATCTCTCTCTACCCTCCCTCTGATGTGCCATGCTGCACAGGTCCTAGGTTACTAACGAGCAATGTCAAGGGGAGGGAGGGGGGGGATTCAGTACAGTATAAAGGTGCCAAATAATGGTTTAAGGATCTCATTAGGTGGTGTTCTTAATGTTTCCCTATTCTGTCTTGAGAGTTCGGTCTCAAGTAGTAGAATCAACCACTTGCCCATTCAATAAAATCAAGGCTGATCTGATTGCAGCCTGAACTCAATTTTAATGTCAGCCCAATAGTCCTTGACTCCCTTGATGAAAAATCTATCAGGGTGAGATGCCCTTTGGAGTGTTGGCTTGATGGGCTGAATAGCCTACTCCACACTGTAGGGATTGTATGAATCATTTCCTGATTTGAGTGGTTATTCATGGATGTACAAGCCATTATATCTGCTGCAAAGGCAACGCAAGTCCAGTTGTGGTCTTGTCCAACATCCTCACACACATTTTCCAGTTCATTGGTTGACTATCAGTCATGAGCTTCTCGGCCATTTTCCCCCTAGTCCAGGTCAGAGAGTACAGCTTATGGCAGCGTGAGCCTAGGGTTTTGGAAGGGAGGTGCTCCTTTCTCCTTTTATAACTTTGTCATCCTCCAGAAGAATGGGATTTGAAGAACTGCATGAGGGGGAGAGAGGACCAGCGGGGATTCAGTTCCACAAACTCCTCTGCCTCCCAAACTGGATTGGGAGAAAATATAAGGCAACCCAGCAGCTAGAGGAAGTATGGAAAAGGAACTGGAGAAAGGAATGCCAGTGATTTGAAGAGCAAGGACCACTTCCACATCCTGGAGGCATTTCCCAGACTCTGTGTTTGGAGTTGTAGCTCGAGAATTTAGTTCATCAGCCAAACAAAGACCCACAGAACCCAGGAGCAGTGACACGGAATTTCCTCACTGGACAATCTTATACATTAGTGAGTAATTGTTAATGATGAAAATAACATCACAGGGAAATAGTAAGTGATTGGCAAATGTTTTGCTACACTTTTTCAAGTCCAGGAATTTGATTATTAATTATGAATTATTAGTATTAGTAAAGTTTACTGGAGGAAGTAAAGTTATTGGGGGCGGTTAGATTTATGAATTAATTGATTAAAAATGAATGAGGGCTCAAACGAATGCTAGAAAGTTAATATCTTGAGACTACAGGATGTGGGATCTTCTGAACTTCAGTATGAGCCAGGGCAAGCACATCTGCAGGTCAATCAGCGTCAGCTTAGAACTAATGAGGTGGAGGATGAACTCAGGCTCTGCGATATATCAGGAAAGGGGACATTTACCTGGACAAACTGTGCAGGATGCGGTCATACTCCTTAGGATCAGGGTCTTCTGATTTGGTCAGTAGTTAGCAATTGGAGGTTGTGACTGTGGGTTAGGGAGGGACCCAGGAGATGGGGAAGTCCTAGACTTTGCCACCTGTTCAATATGCTTGAAGTTCCTGCAACCTGTATGGATGCAGGTGGGTGGGCTAACTGACTATGGCACAGGAAGCCACGCAAACCCGGGGGACAAAATCGGTACGTAATCATAGTGG
The DNA here is from genome assembly GCF_020745735.1 of Hemiscyllium ocellatum. Classification (NCBI taxonomy): domain Eukaryota; kingdom Metazoa; phylum Chordata; class Chondrichthyes; order Orectolobiformes; family Hemiscylliidae; genus Hemiscyllium; species Hemiscyllium ocellatum. The sequence goes on from NC_083422.1 coordinate 56,091,928, forward strand.
AGGACAGCACAACCTGGTTCTCTGCAGCCAAAAAGTGAGTCTAAATGGCCCTCTTGCCTCCCCAGCATCAGAGTCTGGGAGTCCCTTCTCTGCTCTGGAGATGTACATGCAAAGGGCTAGTAGGGTTCTAATGTGGCCATAGTCCACAGAGGGACCAGGAACATGGGTCGTATTAGGAAAGATGTTCTGCTAAGAAGAGTACAAGCATCCAGGGACTAAATTTAAAAAGAGAACCTCACCTGAGCCACAAACAAAATAAACAAAAGGTAAATAAGTTTTGAATGATGAATGTGTAGCTCTAAGATTTTTCAGTGAAAGCAGGATTTAGCTGCTGGAGCTCAGGCACAAGTGTTGGGGTAAGTGGGAGCTGTACGGTTAGAAGATTCTACACCCGATCCCTACTGGGACCAGGGTTCCAGTGGATCATATAACTGGGACTGTAGAGAAGGCTTTAAACCTCATACTGGGGGGATGGAGTCACATGAGCAGATATATTTCAAAGTGGAGGGAAGCAATTAAGTGAGAGCAAGCAGCAAATTTGATAAACAGTGTGAAACAACATCCACAGGATGGAGGCACTGCTTCCTGTCAGTCAGCTGTGTTGGGTGAGCCCCATTGTTCACGTGCCTAACACGATATCTGAAGCAAGCTCTCTACTCCGAGCTCTACCATGGCAAATGGTTACCAGGACATTGGAGAAAATGCTTCAAGAATGCTCACAAATCTTCTCTGACAAAATGCTTTATCTCCAGCAACGTCGGGAATCTCTTGCCCAAGAACACCCCAATTGGAGAGGAAGCTTCTGTGACTCAAGCACATCTCCAACATGTCAAGCACAAACCGTGAAAGGGGTTTGTGTAAACCTGAGCGTCCCGCCTAATCTCTTCAAGCAGCACCCAGCAGACTGTGTGGACCCAGCATTGAACTGTTCAGGCACCTCAGGATCCAGTGGAAGACAATTCAGGGACTGCCTCAGCAGAAGAAAGACCAGAATATTCCAGGAAAGGTCAGAACATGCCAACATACGTGTGCATCAACAGATAAGGCCAGAAGTTGTTAACAAACAGGCACCAAATTAAAAGATGGTGATCCAGTTTCTGAATGCATTATTTGTAACAAAAGGAGTGAATTTTTAGTTCAGATGGAGGTTTTTTTTTATTTTACTAACTCATCAGATGGGGTTTTTGCTGGCTTAGCCATTGTTTATTGCTCATCCCTGTTTTCCCTTGGGAAAGTGGAGTCACTCTGGTCCAATTGTATAGGTTGACCCACAATGCTTAAAAAATGAAAAAATATATGACCTGACATTACAGAGACATGGTTGGAAGGTTGCCAAGATTGGGACCTGAAGGTGGAGAGTATTTGACATACCAGAATGATATTAGTTCCATCCTGCAAAATGGTTTTAACTTGAAAATTAAAAATCACACAACACTAGGTTATAGTCCAATAGATCAAGACTTGAAAGGGTTCAGAAAACGATGTTGCCAGGGTTGGAGGATTTGAGCTATAGGGAGAGGCTGAATAGGCTGGGGTTGTTTTCCCTGGAGTGTCGGAGACTGAGAGGTGACCTTATAGAGGTTTACAAAATGGCATGGATAGGGTAAAGAGACAAGGTCTTTTTCCTGGGGTGAGGGAGTCCAGAACTAGAGGGCATAGGTTTAGGGTGAGAGGGGAAAGATATAAAAGAGACCTAAGGGCAGCTTTTTCAAACAGAGGGTGCTACGTGTATGGAATGAGCTGCCAGAGGAAGTGGTGAAGGCTGGTACAATTACATTTAAAAGGCATCTGGATAGGTACATGAATAAGAAGGGTTTAGAGGGATATTGGCAAATGGGACTAGATTAGGTTAGGATACCTGGTTGGCCTGGATAAGTTGGACTGAAGAGTCTGTTTCCATGCTGCACACCTCTGTAGAATCAGTTTGATTGGATAGAGATAAGAAGTAGGGAAGGTAAGAGGATACTTGTCAATTTTTTTTAATGGCTCTCTAACAGTAGTTATACTGTAGAACAGAGATATAGCAAGAAATAAATACGAATCAAACTGCAATCATCATGGGCGACTTTAATCTAGATGTAAATTGGGAACATTGGATTGACAAAGATAGCCTAGAAAATGAGTTCATTGAATGTTTTTGGGACAATTTTGTACATAATTACATTCTAATCTTTGTCTATTTAATCCTTAAATTTGATGAGGAAGAAGTGGAAATCTTCTTTATCTCTTTGAAAGGTCAACACAGCAATTAGAGTATCCAGGCCTTTAATGGACACTGTTACAGGGCAGGCTATCAAGGATATTTAGACCATAAGATATAGCAGTGGAATTAAGGTCATTCGGCCCATCGAGTCCACTCCGTCATTTAATCATGGCTGGTGGGCAGTTCAATGGCACTTACCCGCACTCTCTCCATAGCTCTTAATTCCTTGCAAGATCAAGAATTTATCAATCTCTGCCTTGAAGACATTTAACATCCCGGCTTCCACTGCGTTATGTGGCAATACATCCCACAGCCCACCACTTTCTGGCTGAAGAAATGTCTCCCGGCTGCCGACAATCTTTATGTCCTTTGGGATATACCTCTGTACTGTGTCCTCAATTACACCCAGAAACTCCTGCTATTGTTGCTCTACTGTCTTCCCCATTAGGCTCTGCTTCCAGTTGACTTTTGTCAGTTCCTCTCTCATGCCTCTGTAGTTACCTTTATTTAACTGTAACACTAATACATACAATTTTGCCTTCTCTCTTTCAAACTGCAGTCTGAACTCTACCCTATTATGATCGCTGCCTCCTAAGTGTTCTCTTACTTTAAGATCTTTTGTAAAATCTGGCTCATTACATCGCACTAAGTCCAGAATACCTGCTCCCTTGTGGGCTCCATCACAAGCTGTTCCAAAAAGCCATCCTGTAAGCATTCCATGAATTCCCTTTCTTTGGATCCACCAGCAACATTATTTACCCAGTCTACTTGCATATTGAAGTCCCCCTGTGATCATTGTGACCTTGCCTTTCTGACATGCCCTGTCTATTCCCTGGTATATCTTGTGCCTGATCCTGACCACTGCTGGGAGGTCTGTACATAACTCCCATTACGTTTTTTTTGCCTTTGTGGTTCCTCAACTCCACCCACACAGACTCCACATCATCTGACGCTATGTCATTCAGTGCCATAGATTTAATTTCATTCTTAACTAACAAGGCAACCCCCACCCCCTCTGCCCACCTCGCTGTCTTTTCGACAAGTTGTAAATCCTTGGATGTTTAACTGACAGTCCTGAACCCCCTGCAACCCCGTCTCTGTGATGCCAACCACATCATAATCATTCACGATGATTTGTGCTGTTAATTCATCTGCTTTGTTACAAACACTATGAGCATTCATGTAAAGCACCTTAATGCTAATTTTCTTACCCTCACGATTTCCATCGCCTCGAGTAAAATGTCCTAAGTTATCTTTCCTTTTTGCTTCATTCCTAGTGTGCCTCAAACTTAAACCCTGCATACATGCTAACCTGCTGCTTATTAGATTAGATTAGATTAGACTTACAGTGTGGAAACAGGCCCTTCGGCCCAACAAGTCCACACCGACCCGCCGAAGCGCAACCCACCCATACCCCTACATTTACCCCTTACCTAACACTACGGGCAATTTAGCATGGCCAATTCACCTAACCCGCACATCTTTGTGACTGTGGGAGGAAAACGGAGCACCCGGAGGAAACCCACGCAGACACGGGGAGAACGTGCAAACTCCACACAGTCAGTCGCCTGAGTCGGGAATTGAACCCGGGTCTACAGGCGCTGTGAGGCAGCAGTGCTAACCACTGTGCCACCGTGCCACCCTCTATCTTTCTATGTGACTCCATACTCCCTGTTGCTTTCCCTTTCCCTTCCCCTCCCACGACCACAAGCAAAAACTAAGAAAGTAGAGTAAATGTTTCAGGTCATAGAATCCCTACAGTGTGGAAACAGGCTATTCAGCCCATCAAGTCTACACTTACTCTCCAAACTGCATTCCACCCAGATCCACTGTATCCCTGTAACCCTGCATTTCCCCTGGCTAATCCACCTGCAAATCTCTGGACACTATGGACTATTTAGCATGGCCAATCCACCTAACCTGCATATCCTTGGAGTGTACAAGGAAATCAGAGCATCTGGGGGAAACCAACACAGACAATATGCAGACTCCACACAAACAGAGCCCTGAGGTTGGAATTGAACTTGGGTCCTTGGCGCCACGAGGCAGCAGTGAGAACTACTGAACCACCATGCTGCCAAGGAATTCCAGTGACCTTTCTTCAGTTCTGGACTGAAACGTTAACTCTGCTTTCTCTCTCCACAGATGCTGCCAGACCTCCTGAGTTTCTCCAGCAATTTCTGTTCCAACATCCAAAGGTCTTTGCTCTTTTTGTAGGGAAGTTTATTACTTCTTACCAGAGGAGAGTGTTTTAAGTGAGTACCAGCTGGTCCAAGAGGTACAGAAGCAACAATTCCATGGCCTCAAGAGACAGTCTGACAAGACATACATGGAATTTGAACAACTTAAGGAGCTCAGTCATGCCTGGTGGATATTCTGAATTGAAGCCATGACAAAAACCTTTGTGAAGTAACTCTCCTTAAGGAGTTCAAATACTCCACACTCTTTCCAATTCAGAGAATCACAGAGATCTAACTGCCAACTGGGTGTTAAAAGCCATAAACACAGGGAAGCTGAGGTCTGGGAACAGTCAGAAACCAGGGAAAGCCCAGGATGAGATAAATCCCTTAGTGAGAAAAGAGAGGCCAGCAAGAGAGAGTGGAACTGTCCCTGTAAAAAGTGAGGACTGCAGATGCTGGAGATCAGAGTCGAGAGTGTGGTGCTGGAAAAGTACAGCAGGCCAAGCAACATCCAAGGAGCAGGAGAGTCAATGTTTCGAGCATAAGCCCTCCTAATGAAGAACTTATGACTGAAATGTCGATTCTCCTGCACCTTGGATGCTGCCTGACCTGTTGTGCTTTTCCAGCACCACACTCTCGACCCTGTCTTTCACAGGAGGGAACTGGATGGGAGACAGGTGGAAAATATCCCTGAGTGCTTCCACTATTAGGAAGCCAGGACATATAAATGGAAATTGTTCGCTTTGGCATCACCCAGAAACTGAAGCTGAAAAGCCAACATTTGTAGTGTTAAAGATAATGGTGTCTGCTCAGGTATGACTTGCTCATGACAGCTGAGAGGAATTTGTGTCGAAAGGAATGGTGACCATGAAATTTAAAACAGCCAGAGGGAGGAGTTAACTTTCTCTGTGACACTGTTTGCTCGTGTGCACAGTGGGAAAAGTAAAAGATATTCCTAGTGGTCCAAAATGTTCATATTTTTCTTCTTTCTTAAACTAAAATTTCCAGCATCTGTTAGAATGACTAAACATGATCCCATATGGGATTAGCCATGCTGAAAGTCTGATGCTGTTTGTTCAGGTCAGCGGGTGTGAACTCCCACAGCACCTGCTAGTTCACAATCCACTGTGTTCCTGACTCAGGAAACGACAGCTAACATTGCTGCTGTGTCCTGTGCAGTTTAGTTGCGGGCACTGCCTGAGGTCAGCATTAGGCTGAGCTGTGAAATCCTGATAGTGGACCAGCCCATCGCTTTCGCTATCACCTCATCAGTCATCAGTGGCCACTTGGATATTGTAGTCTTTAAAGTACAAACTGTTTTCTTTGCAGTGATAGGCTGAGAATTGAAAGGTGTCAGCGACTGGAGATATGAGATGTTTGAAAATGAATGGCCAAGTTCCAATGTAGTCTTTAAAATTTTGCATGTTCAGCAACTGCGTTTCATCAGGGGCATGTTAAAGTCCAAAGGTGTGCAGGTCAGGGTGGGTTAGCCATGTTAAATTTCCCATGGTGTCCAGGGATGTGAAAGTTAGGGTGGGTTAGCCATGTTAAATTTCCCATGGTGTCCAGGGATGTGAAGGTTAGGGTGGGTTAACCTTGGGAAATGCAGGGTTACAGGGGTAGGACAGAGGGTGAGTCTGGGATGCTCTTTGGAATGTCAGTGTGGACCTGTTGGGCTGAATGGCCTATTCCCATACTGCAGGGATTCTATGAAACTGTCGAGAGTGTGGTGCTGGAAAAACACAGCAGGTCAGGCAGCATCTGAGGAGCAGGAGAATTGACATTTCAGGCATAAGCCCTTCAACAGATTCCTGATGAAGGGCTTATGTCCGAAACATCGATTCTCCTGCTCCTCGGATGCTGCCTGAACTGCTTTGCTTTTCCAGCACTACCTCTTGACTCTGATCTCCAGCATCTGCCATACTTACTGTCTCCTACTATGAAACTGTGGCAAGATTTCCAGCTCCTGAACACTGTCCAGTAAATTGCAGGTGGCTATTGGACAGGATTTGGTCTATCATAGAGTCCCACTGAGAAATGAGGTGCTTTGTTATCAGTTGCTGCTAGGTACATACATCTAAATAACTGACCCTCAAGGTAACTTACAGGAAAGGGCAAAAGGACATTAACTGTAATGATTCTGGGTTAGTGGTGCTGGAAGAGCACAGCAGTTCAGGCAGCATCCAAGGAGCAGCGAAATCGACGTTCAGAGGGCTTTTGCCTGAAAGGTCGATTTCGCTGCTCGTTGGATGCTGCCTGAACTGCTGTGCTCTTCCAGCACCACTGATCCAGAATCTGGTTTCCAGCATCTGCAGTCATTGTTTTTACTTTTTTAACTGTAATGAGCCAATATTATTTGTTGCAACTGCCAGTTTATGCCAGAAATGTTTTTTGTATTTCTCTTTACTCAACCTTTTTGGTTCTGTTTGGATTCTCGTAGAGTTCCCATCTGCAATTGGTTTCAGCAACAATTAACTGGCAAGAGAACGCCAAGGGTAATGCTGCACTGTCCTGAGTGAAGTGGAGACTAGCCCACTGCTGGTTATGAGACATGACTTTGGATTTCTTGTTACCAAAAGCAAAGCTAATTCAAGAATCCATGAGAATTGACGCTGTGGTAATTATGTGGAAACAAAAATACCCAAAGTGGGGGGATGGGCTGTGTGTGGGCTCGGAGAAGCATTCACTGCCCTAGCCAGACAAGACAGATGACTCAATCAATCCCTTAGGAAATGAAGCTATGTGTATTGTTATGCCTCAGATAAACAAGATCAACAAGATCAATTCCGTGTCTAACCATCTCCAGATTTGACTTATGTATGGTCTCTCCTGCCTGTGAAACTCACTCCACACGGTCTTTGTTTTAACAATCTTTGTTGAAAGCTACAGAAAACTGAGGGAAAGTTCCGATCTTGTCATTGCCATAATCTCTGGGCCCTGTCCTTTTGTGCTCTTAATGGATTCAAATTCACGAGATACCTACCCACTGCCCCCAGCTGAACGCTGTCATTATGCCATTTAACAATATTTAAATCAAACTCTTTTAAAAAAAAACACACACAAAAAAAGAAAACGGAATTTTACTTTGCCTTGAGGGAAAGAGATGTAAGTGAAGTTGAAGGGATGACAAAGATTGCCTATGACTCGGACACCGTGAACAAGGGAGGTGTGGGTTTGTTTAAAGCTTACAGCTGTGAGCAGTGACTGTCCAGACTTCACACCAATCTGTCAATTAAATCGAAGGTGTGCAGATGATGTGCAGGGTACTCTGGTTTTGTCTCATTCCGACACTTTCCAAATCAGTGAAAGAGCTGGTGTACCCCTGTACTTAGTAAAGATTGAAAAGTGAAGATGTCAACTAGTCCACAGCTGAGGGAGATTGTTTGTTTTGAATGCTTCTTGCATCTGTCTCAATATCAAGCCTTTCCATATTATGACACTATGGAAAAATCACTCAAGGCCTGCATTCTGACTTATGCATTCAGCTGTCTGCAGCGATTATGCACAGCTGTACCACCACTGTCGGTGTAAAGCCAGCCTGTTTTAAATATTTACCATATCCTGTCTGTGCAGGTGCCTTTCCCCCACTCCCCCCAGATCAATGCCAATGCAAATCCCCCCCCCCCCCCCCCACTCTGTCCCTATTCCAAGTGTTGATGTTTAATTTATGGAAATATGGACAGGTTCCAAACGTAAACAGGTTAGTTCTGTTTAACACTCGGATGACGTCTCTACAGAATGGAATGCACTGCTTGAAAGAAAAGCAGACTCAGAATTATCTTCCCGAAGGGAATTGGATACAGACTTGAAAAGCAAAAAGATGTACAGGGGTCCGGAGGGAAGGAATTAAGAGCTAGGATTGGGTGTTTCTGTCCAACACAGAGCTGTGCTGGGCTGAATGACCTCTTTCTATGCCATAAATCCAAAATCACATCACACCAGATTATAGTCCAACACCAGATTATAGTCCAACACCAGATTATAGTCCAACACCAGGCTACAGTCCAACACCAGGCTACAGTCCAACACCAGGTTATAGTCCAACACCAGGCTACAGTCCAACACCAGGTTATAGTCCAACACCAGGCTACAGTCCAAAACCAGGTTATAGTCCAACACCAGATTATAGTCGAACACCAGGCTACAGTCCAACACCAGGTTATAGTCCAACACCAGGTTATAGTCCAACACCAGGCTATAGTCCAACACTAGGTTATAGTCCAACACTAGGTTATAGTCCAACACCAGGTTATAGTCCAACACTAGGTTATAGTCCAACACCAGGCTATAGTCCAACACCAGATTATAGTCCAACACCAGATTATAGTCCAACACCAGGCTACAGTCCAACACCAGGTTATAGTCCAACACCCAGTTATAGTCCAACACCAGGTTATAGTCCAACACCAGATTATAGTCCAACACCAGTTTATTTGGAAACACTAGCTTTCAGAGCACTGCTCCTTTGTCAGGTGTTAGTGAGACAGGGAGACCTTAGACACGGCTTGGGCAGAGAAGGTTAACGAGGATGTTGCCTGGTGTGGAAGGTGCTCGCTATGAAGAGAGGTTGAGTAGGTTAGGATTGTTTTCATCAGGAAAAGGAGTTTGAGGGGGGACCTGATTGAGGTTTACAAAATCATGAAGGATTTAGACAGGGTGGATAGAGATAAGCTTTTTCCCAAGATGAAGGATCCAATAACGAGAGGTCACATTTTCAAGCTGAAAGGTGGAAAGTTTACGGGTGATACACACAGCAAGTACTTTACGCAGAGGGTGGTGGGTGACTGGAACATGTTGCCAGCAGAGGTGGGAGAGGCAGGCACGGTAGATTAATTTAAGATGCATCTAGACAGATGCATTGGTAGGTGGGGAGCAGAGGGATACAGATGCTTAGGAATTGGGAGACAGGTTTACACAGTAGATTTGGACTGGCTCAGGCTTGGAGGGCCGAAGGGCCTGTTCCTGGGCTGTAACTTTTCTTTCTTTGTTCTTTGTTCTAGGCTCTTTGGCTGGGAGTAGTTGGCCCCTCACATAGTGTCTCTCAGTGCTCTAAGTGCCTTTGTGCCCACAAAGTGGCACATGAGCAGACCTGTGCAAGCCTCACCAGGCACCATTTTACTGAGGACGTTAGCACAGGGAACATGATCAGAAGAATGCAGCATAAACAGAACGCAATATTAGCAGTATGTGGCACTGATTTATCCTGAACAAGCAGAGAATTGTATCATGATAAAGTACTGATGTGGAGGTGCCTGTGTTGGGGTGGGGTGGACAAAGTTAAAAATCACGCAGCACCAGCTTATAGTCCATCAAGTTTATTTGGAAGCACTAGCTTTCAAAGGGATACTCCTTCATCAGGTGGTTCACTACTATGATGAAGAGCAGTGCTCTGAAAGCTAGTGCTTCCAAATAAACCTATTGGACTATAACCTGATGCTGCGTGATCTTGAACCAAATAAACCTGTTGGACTATAATCTGGTGTCGAGAGTGTGGTGCTGGAAAAGCATAGCAGGTAACGCAGCATCTGAGGAGCAGGAGAATCGATGTTTCGGGCAAAAACCTTTCGCCAGGAAAGGGCTTATGCCTGTTATGTCAATTCTCCTGCTCCTCGGATGCTGCCTGTCCTGCTGCACTTTTCCAGCACCACATTCTCAACTCTGACTCTCCAGCATCTGCAGTCCTCACGTTCTCCAAGTTGATTATAACCTGATGTGGTGTGATTTTTAACTATGATAAAATACAGAAGAGGCCCTTCGACCCGTCTATACTGCCCAAAAATATACCTTCACTCATCTCACTTTCCAGCCTCAACTCCCCTCCCAGGCAATGCATTCTGGTTGGCCCACGGCCTGAGTGAAAAGGATTTTCCTTAAAATTCCCTCTCAATCTGCTGTCTTTCAAATTATGTCCCCATGCTTCAGCTAATGGGAACGGCTGCGTTTTAATCATCCTGTCCAAGCCCCTTATAATTTTATATGCCTCCGTCAGGTCACCCCCTCAACCTTCTCCACACCAAAGAAACCAACCTGAGCTCAACGTATATTCAGCAGCGTGAGGATACTCCCCCTGCCCAGCCTCGCCACCATTCTTATTTAAACGGCTCATCAAAGACTTTCAGGTTCCTGATTCTTTTCTACAGGCAACAATTGTTAAAGTGTTTTGTAGCTTCTAGAGTTCTTCAAAATTGCATAAAGTGGGGGGGTTGCAACACAGACTGAAGATCATATTTTACTCAGTTCAAGAATCCTGCACAAATTGCTTGCTCCCAGTTGTTGGTGCATCCCCCATGGACTACAGCACGATAGGATAAAATGGGCAAAGCTGAAAATGTGTTGCTGGTTAAAGCACAGCAGGTTAGGCAGCATCCAAGGAACAGGAAATTCGACGTTTCGGGCCAGAGCCCTTCATCAGGGCAACATGGGCAAAGGCAGCACAGAACAGGGACAAGCTGCTGGAAGAGTGAGGAGGATGAAGAAGAATGAGTATCACTCAGTCCACTAAGTGTGATAAGAAATCAACTCTACCTGCGTTTCAGGAAGGCCATCCTCACTGATCTCTGTCACTTATTGCAGCCATGACGCCAGCCTCAGAGCAGGGTGCAGGTGATATTGGTGCACCCTGTTTGAGCAGTAACCCCAGCCTTCCATCCACTAATGAATAAGGGATGGCACTGAGCTTCTGTTTTCCAAAAGAGCCGAATGCATCCCATTCTTTCTTTCAAGAGAGAAGCAGGAGATGTATTCATGAGGATTTGAGGGTTTTCCATGATGCCCTTGACACATGGTAATGTTGTCGGTGAACCCTGAGGTTCATGGCACCATGAAATATCCCACTGCCTCAGCATTCCTACTATTAAAAGACCATACTTCAGTTGGCATTCTGGTCAATGTGCTGACAGTACAATGCCTCCAACTCCGCAACAATCCACAGACAATGGGAGCACACTCGAGCTTGCTGGAGAGCAGTCTGATTATTGACCTGCTGCACTCAGACCGGTGGCTTCTCACCTGTGCAGCAACAGAAACCAGGACTTAGGCCAAACACGGCTAGGTCTCCACGTATGCTGATGGAGTTCTCCACCACTCCCAGACTGGCAAGGCTGAGCCCCAAGCTTCTCCCATTCATTGTCTCTTTTTTAACCTTCTCCCCTGTGTCTCACCATGATACCGTGCCTCATTTGCAAGTTGCTTCCCAGTGCCTCAGTCACATGACCATCGCTCACGTGGTAGAGTATGGCCCAGCTATTGTTCTCACCTCAAATTTTCACACATTCTCTTCCTTCAATTACACTTAAGAATGGGGATTCCTGGCCAATTGTGACCCAGTGCCATTGAAATAAGTTATTCCTCCTTTTGAATGCAATAGCTCCGATCAGACATTGTGGAATTACACTTTGGCTATTTCTTCTGACTGGGATCAGGTTGATTTTGCTGCTGGCTAACTAATTATTATGATTAGCTACTCCTAGTCCTCCATGAATCCAAAGACTGCTAACAAAGTTGATCTAGGATCAACAGATCCATTTATGGCAGGAAAATCAACGTTTCGGGCAAAAGCCCTTCCTCAGGAACCTTTCCTGGACTAGGGGGGATAGGACAGTATCGAGGTAGGTGGAGATGAGTTTGGTGGGGCAGGAGCATGCTGAGACAATGGGTTGGCCGGATTGGTCAGGCTTGTGAATCTTGGGAAGGAGGTAGAACCGGGCAGTGCAGGGTTCCCGGACTATGAGGTTGGAAACTGTGGGTGGGAGATCTCCTGAGGTGCTGAGGTTCTGAATGGTCTGGGAGATGATGGTTTGGTGATGGGGGGGTGGGGTCATGGTGGAGGGGGCGGTAGGAGGTGTCTTCGAGTTGGCATCTGGATTCAGTGGTGTAGAGGTCAGTGCGCCAAACTACCACTGCACCCCCTTTATCTACTTGTTTGATGTTGAGGTTGGGATTGGAGCAGTGCATTGTGAGGATGAGAGGTTAGTGTGGGGGAGGGGTGTAGACAGGTTGAGGCGGTTAATGTCCCAGCAGCAGGTGGAAATGAAGAGGTTGAGAGCGGGTAAGAGGCCAGCGCGGGGTGTCCAGGTGGATGGAGTGTGTTGGAGGCGGGCGAAGGGGTCCTCGGAAGGTGGACAGGAGTCCTGATTGTGAAAGTAAGCTCGGAGGCGGCGGACGAAGTGTTCGACGTCACAGCGTGTATTAAATTCATTGATGCTTGGACGAAGGGGGATAAAGCTGAGTCCTTTGCAGAGGACTGATCGTTCGTCTCAGTGAGGGGGAGGTCTGGGGGGATGGTGAAAACTCAGCAGGGCTGGGAGCTGGGGTCTGGTGTAGGTGTGGAGCTGGGATTGGGGGCGGAGCCTGTAACTGGAGTGGGTGTGGTGGTAGTGGGAATGGAGGTGGCGTCATGAGCAGGGGTGATGTTCCCCTCAGGGTTCTGGGGGGCAGGGATGGTGACAGTGGAATCTGTGGGGGTGGGGTGGAGTGAGGGGGCGTGTCAGCAGAATGCAGGTGAGTGGCATTGGTGGGGGCGGAAGTGGTGGTGAACACAGCAGTAGAGGGGGCAGAAGTCACTGAGCGTGTGACATCAGCGATGACGTGGGGGGGCGGAAGTGATGTCACATGTGGTGCATGAGGAATTGTGAGGGGTGAAAGTGATGTAATCGATCACCGTGGGGCTGATAGCTGTACCAGCCACATGGCTAATGGCGTCTGAGCAGTTCCAGAGGCTTGGGGAATCTTCTGGAATGTTTGAGGAGTGCTGGTTATGGAGGTGGGTGCATAAAAGTTTGTTGTACTTACAATTTTTAATGTTTGAGATGGTATTGAAATACTGTTTGTTGAGAGTATGAATTCTTTGCCCAAAACGTCGATTTTCCTGCTCCTCAGATGCTGCCTGACCTGCTGTGCTTTTCCAGCACCACGCTGATCTAAACTCTGGTTTCCAGCATCTGCAGTTCTCATTTTTGCCTAGATCCATTTATGTCCCATTATTGCCACGTGGGATGTCTGGTTGTGTATTCTTTGTTTCAGTCAAGGCCATTTGTCTTCTCCTAGCTCAGTCAGGGCTGAGGCACCAGAGGAGGACCGAAGAAATGCATCAAGGATAAGCCAACGACCATCACTTGAGACTGTGCCAGACAGAGGGAAGGATTCCAACATTTTGAGAACCAATCGCAACAAGAATGAGGAGGAAAATGTGAGTGAAAGAGAATTGGCCAAGTAACTCACAAACCTGGGTCTAATATTCAGAGACATGGGTTCACATCCCACCATGGCAGCAACTATATACAGTGAATGAAGAAATTCAGGGATAGAAGGTGTCACCAGCATTGTTCACTGACGTTCTTCATGGAAGGAGATTTGTTGTTTCCACCTGATCCTGCCCTACCTGTGACTCCAGAGCAACAGCAATCTGGTTAATCTTTAACTGCCCTGTGTCAAGACTAAATTAGCCACTCTATTGTAAATCAAACCATTACAGGTAAAGGTATAACTGCACTCAATACACAGTCTTCAACAATCAACAGGTAATTCTCTCTCTTCATAGCTCTCCCAAAGCCTTCTTAAAGATAATTACAAATGGGCAATAAATGCTGGTCTAACCAGCAGTGCCCATATTATGAATTAATAAATAATTAGTCAGTGTGGATTAACTACATGCTGCTTAAACTCGAGAGAACTGACTTTTGTTGTGATGAGGGAAAATGTCTTGCTAATAATTAAGTGTGATCCAACTGTTAGCTTGTTTCAACAATTCAGTGTATGATTGAATATGTAGTCTCTGCTTTGCCTGTTTAATGATGGTCTTTGTAATTATACCTTGATTTAAAGAACCTTTCTTTCCTGCTTTTAACCTGTACAAAATATTACATGTTCCTGGAACAAATTGAACAAAGCATCAATAAACCCAATGTTTAAAAGTGAAGCTTGTATTTATATCTCTGTAATCTCCCCAGCTCCCGGCCCTCCGAGATCTCTGAGCTCCTCCTTGAGTACTTTGAATATAACCACTCCACCACTGGTATCAAGACACCTCCTGACATCTCTCTGTCTCTCTAACTCGCTTTCTCCTTCTTCAAGCTCCATCTTTGACTCAGCACTTAGAACATAGATCATAGAACATAGAACATAGAACATAGATCATAGAACATAGAACATAGAACATAGAACATAGAAAAATACAGCGCAGTACAGGCCCTTCGGCCCTCGATGTTGCGCCGACCGAAGCCTACCTAACCTACACTAGCCCAATAACCTCCATATGCTTCTCCAATGCCCGCTTAAATGACCATAAAGAGGGAGAGTCCACCACTGCTACTGGCAGGGCATTCCATGAACTCACAACCTGCTGAGTAAAGAATCTACCCCTAACATCTGTCCTATACCTACCACCCCTTAATTTAAAGCTGTGTCCCCTAGTAACAGCTGACTCCATTAGCGGAAAAAGGTTCTCACTGTCAACCCTATCTAAACCCCTAATCATCTTGTACACCTCTATCAAATCTCCCCTAAACCTTCTTTTCTCCAATGAGAACAGCCCCAAGTGCCTCAGCCTTTCCTCATACGATCTTCCTCGGGGTATCATATTTTGTTTTGTAAGGTTCCTTGAAGCATTTACATTTGAGGGGCTATATAAATAAAAGTTGTTGTCGAATGTGGAAGATGTCAGCAGACACAGATAGAAAAAGAAATTAATCTCCCCTCAAAAAAAATTCACTATGAACCTAAGCAATCAACTTACATCATCTCACTGGGTATATTGGGACTGAATAACCAGTGTCCTTTCAATTTACTCTTGCCTCCCCTAGTTCCATCCATGTTTCTTCCAACAATTAAGTTAATGTTTATACAATTTAATACCTCACTATTCATTTGTCTGAATGAATGAGATTCAGATTTCTATGGTTAAACATTTATTAATGCCTACATAGGAGATGTACACATCAAACGATGATGCAAACTCAAACCATATTGCAAAGACAGCTATTTTATTAAGACAGCTATTTTCTACTGATAACAAGGTTCCAAACTGCTATTTCTACAAATAATAATTTCCAAGCTGAAGGTTACACGTTTACTCATCCATATCTCTGTTCAACAGTGATATATCATCTACATTTCAGGCTGATGCACATGGCTATATTATCCAATCATATTCAAAATAATGCACATGATTACATTAACCAATAATATCCTTACGTTCACATCTCCTAAGTGTGAGTAATTACTCGTGATTACCAGAAAACGTATACTGTATCTTTTTCCCTTTTCATCCCAATTGATGAATCTTGGGCCATAGGATTTCATGAAATCATAGATTTCATAGAATCTTACACTGTGGAAACAGGCCCAACAAGTTCACACTGACTCTCCGAAGAGCAACCCACCCAGACTCATTCCTCTATATTATTCACCTAACTTACACATCCCTGAATACTATGGGCAATTTAGCATAGCCAGTTCATCTAACTGGCACATCTTTGGAGTGTGGGAGGAAACCGGAGCACGCAGAGGGAATCCACACAAACAGGGGGAGAATGTACAAACTCCACACAGACAGTCACCCGAGGCTGGAATCAAAGCCAGTGCTAAGCACTGAGCCACTGTGCCATGGTGCCACCCCTTCTTCCTGTTGTTGGGCAAAGGAGTTGAGGATTGAACCAGTCACTTGATACATCGGTTGAAGTACTGACCGTGGCATGTTGAAGCCTCAGAAAACCTTGCTGCGTTGTGGAAAGGATTTGTGTGGGAGTTAGGATTTGGCAGAAGAGTTAAGCTCAGAACAGCTTGGATAGATGGAAGTCCATGTGGCACTGTGGGTGTTTATTCTGATTTGAAAGATACCAGAAGTGAGATGCAGTAGCAATCAGGAGAGATAGATCAGACTGGGGGCTCTTTGTTCTAGAAAAGAGGTTGAAAGGTGGCCTGTCAGAAACCTTTACAATTCTGAAAGGTTTTGATCAGGTAGACATGAGGAAATGAGTTTCCATTTGTGCGGTAGACCAGAATATGAGGTCATGAGTACGAGGTAGCCACTGGTAACTTTAAAAGGAATTTGAGACAAATATCTTTGCATAGAAACCAAATGGCTGCGGAACTCACCACCATCAGGAGTACTGGGGATGAATTGTATAAATGCATTCAATGGATATTAGATATGCACAAGAAAGAATGGGTTCGAAGGCCAGTGGTAGTGTGAAAGCTATGTTGGAGTATGGCTCATACAGATAACAAAGAAAGGAACATCAACACATAGTGGAATTGAGAGGCTGATACGATACTGAGCAGGAGGGAAAAGATTTGGAGGTCTAGATACAAAAGGCAAATCCAAAAAAACATGAAAGTGATTTATTTACAGAGAGAGATCAGCCAAAGCACTTTCATCATTGAACCTCAGTATCACATTGGGCAAGAGGAGGCCATTCAACTCATTGAACCCTTGCTTTCTCTAGAACATAGAAAAGTACAGCACAGAACAGGCCCTTTGGCCCACGATGTTGTGCCAAGGTTTAATCCTAATGTAAAATATAATAACTTAACCTACACACCCCTCAACTCACTGCTATCCACGTGCATGTCCAGCAGTCACTTAAATGTCCCCAATGACTCTGCTTCCACCACCACAGCTGGCATCTCATTCCATGCATTCACAACTCTCTGTGTAAAGAACCTACCTCTGACATCTCCTCCAAACTATGACCCCTCATACCTGTCAATCCTGCCCTGGGGAAAGTCTCTGGCTATTAACTATCTATTCCACTCATTATTTTGTATACCTCAATCAGGTCTCCTCTCTTCCTCCTTCTCTCTAGAGAGAAAAGTCCGAGCTTATTCAATCTTTCTTCATAAGGCAAGCCCTCCAGCCCAGGCAGCATCCTGGTAAACCTTCTTTGCACCCTCTCCAAAGCCTCTGTATTTTTCCTATAGTAGAGTGACCAGAACTGGACACAATATTCCAAGTGTGGTCTCAACAGGGACTTGTAGAGCTGTAGCAAGACATCGCAGCTCTTAAACTCTATCCCCCTGTTGATGAAAGCCAAAACACCATATGCTTTCTTAACAATCCTATCCACTTGGGTGGCAACTTTGAGGGATCTATGTACTTGCATACCCAGATCCCTCTGTTCCTCCACACTGCCAAGAATCCTGTCTTTAATCCTATATTCAGCATTCGAGTTCGACCTTCCAAAATGCAAAACTTCGCATTTATCCAGGTTCCATCTGCCATTTCTCAGCCCAGCTCTGCATCCGGTCTATGTTGCACTGCAGCCTGCAGTAGCCCTCCATACAATCGATGATACCTCCAATATTTGTGTCATCTGCAAATCTATTAACCCACCCCTCAACCTCCTCATCCAAGTCATTTATAAAAACTACAAAGAGCAGAGGCCCAAGTACAGAGCCCTGTGGGACCCCACTCAACACTGACCTCCAGGCAGAATAATTTCCATCTACAACCACTCTCTGCCTTCTGTCACCCCAGCCAATTCTGAATCCAGATAGCCAAATCTCCTTGTATCCCATACTTCCTGACTTTATGAATGAGCCTACCATGTGGAACCTTCTCAAATGCCTTGCTGAAGTCCACATACACCACATCCACTGCTCAACCTTCGTCGACCTGTCTTGACACCTCCTCAAAGAACTCAATAAGATTTGTGAGGCATGACCTGCCCCTCACAAAGCCATGCTGACTGCCTTTAATCACACTATACTTTGCCAAATGGTCATGAATCCTTTCCCTCAGAATGCTTTCCAAAACTTTGCTGACCACAGACATACGACTGACTGGTCTGTAATTGCCAGGGATTTCCCTATTACCCTTCTTGAAAAGAGGAACAACATTCGCCTCCCTCCAATCCTCCGGACGACTCTCATGAAGAGTGAGGAGGCAAAGATCTTTGCCAGTAGCTTAGCAACCTCCTTTCTCGCTTCTCAGAGCAGCCTAGGATAAATCTGGTCTGGCCCTAGGGACTTATCAATCTTAATGTTTTCTAAAGTTTCCAGCACATCAACTTCATCAACCTGTCCTGGCTTGTTGCCAAGCATCAAATCCAAAATGGCCTCTCCCCTCGCCGCTCGGTCCCCGCTGAGTAAGGAAACCCTCCTGAACACACCTGACAAAAACTGCTCCATCCAAACCATCTGCATTTAGGAGGTTCCAGTTGATATTGGGAAAGTTGAAATCACCCATAACAACTACCCTGCTCCTTCTGCATTTTTCCAGAATCTGCCTGCCTATGAGATCTTCAATCTCTCTACTGCTATTAGGTGGTCTGTAGAAAACCCCCAATGTGGTGGCTGTCCCCTTGCTGTTCCTGACTTCCACCCAAACTGTCTCAGTGGATAAACCTTCCTCAACGACCGTCATTTCTGTAGCTATGATGCACTCTCTGATTAGCAATACTACACCCCCTCCTCTTTTTCCACCTTCCCTGTTCTTTTTAAACGTTCTAAACCCTGGAACATCAAGCAACCATTCCTGCCCCTGTGAAACCCATGTCTCTGTTATGGCCACAACATTGTAGCCCCGAGTACTGATGCATGCTCTAAGTTCGTCAGTTTTATTTCGGACACACTTTAACTGATCCCTTTGTTTCATCGCATGAGAAACCTTCCCGATAGATTCACTACATCCTGTCACTGCCCCATCTGCAACTGACCCCTTCTCAGACATGTGACTCTGATTCCCACCCCCCTACCAATCTAGTTGAAACCCTCCCGAATCGCACGAGCAAATCTCCCACCCAGGACATTTGTGCCCCTCCAGTTCAGGTGCAACCCGTCCTTCGTGTACAGGTCCCACCTTCCCCAGAAGATATCCCAATGGTCTAGGTATCTGACACCCTCCCTCCTGGACCAGCCTCACAGCCACATGTTAAGCTGCATTCGCTGACTGTTCCTCATCTCACTATCTCGTGGCACCGGTAGCAAACCTGAAATCCCTACTCTCCCCGTCCTGCTCTTCAGCTTCCAACCTACTTGCCTGTATTTACTTTTCACATCCTCAGTCCATTTCCTGGCTATATCATTGATGCCAATATGTACCACGATTTCTGGCTGCTCACCCTCCCCCTTCAGAATCTTGTAAACTTGACATCCCAGACCCTGGCACCAGGGAGGCAACATACCTTCTGGGAGTCCCATTCCTGACCACAAAATCTCCTGTCAATCCGTCTAACTATTGAGTCCCTACCACGAGCGCTTTTCTATTCTCCCCCCTTCCCTTCGGAGCCTCAGTGTCAGGCTCAGTGCCAGAGACTTGACAACTATGGCTTTCCCCTGGTAGGCCATCCCTAACAGCAGTATCCAAAATGGTATACTTCTTGCTGAGGGGAACGGCCATAGGGGATCCCTGCTCTGATCATGGGTTCCCTTTCCTCCCCCTGACAGTAACCCAGCTGTCCTTATCCTGTGTCTGGGGAGTGACCACTTCCCTGTACACCCTCTCAATTTCGCCCTCAGCCTCCCGGATGATCCATAGTTCATCCAGCTCCAGCTCCAGTTCCCTAACTCGGTTTTCGAGGAGCTGGAGTTGGGTGCACTTCCTGCAAATGTAGTCGACAGAGACACGTGAAGTGTCTCTCACCTGCCACATTCTGCAGGAGGAACATGCAACTGCCTTAACAGCCATATCCCGCTACTCTGAAAGCCCGCACAGAACTAAACAAGGGAAGAGAAGGAAAAAAATGAGAAATCTGAAAACTTACCAAGTTTACAGACTCTTAGTTAGAGGAGGTGGGTGGGAGGGAGGCCCTGGGTGGGAGGGAGGCCCTACGGTGTAGTTCTCGGGTTTAGATCTCACCCACTTAAAAACTTCCCAGCAGTCCTTCGCTCCTCCCACGCCCTCTCGGCAAATCTTTTATCTCTTTGAGAAAAGTATCCAGTTAGTTTCACTTCCCTGCCCTTTAGGCATTTCCAAGGATATATCCTGTTCCCTTTTGGGAGTTTCCGACTGTCTCTGCCTCCAACCCTGTATCAGACTGTGCATTCGAGATTGAGATTTCACCAGGCAGAGGAAAGGACTCATGTGCTGAAGGAGCTTCTAATGCCATTTACACGTTCGCTGATGACACCACCATAATTGGTCAGATCTCAGGTGACAATGAAACATACTACAGAGGGGAGGTGGCAGACTGGGAAACGTGGTGCACTGACAACTACCTTGCCTTCAATGCCGGCAAAACCAAGGAACTCATTATTGACTTTCAGCCCCCCTACACATTAACAGCCCAGAGGTGGGATGAGTGGAGAGTGTCAAGCTCCTGGGAGTGCTCATCCACAACAAGCTTTCTTGGACTCTTCATGTGGATGCACTGCTTACAAAGGCCCAACAATATCTCTTCTTCCTCAGGCAGCTGAGAAAATTTGCCATGACCGCAAATACCCTTACCAACTTTTATAGGTGCACCATTGAGAGCATTCTGTCTGGATGTATCACTACCTGGTATGGCAACTGTACCATTCAGGATCAGAGACAGTTACAGAGAGGGGTGAACTCAGCCCAGACAATCACAAAGAACAACCTCCCATCTATAGAATCCATCTACCAGGCCCGCTGTCAAGGAAAGGCCATTAGCATTCACAAAGATCCATCCTAACCTGACAATGTGTTTCTCCAGCCTCTACCATCAGGGAGAAGGTACAGAAGCCTGAACACACGCACCAGCCGGTTTCAAAACAGTTTCTACCCTAGTGTTGTAAGAATACTGAATGTACTCACAAACTCTTAACATTCACCTGTACCTGTGTTTTGGTTTTGCTGCTGTTTACCTATTACTTAATTATATATGCTATTTTACTATGTGGGTGGCACAGTGGTTCATAGTGCAAGGGACCCAGGTTCGATTCCCTCCTTGGGTGGTGGTCTGTGTGTGGAGTTTGCACATTCTCCCCGTGTCTGCGTGGGTTTCCTCCGGGTGCTCCAGTTTCCTCTCACAATCCAAAGATGTGAGGTCGGGTGAATTGGTCATGATAAATTGCCCGTAGTGTTAGGTGCACTAGTCAGGGGTAAATATAGGGCAGGGGAATGGGTCTGGATGGGTTACTCTTCAGAAAGGGTCAGTATGGACTTGTCGGGCTGAAGGACCTGTTTCCACACTGTAGGGAATCTAATCTAATCTGCCTGTATTGCTCGCAAGACAAAGCTTTTGTCCGTGCCTCGGTACACGTGACAATAAATTCAATTCTGCAAGTTTTGGAACATTTAAGTAAAAAGTGAGGTCTGCAGATGCTGGAGATCAGAGCTGGAAATGTGTTGCTGGTTAAAGCACAGCAGGTCAGGCAGCATCCAAGGAACAGGAAATTCGACGTTTCGGGCCAGAGCCCTTCATCAGGAAACCATCCTGATGAAGAGCTCTGGCCCGAAACGTCGAATTTCCTGTTCCTTGGATGCTGCCTAACCTGCAGTGCTTTAACCAGCAACACATTTTCAGCTTGGAACATTTAAGAGCAGGTTTGCTGAGAGCTATCAGAGGCAAGAATGTCAGCAGGGGCGTGTGGCTGAAGGATGTTCAGGAGATCATTCAGGAATTGTCCTCCCAGCATTAAACCTGGTGCTTTAGTCTGCCTTTGAGTTGTCCTTGCTGCCCTGAAGATGGTGGGATATAATGTTCAATGAGTCCATGGGCAAAAGCAGCCTGTGTGAGACCACCACTAGGACATGAGAAACAGCAGGTTATTTGACTGTGCTGTGCGATAAGGTTGAGGGTGCAGTTTGTGGGACAGGGTATCATAACCCCATCTCAGTCCTTGTCTCTGCACAAACCCACTTTCTAGCACAGAACACTGCAGATGTTGGAAAAACTGAGACAAAAAATAAAGAACAAACAAAAGCATTTAAGGAGAAACCCAGGGATGGATGAGAGGTCCAAATGGGTTTCTCTCTCTGACTGACCCACTGAATATTCCCATTTTCTGGTAGTTGCCCATGGAAGGGGTTGGTTTCCCCTCCTACCTCACCCAGGGCTGTTGGAATCGTCAGCCAAGCAATACCCACACACCACCTGTGCCAAATGCTGACTGATATTCACTCCAGCCCCTGCCATCCCCTCTGCAAATCCTTCCCTTTGACCCTGCCAGAATAAGTGAGCTGAGCTAATTGCTGCACAGACCCAGGGGGAAATAGCACTCTGCTCCACAGACACTCACTGGAAAATGTGCTTTCAAACTATTTTTTGTGTGTGACAGCAGATTTTAGCAATGAAGTGTATCCATCGCTTATTTCAGGAGAAGTATGTTGCAATACCAAGTAATTATGTAGGTCAAGCTGTAGTTACTGGGTTCTGATTTTATGCTTGGGAATTCAATTGTTTGATCTTGTCGGGCACTTTGAACTATCTGCTGATTTAGAACAATATGGAACATTTTAGCTTAGTACTTTGATGTCTTTTAAAGTTTTAACATCTCGGGGAGTGAAATCTATTAAAAATTTAGCACATATGCTTTAAGTTTCAGATAAGACCTAATTTTTCCAAAGTAAAAGATATTTACAGCCTCACAGTAATTAAATCTTTGATTTATGCTCCAAAGTTGAATCTCCGTGCATATAAATTGATGGAGTGAGCTTTGATTTTTATTTGTCTGTAAAACTTCGAAGCCTCTGCCTTGCATGAATTTGCAAAGTGTCACATCTCAAACATATCCATCACATTTCAAGGTGGCTTAGTCAAAAGAAATCATTGATTCTGATGTCTCACAGGTTTAACAAGAAAGCAACTGATTCATAAAGAAAGAAAAACTCATATTTATTTGTGTTTTATGGAATCTCTCAGAGACATGTCAAAAGCACTTGGCATGCACTGATTTATTTCAAAGTATAGTGACTTACACAGTTCATAGCTGCGCTTCCATGTGTGTCACAGCCAAGAATAAGGTCAGTGACCATACCTTTGCTGCACGTTAGGATTATGTCACGGAACCCAAGGCCCAGAGATAGAAGCAGGCACAGTTAGGGGGAGGTTATGGGGAGAAAGCAAGAAAATGGGGTTGAAAAACCTATCAGCCATGATTGAATGGAGGAGCAGACTCAGTGGGCTGAATGGCCTAATTTCTGCTCCTACAGTCGTATGGTCATAGTTCAAAGAACTCTCTGTTCTACCTTGGAATAAGCTTGTGCCTAGCCAGTGCATGGAACGAGCCAAGTAGAACCTCAAATTTTAAATTTAACGTTGATCTCCCTCTCTGTGAACCTTCTCTGCAGCAGTAACCTTGTATTTCTCACTCTGTTCTATTACCTTACACGTTTTGTATTGTGTCATCTGCCTATATTACATGCAAAGCAAAACTTTTCACTGTACCCTAGTACATGTGACAATGGCAAATCAAATCAAATCAGATTTAAGGTCACATCTGAAAAGCAGTAGCCCTGACAGTCCCGTCAACACTGCATTGATGAGCAAAGCCTAGATGATGTTATTAGAGTAGGGGTTGACTCCTATGAGCATTTAGCTGAGCGGTATCAGAGCTACCAAGCTGTTCTTGGCTTTCTGTCATTCCTTTGTAGTGGCTCAGAAGTGAAGCTCCCAAGCTTTTTGGAAAAGAACTGGCCAATCACGCTGTCACACACAGCCCTCCAATGTGGCTGTTGGCATTTCTAAGCAAGCACAATTCTTTTGAACAGGAAGCTGTACCTCCCCCACCTGCCCATTCTCAAGGCTCTTCAGAGATAAATGCACGTCCCCCCACTCCTGACCTCAGCCAGAACTACCACTGACATCAGTACACATCTTTAGGTACAAGAGTAGAATGTTTGCACTGGCACAGATGGGGCTCAAACGGAAGGAAGCGGGCACAGAATAGAAAAGCCACAATATACTAATCACAAATGCAGGAACATGAGACTGAGAATTTAACTTCAATTATTTGTAAAGACTCAAAATGTATGGCAAAAGGATATGGCCACACAGTCAATCTACTGCCACAGGCAGGGGCTTAGGTACACTGTAATCAAGTCTATATTTGAGAAAGGAGACATGTGCGTTTGTAGTGATGACAGAGCAATCACCTCACTGTCTGCCACAGGGAAAATCATTGCAAGGAACGTCCTCAGTCTCCCTCTCCTAGTGGTGAAAGAACCCTTCCACAAAAACCTGACAATCAGATCACTCAAACAATTTGCTACTTGATTTTGCCTCTGTGTGCGCGTGTGTGTGAGTGTGTGTGTATGCATGTGTGTCTGCAAGTGTGTGTGTGTGTGTGTGTGTGTGTGTGTGTGTGTGCATGCGTGTCCGCGAGTGTGTGTGTGAGTGTGTGTGTGAGTGCATGTGCTTTGTGAGTGTGTGCGTGTGTCTGTGTGAGTGCATGTGTGCCTGCGAGGGTGTGTGAGTGTGTCTGTGTGCCTGTGTGTGTGTGAGTGGTTGTGTTCTGAGAGTGTGTGTGTGCGGATGCACGTGCATAGGAGTAGAAGTAGACCCATTCCGCTAGGTCATGAGTTCATGGCTAATCCATGACATAACTCCATTTCCCAACTTCACCCACTGCACTTTCATACTTTTGGCTAACCAAGTGCAATTCATCACAGATTGAAAACATTCTGTATATGCATGTACCTGTGTTTTTGAATATCAGTGTATGTGTGTGTATGTGTGTGTGCATGTGTGTCTGTGTCTGTGTGTGCTTGTTAGTGTATGTGTCTGTGTGTGCCTGTTTGTTTATGTGTATATATCTGTGTGTGCCCATTTATGTTTGTGCGTATGTGTCTGTGTGCACCTGTTTGTGTGTGTGTCTGTGTGTGCCTGTTTGTGTAGGCGTCTGTGTGTGTCTGTTTGTTTATGTGTATGTGTCTCAGTGTGTATGTTTGTGTATGTCTATGTTTCTGTGTATGCCTGTTTATGTATATGTGTATGTGTCTGTGTGCCTGTTTGTGTATATGTGTATGTCTCTCTGTGCGTGTTTGTGTTTGTGTGTATGTGTCTGTTTGTGCCTGTTTGTGTATGTATATGTCTCTGTGTGTGCCTGTTTATGTATATGTGTATGTGTCTGTGCGTGCCTGTTTGTGTTTGTGTATGTATCTGTGTGTGCTTGTTTATGTATGTGTGTATGTGTCTGTGTGTGCCTGTTTGTGAATGTGTCTGTGTGTGCCTGTTTGTGAATGTGTATGTGTCTGTGCATGCCAGTTTGTTTGTGCATGTGTGTGTGTGTGTCTGTGTATGTGTCTGTTTGTGTATGTGTGTGCCTGTTTGTTTATGTGTGTGTGTCTGTGCATGCCAGTTTGTTTGTGTGTGTGTGTGTGTGTGTGTGTGTGTGTGTCTGTGTATGTGTGTGTGTATGTGTGTTTGTGCCTGTGTGTATCTGTTTGGGTATGTGTATGTGTTTGTGCGTACCTGTTTGTGTATGTGTCCGTGTGCCTATTTGTGTATGTGTATGTGTTTGTGTGCACCTGTTTATGTATATGTGTATGTGTCTGTGCATGCCTGTTTGTGTTTGTGTTTGTGTCTGTGTGTGCCTGTTTGTGTATGTGTGTATATGTCTGTGTGTGCCTG
The DNA here is from genome assembly GCF_020745735.1 of Hemiscyllium ocellatum. NCBI lineage: Eukaryota > Metazoa > Chordata > Chondrichthyes > Orectolobiformes > Hemiscylliidae > Hemiscyllium > Hemiscyllium ocellatum. The sequence goes on from NC_083422.1 coordinate 56,117,784, forward strand.
TTTGTGTACGTGTGTGTGTCTGTGTGTATCTGTTTGTGTGTGTCTGTTTGTGTATGTGTGTGTGCCTGTTTATGTATATGTGTATGTGTCTGTGCATGCCTGTTTGTGTCTGTGCATGTGTCTGTGTGTGCCTGTTTGTGTACATGTGTATGTGTCTGTGTATACCTGTTTGTGCACGTGTGTATGTGTCTACCTGTGTGTGTGTCCAAATGTGTATGTATGTATGTGTGTACATTAGTGTGTGTGTGTGTGTGTGTGTGTGTGTGTGTGTGTGTGTGTGTGTGAAAGAGAGAGAGCGCGATAGCATTTGTCATCTTCAGCTTCTTGTCTAGTGGCCACAAAAGTACTCAGACTTCACTCCAACTTAATTGAATCCCAGGGGGTGAATGTGTAAGGAATAAGCTGAGGTTGTGTGTGGTAGGAGAAGATTACCATTAACGTCAGCAAGAACTGCAAAACCACAGCAGGAAGTCACAGGCAGGAGAAAGTATTTCAGACTCACACAAATAGCAATGAAAGAAGTCGAGAAAAGAAAAGATAAATGAAAAATAAAAGTACGTGTATCCTAAACAAATAAGGCAAATTTGCCTTGGGTGGTACAAAAATATAAATATATTCTGTATTGTTAAGCTATATTTAGATTTTTTTTCTACAACATGTAGATTCCAAATGCTGAGTACTATGTTAATCTTCTACAGTTAATCCACTTTTTAACAATCAGATTGCGAAAGATGATTATTGCTGCCTTCAGTTCAAAGCCTTGACACAGTGATCATTTGACAGAATGATGTTCCCATGTTACAGTTATCATTCAGTGACATTATCAATCTATTCCTTCCTGAAAGTATCATACATAGCTGTGTGAATTTTTTTGGTGATTAAAAAGTAGTGGGATTTGTTAGTTCAGCTGTACAAGTCTCAGATTGGATCATTCGGTAATGTTCTTACCTTGGACTGAGAAGATCTCTGGGTTCAAACTGTATGCTAGGTATGACAGATGAAAGACGTTCTGAAAACAACAATTGCTGGAGATCACAGCGGGTCAGGCAGCATCCATGGAGAGAGCAAGCTAATGCTTGGAGTCTAGACGATGCTTCATCAGAGCTGGATTGAAGTGTGGAGGGGAGAGCGTTTATACAATAGTTGGTGGAAGCAGGGTGGTGTAGAGTGATGAGGAGCAAAGATATTGACAGTTCAGATTAAGTGATTAGAATGTGAGAATGACAGAACAATTACCAGATTGGAAAAAACAGACACTGGGGTGGGGGGACAGGGGAGCGGAGGGAGGACATGGTAACAGCTCAAGCTAAAAGCAAGGGAACGAATGGGAGTTGGTTCACAATTTGAAAGTATTGAACTCATTATTAAGTCCAGAAGACTGGAAAGTGTCCGGTCCTATGAAAGACATTCTATATTTTGTTTGATAGCCATTCCTGTGATCTGTCTTCAGAGACTTTACAACGTCAAAAACAACTTGCTCTTGTTTGTTGTTAGAGTATGTCGTGGTATTTTAGAACAGATACAATTTGAAGAAATGAAAATGTTTGAGAGCATTCCGAAAGATGATTGCACTGAAATCTCTCAAATATTCAAAAGACTTGATTAGTTATATGTCTGAGGGCTGTTTCCATTGTCTGGAACTCATCAAATAGTGGGTTGGCCATTTACTGAGATGAAGAAGTACTCTTGTGTGCAGAATACAGTCACTTTCCAAATTTATCCTCTGTGGTATTGGAAAGACCTCTGATTTATTTTTTGTTCAACCCATGTGTGGGACTATATCCGACAGCCATTACCACGTAAGGACCGAGCTGTTCTGACTGGTACTGTTATGTTCACGAATAACAGATTGCAAATCAGATTTCAAGAAAACAACGAGAAATAAGTCACATCACAACGATTCATGTGATTGGCAATGTATCTTATGATGCAAAGTGTTGTAGTTATAATGGAATAATATTAGTACTTCTTACTTTTTCTGTGTAGTAATTTTTGGTGGCTTTTTAAAATTTATTCTTTTTGTGGGATGTGGGTGTCACTGGCTAGGCCCAGCATTTATTGGCTGTCCCTAGTTGCCCCTTGAGAAGATGGAGGTGAGCTGCTGCAGTCCACCTCCTGTGGGTTGGCCCGCAATGTCCTTAGGGAGGGAATTCCAGGATTTCTGCTCAACAACAGTGATTTATATCCAAGTCAGGATGGTGAGTGGCTTGAACGAGAGTTTGAAGGTGGTGATGTTCCCATACATCTACTGCCTTTGTCTTTCTAGATGGAAGTGGTCATGGGTTTGGAAGATGCTGACAAAATTTGGTGAATTTCTGCAGTGCATCTTGTAGATAGCACACACTGCTGCTACTGAACATTGGTGGTGGAGGGAGTGGATGTTTGTGGTTGTGATGCTTTGTCCTGGGTGGTGTCAAGCTGGTGCCTGTAGTTACGGGATAAAAGGTGCTATTGAGATAATTGGGGGAGTTGTTTGTAGCCATAGTAAGTTGTACATGTCAGCAGAGTCCCAGTACTGGCCAATCTCACCTCTGTGTTATAAAGACTCTGCGTTCAAGTCCCACTCTATTTCCTGTGACAAAAAGTCACGGCTGAATTTCCAGTGAGTGAATTTTGGACACGATGTTAAACTGAGAATCTATCTACTTTGACAGGTGGGCGTAAAAGAGCCAATGGCATTATTCTGAAGACAAGCAAGAGCCTTCTCCTTGGGATGACCTGGCCAAAGTTTATCTCTCAACCAACATCACCTAACCCGATATTGCCTTTTCGTAGAGCACGCTGTGTGCACATTGGCAGTCACCTCTCCTTGTGACAGTACATTATACATTATAACAGTAATTATGTTTCCAAAATCCAGAACAAGGAGTTGATCCGGACTGAGTGTTACAGACGGGCACATTCCAAGGTCCAGGACGAGGTGCTTGAGGGATTCACTAAAGCCTGGAGCATTTGCTGCCAAGGTGCAGTGGGGAAAGACCACCGTCTGAGATCTTTCTGCTGAAGGTAAATGAGGGTCCGTTTCAATTACTGGATCCTCCCAGTGCCTCTAATGTGTGTAAATATAAAGATGCACAAGTAAGAGATGCCTTTGATTTGTTTAGATAGTGTCACATAGATATGCGACAGTATAGAACCGAATTCCATGTTTTTTTATAAATAAAGCATATTTTTGAAATAAAAGAACTTTATTAGCTCCAAAGTGCTTTGAACAACTGATAGTCATAAAAGCTGAAATACAAATGCAAGACTTTCTTTCATTCCTATCCACCAGGTAAGAACCTCTCCATAATTTTAAATGTTTTTAATGATAATTAAAATGATAATTAATCATAATTTCTCTAACCTCTCTGTATAACCTTGTCCCCTCATCATCTTAGTGAATCCATTCAATACCCTTTCCATCATTTTAACCTTCTTGCGAAAGTCATATTCTAACTGCTGTCTAGTTACGGTTCTGTACAGGTTCAACATTAATTCATTCTTTGTTTAATCTAGTCTCCATGTTACATGTTTGGGAAAACTTAGTTTGACAGTGGAGCTGCATAAATGTTAACAAAGTTGGAAAATATGAGTTACTGTCAAGACAAAATGTGTTCTCGTAGGTTGGAGGGAGAATTTGTTCAACTTGTATGAAACACTGGTTCTGTGTCAACGAGAGTATTGTGTCAATTTCTGGAAGTCACACTTTATGAAGGATATGAGGACATTGGGGTAAAGACTCACAACAATGGTTTAGGGCTTGAAAGTCTTTAGTTATGTTGATAATGTTATGAACAGATCCTGAGCAACGTTCCACAAGATGCGACAACTCCCAGATGGGATACTCCAAATTGTGAGAACGTTCCTGGGTGAGGACGGATGAACTGACTGCCCTTCTTTATCCACCTGCCCGGTTGGCTGGCTGCAGTGAGGTTAATTTATATCTCATTGGTACATTTCTCCCTGACCAAATGAATTTAAGTTTAAAAAGGAATCAATTTAACCTGGATTCCTTGAGTTAACATAAGTGTGCATTTATTAGTGACTAAGTACCAAAAGGGTTAATAAAGCAGAACGCATGTACACACAGATTAGGGATAGGAAGTCAGTCCAAAGATAAACAGACCAGTCTCAGTGGGTCATTCATGCAGCATAGATAGTGGAACATTGAAAGTTGGGCAGTCACTTTCAGGACTATTGACTTCTCAGGGTTAGTTGAAATCTTTTTGTCCTATTTCCTTTGAATATTGGTTGTTCGGCAACACTCACAGCAAGAGAGTCCTTCCATCCTGTGTCTTTATGAATGGCTTGCTGGCGAGTTGACTTCTTGTTGTCGGAATGAGAGAGGGCTCTTAGCTGCAATGCAGAGGTGACAAGGTGTGGTGCTTTGACTGTGACCTTCACTGACATTTCATCCAAGCTACTACACTTGTACCTCAGTTCACTAGCACACTTTTTCCCAGTAAAGTACCACATCAGGCTTATAGTTAGTTTTTAATCCAGTTTCTGTATATTCCTGGAAGTGCAAAACATAAGAAATGTCCGCAAAAGGTGGTTTATGATGAAAGTCAGGGAGATAGTCAACTCCTTTCTTATTTCCTGTTAAGTCTCTTTCTCTCTATTAGAGAGTTCCCTACTGCTCTGCAGGTACAATATTCCATGGGTGCCTCACAGGCATTTGTCAGACAACACTGAATTTACATCTACAGTCTCTTTTATATATAATACCTATCCTTTCTTTTAAAAAAAAAGCATTTTGGAATTAAAAGTTATAAAAGTGTCCATTGAATTTTGAGCTTCTGAGGACTGTTGTGCTTGGAGAAATGAAGGTTGAGAGAAGTTGTGATTGAGGTTTTCAAAGTGATCAGGCACCCGGACCGATTAAGTAAGAAGAGACTGTTCCCACTTGGAAAATTGAAGAATGAGAGGTTTAAGATAGTTGGGAAAAGAACCAAATGGACTCAGGATGAAAAACCTTCCCGCGCAGTGAATGGTCAAGCTTTGGCATGTGCAATCTGAGAGTGCGATGGAGGCAAGTTCAATTCAGACTTTCAAAAGGGAATGAAACTATTATCTGAGAAAGAGGAACTTGGAGGATTTGTGGGAGAAGATGGGCATCGCACTCAGTGAAATGCTGAATTGGAGAGCTGGTGCTGACATGATGGGTCAAATGGCCTTCATCGTATCACTGAATTCGTAGAATCACTACAGTGCGGAAACAGGCCATTCGGCCCAACAAGTCCACATCAACCCTCTAAATAGTATCCCACCCAGACCCATTCCCCTGCCTGATTACATTTCCCCTGACTAATGCACCTAACTTACACATCTCTGGACACTATGGGCAATTTCACTTAAACTTCACATCTTTGGACTGTGGGAAGAAACTGGAGCACCTGGAGGAAACTCATGCAGACATGGTGAGAATGTGCAAACTCTTTCATTGTTGTAACAATTCTATGATTCTGCAATAAGGGAACACATACAGCAAAAGAGCTTCATAAGCTCAATGGAAATAGATTCCTTCAGTGATTAAGCAGTAATGCATTAAGCTGGTCTGGATAATTGGAAAGAAAACCACATTCTCATTGAGACATGGAACACTCTTTGATTTGTGTTTTGAGGAGAGAGTTAAGGTGATACAGGGTGGGTGGGAGAAGTAGCAAATCTTTGACAAGGAGTAAAACAAACCCACTGAAATGAAAGGCGCAAGTACAACAATGGAATCCACTGCAAGGAAAGGTGCAACCATCTCAGGCTGTTTGAATGAAATGAGACGAGTGACAGTGCAGTGACAGTTAACTATTCTGAATGTTCACCTGCTTGTAGTTAAGCAACACATCTTAAGGTGGATCTCCCCACATCTTCACTCCACCTGCCAACACTAACAACATCAGTTGCATTTGTACAGCACCTTTAATGCAGTGAAAAATATTTCCTCAGGAGCCATTAACAAGTCAGTTGTAAGGCCGAGCCATATGCCAGGTAACGTTGGGGTAGTTGAGAAGAAGCTTAGTCAAGGAAGTAGAGTTTTCTTTTTAAAAATGTCTCTTAATTGAGACAGGTACAGAGGCAGTGATTAGAGAATTGGAGTCCATAGCTCAGCGTATTTGTAGCTGAAGGCAACCTTTAGTGAAGCAATTAAAACCGGCATTGTGGACAAAGTTAAAAATCACACAACACCAGGTTATAGTCCAACAGCTTTATTTGGAAGTATTGGTTTTGAGGCACTGCCTCTTAACCACCTGATGAAGGAGCAATGGTCTGAAAGCTGGTGCTTCCAAATAAAGCTGTTGGGCTATGATTTGGTGTTGTGTGATTTTTAACTTTGTCCACCCCAGTCCAATACCGGCTCTTCCAAATGATGTGGACAAAGCCAGAATGAGAGATATATTGTAAGGATGTTATGAAACTTGAAAGGGTTCAGAAAAGATTTACAAGAATGTTGCCAGGGTTGGAGGATTTGAGCTATAGGGGGAGATTGAACAGGCTGGGGCTGTTTTCCCTGGAGCGTCGGAGGCTGAGGGGTGACCTTATAGAGGTTTATAACATCATGAAGGGCATGGATAGGGTAAATAGATAAGGTCTTTTCCCTGGAATGGGGGAGTCCAGAACTAGAGAGCATAGGTTTAGGGTGAGAGGGGAAAGATATAAAAGGGACCTAATGACCAACTTTTTCTCACACAGGGTATTATGTAGATGGAATGAGCTGCCAGACTCTGGTTTCTGGTACAATTACAACATTTAAAAGGCATCTGGTGGGTATATGAATAGGAAGGGTTTAGAGAGATATGGACCACGTGTGGCAAATAGGACTAGATTAGGTAGGGATATCTGGTCAGCATGAATGAATTGGACTGAAGGGTCTGTTTCCGTGCAGTACATCTCTATGACTCTATTTGTCTGAGTGTGGGACAGTGGGGCTGCCTGGGAGAGAGGGGTGGACTGCAAGAGATTCGCCAGAATTTGGTTGACTTTTGAGCAGTTGCAGATGTCCAGTTGTCTTTGCTTTTATAATTACATCTCTCTGGCAACATAGCCACGAGAATTCCCTCCATCCTGAGCACTGTTCTGTTTTATCATCGCTATCGTGGAGAGCACTGTTGTAAACATCCCCTGGGAACAGGTCCATTGTTCCACACCTCCTCTCTCTCTCTATCTCTCTCTCTCTATATATATAGCTCTCTCTCTCTCTTTCTCTCTCTCTATCTCTCTCTCTGTCTCTCTCTCTCTCTATCTCTCTCTCTCTCTCTGTGCATTCTTACTGTGTTTCTCTCTCTCTCTAACTCTCTCTCTGTGCATTCTTACTGTGTTTTTCTCTCTCTCTAAATCTCTCTCTGTGCATTCTTACTGTGTTGCAGTTCACTGCACAGCCTCCTCCTCAGAGTCACTCCCTTCCAATATTTTATTGTAACAGAATGTTCTAACTCCTTCACATCAAAGGATTTAACCGAGTACATTCTTATTCTGAAGTGATTTACTAGGGCAGATTTAGAGGGGATGCTTCCGCTTGTGATGGGGCTGTTAAACATAAGCTAGTTGCTAATAAATTTGATATGGAATTCAAGAGAAAACCCTCAAAAGTATTTTAAATGTAGTCAGAAGTCACACAACACAGATTATAGTCCAACAAGTTTATTTGAAATCACAAGCTTTCAGAGCTTCTCAAGGGGCAACTAGGGATGGACAATAAATGCTGACCGAGCCAGAAACACCGACATCCTAGGAGTGAGCATTAAAAACTAAGGTGGTGGGGTAAACTGAGGGAGGGGTGGGAGCAACTCATGTGAAGTCTAACTGCCAGTACGGATCAGATGGGCTCAATGGCCTGTTTCTGTGCTGTATTTTTTAAACTGTCCCCTTCGTCCCGCCATGAGCTACAAAGTTAAAAATCACACAACACCAGGCGATAGTCCAACAGGTTTATTTGGAAGTACAAGCTTCCTGATGAAGGAGCAGCGCTCAGAAAGCTAGTGCTTCCAAATAAACCTGTTGGACTATAACCTGGTGTTGTGTGATTTTTAAATTTGTCCACCCCAGTCCAACACTGGCACCTCCACATCTCTGAATGAACCAGGCTTTCTCTCCTGTGAATTTCGGGCTCCATGGTGTTCTGAGTGATGGGCCTTCATCAGAACCCTTCAGCTAAAAGCAATCCTGCAGTCAGTGTGACGGTAAAGTGAGTTGGTTTCAGCCAGTTTGTGTTTTGGTCAGAAGCACACAGAGCAGAGCTCCAGCAGAATCTCCACTGCTGGGAGACAGAACCCTCATCTGGACTGACAGGAAATGTCCAACTGATTTTCCACCCAGTGAGCGTGTGACCTAGTTCAACATGTTAGTGGGATTGGAGAAGACATCCTCTGTCACAGGGACACTTTTCATGAGGTACATGGATCTGCATGGATGAGTTGCTGGAGCCATCTCAGATTTTGGTCCCCTCACCATTCGAGTTGCAGAGTATTTAAAGCACAGAAATAGCCCGTCATGACTGTACTGGTCCATCTTTTCTAACTCATTATTCAACAAAGCTACAGTTTTTCAAGTGTTCACCTAAATAATGAGGGCTCCTGTTCTGAGGAAGGATCACGGGACCTGAAACATTATCTCTGATTTCTCTGCACAGACCTACTGAGCTTTTCCAGCAAGTTCTGTTTTCGTTTCTGATTTGCGGCACCTGCAGCTCTTTCGGTTTTTATTTAGTGACCAGCACCTTCGCAACCCCCACCTCCAAACTTCACTTATTTTCAAACCCCATAAACCTGCAGGGGGAGGGTAAATAGAAGGAGGTGACTGTACTGGACGTGAAGGAAGGAAATTGCAGAGTTGAGGACGGAGTAGTTGGAGAGCAGGGAAATAACATAAACCATACTAAGCTGGGAATAATTGAGACAGGGGTCGGTGAGGAGGTTGTGGTGAGAGAGTAAATAATGAAGGTTTAGCAAAAACTCCAAGGCATCCTTGTGAGACTGAGCAGTGCTGATTAAAGAGGAGGGGGGCGTAGTTTGGGGCGGTTGGAAATCAAACTCACGAGGGCTTCCCAAAAAAAAAAGCATTGGAAAAATTGGACAGGGGCCCCTCATTAGTTTTGAGTGGCATTAGGTCAATATCACCAAATTGTGCACAAGTTCCTATTCCATCTGCAATTCTTTGCAAAACTTTTTGAATTGTTGCTAAAACAATGGTTTATTAATGATAAATCATTATTACACTGCAATTTCTCCACCACTGATTCCTGATGAAGGGCTTTTGCCTGAAATGTCGATTCTCCTGCTCCTTGGATGCTGCCTGACCGGCTGTGCTTTATCAGCACCACTCTCTTGACTCTAATCTCCAATCCTCACTTTCACCTTCTCCTCCACTGTGCCTATTGTCTTGCCTTATCAGGAATTACTGTGCAGTCTTTTTTAGATTAGATTCCCTACAGTATGGAAACAGGCCCTTCGGCCCAACAAGTCCACACTGACCCTCCAAAGAGCAACCCACCCAGCCTCACCACCCCTGACTAATGCACCCAACACTATGGGCAATTTAGCATGGCCAATTCACCTGACCTGCACATCTTTGGGCTGTGGGAGGAAACCGGAGCACCCGGAGGAAACCCACGCAGACACGGGGAGAACGTGCAAACTCCACACAGTCAGTTGCCCAAGGCTGGAATCAAACCTGGGACCCTGGTGCTGTGAGGCAACAGTGCTAACCACTGTGCCACTTACCGCCGTCTTGCGTATTTTGCATTTATGCTGCCCTGTGTATAACAGTACTCTTGTGTAATTTGTGCTGTCCATGTAGCACCTTGGTCCTGGAGGAATGCTGTCTCGTTTTTACCATATCATGTGTATATGGTAGAAATGACAAATAAAGTTACTCTTGAAATCCAGTCCCTGCTGTGTGCTGCAATACAGCCCAAGGGGACCAACCCTCAGATTATATTTCATTTTAGAGAGTCGTAACTGTACAACAAAATCAAGCCCCTTTCTGCAATGATCATTTACCCTGAGCTCAACCCAGGCACCAATGCTGGAAGTCTCTGTGGTCTGAATGAATCACTTTGTGCACTTAATGACTGAGCCACCAGGAGTCCTCACAGTGTTGACTTATTGAAGGGAAGGGAAAGCTGCAGAAACCTCTTCACTTTGTCCCTCACCAACAGACCCAGCTGCTCATTTCCAGTCAGATCATGCAGAGCTTTAGATAACAAGCCAATGACTCCAGGCATTTGGTCAATTAGAATATTCCCACATATCAAAGTGCCATCGATGTTAACTTGATCTATTCTTTTGAATGCTAATCATATGAGGACTGTGCCCTTTTATTTTGAAATTTTATAAACGGTGGGCTGAACAAAAAACAAGAACAAAGAAAATTCCAGCACAGGAACAGGCCCTTTGGCCCTCCAATCCTGCGCCAACCAGATCCTCTATCTAAATCTGTCGCCTATTTTCTAAGGATCTGTATCCCTTTGCTCCCTGGCCATTCATATATCTGTCTAGATACATGTTAAATGATGCTATTGTTCCTGCCCCTACACCTCCACCCGCAACGCATTTCAGACACCCACTACCCTCTGTGTAAAGACCTTTCCACACATATCTCCCCTAAACTTTTCCCCTCTCACCTTGAACTCGTGACTCCTAATAATTGAGTCCCCGACTCTGGGAAAAAGCTTCTTGCTACTCATCCTGTCTATGCCTCTCATGATTATGGAGACCTCAATCAGGTCCCCCCTCAACCTCCGTCTTTCTAATGAAAATAATCCTAATCTACTCAACCTCTCTTCATAGTTAGCACCCTCCATCTCAGGCAACATCCTGGTGAACCTCCTCTACACCCTCTCCAAAGCATTCACATCCTTTTGGTAATGTGGCCACCAGAACTATACGCAATATTCCAAATGTGGCTGAACCAAAGGCTTATATGAGTGTAACATGACTTGCCAACTCTTGTACTCAATACCCCATCCGATGAAGTAAAGCATGCCATATGCCTTCTTGACCACTCTACTGACTTGCATTGCCACCTTCTGGGAACAATGGATCTGAACACCCAGATCTCTCTGTACATCAATTTTCCCCAGGACTTTTCCCTTTACTATATAGTTCACTCTTGAATTGGATCTTCCAAAGTGCGTCATCTTGCAATTGTCCGGATTGAACTCCATCTGCCATTTCTCTGCCTATCTCTCCAATCTATCTATATTCTGCTGTATTCTCTGACAGTCCCCTCCACTATCTGCCACTCCACCAATCTTAATGTTATCTACAAACTTGCTAATCAGGCAACCTACACCTTCCTCCAAATCAATTACGGATATCATAAACAACAGTGGTCCCAGCACGGATCCCTGTGGGACATCACTGGTCACAGGTCTCCACTTTGAGAAGCTCCCTTCCACTACTACTCTCTATCTCTTGTGCCCAGGCAGTTCTCTATCCATCTAGCTAGAACACCCTGGACTCCATGTGACTTCACCTTCTCCATCAGCCTACCATGGGGAACCTTATCAAATGTCTTATAGAAGTCCATGTTTATGACATCTACAGCCCTTCCCTCATCAATCAACTTTGTCACCTCCTCAAAGAATTCTATTAAGTTGGTAAGACATGACCTTTCCTGCATAAAACCATGCTGCTTATCACTGATAAGCCCATTTTCTTCCAAATGAGAATAGATCCTATCCCTCAGTATCTTCTCCAGCAGCTTCCCTACCACTGATGTCAGGGTCACAGATCTGCAATTACCTGGATTATTCCTGCTTAAACAAGGGGATAACATTAGCAATTCTCCAGTCCTCCAGGACCTCATCCGTGTTCAAGGATGTTGCAAAGATATCTGTTAAAACTCGAGCAGTTTCCACTCTTGCTTCCCTCAGTAATCTGGGATCGATCTCATCCAGACCTGGGGACCTGTCCACCTTAATGCCTTTAAGAATACCCAATGCTTCCTCCCTGCTTATGCTGACTTGACCTAGAGTAATCAAAAATCTATCTCTAACCTCAACATTTGTCATGTCCATCTCCTCAGTGAATACTAGCGCAAAGTACTCATTAAGAATCTCACCCATTTTCTCTGACTCCACGTAAAACTTTCCTTTTTTGTTCTTAAGTGGGCCAACCTTTTCTCTAGTTACCCTCTTGCTCTCTATAAATGAATAAAAGGCTTTGGGATTTTCCTTAACCCTGTTTGCTAAGAATATTTCATGTCCCATTTTACCCTTCTTAATTCCTCATTTCAGATTGGTCCTACATTCCCAATGTTCTTCCAAAGCTTCATCTGTCTTCGGTTGCCTAGACTTTATGTACACATCCTTTTTCCTTTTAACTAGTCTCACTATTTCACCTGTTATGACTGAAATGAGAAAGAGCTGTTTTGAAACCAACCTTGGGAAGGAGTGACTGTACTGCCTCGTAGCACCGAGAGCAGGCACCACATAAACAGCCGCTTGATCAAACGACAACTAACAGCTGATTTGAAGCCTCAGGAGGTAGATGCAGCTCATGTTGGCCACAAGAGGATGATTGGTCTATAGACTAGTGACCACTTATCAATGACAGGCAGCTTTCCTACCTGCCAAGAGCAGTGTGATTGGTTCTCAGTTAACTGAACAGATTGGAGCTGGAAACAAGTTACAGAGAGAGAGAGAGAGAAGTGTTCAGTTCTTCCCCAGCTTAGGAGTGATCTCTCGCTATTCTCTGCAGTCAAAATTCCAAAAAAACCCACTTTATCTTTCTTGCAACAGTTGTTGATTTTTAACTGAAAGGTTAGAGTGAATCTTATGTCTGTCACCAACCAGTGGGAGCATCTGGAGAAAGATGACAAAAGCAACATGCCGGCAGCAAGAGTCACAAAGATCATCTCAATGACAGTACCTGGGAATAAAGACACCTGACCTGTCTTTCCTCCTTTGTCTGTAATCTATTTTACCCTGTCTGACTGTGTGTAAAAGGGAGTTTATGTTGGGGTTAATGTATTAAGTATGTCAGTGGAGATCTATATTTACTTGGAACTAGACTAGTTATAATAAATATTGTTTTTGTTCAGAAACCTAATCTATGCTTTCTATTCACCTAAGTTTGCAAATCAGGTAAATGGGGAAATTGTGCATTTTTTAAACAATCTTTAGCTTTTGTGGTGACTCTGGGATTAGTGGGACTCAATTTCCAGTGTGTGCCTCTCATTGGGATGTGTAACAATAGCTTGCCTTTAGGAGCTGCACTATAGAGCAGGCAGGGAGTGTATTTGGATCTGGACCTCACAGCCTTGCACTGTGCTGGAGACAGGTTCAATCGACCACTCAACGAGACATTAGATGCCTACTTAAAGATATAAAAAATTCAGAGTTGTATGGCAAAGGCATTCAGAGAGCTAGGGCAGTCATAATGGGTCAAAACATCCCCTTCCACACTGTGATGGTGTATATGTCTCACTCAGTTGTTTGTGTTTATGGCCTTGGTACATCCTGTTCCAGACATGTCCGGAAACTGTGAAAACAGTTTTGAATTTAATTAAACAACTATTAATTGTGTGTTATTAACTCATGCTGTGTACAGACTGTTAGCAAGACAACTGTGAAAAGTGAGTTAACAAGCCTGTGAACGGGACGTAATGAACTCACTTTTCAGTGAATAGTGTTTTATTCACTCTGTGAATAGTGTGTGTTATTAGCACACAGCGCGTTATGTGTTACCTTATGAGGCCCCACATCAATGAAAACAGACTGCGCAGTGTACACACTTCAGTGGAGAAAGGCTCCACGCTAAATAAACAACAGGCAAGCCAGCACCAGAAATCTGCATTTTGCACAAACAGCTACTTGTCAGGCAAGGTGGTTCAGAGAGAGGAAAATCAGCCCTGACTTTCTCTTCTCACCCAGCCCCTGCAGCTTGTGATGCTCCCGAGCCTCTTGCTACCAGTTTTGTACAAACACCTGGATCCTTATCTCATTATTCTATAAGGTCATGAGACGTAGGAATAGTAGACCATTCAGCCCATTGAGTCTGCTCCACTATTTATCAAGATCAGGGAAGACTCCATTTTCCTGCCGTTTCCCCAAACCCTTGATCCCCTTACTGATTAAAAATCTCTCTATCTCAGTCTTGAATATACTTAATGGCCCATCCTCAGCAGCCCTCGGTGGTAATGAATCCCACAGATTCACTACCTCGTGACAAAATAAATTCCTTATCTCCGTCTTAAATGTGCGATCCCTTATTCTGAGACTATGCCCTCTGGTCCTGACCTCAGTCAGCCTGGGACCTGGGCACGTGGGTCAATGGTTAACCTGTTTGTATGGGTTTATGTTTCCCCAGCGCTTTACTGGTGCTGACTCACTTTAACGAAATTGTCAAGCCAATAGTCGCCCAGTTTATAGTAGAAGATGATTAATGCCTGTGTTCATTCAACAGGAAGATAAATAGACAATACATTAACTAGGTGCATCACTCACTTAAATCAGCAGCAGCCATTTCTAGGCCAGTGATTTTTCATTTTCTGGGTGTAGTTGAAGAGAACATCCAGCTATGCCAACAGAAGAATTTGCATTGATATAGCACCTTTCAAATTTCACAGCCAGTTAAATACTTTTGCCAACAAACACAGAAAATGCTGGAGAAACTCAGCAGATCTGGCAGCATCTGTGGAGAGAGAAACAGAGTCGACCTTTCGAGTCCATTGTGACTCTTCTTCAGAACTGAGGAACTTTGGCTGTGGTGTTGCTGTTGTGATGAAGGAAAGGCAGCGGCCAATCTGTGCACTGCAAGTTCCCATGAGCAACTTGCTTTTACCTTTGACGAGGTGTGGATGTTGCTGGCAAAAGGCAGCATTTGTTGTCCATCTCTAATTGCCCTTGAACGGACAGACTTGCTTGACCATTTCTGAGGACAGTTAAAAGTCAATCATTTTGCCGTGGGTCTGGCGTCACATATAGGCAAGGCCAGGTGAGGAATGCAGAGTTCCTTCCCTGAAGGGTGTTAGTGAGTGGTTTAACAATCATGGTCGTCATTAACCGAGCTTTTGTTTGAAAGTTAGGCTCACCCTTTACCATTTCCCATGGTGGGAATCGAAACCACATTGCCCAACCTTCTGGATTGCTAATCCAGTGATGTTACCATGACATCACCTCCCAAGGTAACAGGAGATCCTTTCCTCAGCTTTAATAGTTCATTTGAAAGCTGCCATCTCTAACAATGTAGCACCCTCCCAATATTCTACTGGATGCATTGGTCCACATTATAAGCTCAGGGTTCTGGAGTAAGACTTTCACCAACAATAAACCACGATACATAAGCACATGGATTGAGTTAAAAAGAAAATGGTTAAGAAAATGTACAAATCAATCTCTGGGTTCTGTGATGAGCGAATGGTGAAACTGTTGTTTGAAACCAGTAACACTGCATTGGTTGAAGCATTTCATTTCAAGATACATGGTTCTGTGAGTTAGTGAACAGGTTTTCCTCCTGTTTCCTTTTCAATGATGACTTCACTGCTTTCCTCACTTCTATAACTCAGAAAGACTGATGGTCTTTCTTTACCTGCAGCGCAGAGGTTTAAAATGGCTGTCCTCATGCTATGATCCACACAGTACACCAGCATTTTTGCTCACTATAACACACTGACCATGGGTTGCATTTGGTTTTGAACCCCTTTGTTTGCATCTTCTGGAAGTATGAAGCAGAATCCTCACTGCAGTTTATGATGTAATCCACAGAAATGTCTTTCCTCTGATTGGAGTAGTCAGACCCTCATTCTATCTGTAGCCACAAGAGCGCAGAGTCCAGTTTGTTTAGAACTGCATCTCTCCTTTGGAAGGATTTCTGTTTGAAGTTCCCTTGGTGCCTTGAGGTGTGACAATCCCAGGGCTTTGCCAGACAGTCATTGAATGTACATCTACCAAACATTTTTTTTTATTAGATTCCCTACAGTGTGGAAACAGGCCCTTCAGCCCAACGGGTCTACACCAACCCTCCAAAGAGTAGCCCACCCAGACCCATTTTCCTCTGACTAATGCACCTAACACTACGGGCAATTTAACACGGTCAATTCACCTGAACTGTACACCTTTGGACTGTGGGAAGGAACCGGAGCATCTGGAGGAAACCCACGCAGACACAGGGAGAATGTGCAAACTCCACACAGACAGTCACCCGTATAACGAAAATGTCAATATGCTCTTAAGTAATCTTGTAATATAAACCATTGTCATGACACAAATGGTTTTGTAAGCTTCTAAAATGAGCTAGAAAGCCATTGAACTAACAGTTCAGTGATAGGTGCATTTTGAGCAGCACAGTGGCTCAGTGGTTAGCACTACTGCCTCACAGCACCAGGGTCCCAGGTTCGATTCTAGCCTTGGGCAACTGTCTATGTGGAGTTTGTACATTCTCCCCATATCTGTGTGGGTTTCCTCCCACAGTCCAAAGACGTGTAGGCCAGAGTGAATTGGCCATGCTAAATTGCCTGTAGTGTTATGTGCATTAGTCAGAGGGAAATGTGTCTGGGTAGGTTACTCTTCGGAGGGTCAGTGCGGACTTGTTGGGCTGAAGGGCCTGTTTCCACACTGTAGGGAATCTAATCTAACCTAGACATCAGCTTTGCTGCAGGGGACAATATGCTTTCGCAGTGCTCATTGGTTTTGCACTTACTTGGGGCTGGCAGCCTGTATCTCCTTCACATTGTTTCATTAGTGCACAGGGGCTTTGGTTCTCAGGCGCAGATGGTTAACCCCAGAGGCTTGCACTGCCATTGGGTGCAGAGGAAGAGCAAACTTAAAAATCACGCAACACTAAGTTATAGTCCAACAGGTTTATTTGGAAACATTAGCTTTAAGAATACTGCTCCTTCATCAGGTAGTTGTCAAACACATGATGAAGGAGCATCGCTCCGAAAGCTAGTGCTTCCAATTAAACCTGTTGGACTATAACTTAGTGTTGTGTGATTTTTAACTTTGTCCACTCCAGTCCAACACCGGCATCTCCAAATCATGACTACTATCGACACCACTAACTGCCGGCTTAAAGAGGAAGAGCAAGGCAGTGTGTTATTGGTGGGCAGTGTTGAGCCATCAGTGGACCGTCACTGTACAGCAGGATGCTACATCAGCATCGCACCCGCTGCATACACCCACCAGAGGCTTATGGGACAGATACACTGCACAAGCTTCAAGCAAATGGCCACATATGAAAATCAAAGGGACCAGTCCTTAGGAGGCTGAAGGGGGAGCTACAGACCTTTGGGGTACAGCCAGAATCAGTCATTAAACTCAGTCAATTAAGCACTTCATTTGAAAATAGGAAAATTCTATCCATCTCTGTTGTCACTCTACAGCCAATTCATAGAATCCCAACAGTGTTGAAAGAGGCTATTTGGCCCATTGATTTTTCACTGATCTTCAGAAGAGCATCCCACCCAGACCCAACAGTCCCCCCTATCTCCGTAACTTGCATTTCCCATGACTAACCCACCTAGCCTGCACAGCCCATTTAGCATGGCCAATCTACCTAATCTGCAGACTGTGGGAGCAAACCAGAGCAAACTCACACAGACACAGGAGAATGTGCAAACTCCACACAGACACTCGCCTGAGGCTGGAATCCAACCCGGGTCCCTGGTGCTGTGAGGCAGCAGTGCTAACCACTGAGTCACCATGCCAACCTTTCACCTGAATTTGGCTCACTCCTCATGATATCTAAAATGGCTGCAGGCATTGGATATTGCAAAGATTTTGGGCCCTGAAAACATCCTGGTAATTGTACTGAAGACCAGAAACTGAATTGAACTGGTTATGTGAATACAATGGCAGATCAAAGGCTATGAACCATCCAAACATGCAGTGAGTAACTCCCTCTTGACAGTCCAAAATCTGATCATGTCTACAAGCCCCAAGTCATGAATGTGACAGAATACTCGCCATTTGCATCTCTTGTAACACGCAAGAAACCTGACACCATCCAGAACAAAGCAGTTTCAGGATTGGAACCACCTCCATCAGCATTTTCTCCTTCTACCACTGACACTCAGTAGCAGCGAAGAATATGAGATGTGCTGCAGGAATTCACCAATGTGAATGATCAAGAATGGCCAAACTAATGACCATTTCCATCTAGAAGGACAAGGGCAGCAGATACTTGGGAACACCAGCCCCTGCAAGTTCCCCTCCAAGTCACTCACCACCCTGACTTGGAAATACATCACTGTTATTCACTGTCACTGGGTCAAAATCCTGGAATTCCCTCAACACATGGACTGCAGTGGTTCATTTAAGGATGGGTAATAAATGCCGACCGAGCCACCAATGTTCCCATTCTTGGATGTATCATTTACAAACAGTAAAGGGTACATGACAGTACTTTCACTACAGTAAAGGGTACACCTACACACTGTTCAGTGTCATGCGTGGAGTGGAGCTGGTTGGCTAAGTGGACTCCCACTCACACACACACACATTCCAGCTCAGGACATGCGTAACCTTCAGAGTGCCTGTGCCCAGCAAAGGGTCTTCATCATGTGATAGCATCCGATGATGGGAATGCCTCAGGAACCCCTCTTTGGCTTACTCACATTCTTAAACCAATACAACATGCCAGGTCAAAATGGAATAGGTATTTTTGAATTTTTCAAAATTCTTGTCCTCCTTTTATCTCTTCAATGCTGCAGGGATCAGTGATGATACAAAGAATTGAAGGATTTAAGAGGATACTGCATTCCTGTACTACACCAGGATATGAGAAAAAGGCTTACATTTATATAGAAATGTCATAGCCACCTAATAGCTCATATAGAATCCCTTCACCGTAGATAGAGGCCATTAGACACATTGAGTCTGCATCAACCCTCCAAAGAGTATCCTATTCATTCCCACAGTAACCCCCATCCTGCACACTATGGACAAATTAGCGTGGCCAATGCACCTAACCCCACAAATTTTTGGACCATGAGAGGAAACTGGAGCAAACCCACGCAGACACAGGGAGAACAACCAGACAACCACCTGTCAGACAGTCACGTGAGGCTGGAATTGAACCCAGGTCCCTGCTGTTGTGCGGCAGCAGTGCTAACCACTGAGCCACCTTTCTCAATGTGCATTACTCAATGTGATGAAGTACTCTTTGAAACATAGTCTCTTTTGCAATGTGGGAGCTGATTTGGTCACACCAAGCTCTCATAAACAGCAATGTAGTATTGACCAGAATACCTGTCCCTGTGATGCCAATCAACAGATAGATGTGGCCTAGGGCATCAGAGAGACACCTCCTTTGAAACAGTGCCAAGAGATTTTTTTTTACATTCACTTGATGGAAGTCACTCAAATAACTGTGTGCCAGCTACTGGTTCCCTCAATACCACAGTGGGAAATGTTATAAAGCAGGTGAGCCCCCTCTGCAAACTAAAACTGATCACCCAAAGAGGAGTGCCCTGCCCTAGAATCTGTAAAAAGTGTAAAAAGTGGTATAACCAGCTTCTCAGCTACTGCTAGTGGTTAAATAAAAATAAGTCCCTGACACTCACTTTAGAATCAACAAGTAACAATTTATTTATCTAACTCGAACAGTGAACAAATTAACTAAACAGTTAACAAACTGGATAAATCCTTTCTGATTAATAACTATTCCCGAATAGTATTCTAATAGTATGCAGTTCCAATAAAAACAGATCCCACTCATATCCAAAAAAATACAATATAGTTTCTCGAAATTACAGTCAGGTTGCATGTCTTCTGGAATGTTCTGAGCCTCCTTCTTCCAATTCTTCTGTCAGGAACACCGTTGTTGGTACCGTTATCTTTTAGATGGTGGTTTTTCTCTCACACATAGATGACTGTGAGAACCAAATTCTCTCTCAAGAGCTGAGGACTCTTAGCTCTGGTGGAGGGCAGTTAGCTCTGGGGGCTTTGTCTAACTGCCCCCTTTCTCCTATACCTTTGATGACTTCACAAGATTTCTTACAATAGGATCGATTGTATGTTGTCAAAACAGTCAGATTTAAATTTAATAGGTTTTTGGTAAGCTAAGGGCCTGTTTTAAATTGATTGGCTAAATATAAAACCTTGTTAAAAATTGCTGCTAGACCTTTTGATACAAAATATTCCCGTTCAGGTTCTCTCTGTTCCTGCAAACTTTCCAGCTGCTTTTCACAGACATCCAATTCTTAAAGTCTCTCAGCATAGAAAAAAAACACCATCTTTTAATGGGACCATGCAATGCTTGCCCCATTTTCCACACCCCAACCTTGCAACAAATGTTGGCCTTAGCTTCTTAATTCCTTTTTTTAATTCATTCACGGGATGTGAATGTTGCTGGCTGGCCAGCATTTACTGCCTGTCCCTAGTTTTGCCTTTGAACTTGCTCGGTGATTTTAGAGGGGACAGATGAGAATCGACCACATTGCTGCAGGTCCGAGGTCACACGTAGGGCAGACCTGGTGAGGATAGTAGATTTCCTTCCCTGTTTCTCGTGCTACAGGCTGGAGTGGGACATGAAGTTGGAATTTTATAATTTAAAGGAAAGCTTAGATTAGATTCCCTACTGGCTGGAAACAGGCCCTGTGGCCTTACAAGTCCACACTGACCTCCTGAGGAGTTTCCTATATTTACCCCTGACCAATGCACCTAAGATATAGGCAATTTAGCGCGGCCAGTTCACCTAGCCCTATACATCTTTGGATTGTGGAATGAAGCCAGAGCACCCAGAGGAAACCCGCACAGACACGGGGAGAGTGTGCAAACTCCACACAGGCAGTCACCCGAGGCTGGAATCGAACATGGGTCCCAGGCACTGTGAGGCAGCAATGCTGACCACTGAGCCACCTATCAGCCTGCTGAGCCCTGGCTGATATTTCCTACCCACTGTCATAATAAGCTTAGCTGTGACAGTTCTGCTTCACCCACTTGCCTGCTCTGCAGGTGGATAGTGGGCACTCGGAGAGAGATAGGGACTTGTATCCAGGGCTAGAGGTTAATGCACTGAAGAGAGTTGAGGGAGGGAAAGGTAATGGTAGAGCAAGCTCTTTAAACAAGAGACGGTTACATGTTGATTAGAACCAACATGTAGTTATAGAATAACTGATTAATACGCCCATAAATTTTATAAGCAGGCAGCTTAAGTATTTACAGTAACCATGGAGATAGGAGTTAATCACCTACATTAGAAATGTTGCTGTGCTGAGTTCAGTGCGTATTAATGAGCGCTCAGGGGAACAATTGCAAATAGCAGATTTACACTGAACAAGTTTGAGCAGTGGGAGAGACCTATTCGAAGTCCTGAGGAGTAATCAGATGCGTCAGTACAGCCGCAGTGAACTGCTCATCACATGGCAAGGTGATTTTTTTTCCCGGTAACTTTGACATAGCTAACACCCCTTAAGCACATTACAATGGGAGGGGTATCATTTACAATACAAAATCACATGCGTACGGTTCTTAATTTCCCACCTGATATTCAGTTCCAGGGTAATGTTCGCAGTGAGCATGTTGTCCTGTCCCACGTAATTTCCTGTGTCTAACCCCTGAGCATCAAATTCTAATCCAGGCCAAACAGCAATGCAGCTTGGTGTTGGAATGAAACCCTGCTCTCTCACCAGTGGGTCACTGAGCACCAATTCCTGCAGTTTTAGCTTGTCACCTACTGAGCTCTCACTAAATAAGACCAGTATCGCATTTGTCTCTATCTGACCTCACTTGCCAATTCAGAGGTTGTGGATCTAACTATGAAGAGGAGCTACTGCCTACAGCCCCCCAGGCTCAGACCCAGACAGAGTGGCTGCCTGTCTGTTTTGAGTGGGACCTCAACATCTTATAGCCCTCCTCTAAGAAATAAAGGGAGTATTGCTGGTGTCCTCAGCAAACACTCTGAAAGGAAACAGGTTAGCCAGTTATCCATGACATTCATTGTTCAGGAAGAATCCTTGTCCACAGAATGCAACGCCACTGTTAATGCAACGCCACTGTTTAAGCAACTTTGAAAAGATTTGACAAGTCTTGACAAACATTATTAACACTCCTACATTGCAACAGTGACATCAAATGCTCTCTGTTGGCTTGAAGGTGCTTTGGAAAGTGTTGAAAGGTGCTATATAAACACAAACTCTTACCCTCTAAGAATGTAAAACAACAAAACATTGCAGAAGGAGGCTCTTTAGCCCACTGAGTCAGCACTGACCCTCCAAAGAGCACATGACCCAGACTCATCCCAACCTTCACTATGGCTAACCCACCTGGTCTGCATATCCCTGGACAATTTAGTATCACCAATCCAGGGGATCTTTGGACTGTGGGAGGAAAACGCAGCACCTGGCAAGAAACCCACACAGACATTCACCGGAGGCTGGAATCAAACCCAGCTCCCTGGCACTGTGAGGCAGCAGGGCCACTGAGCTACTGTGCCATCCATGTTTTCTGCCTTTCATTGTTAGGTCCTCAAACAGAGCTGAGTCCCATTTTCTGGAATATAATTCTTTTCCAAAGTGGAAAACCCATCTGCAATATGAATTGTAAAGGGGAAGAGCTTGTTATTCATATTTTGGCCCACTCAGGGATTGGATTCATATCAGAGTCCTGCTTCACCCCAAACCACTAAGTTATAAAACTATAAAAGAGACAGATTATATCATTGCCTGCTGCTGAATATGAAGGTGTTTAGAAACAAAAACAGAAATTGCTGGAAAAGCTCAGCGGGTGTGGCAGCATCTGTGAAGAGAAATCAGAGTTAACGTTTTGAGTCAAGTGACCCTTTCTCAGAATTGATGGAACTTTCCAGCAATTTCTCTTTTTCTTTCTAATTTACAGATTCCAAAGTTGTTTTGATTTTTATGACGGTGTTTTTGTTTTGTTTGGATTAACCAGGGCACATTTTTACCTTTCTCCTTATGGTATAACGTGATAGTTGTGTTCTTGTGCAGCCCTGCATTATAGAAAAATCGAGATTTAGAAACAGTGCTTAAAGTGTTGGCAACGTCATCACAATGCAGCCAACATATGTTTTAAAAGTTTGTGCTTTTATTCCCTATTTTTGTTCCCTATTCGTCGGTCGCATTACAATGAATTCGCATTAATAAACTGCATGTTATAGCACGGTGGCTCAGTGGTTAGCGCTGCTGCCTCACAGTGCTGGGGACCTGGGTTCGATCCCAGCCTCAGACAACTGTCTATATGGAGTTTGCACATTCTCCACATGTGTGTGTGGATTTCTTCTGGACGCCCTGATTTCTTCCCACGGTCCAAAGGTTAGATGAATTAGCTGTGCTAAATTGCCTATAGTGTCCAGGGGTGTGTAGGTTAGGTGCATTAGTTAGGGGGAATGGGGTCTGGGTTGGTTACTCTTCAGAGGGTCGGTGTGGACTTGTTGGGTCAAATGGCCTGTTTTCACACTGTAGGGATTCTATGAACTGTATTTTAAATTGCTGGCCTGATTTCTCATGAGAACCATGAAATTTGCCCAGGGGTTAATGCCAGGGTGCTGCTTAGAACAACCTATGAAAACTCTACAGCTGAGAGGTTTCACTGTTCCCTGTTGGACCGACCCCTGGAGGGTATCAGTTCCTTTCTATTACCCAATCACATAACGGCATCACAGGGAGTGGGCGGCCACCAGGTAAGTGGCCCTCGCCCACACCTTAAAATTTCACTCCCTCCACCACCAGCACACTGGAACAGCAGTGTGTCCCTCCTACTGCAACCCCACCCTGGGTTTTCTTTGGCAGGAGCCCATGACCAAGCCCACAGCTTCCGTCACCTCCAAGAACAAAGGCAGCCTCCAAATTGCTCAACCTGTCTCGCAGCTATATCCCACTCCCTTCAGCGTCACTGCGTCAAATTCCTGGAACTCCCTCTTTCAACAGACTGACTGCAGCATTCCCAAAGGCAGCTCATTCAGTCATAGAATCATGGAGGTCTACAGCATGGGAATAGATCCTTCGGCCCAACTTGGTCCATGCTATCCAGTTTTCACAATTCATCTAGTCCTTTTTGCCTGTGTTTGGTCCCAATCCCTCCAGTCCTGATGAAGAGCTTATGCTCGAAACGTCGATTCTCCTGCATCTCGAGTGCTGCCTGACCTGCTGTGCTTTTCCAATACCACACTCTTTGACACCAATCCCTTCATACCTATCCCATCTATGTCCCAGTCCAAATTTTTCTTAAATGACAAAATTTTACTCGTTTCTACTACTACCTCAGGCAACTGGTTCCAGAAACTCACCATCCTGTGTGAGAAAAAATTGCCTCTCTGGACCCTTTCATATCTCTCCCCTCTCACCTTAAACCTATGCCCTCTAGTTTTGGACTCTTCAACCATGGGGAAAGGCTGTTGGCTATCTACCTTATCTATGCCGCTTATGATTTTATAGACCTCTATAATGTGATAAAAATTTTATGGGTGGCACAGTGGTTAGCACTGCTACCTCACAGTGCCAGAGACCCGGGTTCATTTCCCGCCTCAGGCAACTCTCTGGGTGGAGTTTGCACATTCTCCCCGTGTCTGCGTGGGTTTCTTCCGGGTGCTCTGGTTTCCTCCCACAATCCAAAGATATGCAGGTTAGGTAAATTGCCCGTAGTGTTAGGGGAATGGGACTGGGTGGTTTGCTTTTCGGAGGGTCGGTGTGAACTTGTTGGGCCGAAGGGCCTGTTTCCACACTGTAAGTAATCTAATCTATAAGATCACCCCTCGATCTCAAAAAGTGTGGCGCTGGAAAAGCACAGCAGGTCAGGCAGCATCCAAGGAATGGGAGAGTCAATGTTTCAGGCATAAGCCCTTTGTCAGGAAATGATGACATGCTTATGCCTGAAATGCTGACTCTCCTGCTCCTTGGATGTTGCCTGACCTGCTGTGTTTTTCCAGTGCCACACTTTTCGATTCTGATCTCCAACATCTGAAGTCCTCACTTTCTCCACCCTTCAGTCTCCTATAGTCCAGCCTATCCAATCTCTCCTTATAACTCAAACCTTCTGGTCCAGGTAGCATTTTAGTAAAACATTTCTGCTGCTTTCTAACTAAATGATTTCCTTTCTACAGTAGGGCAATCAGAACTGCATGTAGTGCTCCAAATCTGACATCACCAACATCTTGTACAGCTGCAGCAAGGCATCCCAACTCCTATACTCAGTGCAGGCCCAGCTAGCGACATCCAGAAGGAGTGAAGCTTTATTGATGTAAACAAGGTGGTGAGCATGTGTTTTCCCCAGTAAAGGTTCATCCACATAACCCCCCCGGCATGAGATAAACCAGATTACTCTGGTTAAGTATAACCAGCTGAAATGAACATCACACTTCATACAGCCTTTAAACTGAATGTGTGTTAGAGTGAGCTGGATTTTTTACTGATGTTTGTACACATTTTCAAAGCCTTTTGTAGACAGTAAAGCCTCTCCAAATTCAAGATCAGATTCCAGACAAATAGATTTGCACATACCTTGCAGTGTGTGCAGACTTTGCCCAAGCTTTCACGAGGTGGATTATTTCTTGAAGTGCACAGACTCTTTCCCAATGTGAAAACATTGAAAAGCTAGTCCATAAGCAACATCCCAGGAACAAAAGCGAAATCAATAACCAGTCAACATTATCCTTCCATGGCGTTTGCTGAGGCTAGAATTATCTGAGGCAGGTAACTCCCAGCTCTTCCTGCTATAGCCTGACTGGATTTTTAAGGATAAATTGAACCGACAGATGCAAATTTAGGTGAACATTTCAGCTGAAAGGCTGCATGTCTCTTTTAATGTGTTGCTGTCTCAATGCATTACTCTCTCAATGTGTCACTCTCTCAATGTGTCACTCTCTCAACGTGTTACTCTCTCAATGCATCACTCTCAATGCATCACTCACTCAATGCGTCACTCTCTCAATGTGTTACTTTCTCAATGCATCACTCTCCCAATATATTACTGTCTCGTGTGTCACTCTCTCAATGTGTCACTCTCTCAGTGCATCACTTTCTCAATGCGTCACCATCTCAATGCATTACTGAATGCATTATTCTCGCAATGCATCACTCACTCAATGCATCACTCAATGCATCACTCTCTCAATGTGTCACTCTTTCAATGCGTTATTCTCTCAATGTGTCACTCTTTCAATGTGTCACTCAATGTGTTATTCTCTCAATGCATTACTCTCTCAATGCATCCCTCACTCAATACTTTACTCTCTCAGAGATTTGAAGAGCGATGATAATGTCCTTCCTGGAGTTGCACTGAAAATCTGACCCAGATCTGTGTGGCAAAGAAAGTTTATGGTGTGCTGAGAAAAATCCTGGTGTACCCCCTGCCCTCATCAAGAAAGTCGAACAATGTCTTCGGGATTTGTTAGAAACAAAGTCCTGCGAATTCTAGAACCCTGAAACAAACACAGAAAGTGCTGGAGAAACTCAGCAGGTCTGGCAGAGTCTGTGGAGAGGGTCAGAAACAGAGTTAATGTTTCAAATCCGAGGTGACTTTTCTTCAGACCCCTTCCCCAGGTGCACGCCAGGCTTTTCAAGATCAGCAGAACCGTCCTGAGCAAGGGGAACTGGAGTCGAAACGTTAACTCTGCTTTCACTCCACAGGCACTGCCAGCCCTACTGAGTTTCTCCAGCATTTTCCATTTTCATTACAGATTTCCAATGTCAGTGAATTTTACATTAGGGTTTTTAAAGATTGCTCGGTTATTGGAGATTTCTGGGATATCCAGTGAATGATGACTTGTTCTAGGAACAGTGTTAAATTGGGAGGTGTTGTTAGGGGAATTAATTAATGAGGTGAATTTGGTAAGACACACTGAGAGAATTCATTAAACCAAGTGAAAGAAACTCTCCCAAACACCAGGCACTGCTTGGAATTCAATAAAAACAGCTGCATTTCAGGCTGGAGTTATCATTACCTTTCACAGAATCCCTACAGTGTGGAAGCAGGCTATTTGACCCATCAATCAAGTCCACAGTGATCCTCCATACTGCATCCCACCTCCATACCCTAGCCCTGCATTGCCCATGGCTAACACACCTAGCCTGCACATCCCCAGAAAATATGGGCAATTTCCCACGGCCAATCCACCCTAACCTGCACAGGTCTGCGACAAGAAACCAGAGCACGCCCATGCAGACACAAGGAGAATATGCAAACTCCACACAGACAGCTGCCCAAGGCTGGAATCAAACTCAGATCTCTAGCACTGTGAGGCAGCAGCACTAACCACTGAGCTACCTTTGTCTGACAACATGCTCTTAACCTAAAACATTATCCTTTCTTTTCTGCACAGACACTACTTGACCTGTTGAATATTTCCAGCCAGGATTTTTTCTCATTTCAGATTTCCAGCATCTGCAGTATTTTCCTTTTGATTTGCATTATTAATGGATTGGAAAACAGCCAGGAAAGATGTACAGACCTTTACTAATACCTTAATGGGCTCCATCATTGCATATGGCAGAGTCTCCAACCACAGCACTCTGTTGGTTTGAATCAAATCCGAATGAAAAAATATTGAACATTTACACACCTCACAGCAACCTGCCTTTGCAATGCAAGTAGTTTCTTGTGTGGGCAATGAGTAAGTATGAGATGAATGTTCCAGTCATGTTTAAACAAGGAATCAAATAAGAATTTGCGAAGAGATTTCTGACATTAAACCACATTGAGGTACATCACATATTATTTGAGCTGGGGCCTCTGATAATAGCCAGGCAGGAAAAGGACAGCAAATGCCATATGTTCCTGGAGGGATGAGAATTCTTATCAAACTAATAATTACGATATAAGAATATTAGATTAGGATCTTTTGAATTTTATTAGAATATAACTATTGGGTTTGTGCAGGCACAAGTATCTTTAAATTCAATTTTAAGAGTGTGTGCTTAAAAGCAATAATAACTTGCATTTATATAGCACACCTTTTGTGGTTAAACACCTTGAAACATTTCACAGGAGTATTGTCCAACTCAATTTGATACCAAATCACGAAGAGAGGCCTGAAGCCTGGTGAAAGTGGCACATCACAGTAAAAGCAAAATATTACAAATGCTAGAAGTCTGAACTCAAAACAGAGAATGAGAGCGTTAAGGAGCGGATTTGGCAGCATCTGAGGAGAGGAGTAATGGAGAAATCTTATAGAGGCCTGAACGGTGGGTGAAATGTGGCAGAATTGCATAACAAGCCCAGATGAGGTCTAACTCATTGTCAGGGGCAACGTACTGCAGCATTTAACTACGGTCTGGCCATCGAGGTGAGATTCCCACAGGGAGTGGCGAGTTGCTTATCACGGGAGATGTTTGCTTGTTAACGACCTTATTAACTGCGCAATTCATCTCATTAGTTCACAGATTCCTGTCCTATTGCGTGCCTCCAGGAAACTAAGTGATGAGAATTCTCAACTCGGAGGTCAGAGTGTGGGGTTACTTGGTGACTTCAGCTTGCCACTGGCTCCAAATTGCTCAGCCCCAGGGCATGATCTGTGGGCACCAACTAAATGCAGCTCTTGTCCACCGACATTGGCATGTGACGTTTGCCAGACCCCTCAGGATCCCCATGGAACCGCTCCGATCCACTTACTGAGCTGTACTGCAGAGTGCACTGGTGACTGACATTGCTGCAAGGGCACTGCGCACAGGGACACAGAATGGATCAGGCTGCATCTCAGGGCTGCTCATTCGTGACTTAGTGCTGGCTCACTTAGCATTTACCCATCTGCTAGGCAAAAGTGAGGACTGCAGATGCTGGAAATCAGAGTCTAGATTAGAGTGGTGCTGGAAAAGCACAGCTGGTCAGGCAGCATCCAAGGAGCAGGAAAATCAACACTTTGAGCAAAAACCCTTCATCAAGCTCTTATCATCCCTGCCACACCAATTCATTTAGCTACAATCATATAACCAGGCAGCCTGCCTTGCTACTCAGCAGTACCCAGCCAGAGTGAGTGGCCATCTTGTTGCACAGCAGTGAGTGACACTGCTCTATGTGTCAGCAGCCTGTGGAACAACCATACTACACATACAGCAAACAGACAGCTACCTCCCAAAGTCTTTGGGAAGCTAATGTCCATGGAGGTACCCGTCAGTCAGGAGTTTGGTGGGCAGAACATCAAGGGCAGTCTCCGATACCACTCCAGGGTCTGGGCATGGTCAGCTATCCATTCAGAGTGATCTCAGTTGGAGGTGTCCATACTTCTTCCATCTGGGGAGTGGGCCATGGTCACTGCTGTGGCTTCATAGGAGCCAGTCTTGGGGAGGGTAAAGGCTAACAGAGATGGCAAGGTTCTGGGCAGGACTGCCTGGTTGGGTCACATGAAGGGGTGGGCCACAGTCAGTCTGTGGGACCCATCCAGAAAAACTAAAGAGAAGTGGGGGAAAGGTGTGAATTTCTGAAATCAGCATCTAGACATTGAAAAGATGGTTTTGAGTGACAGAACAATGAAACTCTGAAAGTATAAGAGGCAGGAATTGGAGGAGCTGAAATCTACAAGAGGGTACGGAGTTTGAGAGGAATGAGGTAATAGGGGGCTTTGAACACCCAACAATACGAAAACGGAGGTGCACCAGCTCTTGGGTAACTCTCATCTGGGAGATGGCAAGTTGTCACTCTCAAGGGTCACATGAGCATATACCTTAAGCAGCCATCTAATCCCTGGGCTAATTCACATCATTAAACTGAGGCAAAACATCCTTGTCCCAGTTCTCCAGCTAAACAGAGCCAAGGGACCTCTATTTTCCTTCTCGGTTGGCATGGTTGTGTTGATATGTGTCTTCCTTTGGGTGTACCTGATGCTAACTCATGATTTCAAGACATTAGTTGACTGGAGCTAGAGTATTGAGGGCAATGAAGACAAGAGATTTCAGACCAGGCTTACCATTTTAATTTATTTAATAATTTCAATTATAGAGTTCTGACCAAGGGTCACTGGACCTGAATTGGTAACTCTGATTTCTCTGCACAGATGCTGCCAGACCTGCTGAGCTTCTCCAGCAATTTCCGTTTTTGTTCTGATTTCCAGCATCTGCAGTTCTTTCAGTTTTTATTTAGTATTTATCACTGCCACATCTCTTCCAGGCTTTCCCACCTTGAAGGAGGCCTGCTCCTCTCTCTGATGGGATTTCTGTTCCAATCTTTTCTGTTATCCATTAATTTTGCTGTGAGTTCTGAGCAAGGGTCACTGGACCCGAAACGTTAACACTGATTTCTCTCCACAGATGCTGCCAGACCTGCTGACCTTTCCCAGCAATTCCTGTTTTTGTTTATTATTTTATATACTGCAGCCTTTCTTACTGAAAGGTTACTGCAAAGTTAACAGAACACACTTGCCTTTGGGGAGCAAACATTTTTCGTGTTGGTACATTCATAAGAAAATCAGTGAGGTACACAGTGTCCTTTCTGAGTCCTATGGACCAACACAAGGTCCTGCATTAAAACAGAGAATGCTGGAGAAATTCAGCAGGTCTGGCATCTGCTGTGGAGAGAGAAACACAGTTACTGCCTCAGGTCTGTGACCTAACGACAAACTGAGAAAGGTCTGATGGGTTACAGTTTACACACGTCCCAGAAAATGGCCATCTCCGTAAGAGAGAATCTAATGGTCACCCCCAACAAGTGAAAAGAGAGGGCCAGAGGGAAGAAAAGAGAAAGAAATTCTATCATGGGGTGGAGAGCAGAAGGGATTAACAAAATATTTCATCATCACATTGAAACATATACCATACTGAAAGGGTCTGACAGTGTTCAGCTGTAGAAATGTAACACTGTACCTCCTAGTTGTCTGGAATCAACCAATCCGTGTCCAGCTACAGGCATCTTACAGCCAATCCAATAAAGACCCAGGACAAGTTAGACTGTTATCCTGCAAGTTTGTAACATGTTGTTAGGAGTAGGATTTGAGATTGGATGGTGAAAAGCTATATAGAAGCACAGCTACTAAAAGAAGAACACAGGAAATAGGGAGCAGCAGTGGAGGTAAGGCGAATCCAGGAAGGCTACAGTTAAGGTAAGGGAGATTTTTAAAATTACTTGCCGGTAGTGGCCAGTGGTGTTTTTCCTCCACTGTAGGAGTGGAAGCAACGGCGGAAGCGACGCAGCCCAGAGGGGCTGCCGGGAAGGAAAGTAAGTGACCATATATATTAGCAAGGCGACTTTTATAGCAATTGAATTAAGCTTTCTTGTTTTAGTATTGTGTGGGCGCTCACATAAATGGGGTATGGATGCTAGGGCAGTTGCTTGCTCCACCTGCAGAATGTGGCAGGTGAGAGACATGACACGTGTCTCCACTGGTACATCTGCGGGAACTGCACCCAACTCCAGCTCCTTGAAAACCATGTTAGGGAATTGGAGCTGGAGCTGGATGAACTGCAGATCATTCGGGAGGCTGAGGGGGTAATTGAGAGGAGTTACTGGCAGTTGGTCACTCCTGAGGCTCAGGATAAGGATAGATGGGTTATAGTCAGGGGGAGGAAAGGGGACAGACAGACAGTGCAGAGGTCCCCTGTGGACATTCCCCTCAGCAATATGTATACCGTTTTGGATACTGCCGGGGAGGATGACCGACCAGAGGAAAGCCATAGTGGTCAGTTCTCTGACACTGAGCCTGACACTGTGGTCCAGAAAGGAAGGGGGAAGAATAGAAAAGCGCTAGCGGTAGGAGACTTGATTGTTAGGAAAATTGACAGGAGATTTTGTGGTCAGGATCAGGATTCCCAGAAGGTTTGTTGCCTCCCTAGTGCCAGGGTCTGGGATGTCTCTGATCGAGTGTATAAGATTCTGAAAGGGGAGGGCGAACAGCCAGAAATTGTGTTACATATTGGCACCAATGATATAGCCAGGAAAGGGATCGGGGATATAAGAAGCGATTTCAGGGAGTTAGGGTGGAAGCTGCAGAGCAGGACGAACAGAGTAGTGTTCTCGGGTTTATTACTGGTGCCACGAGATAGTGAGGTGAGGAACAGCGAGCGGGCGCAGCTTAACATGTGGCTGCGCAGCTGGTGTAGGAGGGAGGGCTTCAGATATGTAGATAATTGGGATGCCTTCTGGGGAAGGTGGGACCTGTACATGAAGGACGAGTTGCACCTGAAAGGGACCAATGTCCTGGGTGGAAGGTTTGCTCAAGTTGTTCAGGAGGGTTTAAGCTAGTATGGCAGGGGGGTGGGAACCTGAGTTATATACCGGTGGTGAGAGTTGATGCAGATGAGGCAATAGCAAGAGGTAGCGCAGCCAGTGGGAAGGATTTTCCTGGGAAAGAACCAAGGGATCGGTTAAAGTGTGTTCGCTTTAATGCAAGGAGTATCAGGAATAAAAGTGATGAGCTTAGAGCATGGATCAGTACCTGGTGTTATGATGTTATGGCCATAACAGAGACATGGGTTTCTCAGGGGCAGGAATGGTTGCTGGATGTTCCAGGGTTTAGAACATTTAGAAAGAATAGGGAGGGGCAAAAAAGAGGAGGGGGTGTAGCACTGCTAATCAGAGAGGGTATCACAGCTACAGAAGCTTCCATTGTCGAGAATGGTCTGCCTACCGAGTCAGTATGGGTGGAAATTAGGGACAGTAAGGGAGCAGTCACCTCATTAGGGGTTTACTACAGGCCCCCCAATAGCAGCAGGGAGATTGAAGAAAGCATAGGTTGGCAGATTTTGGAAAAATGTGAATGTAGTAGGGTTGTTGCAATGGGTGACTTTAACTTTCCCAATATTGATTGGAACCTCCTTCGAGCAGATGGTTTGGAAGGAGCTGTTTTTGTAAGGTGTGTTCAGGAGGGTTTCCCAACTCAGTACGTTGACAGGCTGACGAGGGGAGAGGCTATTTTGGATTTGGTGCTCGGCAATGAGCCGGGGCAGGTGTCAGATCTTGCGGTGGGAGAGCATTTTGGTGATAGTGACCACAACTGCCTCACATTCTACATAGCTCTGGAGAAGGAGAGAAGCAGGTACAATGGGAGGATATTTAATTGGGGAAAAGGAAACTATGATGCTGTCAGATGTGCGTTGGAAAGCATGGACTGGGAGCAATTGTTCCATGGAAAGGGCACTATAGACATGTGGAGACTGTTTAAGGAACAGTCGTTGTGAGTGATGCATACATGTGTTCCTCTGAGACAGGCAAGAAGAGGTAAGATAAAGGAACCTTGGATGACGAGAGCGGAGGAGCTTCTCGTCAAAAGAAAGAAGGCAGCTTACGTAAGGTGGAGGAAGCAAGGATCTTGCTCAGCTCTAGAGGATGACAGGCAGGTGAGGAAGGAGCTAAAAAAGAGCCTTAGGAGAGCCAGGAGGGGGCACAAAAAAGGCTTGGCAGGAAGGATTAGAGAGAATCCAAAGGCATTTTACACGTATGTGAGGAATAAGAGAATGATCAAAGAAAGAGTAGGGCCGATCAGGGATAGCATAGGGAACTTGTGTACAGAGTCTGAGGAGGTTGGGGAAGCCCTAAATGAGTTTTATGCTTCTGTCTTTACTAAAGAAAAGGACCTTGTAGTGAATGAAACCATTGAGGAGCAGGTAAGCATGCTGGAACGGATAGAGATTGAGAAAGCTGATGTGCTGAAAATTTTGACAAACATTAAGATTGACAAGTCGCCAGGGCCAGACCAGATTTGTCCTCGGCTGCTTTGGGAAACGAGAATTGTGATTGCTTCGCTGCTTGCGAAGATCTTTGCATCCTCACTCTCCACTGGAGTCGTACCTGAGGACTGGAGAGAGGCAAATGTAATTCCTCTCTTCAAGAAAGGAATTAGGGAAATCCCCGGCAATTACAGACCAGTCAGTCTCACATCTGTCGTCTGCAAGGTGATAGAAAGAATTCTGAGGGATAGGATTTATGACCATCTGGAAGAGCATGGCTTGATTAAATGCAGTTAGCACAGCTTTGTGAGGGGCAGGTCATGCCTCACAAATCATATTGAGTTCTTTGAGGATGTTACTAGACAAGTTGATGAGGGTTGAGCGGTGGATGTGGTGTATATGGACTTCAGCAAGGCATTTGATAAGGTTCCCCATGGTAGTCTCGTTCAGAAGGTCAGGAGGAATGGGATACAGGGAAATTTAGCTGTCTGGATACAGAATTGGCTAGTCGACAGAAGACAGCGAGTGGTAGTGGAAGGAAAGTATTCCGCCTGGAAGTCAGTGGTGAGTGGTGTTCCACAGGGCTCTATTGTTGGGTCTCTACTCTTTGTAATTTTTATTAATGATTTGGATGAAGAGATTGAAGGATGGGTTAGCAAGTTTTCAGATGACACAAAGATTGGAGGTGTTGTTGATAGTATAGAGGACTGTTGTAGGCTGCAGTGTGATAGTGTAGGATGCAGTGATGGGCTGAGAGGTGGCAGATGGAGTTCAACCTGGATAAATGCAAAGTGATGCATTTTGGAAGGTCGAACTTGAAAGTTGAGTACAGGATTAAAGACAGGATTCTTGGCAGTGTGGAGGAACAGAGGGATTAGATTAGATTAGATTACTTACAGTGTGGAAACAGGCCCTTCGGCCCAACAAGTCCACACCGACCCGCCGAAGCGACAACCCACCCATACCCCTACATATACCCCTTACCTGACACTACGGACAATTTAGCATGGCCAATTCACCTGACCCGCACATCTTTGGACTGTGGGTGGAAACCGGAGCACCCGGAGGAAACCCACGCAGACACGGGGAGAACGTGCAAACTCCACACAGTCAGTCACCTGAGGCGGGAATTGAACCCAGGTCCCTGGTGCTGTGAGGCAGCAGT
The DNA here is from genome assembly GCF_020745735.1 of Hemiscyllium ocellatum. Classification (NCBI taxonomy): domain Eukaryota; kingdom Metazoa; phylum Chordata; class Chondrichthyes; order Orectolobiformes; family Hemiscylliidae; genus Hemiscyllium; species Hemiscyllium ocellatum. The sequence goes on from NC_083422.1 coordinate 56,152,417, forward strand.
GCTAACCACCGTGCCACCGTGCCGCCCCAAGGGATCTTGGTGTGCAGGTGCATAGATCCCTTAAAATTGCCACCCAAGTGGACAGGGTTGTTAAGAAAGCATATGGTGTTTGGCTTTCATTAACAGGGGTATTGAGTTTAAGAGTTGTGAGATCTTGTTGCAGCTGTATAAAACTTTGGTTAGACCGCACTTGGAATACTGTGTGCAGTCTGGTCGCCCTATTATAGGAAAGATGTGGATGCTTTGGAGAGGGTTCAGAGGAGGTTTACTAGGATGCTGCCTGGACTGGAGGGCTTATCTTACGAAGAGAGATTGACTGAGCTCGGACTTTTTTCATTGGAAAAAAGAAGGAAGAGAGGGGATCTAATTGAGGTGTACAAGATAATGAGAGACATAGATGGAGTTGATAGCCAGAGACTTTTTCCCCAAAGCAGAAATTGTTAACACGAGGAGTCATAGCTTTAAGCTATTTGGCGGAAAGTATAGAGGGGATGTCAGAGGCGGGTTCTTTATGCAGAGAGTTGTGAGAGCATGGAATGTGCTGCCCGCAGCAGTTGTGGAAGCAAGGTCATTGGGGACATTTAAGAGACTACTGGACATGCATATGGTCACAGAAATTTGAGGGTTCGTACATTAGGTTTACCTCACATGAGGATCAATGGTCGGCACAACATTGTGGGCTGAAGGGCCTGTTCTGTGCTGTACTGTTCCATGTTCTAAGTTCTATGTTCTATGAATGCTCAGGGATCCTGAAAGCTGCTAAAAACCACAGGAAGCCACAGAAAAGGAACACAAAGTAACAGTGGATAAGATACAGTGGCCATAAATTTCCTTCTTTCAGTACTGGGATAAATGAAAGGCGACATGAAACAAAAGTGGAATTTTTCTACTAACATTGGTAAAACTGAATGAAAATTTGCAAGTTCTGAGGAAGCTGAAACGTTAACTCTGATTTCTGTCCACAGATACTGCCAGACCTGCTGAGCTTTTCCAACAATTTCTGTTTTTGTCTTTGTATTTGCAAGCATCGTTTGTGCCACATGTAATGACCATCGCCAACGAGACAGAATCTAGCCATCACACATTATCATTGAAATTCCCACTATGAACAGCCTGGAGGGTACCATTGCACATAAACCGAATGGGACCAGTCATAGAAATACAATGGCAACAAAAGCAGGTCAAAGGCAAGTAATTCTATGGAGAATAACTCCTCCAGTGTCCCTAGACTAGATCAATTTAGGATATCTGGTCGGCATGGACAAGTTGGATCAAAGGATCTGTTTCTGTGCTGTACATCCCTATGACTCTGTGACTCTATAAGGTACAAGTTAGCAGTGAGATGGAATGCTCTCTATTTATCTTAGGTAGTCATGATTTGGAGATGCCGGTGTTGGACTGAGGTATACAAAGTTAAAAAAAATCACACAACACCAGGTTATAGTCCAACAGGTTTATTTGGAAGCACTAGCTTTCAGAGAGCTGTTCCACCTGATGAAGGAGCAGTGCTCTGAAAGCTGGTGCTTCCAAATAAACCTGTTGGACTATAACCTGGTGTTGTGTGTGATTTTTAACTTTATTTACCTGTGGGCGGTTCCAACTGCCCTCAAGAAATTTGACACCATCCACAACAAAGCAGTCCAGTTGACTGTCATCCCATCAGTAACCTTCAAAATTCACTTCCTTCACCATTGACACAGCAGTGTGTACATATGCCAGATGTACTGCAGTACCTCACTAAGGTTCCTTTGACAGCCCCTCCTGAGGACAAGAATGGGAGTATTATAACTCAAAACTCCCCTCTAAGTCACACACCATCCTGACTCTGAACTATATTGCCATTTCTTCCATACTGCTGGGTACTATGGGTGTTCCCTATATCTCAAGGATGGCAATGGTTGTTGCCCCTATGAAATGGTGGTGAAGGAGTAAGTGCTGAAAGCAATGGGCAGGGATACTAATCAAAGAGGCCTTGGGTGGTGTTGAGCTTCTTGAGTGTTGCTGGAGCTGCACCCATCCAGGCAACTGGAAGTAAACTTTAAGTGATATTTCTCCCCATTATTTTGCCCTTGAACTATTAAGTCCAAATAATTCTCACAACTTGGTTTATGAATCGCTACAGCCAATCTTTCAAAGTATTTGTTAAGGCAGTGAAGGTGTTGCTGAGGAGACCAACATTTATTGTCCATCCCTAATTACCCAGAGGGCAGTTAAGAGTCAACTCCATTGCTGTGGGTCTGGAGTCACATGTAGGCCAGACCAGGTAAGGATGACAGATTCTTTCTCTGAAGGAAGTCACCAGTTGGGAGATGGGAATCTGGAATGCACTGCCAGGGACAGAAATAGAGGCTGGAAACTTATTTTAAAAAGTATTTGGATGAAATGTCATAACCTTCAAGATGATAGGCCAAGTGCTGGAAAGTGGGATTAGTGTAGATAGGTTGTTGCAGTGTCGATGGGCCATGATTCTGTGCTCTGTGATTCCATGACATTAGTGAATATGATGGGTTTTCACATCAATCAACATTGATTACATGGATGCTTTTATACTAGCTTTTAATTCCAGTTTTCTCAAACTAAATTCAAATTATACTGCGATGGGATTTGATCTGAACATTAGCTTAGCTCATTATCACTGCACCATTCCCTCCCCATCACGACAGCATCTCCCAACCCTGTGATCTTCAGTACCTACATTCCTGAGAAAGAATTTATGCCTGAAATGTAAACTCTCCTGCTCCTCGGATGCTGCATAGTGAGTGGACCAAAATCCTGGAACTGCCCGCCCAGTCTCCCTGTCTGCTCTCATGGTGTCACTGAGAATGCTTGAGAAATTAAATTCTACAACAATAGCAATCTCCACTCTCTGCAGTGCAGTGAAGATTCCTCTTCGTTCTTCCTATCAAACCTGCTGTCATTTTTAACATCTCTTACTGAAGTACGTCTCAACCTTCTCTTTGCTCTTAGTGCCTGTACTTGGATCTAAACTCAGAGAGTTATACACCATAGAAACAAACCCTTCGATCCAACCACTCCATGTCAAGCATAATCCCAAACTAAACTAGTCCCTTCTACCTGTGCATGGCCCATATCCTTCCCATCATTTCTTATTCATGTTCTTATCTAAATGTCTCTCAGATAGAGTCATAGAGCCCTACAGCACGGAGACAAGCCCTTTGGCCCAAACTGGTCCATGCGGAACAAAATGTCCATCCACGCTAACCCCATTTCCCTGCACTTGGCCCATATCCTTCTAACCCTTTCCTATCAATGTATTTGTCCAAATGCCTTTTAAATGTTGTTAATGTACCCGCCTCAACCACTTCCACAGGCAGCTCATTCAATATGCATACTACCCTATGTGTACAAAAAGTGCCCGTCAGGTTCCTTTTTATTCTTTCTCCTCTAACCTTAAACTGATGCCCTCTAGTCTTCGATTCCCCAACCCTGGGTAAAAGACTGAGTGCATTCACCCTATCCACGCCTCTCATGATCTTTAATGGTGTGACTGTACCCATATCCACCATCTAATTCCTTGTATGCTCTTCATAAATCGCTTCAGTATCCTCTCCATGGTTTTGACATCTTTCCTAAAAGTAAAGTGTCCAAAACCAAGAGGTTTAGCTTTGCAAGAAATGTTTGGATAGTTGTGCACGTACCAGCAGCAATATTGTGCTTGCTACACGGTAAATATAGAAAAGGCAGCTGTTGACAGGTGGACAAAAATATAATGTCCCCTGCAGAATTTTTGGGATTCTCTCACCAAGCCCCTCGAATCCCCGAGCCAGTTTGGGAATCTGTGCCTTATTTGAAATATTCAGATAAAGTTCTTTCCTTGTGCCAAAATACGTGATAATTCACGTGCGTATCTATAGTTCTGAAACCCTCAGTGTTTGGCAAGTCACTTCTGTTGCTGTCTGCAGAGTTCAGTCAACAACTGGAGTGCAATGAGAAATACAGCAGCTGTTGGTGGTGAGCAACTGTGAAGGTGTCACTGTTACTGAGAGAAACCCACTCCCAGGCCTTCAGCAACAGTAACCACATAGCGTACAACAGCAGTGTTTCCATTCAGCATTACAGACTGAGAATCGAAACACAGCTTCTATCATTTCTTCACGTTACCTGCTGCTGCTCCAGCAACCCACAGAGGGCTGGCAAAGTTGGTTACTGCGTTTGAAACAAAAACAGTAAATGCTGGAGAAGGTGAGCAGGTCTGGCAACATCTGTGGAGAGAAAACCAGAAGACCATAAGATATCAGAGTAGAGTTAGGCCATTCAGCCCATTGAGCCTGCTCCACCATTCAATCATAACCGATATACTCTTGACACCATCCTCCTGCCTCCCTCTGTAACCCTCGATCCTCTTACTAATTAAGAATGCTTCTATCTCTGACTTACATACACTCAATGATTTGACTTCCACAACCCTCTGTGGCAATGAGCTCCAGAGACTAGTCACTCTGAAGAAATTCCTCCTCATCTCAGTTCTCAAGGGTCGACCCTTTGCTCTGAGGTTATGCCCTCAGGTCCTAGTCTCTCCTGTTAGTGGAAACATCTTCCACATGTCCACTTTATCCAGACCTCTCAGTATTCTGTAAGCAGCCCATTGGCTTTAATCATATTTGCAGCCATGGTTAGTCCCTATTACAGCTTTTCTATCTCCTCAGCTCAGCATTATCGATTCCTTTGTCTGCCTAACTACTGCTTTCTCTCTCTCTCTCTCTCTCTCTCTCTCTCTATTCAGGCTCAATCTCCACCTATCATTCACTCCCTACCATTCTCCCTCCCTGCCTACCCTGTCTTCGGCATAAATACCCTCAACTTTCCCTAGCTACTATCAGCTGTGAAGAAGGGTCACTGGCCCTGAAACGCTAATTCTACTTTCTACCCCACAGGTGCTGCCAAACCTGCTGAGTTTCTCCTGCAATTTCTGTTTTTGTTTCAGATTTCCAGCATCCACAGTTCTTTATTTTTTGCATTAGTATGTTGGTCTGGCTAGTACCTCCGTCCCTCCCTATCTCTGTAACCTTTGGGGGTCCCTGCACTCCTGCAATTCTGGCCTCCTGTACATCTTCAACTTCCTTCTTTTAATCATTTTTAACCAGGGTGTGCTTTAAGCTTCCTGAACCCTATCCAGAACAATCTTGGTTATCCGAACGTCAATTATTCAAATTTCGGATTATCTGAACAAGATCTCAAGGTCCCATAAAAATGTTATCGTTATCCAAACAATCAGTTATCCAAACAAAATAGTCCCTGCGCAACTTGTTTGGATAATCGAGGTTGTTCTGTACATCAGAATTCCACTCCCTCTGTCCAACCTCTGTGCCTCTCCACCTTTTTCTCTCCCTTTACAATGCTGCTTAGAATGTTTCCCTTTAACCAAGTTTAAGATCACCTCCCCCAATATCCCCTGTATGTCTCATTTTGTTTCCACTTTTTGAGTGATCTTCGCACCTTCCAAATGCCTTGGGATGTTTTGCAATGTTAAAGGTGCTATTTAGATGCAAGCTTATGTTGCTTTGAATTCAGCTCATGCTGATAGGAGGAGAATTTTCTTTCTCTTTAACTCCACTGAAGCGAGGGTGGAGAGTGTCAACTTCCTCAGAGTGACAATAACCGACAATCTGTCCTGGACTTCCCACATAGAAGTGACGGTCAAGAAGGCACAACCACGCTCAGGAAATTTGACATATCCATAAGGACCCTCACCAACCTCATTGAGAGCATTCTATCCAGATTCATAATGGCCTGGTACAGCAACTGCTCTGCCCAGGACCATAAGAAACTATAGTGGTGTACACAGCCCAGACCATCATAGAAGCCAACCTTCCATCCATTGACTTCACTGACATGGCTCACTGCCATGCGAAGGCCACCAACATCGTCAAAGACTCATCCCACAGCAGTAATAATCTCCTACAACCTTTTCCATCAGGCAGAAGATACAGAAGCCTGAACACATGCACCATCAGATTCAGGAACAGCTTCTTCCCAGTCATTAATAGACTGATGAATGGACTCTCTAGCTTCAAGTAATGCTGATCTTGCTAATGTTGATCTCACTGTGTGCACACCCTGTGCAATGTGACCTGTATGCCTCTGTCCAACTCTTTTTGATCTGTACATCCTTGCTTATTATTATCTGCCTGTACTGCTGGGAAACAAAGCTTTTCACTGTACTTCAGTGCAGGTGACAATAAATCAGTCACTTAATCAGTGAGGAAGAGTATTTTCAACATTCCCAGCTCAGTTCTGGCTGTGGGCAAAAGCCACTGCTGTCTAGCATGAATGAAATTGGTAATATTCCTCAGAAAAGCCTCAAGGGCAAAAAATATGTCATAAACTGTGGATGTATGATGTTTGGGTGAAATGTATATGGAATAAACATCCCAGAAAGAGAGAGCTGTCCAACCAGTCTATATCCCATTTGAGTTGTACCCCATCCTCCCTCAGCTAACTCCGTCACATGACACTTGATTCCCTTCTAACCCAATTGCTTGTCGAGTTTCTCCATAAATGCATTTATGCATTTTCCTCAAGTACACCACATGGTAACAAATTTCACATTCTCCATAATACTCTCTTCCACCCTCTTCTGTTGGGCAGAAGGTATACCAAGACTGTGTCTCAGTACATGTGACAACAATAAATTAAATCAAATCAAAACAAGATTTATCGGAATTTCTCTTGACCATGAGTTGTGCAGACTTGAGTTGTGCTGTGTATTTGTTCGACCCAATGCCTCATTTCAATGAATCTGATGCTAACACTGCATAAATTAATCTTCGTTCACCTTATGGTTAGTCCAAAGTTGGAAAAGGCAAGAAAACGAAAATACAGAACTGAACCTAGATTCTGATCTCTCAGAGCATTATCTATCCTGCAAACTTCCTGCCTCTACCTCTTGCCCTTTATTACCATAAAAAATATTTGAAGACCTTCATCACAAACACCCTTACATCATAAGAATGATAAGTGATAAGATTAATTTCTCAAGATTCATTCACAAGATGAGTGCATTGCTGGCTAGACCAGCATTAATTGCCCATCCCTAATTGCCCAGAGGGCAGTTAAAAGTCAACCACATTGCTGTGGGTCTGGAGTCACATGGAGGCCAGACCAGATAAAGATGGCAGTTTTCTTCCCTAAAAGACATTAGTGAAACAGATTGGTTCTTCCTGACCAATTGATTCATGGTCATTATTAGACTCTTAATTCCAATTTTTTTTCATCAGACTCAAATTCCACCATATACTAGAGCAGGATTTGAACCCAAGTTCCCGGAACATTGCCTGGGTCTCTGAATTAACAGACCAGAGATCATACCACTAGGTCACCACCTACCCTTTTGCCATCCAGCTTACATTCTAGAAATTTCTGGATGAAAAGAAGGCAATTTTCCGAATTTGCTTTGTTGAGTTCATTCACAATAACATGTTCCATGTGCAATTTCCAAAATTGCCATGAACCCTCCCACATGAACCCTCCCACAGGCAGCACAGAGCTGGGAAATCCACCTCTACAACTAGGAGGTGTGCGGTTCACCCTGCCAGAGATGGAAATATGAGGGAACTGGATATATTCCTAAAAATGAAAAACAGAATCAGCAAGCTTCCTTCAACAACACCTTCAACCAAGCAAGAAGGACATGAGATTACCATTAACTGCAAGTTGCCCTCCAAGCCACACGCTGTCCTGACTTGGAAATACAACAACTGTTTTATTAACCGCCACTTATAGGAATGGGTGTATGCCAGTTGGGATCCAATATTCCGGATAATCAAGAGATCTGTATTACCACAGTCAACCCCAAAGTTTCGAGACATCAACATCTCACAAAAAAATTCAACATTAGAAACATCGACCCACCTCCTAAAACCAATATAAAAATACACAGTAAATAATAAAAATATAATTCAGTAGGGATACACATGGCTGTTATAAATTATTTATGGATAAATACTCAGATATTGCAGTGGATCATGGTATTTGAGATATCTCATTTACTGATCTAAAAAGAGATCAGCCGGTTAACATAATGCTTGGTGTTTTTTTTCTTTTTATTCGGAATCTGTGTTTATAGGTTTTTTAAATATAAACCCCCATGCCACCACCAAACAGTGATAATGCTTATTTATTCCCCAGCACCCATGCTGTGTGTGTTCAGGTATAGGACACAGGGAATGAACACGTGTATAAATCTTTATTCATTTTCCACCATCAGGAAGGAAGGAAATACCCACATGGCCAGTGACAAGCAGTGTCCTCTCATCAAGGGGCAACACTGAGTGATCAAACAGTCGGGGGGGGTGCAGGGATTAAATCAAAACAGAGTCAGAGTGGGAAATAAAACACTGCACACCGCAGTGCCCATCCCTCCCTGAAAGGCTGAAGGGTGTTGGTGGACACCGCGTGTTCCTTCTCCAGAGACGCCCAAACTCTAGCATATCCTCAGAAGAGGGGCAGGCAGTCGACCCTAATGACCCCCTCCCACGACCCGCTGCCTGGACCTGTTTATGGCCAGTTTGGCCAGGCCCAGGAGCAGCCCCACGAGGAGGTCTTCAGACCTGCCCTCCCTCCTCCGCAGCGGGTGCCCGAAGATCAGGAGCGTGGGACTGAAGTGCAGCCAAAACCATAAAAGAAGATTCCTGAGGATACCAGAAAGGGAGGACAGATGCCCACACCCCATGTACATATGGTCCACGGACTCCATAGCGCCACAGAACCAGCAGTTGGGCTGGGAGTCTGTGAACCACCGCAATCTGCGGTTGCAGCACCCTCCACCCCCGATCCCCAAGAGAAGGGGGGAGGACCCCTGTGCAAAGAGCCCTCCACTGGGGATCCCCACCGCCTGGTGGCAAATGGGCACGCCAGAGCATGTCTGGGCAGTGGATGGTGTGCAGCAGCCATCTTTAAAGGGCCCACTGTTTAATGTGCCTAGAGGGGGCAAAACTAAAACCCCAGAGATGGCTCAGGTTGTGGGGCACAGGCTCCTGCAGGAAGAACAGGACCCTGGGGCCAATGTGAAATTCCGTCTGGGCAGGGGTACATGCTGACAGTATTTCACCGCACACCTGCGCATCCTCCAACTGGTGCACGATGCTGGATCTGAGCACCGCCATTTTAAGGTGTTGAATGGCAGTGGCCATGAATCAAACATCTATCACTGCCCACGTTTGCTGTTACATCGCTGTATCCCCATAGAGTGGAAACAGGCCATTCAACCCAACAAGTTCACAGCAACTCTCCAAAGAGCATCCCATTACCTATCTCGTAACTGCATTTCCCATGGTAAATCCACCTAATTTACTCATCCCTGGACACTATGGGCAATTTAGCCTGACCAATCCACCATAACCTGCACATCTTTGGACTGTGGGAGGATACTGGAGCACCTGGAGGAAACCCACGCAGACACGGGGAGAATGTGCAAACTCCACACAGGCCTGAGGGTGGAATCAAACCCAGGTCCCTGGCACTGTGAGGCAGCAGTGCTACCCACTGAGCCACCCCGTCACTGTTGCTAGATCAATATCCTGCAACTTAACAGTGTCTGGGAGCCCCTATGCTGCACACATTCTGTGGCTCAAGAAGGCAGTTGATCCCTCAATTTCCTCTCAAGTGCAGTTAGGGCTGGCTACAAATCCCCACCAGTGATTCTCACATCCAGAGAAAGCTTAAAGATCAGGACTGTCATCAGAGAGGAGTCGAGTGTGTATGTAATTCAGTTGGCTCTCTCTGGGGTCCTTCATGTGGCACAGCTGTAGTGTCCCTACACCTGGACTGGGAGGACCATATTCAAGTACCACCTCTATTAGAGGTGTGTAATAACATCTCTGAACAGGTGGATTAGAAAATGTTCCTGTGTCCTGTGTCAATCTGGGCTCTGCAGGAGGTCAACAGCCAAGAAAATCACACTGATGGCAGAGAAAAAAAACCTCTGTTCAAACAGGAAATTACCTCCTCGCTACATACATTCACATGCAGAATGTACAAATCTGTCTTTTAGTTTTTGAAACTCTTACAGGGATCCTATTCCATGTTATTTCAGGGAAGAAAATTTCAGACAAAGGGTGTGATTTCAGACAAGATGTAAATTGTGTTGACAGGCTTGTCAGCTGATTGTTCCTCCTGAAATACTGTTCAGTGTTGACAAGCTGAGAACTCCTCTGTGCAAGGCTTGGTCATCTTGGCTTGCAGCTGTTTAGCAGCTGCTGTCTGTGTTTTTAATTCATTTGTGTAAAGTATGCATTACTAACAAACTTTATCTGTCAGACTGGATCCCTGACTGCTGCACACAGCCTTTCATATTCTGCGACAAATTGCCACTTTGTCAATTTGCAGATTCAGAGATAACCAGTTTCTCTCGACTATTGCATAATCCTGTGGATTCAGGAGACCCGAAACAAACACAGAGATTGTTGGATAAACTCAGCAGGTCTGGCAGCATCAGTGGAGAGAGAAACAGAGTTAATGTTTCGGATCCTGTGACCCTTCTTATTTCAAGAATAGTAAGCATTGCATCAGAGTCTGCAGGCCAGAATGCAGCCTGCACCCTGTGGTCCTGTGTAGCTGCTGCATTCCCCCAGGAAATGGCCCAGAAAAGCAGCTTAGTGCACTTTGTTCAGCAACACAGCCCTGGAGGTGCCGATGGTGAAAAGGATACCATGCTCATTCCTGCTGAGCCCCAGACGAGGGCACACCACAAGATGCAGCCACCCTGCACTCAGGTAGTGGTCCTGGCCATTACTGAGGCTCAAGTGAAATGTATTGCCCAGCAATGCAGCAAGATGGACAATGACCATCAGTGCTCCGCAAGGCTGTATCACCCTCCCCTTCTTGTTTATTCATTCACAGTGATGCTGGTCTCACTGCCTGGGCCAGCATTTACTGCCCAATAGGGCAATTAAGAGTCAACCACATTGCTGTGGGTTTGGAGTCACACGGAGACCAGACCAGGTAAGGATGGCAGTTTCCTTCCCTAAAACACATTAGTGAACCAGATGGGGTTTTCCAACAATCAACAGTGGATTCATGGTCATCATTAGACTCTTAATTCCAGATTTTTAAAATTGAATTCAGATTCCTCCATCTGTCATGCTGGGACTTGACCCTGGAACCCTTGAACCTTGCCTGGGTCCCTGGATTAACAGTCCAGTGATAATGCCACTAAGCCATCCCCTCCCCTCTCTCCATCGCTTTACACTTGGTCAAATTCTGTGGCTCTCATCCACCTTAATTTTCCAAACTACTGACCGTGCCTTCTATCTGTGCTTATTACTCACTCACGGGGGATGTCTCGCTACCTGTCGCTCATCTCCAAACATAGCTCTCCCAGCAACTTTCACCACAGGCAGTCTGTCCTTCTGTCCCATTGCAAGAAAACTTGTCTCACAACTGAGCCAAGAGGTCAAAGGTCAGAGGTGGGTTGGATTTGACCTTCTGATGAAGGGTCACTGGGCTCCAAATATTAACTCAGCTTTTCTCCCTACACACCCTGCTAAGTCAGCACTCTCTGTCTGTGTTTGAGATTTCCAACATCTGCAGTCCTTTGTTTTAATATAAAACACAAGCCACTGGGGCCTGAATGTTTCATGTCTGGAAAATGGAACCCAGTTTCTGTGTATCATCGGGAGGGAGTCCAGCTGAGGACCAGTCTATGGGGAGAGGCTTTGTACTGACAGGGAGGGACTCACATTCAGCTGATATTTTATGTCACTGTTCCGCAGCTGTGTAAGCCTTAGGTGCTGCAAATACAGAGTGAACCAGCTCACAAAGATGGTATGAATGTTAATTCTCTTCATCCACATAATACAGCAATGCATTACGTCAACACAATATCGGGCAGCACGGTAGCTCAGTGCTGCTGCCTCACACACCAGGGTCCCAGGTTCAATCCCAGCCTCGAGCGACTGTCTGTGTGGAGTTTGCACATTCTCCCCTGTGTCTGCATGGGTTTCCTCCCATAATCCAAAGATGTGCAGGTCAGGTGAATTGGCCATGCTAAATTGCCCATAGTATTAAGTGCATCATTCAGGGAAATGGATCTGGGTGGGTTACTCTTTGGAGGCTGGGTGTAGAGTTGGTGGGCCAATTAGCCTGTTTCCATGCTGTAGGGAATCTAATATCCCCTTATGTGGATCCGTATTAATATCCATTTGATAATATTCATGTGAGAGAGGACATTTCATCACGTGACATCTCATAGTTTACTTGTTTTGAGGTCCCGTTCCCATTTCCTCTTGGAGTCAGCGACAGAGGAAGGTGCAAAGGTGGGCAATTAGCAACTCCTGTTTCAAGGGAGAGGCAATTGCCTCGTCGTATGATCGTTGGAATATTATTCCAGAAACTCAGCTAACATTCCAGGGACCTGGGTTCAAATCCCACCATGGCAGATGGTGGAAGTAGAACTCAATAAAGAATATTGAATTAATGATGACCATGAAACCATTGTTGGGCAAAACCCATTTGATACTTTATGGAAGGAAATCTGCCATTTTTACCCAGTCTGGCCCATGTGTCACTATAGACCCACAGCAATGTGGTTGACAATGTGGGCAATTAGGAATGGGCAATGAATACTAGCCTAGTCAGAGATGCCCACATCCCATTAGTGAATTTTAAACAATATTCTTGCCGCCCTTGCCAGTTGGGGTCAAGTAAATGCTGAGATGAGAGAGATTTGAAGTCCTTCGTTTCCACTGGATTTACAAAGTGCCGCCTCGTTCTCCAGTCGCTGATTGGTTCTTGATGAGATTGAGTGGAGAGGAGACACATGTACACAAGAGGAAAAGAAAACTTGGTTAACTTCACAAAACCTTGACTGCAAGGTTTGCGAAGGTTTGTAGCTGAGGTTGAGGTTTAGGGTGTAGGTTTGCTCGCTGAGCTGTAGGTTTGATATCCAAACGTTTCATTAACTGGCTAGGTAACATCATCAGTGGCAACCTCCAAGTGAAGTGAAGCGAAGCTGTTGTCTCCTGCTTTCTATTTATATGTTTGTCCTGGATGGGGTTCCTGGGGTTTGTGATGATGTCATTTCCTGTTCGTTTTCTGAGGGGTTGATAGATGGTATCTAGATCTATGTGTTTGTTTATGTCATTGTGGTTGGAGTGCCAGGCCTCTAGGAATTCTCTGGCATGTCTTTGCTTAGCCTGTCCCACGATAGATGTGTTGTCCCAGTCGAAATGGTGTTTTTTTTCATCCGTGGGTAGGGCTACGAGGGAGAGAGGGTCGTGTCTTTTTGTGTCTAGCTGGTGTTTGTGTATCCTGGTGGCTAACTTTCTTGCTGTTTGTCCTACGTAGTGTTTGTGGCAGTCCTTGTATGGAATTTTGTAGATGACGTTGGTTTTGTCCATGGGTTGTACTGGGTCTTTTAAGTTTGTTAGTTTTTGTTTGAGAGTGTTGTTGGGTTTGTGTGCTACTAGGATTCCAAGGGGTCTCAGTAGTTGGCTGTCATTTCTGAAACTTCTTTGATGTGTGGTAAGGTGGTTAGGGTTTCTGGCTGTGTTTGGTCTGCTTGTCATGGTTTGTTCTTGAGGAATCTGCGGACTGTATTTTTTGAGGATCCGCTCTTCTTGAATACATTGTATAGGTGGTTCTCCTCTGTTTTCCGAAGTTCGTCTGTGCTGCAGTATGTGGTGGCTTGTTGGAATAGTGTTCTGATACAGCTTTGTTTGTGAGTGTTGGGATGGTTGCTGGTGTAGTTAAGCATTTGGTCAGTGGTTGTCGGTTTTCTGTATACAGGTTTGTAGTTCTCCGTTGTCCTTTCTTTCGACTGTGAAGTCCAGGAATGCGAGTTTGTTGTTGGTTTCTTCCTCCTTGGTGAACTTTATGCCTGTGAGGGTGTTGTTGATGATGTTAAATGTCTCTTCTATCTTGTTTCGTTTTGTGATGACAAAGGTGTCATCTACGTAGCGGACCCAGATTTTTGGTTTGATGGTTGGTAGGGCTGTTTGTTCTAGTCTTTGCATTACCGCTTCTGCTATGAATCCTGATAGCGGAGATCCCATGGGTGTGCCGTTGGTTTGTTTGTAGATTATGTTGTTGAAGGTGAAGTGGGTGGTGAGGCACAGATCCATTAACTTCATGATGTTTTTGTTGGTAATGTGATTGATGGTGGTTGGGGTGTGTGTGATGGTCTCTTCTAAAAATGTGGTAAGTGTTTCCTTTGCCAGGTCGATGTTGATGGAGGTGAACAGTGTTGTTACGTCGAATGAGATCATTGCTTTGTTTTCCTCTATTTTGGTGACTCTTGAAAGCATTCAATTGATTTCCAGGAGATCTTGGTTAGCTTTACACAGAAGGAACAATGTCTACTCTTAATGTATTCCAATGTTCTCAAGGATGTACGATTTCACCAGAAAAGGAAACAACCATCTCCATCTGTCTGCCTAATCCCAAAGACTTCTTACCACACGTTATTTCCAATACTGTTTAATAGCTTGTTGAGCAAACATTTACGTACTGCCCCCATGCTGGTGGTCACTTGGTTAATACAAATCTTGACTGTTGCTGAGAAAATAAGACATTCTGCGGAATATTTTTGTCTTGCACTCATCAGGACAGAATTACAAAAATGCAAAAATCTCAACGGGAACAGCAGCATGACAACAGGCTGCTGATTGGTTGGCAAGTGGACTCTGATTGGTGGAGGAGTTAAGATTTGGATTTCCTTGCAATTGATGTTGGCAGCTGAAGGGTAAATGAGTTGTAGTTTTTTTTGTTTCATGTCATTTTGGAGTTGGAAGGTTTGAGAGGGTGAACAGGCTGGAGCTGTTTTCCCTGGAGCGTCAGAGGCTGAGGGATAACCTTATAGAAGTTTATAAAATCATGAGGGGCGTGGATAGGGTAAATAGACAAGGTTTTATCCCAGGGCAGGGTGTGTCTAAAACTAGAAGGCAAAGGTTTAAGGTGAGAGGGGAAGGATTTAAAAGGGACCTAAGGGGCAACATTTTCACGCAGAGGGTGGTACGTGTATGGAATGAGCTGCCAGAGGAAGTGGTGGAGACTGGTACAATTACAGCATTTAAAAGGCATCTGGAAGGGTATATGAATAGGAAGGGTTTGGAGGGATATGGGTCAAATGTTGGCAAATGGGACTAGATTAATTTGGAATATCTGGTCAGCATGAATGAGTTGGATCAAAGGGTCTGTTTCCATGCTTTACATCTCTATGACTCTATAAAGCCCACAGTTTAATTTATAACATTCCAAGTTTAAAGTTTTAACAAGGTCTCCAATGGAAGAGGATTCTGGCTTAGTTAATTAAAGAAGTGGTTCAAAAGGCTTCACTGCTAATATTTCATGGCATTGAGAAATGGGCAATTATTCACATCCTATAAAAACAGTTATCTTCCATTTATGAGCTGTTGCTCTTGGACACTTTTCAAAGACAGGATGATACGGTGTTCAGATCTGTCTATGTAATGCTCAAGATGGAGACAATCCATTGATTTGTGTAAGTACTCTATCATTTCCTCATACTTGCCCTCTTGGTTGGCACCACATCTGCACGCATTCACTACTTCCCCAATCACCATAAACACCCAGTAGCAGCAGCGTGCACCATCTACAAGATACACTGTGGAAATTCACCAAAGATCCACAGACTGCACCTTTCAAATCCACAACCACTTCCATCTAGAAGGACAAGGGCAGCAGATATGTGGGAACAGTATCTCCTGCAAGCTCCCCTCCAAGCCACTCACCGTCCTGACTTGGAAATATATCATCATTCTTGTCGTTGGGTCAAAATCCTGGAATTCCCTCCTTAAGGATTTGAGAAGGCAGCTTACTAAAACCTTCTCAGGGGCAACCAGGATGGACAATAAACATTGGTCCAGCCAATGATGCTCATGCTCCAGCCAATCCTTTTCACCATTGTTGCCTGTTTTGCTAACTAATTCAGGGTGTTTTCTACTTAAACCATAACACTCCTCTCCTGTGCCATTTCCTGAGGATTGTTTTCTGTTCTCACTGTTTATTTCCTTTCTAAAGTTCCATGACTTGACATTGCTTTACAATAAACAACACCTCACACTCTTCAATCCAAGGTCCTTCTGTAATTGTTCTCCAGTATTCCACTCTGTGAACTTTCTTTCTCTGCTCCTTCCTCCAGATCAGTCAGAAATATTGAAATTATCAGGATGATGAACCTAACGCTGTAAAATCTGTTAGGTTCCTGCTTCCATGTTAATATTTCCATTGCAATTCCAACTCTTTATCTACTTTAATAGCTTTTCCCTTATTCTATGCCTTGCTACATTGCTCAGTAAATTTTTATGTAGTACAATCTTGAAGTTTGCGTTGAGGTAGGCACGGTGGTTTGGTGATGAGTACTGCTTACAGTGCTAAGGACCTGGGTTCAATTCCATCCTCAGGCGACTGACTGTGTGGAGTTTGCACATTCTCCCCGTGTCTGCGTGGGTTTTCTCTGGGCGCTCCGGTTTCCCCCCACAGTCCAAAGATGTGCAGGTTAGGGTGGATTGGCTATGCTACAGTGTCCAGGGATGCCCAGGCTAGATGGATTTGCCATGGGAAATGTTGGGGTAGGGTAGGAAGTTTGGGTTTGAGAGGAGTGCTCATTGGAGGGTTTATTGTACTCAAAATACTAAACGGCTTGCTTCCACACTGTAGGGATTCTATGATTCTAGGTATACCATATACTTTGTGTCCCTCTGATCATCAAACATAGAATCCTACAGTGGAAAGTTAGGCCATTCAGCCCATTGCTCCTATGCCATGACTTTGAAATACTTTTCCAATTAGTCTTATTTCTCTGATCTTATTTGGAACTCTGATTTTTTTTTCTTCCTAGCCTGTTTTGAGAAGATTTGTAGATCAGGTTGAGGTTCTGGATGTAGGTTTGCTCGCTGAGATGGAAGGTTCATTTTCAGATATTTCGTCACAAAACTAGGTGATATTTTCAGTGAGCCCCTAAATGAAGCACTGGTGGTGTAGCCCACTGTCTATTTATATGTTTGAGTTTCCCAGGATGGAGATGACGTCATTTCCTGTGGTGGTGTCATTTCCTGTTCTATTTCTCAGAGGGTGGTAAATGGGATCCAAGTCAATGTGTTTGTTGATAGAGTTCCGGTTGGAATGCCATGCTTCTAGGAATTCTCGTGCATTCTCTGTTTGTCTTGTCCTAAGATAGAATGCGTTGTCCTAGTCAAAGTGGTGTCCTTCCTCATCCATGTGTAAAGATACTAGTGAGAGAGGATTATCTCATTTTGTGGCTAGTTGATGTTCATGTATCCTGGTGGCTAGTTTTCTGCCTGTTTGTCCAATGTAGTGTTTGTTGCAGTTCTTGCAAGGTATTTTGGAAATGACATTAGTTTTGCTTATTGTCTGCATATTTGAACATTGCTACAATATTGAAGTGGCGCTGCACTGTTTGGGGAGCTGTCTTTTTGGATTAAATACCCATTTTAATGAAAAGCAGGATATGGGGCTATGGGGAGCAGATAGGAGGGTGGGTTTGAGACCAGGATAAGGTCAGCCATGATCATGTTAAATGGTGGAGAGGGCCCAAAGGGCTGAATTGCCCACTCCTACTCCTATGTTTCTATATTCCAGTTAAATTGTTTATCGGTGTGACATTTTTAAATAAACAGATCTATCAGCCAGCCTTCTTAGTAAACATATTTATAATCAAAGAAAAATATTCAATAAAAATGCAGCAATTGTAAACATACAGTCATTAATACAGAAACATGAATATTTTATCCTCTACCCCCCAAAAAAAACTCCCACACGCTCTTTGCAGAGATTGGCTTTCTGCAAAATACACTCTGACTAATTATCTAACTGTCTGGCCTCGCTGTATACACACTGGCCTTGATGGGAGGTGAGGGAGGGGGGTGCTGGTTAGTTCAGTTGGCTGGACAACTGGTTTGCCAATGCAGCATTAGACCAACAGCATGATTTCTGTTCCCCTGCTGACTCAAGTTACCACGAAGGAATGACTTTCTCTCAGCTGACTTGAGGCGTGGTGACCCTCTGCTTAGACCATCACCATGTGTGTGTGTGTCTCTCTCTCGCTGTCTCTGTAATAAGAGAGCAGCCCACGGTCTGGTGAGACTTCACTTTAACCTTTCACAAGGTAAAAGCAAGGACTGCGGATGCTGGAAACCAGAGTCTAGATTAGAGTGGTGCTGGAAAAGCACAGCAGGTCAGGCAGCATCTGAGGACCAGGAAAATCGACGTTTCGGGCAAAAGCCCTTCATCAGGAATAGACGCAGGGTGCCTGCAGAGTGGAGAGATAAAATCTTCCACAAGCTGAACGCTGTGATTCTTACATTACCATAATCATAGCATTTATAAAGTACTTCATTGACTCTTGGATATTGTGCAACTATGAAAGTAAACCTGATTATAATGATTTTTTGCTTGAATTTGGTATCACGTTGCTCTTTGAAGCCTTTCAAACAATGGGCTGCACACTTAAAAAGTAAATTCTTCCTTGGACCATCCCTAATTGCCCTTGCTCTTTCTAGGGCTATTCCAGAGGGCAGTTAAGAGTCAATCACTTTGTTGTGAGTCTGGAGTCACATTCAGGCCAGACCAGGTAAGGATGGCACATTCCTTCCCTGAAGGAATACAGATTTTTTTTATGATCATCAGCTAATTGCGAAATCAGATTTATTTATTGATTGAAGTTTAACTTTCACAAGCTGCCTGGTGAGATTGCAGTGCATTAACCCAGTGGCCTTGCCACCACACCACTGCCTTCCCTCATTATTTAACAATTCCCTGAAGTAGATGGTACTTGTCAGACCTCAGCCAGAGTATACTGTGTCCAGACGTTGGCCACACATTATAGGAAGGAAGTGAACACATTGGAGAGAGTGCAGAAGCAGTTTACAAGAATGGTTCAAGGAATGAGCAACTCCAGTGATGAGAATAGATTGAAGAGGTTGGGATTGTTCTCTTCAGAGAGATGAAGGCTGGGAGGAGATCTGATCGAGGTTTTCAAATTGATAAGCAGGCTGCATACAGTAGATAGGGAGAAGCTGTTCCCTCTTGTAAAGGGAACGAGAATGAGAAGGTGTAGATTTAAAGTGGAGGGAAAGCAAAGCAGGGTTGTAGTAATAGCTTTTTTATTTGTCATTTCTCTCATATGCAACTGATACAGTAAAAGCGAGACAGCGTTCCTCCAGGACCGAGGGTGCTACATGAATAGCACAAACTACACACTTGTACACGGCAGAAAGTACATGACAAGTGCAAAACACTCCGGTTACAGTGGAACAGAAGAATGTTGAAATAATAGACATTTTTCTAGCAGCAATGCAAAAGAATTTCAGATGGGAAAGAGTCCAATTATACTGTGTTAAGGAGCCTGATGGCTGGGGGGAAGAAACTGTTGCACAGTCTGGCCATGAGTGACCGAGTGCTCTGGTATCTTTTGCCGGGGGGAGAAGAGTTTGAGTGAGGGGTGTGTGGGGTCTTCCACAATGCTGTTAGCCTTTCGGATGCAGTGTGTGGTGTAAATGTCTGTAATGGAAGGAAGAGAGACCTTGATCAGCTGTCCTCACTATCCATTGTAGGGTCTTACAATCTGAGACGGTGAGCCAAGGGCGAAGGGAGGAAGAACATTTTCACCGAGTGAGTGGTTCGGCTCACCATCTGAAAATATGGTGAAGTAGGTTCACTTGAGCCATCCATGAGGACATTAGATAATTCTTTGGATTCTTAGGTGGGACAATGGCCTAGTGGTCTTATCATTGGCCTGTTAATCCAAAGACACTTTTACATGGTAGACACTGCTGCTACTGTGCAATGATGCTGGAGTGAGTGGATGTTGAAGGTGGTGAATGGGTTAACAATCAAACAGGCTTCCTGTGTCCTGGATGGTGTTGAGATTCTTGAGTTGTTGGAGCCGCACCCATCCAGGCAAATGCAGAGCATTTCATCACACTCCTGACTTGTGCCTTGTAGATGGTGAATATGTGCTTGGGGAGACTGGAGGCCAGTTAATTTTAATATCCCCAGCCCCATGGAAGATTCCCCAATTTGTTACGGTTCTAAATGGAATACTCCATCAAACTCACGGTGAGGAGTGATTCTCTGGCTCTCATTCTGTTTCACACATTGTTCTGGCTGGTCAAAACAAGGTTATTTTGAAAAAAATTCCTTCACTTTCTCCCAGACTGTGTGAAGTTATATTTTAAAAGGAATCAATTTAACCAGGCTCTCTTGAGTTAACAAAAGAGTAAGTTTATTAGCTAGATGTAAGAAGAAATATTAAAGCAACACGTGTACACAGAATAGGAATAAGAAAGGAGTCCAAAAAGAAACATTTAAAAAATAAACACACTCAGTCTCTGTATCATTTATGCAGCTGAAGTTTGAGATTCCTCTTTGCAAGTTTAATTGAAATTCTTTTGTCCTGATTTCTTTGACAGTGGCTAGCAGCACACAAAGTGAGAGAGTATCTTTACCCTTTCTTACCAGAGCTGCACGTGTGTTTAACATCTGTTCTCAAAACCATGAACATCACAGCACATTTGTCCACAATGTTAATTTGTACTTATTAAGCCTGGATATTGTCCAGGTCTTGCTGCATATAAACACTGACCTGCTGCGCTTTTCCAGCAACACATTTTCAGCTCTGATCTCCAGCATCTGCAGTCCTCTCTTTCTCCTGCATATAAACACTGCCTACTTCTGTGTCTGAGAGGTTGAAAATGGTGCTGAACATTTTGAAACCATCAGTGAACATTTCCAATTATAGAGTCATAGCATCATAGAGATGTACAGCATTGAAACAGACCCTAGGTCCAACCCGTCCATGCCGACCAGATATCCCAACCAAATCTAGTCGCACCTGCCAGCACCTGATCCATATACCTCCAAACCCTTCCTATTCATATACCCATCCAGATGCCTTTTAAATGTTGTAATTGTACCAGCCTCCACCACTTCCTCTGGCAGCTCATTCCATACACATACCACTGTCTGGGTGAAAAAGTTGCTCCTCAGTTCCCTTTTAAATCTTTCCTCTTTCACTTTAAACCTATGCCCACAAATTTGAACTATATGACCCCAGGGCAAAAAAACCTTGTCTACTCACCCTATCCATGCCCCTCATGATTTTATAAACCTCGATAAGGTCACCCTTATAAAGGGGTTGCAGGATTTGAGCTATAGGGAGAGGCTGAATAAGCTGGGGCTGTTTTCCCTGGAGCACCTCCAATGCTCCAGGGAAAACAGCCCCAGTCTATTCAGCCTGTCCCTATAGCTCAAACCCTCCAACCCTGGTAACATCCTTGTAAATGTTTTCTGAACTCAGTCAAGATTAGCAACATCTTTCAAGGATAACTGTTAAAGAGTGTGTGATTTTTTTTTTAACCAAGAAAAGTCACACTGGATAGAGATTTATCTGATCCATCCAAATCTGAAAACAGATGCTGACTCAGCTGTCTGCCAGATACACTTCTGATTTTATGATGTAGGGACAGTCATTAAAGCTGCTGGAGATGGTTATACCTAGGACACTACATCCTGCAGAGATGTCCTGGAATTAAGATGATTGATCTTCAATGGCTACAACTATTTTCCTTTGTGCCAGTTTTGACCCCAACCAGCAAAGAGTTTCCTCCCAGATTCCCATTGATCCCAGTTTTGCTCAGGATCCTTAATTCAACATTTAGTCAAATGCATCCCAGATGTCAAAGGCAGCCATTCTCAGCTAACTTCTGGCTTCCAACTGCAGTGACCATGTTTGAGCTATGAAGTCAAGAGCTGTGTGGCCCTGGCGGAACTCAGCAGGTTATTGCTGAGCAGGTGCTGCTTGATAGTACTATTGATGACATCTTCCATCACTTTACTGATGATCAGGAGTAGACTGATGGGACGGGAATTGGCCGGGTTGGATTTGTCCTGCTTTTTGTACACAGGACATACCTGGACAATTTTCCACATTGTTGGGTAGGTGCTAGTGTTGTCAGTGTACTGGAACAGCTTGGCTAGGGTAGCGGCAAAGTTCTGGAGCACAAGTCTTCAGTGCTATTGCTGGAATGTTGTCAGGGCCCATAGCTTTGGCAGCATGTCCTATCTGTTTGATAATGGAAACAGGGAGTAATCTCATACACACATACAGTGATGCTGACCTGATGGAAACTGCTATCTGCAGGTCAGCCTCCTCCAAATACTTCAGCTGTTTCTCTCGTCCTGTTTCTCTTAAGTCAGGAGCCTTATTATACTGAGAACTTACTGTGGGGGTGGAGGAATTTTGCAACCTTTATTTCTTTGAGCAGAGACTGTGGTTGTCTGACTTAGGTCACTGTTGCAGTCTGTTGACTATTGCAGTATGACAAGAGTCAGAACTTGGCGAAAGTGAGATCTGCAGATGCTGGAGATTAGAGTGGTGCTGGAAAAGCGCAGCAGGTCAGGCAGCATCTGAGGAGCGATATTTTGGGCAAACGCCTTTCATCAAGAATGAGGAAAGAGTCAGAACTTACTCACCTAATCATTAGGCTTCGCAGCTCTTAGTATAGTTTGTTTCTGCCCAGCACTTGGCTGTATGTTCCTGAGACATTAAAATGACGCCAAGCAGCTAGCATGGCACCTATGTGCTTGAAAAGACATCTGAATAGTATATACTGCCTATCCAGCAGTAACAGGACAAAAATCACTTTCAAACAGCCCATATTGTACAAATCATGGGCGGCACGGTGGCACAGTGGTTAGCACTGCTGCCTCACAGCGCCTGAGACCCGGGTTCATTTCCCGACTCAGGCGACTGACTGTGTGGAGTTTGCACATTCTCCCCGTGTCTGCGTGGGTTTCCTCCGGGTGCTCCGGTTTCCTCCCACAGTCCAAAGACGTGCGGGTCAGGTGAATTGGCCATGCTAAATTGCCTGTAGTATTAGGTAAGGGGTAAATGTAGGGGTATAGGTGGGTTGCGCTTCAGTGGGTCGGTGTGGACTTGTGGGGCCGAAGGGCCTGTTTCCACACTGTAAGTAATCTAATCTAAAAAATATTTTGCATTTTATTTCACTCCAAGTGCAATATCAGACTCTGCATCCAACTCAATCTCAACCCAAGAGATTAGCCCTGCCTCAAGATGAGAGCCCGGGAGCAGAAACTCAGTCCCATCAACTCTCCTCTGCCACTCAATGACATCATCACTGATCTTATAATCCTATACTCCACTTTCCTGCCTTTTCCCTATCAACTTCGATTCTCTCAATGTTTCTCTCACTGATTAAATATCCAGTCAGTTTGAAATTTGCTGGTCACCTATGAAAAAAGCTTTTTCAATTTGACCAAATCCAATGTTCAGTTCCTTTGAGGGAGCAAAACAAGCTATATTTTTTTTGAGACTGTCTCCTCACAAAGTCACCGTGCCCTTGGTTGTGATGCTTTAACCAACTGGGAACTTGAATATTTCCAAACAAAAACAAAAGTTGGATTTACTTGGTCTTTCCTGGCTTCGATATGGGCCAAAGCCACAGCCAGTCTTTTCAAATTGTGGTCACTGATGCATTGTGGGAAATGCAGCAAGCTCCCACAACGTGATAATGACAGGAGAAGCTTTTTGTCTGCGATAATGATTGGGAAATAAATCCAGAGAGAATACTGGGAACAACAAATATGGAATAAGGACAGATAGTGTTCATAAAACCCCTATAAGCCATTGGACCCATCATTACCACACCAACCCTCCAGCCACCCAAGGCTGGAATGATACCTGGGCCCCTGGCATTGTGGGAAAACAGCACGAACCACTGCACTGTGCCATGTTGGAGCAACACAGTGGGTTGGCAGACTGACAACGTTAAGATTAGATTAGATTACCTACAGTGTATAAACAGGCCCTTTAGCCAGACACATCCACACTGCCCCTCCACACATCCACCCAGACCCCTTTCCCTCTGACTAATGCACCTAACACTATGCGGCAATTTAGCTTGGCCAATTCACCTGATCTGCACATCTTTGGACTGTGGGAGGAAACCGGAGCACCCGGAGGAAACCCACACAGACACGGGGAGAATGTGCAAACTCCACACAGACAGTCACCTGAGGCTAGAATCGAACATGGGTCCCTGGTGCTGTGAGGCAGCAGTGCTAACCACTGAGCCACCGTGCCGCCCCATCTCAGTAACTTAGTAGATGTGATCTATATGGACTTCAGTAAAGCGTTTGACAAGGTTCCCTATGGGAGACTGGTTAGCAAGGTTAGATCTCATGGAATACAGGGAGAATGACCCATTTGGATACAGAACTGGCTCAAAGCTAGAAGACAGAGGGTGGTGGTGGAGAGTTGTTTTTCAGACTGGAGGCCTGTGACCAGTGGAGTGTCACAAGGATCGGTGCTGGGTCCACTAATTTTTGTCATTTACATAAATGATTTGGATGCGAGCATGAGGTACAGTTAGTAAGTTTGCAGATGACACCAAAATAGGAGGTATAGTGGACAGCGAAGAAGGTTACCTCAGATTACAACAGGAACAGGACCAGATGGTCCAATAGGCTGAGAAGTGGCAGATGGAGTTTAATTCAGATAAATGCGAGGTGCTGCATTTTGGGAAAGCAAATCTTAGCAGGACTTATACACTTAAGGATAAGGTCCTGGGGAGTGTTGCTGAACAAAGAGACCTTGGAGTGCAGGTTCATAGCTCCTTAAAAGTGGAGTCGCAGGTGGATAGGATAGTGAAGAAGGCGTTTGGTATGCTTTCCTTTATTGGTCAGAGTATTGAGTACAGGGGTTGGGAGGTCATGTTGCGGCTGTACAGGACATTGGTTAGGGCACTGTTGTAATATTGCATGCAATTCTAGTCTCCTTCCTATCGGAAAGATGTTGTGAAACTTGAAAAAGTTCAGAAAAGATTTAAAAGGATGTTGCCAGGGCTGAAGGATTTGAGCTACAGGGAGAGGTTGTACAGGCTGAGGCAGTTTTCCCTGGAGCGTCAGAGGCTGAGGGGTGACCTTATAGAGGTTTACAAAATCATGAGGGGCATGGATAGGGTAAATAGACATAGTCTTTTCCCTGGGGTCGGGGAGTCCAGAACTAGAGGGCATAGGTTTATGGTGAGAGGGGAAAGATATAAAAGAGACCTCGGGGCAACTTTTTCACATAGAGGGTGGTACTTGTATGGAATGAGCTGCCAGAGGAAGTGGTGGAGGCTGGTACAATCGCAACATTTAAAAGGCATCTGGATGGGTATATGAATAGGAAGGGTTTGGAGGGATATAGTCCGGGTGCTGGTAGGTGGGACTAGATTGGGTTGGGATATCTGGTCGGCATGGACGGGTTGGACCGAAGGGTCTGTTTCCATGCTGTACATCTCTATGACTCTATGAGGTCCTCTTTCCACAGATGTCCCAGCGCTGCCTGTTTTTAAATTTCAGCTCTATAGTATCTGAAGTTCTTTGTTTTATTACATTTGGAGTAACCCACACCTTTCTTCCAAATAATGTGTTTGGACTTTAAAAATCCACCTGCGAGAATAAACAGAGCATGAAGTGCGATTTCCTCATCTGAATGCCAGTACCTCTGGCAATGCTGCTCTCCCTCATTCCTGCATTGGGATTGACAGCAAATGTGGATTCTCACCCAAGCCCTCAACAGTGGGTTTGTCCACCCATCCTGTCGTGCCAATGGTCAGAGGTACTATCCACTCAGCTACAGCTGACCACGAACGTGAACATTCTTCCCCCTTTCCCACTTTGTAATTCAGATGAATCTGAACCTCCCACTCCCCTCACTGTCACTTCAGCCAACGTTCCTATCAGGGTGAAAATCCCGACCAGGTGATGGTATGTATTATTACCATGCGGCAGTTAATTCAGAGGCCTATTCTGGGATTCAAACCCTGCTGGGACAGATGGTGACGGGGAATAAAAGTCTTGAATTAAGAGTGTAATAATGACCATGAAAGCATTGCCAATTGTTGGGGGAAACCCATCTGGTATCACTGATGTATTTTAGGAAAGGGATCAGCCATCCTTACCTGGTCTGGCTTACATGTGACTCCAGACCCCAGCAATGTGGTTGACTCTTAATTGGCCTCTAGGCAATTAGGGATGGGCAATAAATGCTGGCCCACCCAGTGATGCCCTCATCCTGTGAATAAACAAAAAAAGAAATTCATCGTTCCCTGTCCATTTGTTTCCATGGCAACAAAATGTACAATTCAGAACTTTTGTATGCTCTTACGTAATGCTCAGTCTTTTGTAATAACAATAATTCATTTAAATGTGGCCATCCAGGCTAAACCAAGAATTACAGACAAACAAACGAGGCACAAGACTGGACCCCTCAGCTCCACCATTCAATAAGATCATGGCTGATCTGATTCGAACCTCAACCTGCACGTGCCCAATAATCTTTCATCCCCGTGTGAGTGTAGTTTGTGAGTGCTCCCTCTTTCCATTGATGAATAACTTGGAGATACCGCAAAGACTATGGACCTTGATGACAGTCCAGCATAGTATTCAAGACCTGTGTTCCAGAACTTGCCGTTTCCCTCCCCAAGCTCTTCCAGTACTGCTACATCACCAGACAATGTGAAGGTGACCCAGGTATGCCCTGTGCATAATACAAAAGGTAAATCCTACCCGGGAATGACTTATTATCAGAAAGATATTCATCCTTGAGAATTCTCTCTGTTCAGGAATGTAAAATGGAGCAGGCCTGGAGAAACTGACAGTCAGGTGAGGTTCAGCTGATCCATCAAACAAATCACCGCATCCTGACCAGAGTCATTGAGCTCCACCACAACCAACACCCCCACAAAAAATCCAGAGAATTCCTCTTGAACCCACTAGGGAATAGAAACCAGGAGATGATGTTGACCATACTTCTGTCAGCCTTTCAACCATTTACCCTCCTGTACAAAGTAAACTCTGACAAAGTCCAAGTCCCTTAGAGAAGGGCAATTAGAATAACTCCCAGCCTGTTAACTATTACTAAGTTGAGCTGAAAGATTTGGAGCTCTCTTTTTTGCAGGATGGAGGAGACTTAATTGAGTAGCTGAACTGATTAATACTGTCTAGCTGAGGGATCTAAAATCAATTGAGTTAACGTAATTGGTGGCTGGGTTAGAGGGGAGATGAGGAAACATTTTTCCACCTCTAGTTAGTCAAATAGTTATATAGCATGGAAACAGACCCTTCGGTCCAACTCGTCTATGCCAACCAAACTTCTCAAACTAAACTAGTTCCATTTGCCTATGATTGGTCCGTATCCCTCTCAACCTTTCCTACGTGTGTATCTATCCAAATTTTTTTTAATATTGTGACTGTACCTGCATCTACCACTTTCTCCGGTAGGTCATTCCATGTAGGAAATCACCCTCTGTGTGAAAAAGTTGATCCCTATGTCCTTTTTAAACCTTACTCCTCGCAACGTAAAATTATGTCCTCTAGTTTTGAACTCCCCAACCCAAGGGAAAAGCCCCTGGCTATTCACCTGATCAATGCCCCTCACGACTTTTACAAATCTCTTTAAGGTCACCTCTCAGCCTCCCCATTGCCCAAATCACAATTTAAAAGCAATGGGATTGGATAGTGCAACCTGTACTGGGTTACAGACCTACAGCAGGAAGGTGAGATAGGGCTGAAAGGCTGTACATGTTTAGAAACCTTTTATGAGGTGTGGGTGACACTGATTAGTATGTTGACCATCCTTAATTGCCCTTGAACTTGAGTGGCTTGCTGAGCCATTTCAGAGGGCAGACAGGAGTTACCCTGTTACAGCGGGTCTGGAGTCACTAATAGGCCAGACTTGATGATGGCAGCAGACTTTCCTTCATTCGTGTGACTTAAGGCCATTAGGACACCAATTGTTTTCTATTCCATATTCAAAAAAAATTAAAGCAAAGAACTGCAGCTGCTAGAAATCTGAAACAAAAACAGAAATTGCTGGAGAAACTCTGCGGCTCCGGAGAAACCCTCTCTGTGGAAAGAGAAACAGAGTTAATGTTTTGAGTCCAGTAACCCTTCATCAGAGATAGTAGCAGTGAGGAAAATATGGTGAAAATGCTGATGCCAGGTGAATAGAGGTTGGAGGAAGAGAGTACACAATAAGTGGAGATGGAGCCCAGAGAGAGAGAGAGAGAGAGAGAGAGAGTACAACAGTTAGGCAGACAAAGGGATGGATAATGTTAAACTGGTCAGAAAGAAATGTTGATAACATAGAACCATTAGGGTTTGAAAATAGGTCAGTTGTGATGAAAGCAGCCCATGTGATGACAGGGCCACCTCTATCCACCCCACACCCTTCTCTAACTGATTGATCCCATTGTTGTGGTTCTGCTCGCCGAGCTGGAAGTTTTTGCTGCAAACATTTCGTTCCCTGGCTAGGGAACATCATCAGTGCTATTGGAGCCTCCTGTGAAGCGCTGCTTTGATGTTTCTTCCGGTATTTATAGTGGTTTGTTCTTGCCGCTTCCGGGTGTCAGTTTCAGCTGTAGTAGTTTGTATGTGGGGTCCAGGTCGATGTGTCTGTTGATGGATGTTCTTGCCGTTTCCGGGTGTCAGTTTCAGCTGTAGTGGTTTGTATATGGGGTCCAGGTCTATGTGTCTGTTAATGGAGTTTGTGGATCTTCAACCAGACTTTGATTGATCCCAACCACACCTCAACCCATTAAATTATCCCTGTAATCTTGAATTTCCCATGGCCAATCCACCCTAACCTGCACATCTTTGGATTGTGGAACGAAACCAGACCAAACCCACACGGACGCAGGATAATGTGCGAACTCCACACAGACAGTCACCCCGAGGCTGGAATTACACCCAGGGCCTTAGCACCGTGAGGCAGCAGTGCTAACTACTGAGCAGTACCACAAATTTTCATTCTCTATCTAGAAGTGCTTTTATGCGTCACTGAATGGTTTTCTTTTTTCTGTCCATATTTCTAATGAAATTACCGAGTTATATACAATGCCAGTCAGGGGTAACGCAATGACACCAAAAGTGAAGGAATGTAGAGAGACAGTGAGGGGAATAAATTTAAACTTCATTGGACCTTCCAAGAGTTTTTGATATTTTAAAACCAACTTGTTCAGAGATGTTATCACACACCACTGGAGCAGTAGGACTTGAGTCTGGGTCTTTCGACTTAGAGGTAGGGGCATTACCACTGCACCACAGAACCCATCCCTTCCCTGGGGTTACACACACACACACACTATCCATCATCGCCAAAGCACCCGTGGTCCCAATTCATCAAATTATGTGCATTTTTCATGAATTTTCTGGGAATCGGAACTGCTTTCTGCTTGACCGTCATCATTGAAGATGGGTTAGGCACTTACCCTCAGCGCTTGTGTGATGTAGTGTCACTATCTCTGGGCCAGGATTCCTGGGTTCAGGTCCCACCCTGCTCCTGCAGTGTGTAATAAAATCTTTGAACATATTGGTTAGGGAAACATCTGAATGCTTATGGGGCTGATAGCAAGAACTGAACCTGCTGATTGTTTACTGCATTGTTACAGTGTGGGATGTAGGAACTTAGTTCAATGCATTTCTTGGAGTGCAGTACGTTTCTATATTGCAGTACGTTTCTATATTGCAGTACGTTTCTATATTGCAGTACGTTTCTATATTGCAGATGTGAGATTGAAGCAGAAAATCTCTCAAAATGTATACTATGCCTGTCAACTCCACCATCAGCTAGAATCAGTGATACTCATTCCTTTAGTTAGGTCAGGCAGGGACAGTACTGTTCACTTCTGACAATAAATCCAATCCAGGTCAAACCCATGCTAAGGGATTAGTGCCACCAAGGTGTACCCATGACTCCACTGGATATCTGGTACATATTCCTGTTATAAAAAAGATTTTGAGGCATTAGAAAGAGCATATCAAGGATGCAAGGGGAGGGGATCAGGAGAGAAATCTAATCCTCTCTGGAAAGATTGACCAGGAGCTTAGCGAGTTTTGAGAAGATTTGTAGCTCAGGTTGAGGTTCTGGATGTAGGTTTGCTCGCTGAGCTGGAAGGTTCATTTCCAGACGTTTCATCACCATATTAGGCAACATCTTCAGTGGACCTCAATTGAGGCTTCGCCTGATGCCCATTGAAGATGTTACCTAATAGGATGACGAAACGTCTGGAAATGAACCTTCCAGCTCAGCGAGCAAACCTATATGACCAGGAGCTGGCCTTTTACTCCAGAAAAATGAAGGTTGAGAGGTGACCTGAAGAAAATAGAAGTGTTTGACAGATTAGATGGAGAGATAATGTTTCCACTTGTGGAGGAGATCAGAACAAAAGCTTATCAATGCAAGATAATCCCAAACAAATTCAATAGGGAAAACGGATGAGAATTCTTTCTCCAGATAATAATTTGAAGTGCAGTTGAGGCAAAGAACAGAAACGTATTTAAGGGAAAGTTTGTGAGAAGATTTGTAGCTCGGGTGCTCGTTGTTGTGGTTCTGTTCGCCGAGCTGGGAGTTTGGGTTGCAGACGTTTCGTCCCCTGTCTCGGTGACATCCTCAGTGCTTGGGAGCCTCCTGTGAAGCACTTCTGTGATCTTTCCTCCGGCATTTGTAGTGGTTTGAATCTGCCGCTTCCGGTTGTCAGTTCTAGCTGTCCGTTGCAGTGGCCGGTATATTGGGTCCAGGTTGATATGCTTATTGATTGAATCTGTGGATGAGTGCCATGCCTCTAGGAATTCCCTGGCTGTTCTCTGTTTGGCTTGTCCTATAATAGTAGTGTTGTCCCAGTTGAATTCATGTTGCTTGTCATCTGTGTGTGTGGCTACTAAGGATAGTTGGTTGTGTCGCTTCATGGCTAGTTGGTGTTCATGGATGCGGATCGTTAGCTGTCTTCCTGTTTGTCCTATGTAGTGTTTTGTGCAGTCCTTGCATGGGATTTTGTACACTACATTGGTTTTGCTCATGCTGGGTATTGGGTCCTTCGTTCTGGTGAGTTGTTGGCTGAGAGTGGCTGTTGGTTTGTGTGCTTTTATGAGTCCTAGTGGTCACAGTAGTCTGGCTGTCAGTTTGGAAATGTTCTTGATATATGGTAGTGTGGCTAATCCTTTGGGTTGTGGCATGTCCTCATTCCGTTGTCTTTCCTTTAGGCATCTGTTATGAAATTGCGGGGGTATCCGTTTTTGGCGAATACATTGTATAGGTGTTCTTCTTCCTCTTTTTGCAGTTCTGGTGTACTGCAGTGTGTTGTGGCCCTTTTGAACAGTGTCCTGATGCAACTTCTTTTGTGTGTGTTGGGGTGGTTGTTTTCTTAGTTCAGGACCTGGTCTGTGTGTGTGGCTTTCCTGTATACCTTTGTGGTGAATTCTCCGTTCGGTGTTCTCTGTACCATCACGTCTAGGAATGGGAGTTGGTTGTCCTTTTCTTCCTCTCTAGTGAATCGGATTCCTGTGAGTGTGGCGTTGATGATCCGGTGTGTGTTCTCTATTTCTGTGTTTTTAATGATTACAAAGGTGTCATCCACATATCTGACCCAGAGTTTGGGTTGAATTTGCAGTAAGACTGTTTGTTCTAATCTTTGCATTACCGCTTCTGCTATGAGTCCAGAGATGGGTGAGCCCATGGGTGTGCCGTTGATTTGTTCATATATTTGGTTGTTGAATGTGAAGTGTGTTGTGAGGCACAGGTCCAGTAGTTTGAGTATGCCGTCTTTGTTGATAGGTTCAATGTCCTGTTGTCTGTTCTGTATGTCCAGCAGATTGGCTATTGTTTCTCTGGCTAGGGTTTCGTCGATAGAGGTGAACAGTGCCGTTACATCGAGTGAGACCATGGTTTCTTCCTTGTCTATGTGTATATTTCTGATGATGTCCAAGAATTCCTGTGTTGATTGTATAGAGTGTCTGGATCCGCTGATCAAGTGTTTCAGTTTCTGCTGTAGTTCTTTAGCCAATTTGTGTGATGGTGTCCCTGGTAGCGATACTATGGGTCTGAGTGGGATGTCTGGTTTGTGCACTTTAAGTAGCCCATAGAATCTGGGGGTGTTGTTGCTTTCAGGTTTCATTCTTTGTAGGTCAGACCTGGCTATCTGTCCATTTGTTGTAGGTTCCTCAGTGTGTTGTTTATCCTATTGGTGAGCTGTGGGGTGGGGTCAAACTCCCTCTTTTGGTAGGTGTTGATATATGCAAGTAGTTGTTGCGCTTTGTGGATGTACTCTGCTTTGTCCAGGATGACCGTCATTCTGTCTTTGTCTGCTGGTAGTATGATTATGTTCTTATCGTTTCTTAGTGATTTTAGTGCTTCCCTCTCGTTGGTGTTGAGGTTATGTGTTTGTCTTTTCCTTGCTATCAAGGTATGGCACTTTGTCTCATTGTTTGTTGTGTCTCTTCTGTCAGTCCATTGTTCCTGAGTGTGCATTCTAGTGGTGCTAGGAAGTCTGCTGTGGTGTCCCTGTGGTTGTAGTTGAGTCTCTTGGCCAGTATTGTTCTTTCCGTGTCTGTGAGCTGTCTGTGGGGGAGGTTTCTAATCCAGGTGTGTGTTGTGGTGTCCTCTCTGTTGTGTTAGTTTGCCCATTTTTTCTTTGAGTGCCGTTTTTTTGCGGTGTGTGGTCTTGTTCTGTCCTATGGTGACGGCCTGTTCTATGGTCCAGGTCCATTCCTGATTGGAATGGAGGAAGAAGAACATCTATACAATGCATTCACCAAAAACGGATACCCCCGCAATTTCATCAACAGATGCCTAAGGGAAAGACAACGGAACGAGGACATGCCACAACCCAAAGGACTAGCCACACTACTATACATCAGGAGCATTTCTGAACTGACAGCCAGACTACTGCGACCACTAGGACTCATAAAAGCACACAAACCAACAGCCACTCTCAGTCAACAACTCACCAGAACGAAGGACCTGACCCAGCATGAGCAAAACCAATGTAGTGTACAAAATCCCATGCAAGGACTGCACAAAACACTACATAGGACAAACAGGAAGACAGCTAATGATCCGCATCCATGAACACCAACTAGCCACGAAACGACACAACCAGCTATGCTTAGTAGCCCCACACGCAGATGACAAGCAACATGAATTCAACTGGGACAACACTACTATTATAGGACAATCCAAACAGAGAACAGCCAGGGAATTCCTAGAGGCATTCCTTGACAGATTCAATCAATAAGCACATCGACCTGGACCCAATATACCGGCCACTGCAGCGGACAGCTGAAACTGACAACCGGAAGCGGCAGATTCAAACCACTATAAATGCCAGAGGAAAGATCACAGAAGCGCTTCACAGGAGGCTCCCTAGCACTGAGGATGTCACCTAGACAGGGGACGAAACGTCTGCAACACATATTTAAGGGAAATCAAGATAAACACCTGGAAGACAAACGAACAGAGGTATATTCCGATACAGTCTGATGGACAGCAGTGTCTGATGTGGAGCATGGAAGCTAACACTGATCAAATCAGCTGAATGGCCGGTTAACCCAATGCAAATTGACACAGCCTTCATTTTACAACAACAGCACTTGTGGGATGTGAGTATTTACTGTCTGTCCTGAACGGTCCTTGAGAAGTTGTTGGCGAGCTGCTTTCCTAAAGAGCTGCAGTCCTTGGGCTGTAGGGGCCCGCTCACTTATGGAAGGAGTTCCAGGATTTTGACCCAATGACAGTGACGGAACAGCAATTTATTTCCAAGTCAGGATGGTAGGACTGCAGACGCTGGAGATCAGAGTCAAGAGTGTAATGCTGGAAAAGCACAGCAGGTCAGGCAGCATCTGAGGATCAGGAGAATCCATTTTTTGGGCATAAGCCCTTCATCAGGAAACCGATGAAGAGCTTATGCCTGAAATGTCGATTCTCCTGCTCCTCGGTTGCTGCCTGACCTGCTGTACTTTCCCAGCAACACACTCTCAACAAATCAGGATGTGAATGATTTGGAGAGGAACTTTAAACTGGTGATATTCCCATGTATCTGCTGCTCTTGTCCTTTAATTTGGCAGAGATTGCAGTTTTGGTGTGCTTGCAGAAAGATTATAAATTGTTTCTATAATGCAGATGTGAGGTTGAAAGAGAAAATCTCTCACCATGTACTGCACCTGTCAACTCCACCTTCAGCTAGAATCAGGGATACTCACGCCTTTAGTTAGGTCAGGCAGAGTTAATACTGCTCACTTCTGACAATAAACCCGATGTTATTGGAGAAGACTGCATGAGTGCCTGCAGTGGAACCTGTGGTTGGTATATCTACCTAACCAGGTCTCATTCTGGATCACCTGTTCAGCACAATTACCAGAATGTCTTGCAACATCTTGATATCGCGCAGAACGAAGCAAATTGGCTGAAGTTCAGCATCAGTCATTCTTTCATGGAATATGGAAGAGTTTGGAAAGACCAGTGTGTCTTGTCCATCTGTAATTGCCACTTGAACTAAAAGAGTCAACCATTGGAGTCACATGTAGGCCAGACGAGGAGCAGGGATTTCCAGCAGTGAACCAAATGAGTCTTTACAACAACTGATGACAGTTTCATCATGGGAAACCTCACAACATTCAAAAAATACTTGGATGAGCAATTGAAATGTCATAACGTTCAAAGCTGAGAGCAAGTTCTGGAAAGTGAGGTTAGAGTATATAGGTCAGTGGCGATTCAGTGGGCCAAAGGGCGTCATCTGTGCTGTGTGACTAGGAGATGAATCATGATTGATTGATGTGGTGGAGCAGGATCGAGGGAGTGAATTGTTTACTCTGAGCCCTTTACAAACAAGAGATCTCACTGACACACACTGAGGCTGCAATGGTGCAGATGTAAAATCCTCTTTTAACAGGTCTATATTGCACACATGATGGGAGACTTTAACATTCATAGAAAGTCTAGCGATCTCTGGCTTTCATTGTACACAAACTAGGAACAGGAGGAGACCATTCAGCCCCTTGAGCCTGCTCTGTCATCCAACGCAATCATGTCAAATCTGTTTGTGGTCTCAAACCCACATTCCTTCCACTTCCCCAATAATCTTTAACCCTTCTGTTAGTCACTATCTTAAAAATATTTAATAACATCACTTCCACCATTTCATCAAAAGAGAATTCCTCAGACTCACAGCACTCTGAGAGAAAATATTTCTCCTTGAGGACATTGGTTAGACCACTGTTGGAATATTTTGCGCAATTCTGGTCTCCCTCCTATCAGAAATATGTTGTGAAACTTGAAAGGGTTCAGAAAAGATTTACAAGGATGTTGCCAGGGTTGGACTGTTTGAGCTACAAGGAGAGGTTGAATAGGCTGGGGCTGTTTTCCCTGGAGCGTCAGAGGCTGAGGGGTGACCTTATAGAGGTTTATAAAATCATGAGGGGCATGGCTAGGATAAATAGACAAAGTCTTTTCCCTGGGGTGGGGGAGTTCAGAACTAGAGGGCATAAGTTTAGGGTGAGAGGGGAAAGATATATAAAAGAGACCTAAGGGGCAGCTTTTTCATACATAGAGTAGTACGTGTATGGAATGAGCTGCCAGAGGAAGTGGTGGAGGCTGGTACAATTGTAACACTTAAAAGGCATCTGGATAGGTATATGAACAGGAAGGGTTTGGAGGGATATGGGCCAGGTGCTGGCAAGTGGGACTAGATTGGGTTGGGATATCAGGTCGGCATGGATGGGTTGGACCGAAGGGTCTGTTTCTGTGCTGTACATCTCTATGACTCTTTCTTAAATAGGGAACTCTTATTTTTTAACCATGTCCCCTAGCTCTACTCTCTTCCAAAAGGTCAATCTTCCTGTTAGTGTCCACCATGTTATGTCCCCTTAGAATCTTATATATTTCAATAATGTGCAGTCATAGGGTCACAGAGCTGTACAGCACAGAAACAGACCCTTCGGTCCAACTTGTCCATGCCGACCAGATATCCTAAATTAATCTAGCCCCATTTGCCAGCACTTGACCCATATCTTTCTCAACCCTTCCTGTTCATGTACCCATCCAGATGCCTTTTAAATGCTGTAATTATACCAACCTCCACCACTTCCTCTGGCAGCTCATTCCATACACGCATTACCCTCTGTGTGAAAAAGTTGCCCCTTAGGTCCCTTTTAAATCTTTCCCGTCTCACCTTAAGCCTATGCCCTCTAGTTCTGGACTCCTGGCATCATCCCTCATTTTTCTAAACTCCAGTGGATACAGGCTCAGTCTGTTCACTTTTCCTTTTAAAATGACCCTCTTGTTGCAGGAATCAGTGCGAACAAAAAACCTTTCCTATACTGCTGCAAATTGTACACAGTCCTCAATACACTGACAGATGATGTAAAATATTCATTTCCCATTTAACTTGAGGTGGACAGCAGTCAAATTGATGCAGGTAGGTCCACAATGCTGGCAAGGAGGGAATTCCAGGATTTTGACACAATGACAGTGAAGGAACAATGATATATTTCCAAGTCAGGATGGTGAGAGGCTTGGAGGGGAACTTGCAGGGGGTGGTGACCCCATGTATCTGCTGCCCTTGTCCTTCTGGATGGAAGTGAGCATGTATTTGGAAGGTGCTGTCTGAGGATCTTTGGTGAATTGCTGCATGTCTTACAGATGTGACGGCAATTGGAAAATGAGTCTGAGCATAAAAATGGATAGGAAATGTATCGGAAGAGTTAGGATTTGAGATTTTCAAAGTGAAGTAGAGCAGGAGTGCTCAACTGCTAAGTTGGCGTATTTGTCGATCTTATCTCTATTGAAAACTAAACTCAAAAGGAAACAGCCAGAGGACCCTCAATACTCAATCTTCTAAATTCCACTAGCAATTGGTCTGAAGGTAAGAGAAAAATGCTGAACAAAAAAACCTGAAAAAACTGTGGATGCTGGAAATCGGAAAAAAAATTCATAGAACGTAGAACTTTACAGCACAGTACAGGCCCTTCAGCCCTTGATGTTGCATCAACCTGTGAAACCAATCTGAAGAAGAGTCACTGGACCCGAAAAGTTAACACTGCTTTCTCTCTCCAAGGATAATGCCAGATCTGCTGAGTTTCTCCAGCAATTTCTGTTTTTGTTTATGAAGAATGGCCACAACGAGGTTTGTTCTGTCTCCAACCTGAACATTCAGATTTCTAAGAGCCTTTTTATTCCTCAAGGTTCGGCTTAACTAATTCACTCAACACTAATTCACTCAATATTAGTCCCTCCCCAGTTCCATGTGTCTTTATGCACAGGAGGCTTTTAAAAACAATATCCTGGAGCAGATCCAGGACTCTTCTAGATGTAGGTCAGGTCAGTGCAGGCAACAAAGACAACCGTTGTTCTGAACAGGTCATTCCGAGCTCTGCGCAGCACAGGGAGATGGAGATGGGGAAAGGTTTCAAGTATAAGAGCCTGGACTTAGAATTCCATTGAATTAAAAACAGAAAGAGTTAGAGGAAGTCAGTAGGACTGGGATCAGCCAGGGAGCAAGAGGAGGCCGTAGACTAGAGACCATGGTAAACAGCGGAATTTGAATTCAATAAGCAATTTGATACTAGCACTTTAATGATGATTGTAAATCAATAATTGAGGAAAACCCACCTGCTTCACTAACGCCCTTCAGTGAAGGAAACTGCCATCCTTACCTGGTCTGGCCTACATGTGATTCTAGCCCCACAGCAATGTGGTTGACTCTTAACTGCCCTCTGGGCAATTAGGGACGGGTGATAATTGCTGGCCTAACCAGTGACTCCCGCATCCCATGAATGAACAGTTTGTATTTTGCTAAGATACACCAAAGAACTGCGGATGCTGCAGATCTGAAATAAAAACAGATGTTGCTGGAGAAACTCAGCAGGTCTGGTAGCATTTGTGGGAAGAAAGCAGAGCGGCTATTTCAAACCTTAGGCCCATTATCACTTGATATCGGTTGCATTCAGCACAACTAACCCATTTTCTCACTCTCAGTTCTGATTATCAATTATTCAGCTTTCTTGCTGTCGCCTTGTTCACTTACCCCTTTTATCTCTCTCTCTCTGGGTTCTGTCTCCACCTATTCACTCACCTCTCTTCTTCTCCCTACCTCACCCACTCTGGATGATATAAGTACCAGATTTTCCTAGCTGCTAACAGTTCTGATGAAGACTGACTGGATTTGAAATGTTAACTCTGCTTTCTTCTCACAGATCCTGCCAGACCTGCTGAGTTTCGCCAGCTATTCCTGTTTTTATTTCAGATTTCCAGCATCCTCAGAATTTTGCTTTTACTTGTATTCTGATTGAAAAGTGGGGTGAGCAACATGAGAGATTGGAGGATTCTAAACACAATTTGCCCGTTTGGTGGGAAGGTCACAATTGCCATCATTAAAGACTAGGAGAAAGTGAGGACAACAGATACTGGAGATTAGAGTTGAGAGTGTGGTGCTGAAAAAGCACAGCAGGTCAGGCAGCATCCGAGGAGCAGGAGAATTGACGTTTCGGGCATAAGCCCTTCATCTGGATTCCAAAATGAATAACTTCACATTTTCTCACATTATACTGCTTTTGCCAAGTTGAACCAACAACTCTTGAGCAGGTCCTAAATCTGTGTTATAATTTATATACCTTTAATGGCGAAAGGGTGGCATAGTGGCTCACAGTGCCGGGGATCTGGGTTCAATTCCAGCCTCGGGTGGCTGACTGTGTGGAGTTTGCACGTTCTCCTAGGGGCCTGCATGGGTTTCCTCCCACAGTCCAAAGATGTGTAGGTTAGGGTGAGTTGGTCAGGCTAAATTGCCCATTGTATCCAGGAATGTGTAGACTAGGTGAGTTAGCCATGGGAAATGCACCTATCGGGTTAGAGGTGGGTGTGAACTCAGTAGGTCGAATGGCCTGCTTCCATACTGCAGGGATTCTATGAATTGCTCCTGTTGTGCCTACATCTATATATAATGTTTATTTCCCACTGCTTTTATGAAGTGAATAATCTGTTGTTGACAAGCTGTAGGAGCGCATTAAGTTTTTAAGCTAAAACACTGAGGACCACATGAAACAAAATAAATCATTCCTGGATAAATTGTGAAACTATCTTACGAAAACCCTTAAACCTTGTTACAAGTGATTCTCCAGTTCCTTGTCGTTTGCAATGATCTGTGTCATCGACATGTTGATGTTAATCTAAAATTTTCTGGGTTAGCTGAAATGAAATTAAATGAAATGAGGAGAAAATATATGAAATCCTGTGATGATCTAATGATTGGAAAGGTCATTGGTTTTAAAATGTTTCTGTCTTTTGGTGAGGGAATGTGTGTGTTTAGATTGAGTGTTGTAACTCAGCAGTAATGGACTGACCTGTCACAATACCTCTGGGAAAGTTGAAGCTTTGTTTAAAACAAATGCAGCAAGTCAGACGGGATAATGCAGCATAAATATGGCCGAATTTGTGATTATCACGTAACTGTACTTTGAAAATAGTATGCAATTGATTAGACAAAGAAGTAGTGAATGGCCAGCATAGACAAGAGGGGTCAGAGTTCATCAGAAGCAAGAGATAAACCTCATTCCAAGGAAATACAAACAAATTTTAATGAGTTCTTTGATCAAACTGGCATGGAGAACATCACAAGTTTGCCAGTGATCAAACTGATCATTTGGTGAGACTGGGTAGTGTCAAGACTATCATGAACAGTTGCTCTGAATGGAAAGAGTAGGTGGAAACCCTTGCCTCTCAGCACAGTTACCTAACTCAGAGAAGAGGATTCCTGATCAATGCCTCGAAGTTTTGACAGAGTGGGTTGATTTTCAGACAAGTCCACATCAAGGATTGTAATTGTGATTGTAAACGTTGGATGAGTAAGAGTTTTGCAGTATTCCTTGCATTACTTTGCTTTAACAAAGAGCGTGGGATACATTCCCTTGTTAAAACTGCCTCAGATTATTGACATCCAGAGTAAAACCAATGGACCAGGGAAAGTGAGAACAAAAGCCATCAAGATTGTCACAGTTTGTAGGAGGGATGGGAAGAGGCAGTGGTACTGTTTGGAATAGAGTACAGGAATGCAGAAAATCTGGGGGCTCCCATTCTTTGAGGTTGGCAGGATGACATAAATCTGCTGCAAAAGCATATGACATTCTGAGGCTCATGGTTCGATGTATAGTGTACTAGAGCAAAAAGAGTGATGTTAAACCTTTATAAATCACTGATAAGGCCCTGGTTGGACTATATTGGGGTATGACATGTTGGGAAGGAGTACTTCAGATGGAGTACTGCACACTTTATTGTTAAGGGAGAAGATAAGTGTGTTGGAAACAGTTCAGAGAAGGTTTAGAACATAGAACATTACAGCGCAGTAGAGGCCCTTCAGCCCTCGATGTTGCGCTGACCTGTGAAACCAATCTGAATGTAACCTACACTATTCCATTTTCATCCATATGTCTATACAATGACCATTTAAATGCCCTTAACATCAGTGAGTCTACTACTATTGCAGGCAGTGCGCTCTACTTCCCTACTACTCTCTGAGTAAAGAAACTACCTCTGACATCTGTCCTATATCTATCATCCCTCAATTTAAAGCTATGTCCCCTCGTGCTAGCCATCACCATCTGAGGAAAAAGGCTCTCACTGTCCACCCTATCTAACCCTCTGATTATCTTATAACTAGACTAACACCTGGTATAAGTAGGTTGTCTTATGAGAAAGGGTTGGACAACCTGGGCTTGTTTCAAGGAGTACAAAGCGAGTGATTGAAACATCCAAGGTCCCATGAGAGCGGGGAGCGTTGACAGGGTGGGTGCAGAGAAAGCATTTCCTCCTGTGGGGAAACTGGAGGTCATTGTTTAAAAATAATGGGCTGCTCATTTAGGACAGAGACAAAGAGAAATCTTTACTCTCCGAAAGTTGAGACAGATTCTCGGTAAGCCGAGATGTGACGGATGATCGGGGAATGTAGAGTAATCAGACCAGCCATGATCTTACTGAATGGTGAGCGGGATCGAGGAGCTGAAATATTAGCCCTGAGCCCAATTGGTATGTTTGCATGAGGAAAGTGAAAGGAAGGAAGTCAGTCCAATTCCTCTGGCATTCATCTTTTTATGTCAGCCAAAGCTCCCTGGTAGGACCAGGTTAACAGCCCCAATCAAGGAACTCATGTTCTATGAGGTGCCTCTGGCTGACCTGACTACAATCACTACAGGAGCATCCATTTAAAACAGAAATGAGGACACATTATTTTCTCTCAGAGGGTTGTGAGTCTTTGGAATGCTCTCCCTCAAAAGAGTGAATGCAGAATCTTGAAATATTTTTAAGGCACAGAGAGAGAGGTTCTTGATGATCAAGGGGGAATGGAAGATTATCGGGGGATATGCAGGAATGTAGAGTTCAGGTTAAAATCAGACCAGCCATGAGATGATCGAAGGGCCAAATGGCCTTCTGTTGTTCCTTGAGTGTGTTTTTGTGTGAACAAATTTCACACATGAGACAGAGTGAAAGAGGGGGAGAGAAGAGAGGAAATATAAAAAGAGAAGGGAAGAGTTTCATTTGACCATTGCAGACACTTAACTTTAGTAATAACAATGCTGTGGTTTTATTATTGGTCTAGTCCAGACATCGTGACAGACAAGCCAGAGAAGTGATTTCACATCCACCACAGCAGGTGAGGAATTTAAATTTCAATTAAGTAGATAAATTTAGAATTAAAAAGCCAGTATCAGTAACGGTAGTCATTAAGTTACCAGATTGGTGCAAAACTTCCATCTGTGTCCTTTAGGGAAAAGTATAATCTGCCTCCATCACCTCTGCAGCCTCTGTGTGAATCCAAAATTAAAGCAAAGTGGATGACTCTAAACTGTCCTCTGGAATGGACGAGCAAGTCACTCACACAGCCCTGCACCAGCATCTCATAGGCAATCAAAGCTGATTTTGTCAGTCACCCCCACATCCCGTGAATAAATATAACAAAAAGCAAAATGCTGCAAACTTAACTATGCCTCAGTAAGTACATAATTGGCAAGGAAGCAGTTAGTAGAGTCCTGGGGATATGAAGGGTTCTATGTAAATGCAAGTTCTCTTTTTTTTTGCATGATCGACTTGCTACCTTTGATAACTGGGACAAATTGGTCTCTCAGTTGCTGCAGGAAGTTACCAGACTTGGGGCCATGTTCAATATTCATAGTGATACCTGAAGCGATGATTTCCTCTTTCAGATATTTGGAATCAGTTTTGTAAAAGTTATGCAGAAGAATGTTAGTTTAGATGGAGTTTCCTGATATGGGAATCATGTATAGAACTATTGTATGCAGCTATGCCATTTAGTTAATCTGAGGAGATTTCAGAATAAAAATGTCAACGTTTAAAAGAAACACTGACCTGATCCAGTTTAGATCGTAACATGTCTGCGTGGGTTTCCTCCGGGTGCTCCGGTTTCCTCCCACAGTCCAAAGATGTGCGGGCTAGGTGAATTGGCCATGCTAAATTGCCCGTAGTGTTAGGTAAAAGGGGTAAATGTAGGGGAATGGGTCTGGGTGGGTTGCGCTTCGGCGGGTCGGTGTGGACTTGTTGGGCCGAAGGGCCTGTTTCCACACTGTAAGTAATCTAATCTAATCTAATCTAATTTATATTTTGTGCACAATTTCTGTCCTGGATCTGGGTTAATGAATGGATAGACAGCAACAGTGACACCATCCATTGTATGAGAAATAGGGTCTCTCTCTGGTCAGCTGTCACAGACAGCACAGTGATGTGCTATAGCTGAGCTACTCTTCCAATAATGTCTTTGTTTACCTCAGGACTGCTGTCCATTACCATCAAGACCATAAACATTCCCTGAATGCTGAGTTCCAATAACCACCAAAGAAACTCAGCACCACAATTCCAGAAAGTTGAAAAAACTAATGGCCGAAACAATTTAAAAAAACATCAGGAAGCCTCTGGGAAACACCATTAAGGGAGTGGGCACTTGCTTGGCTGAGAATGTGACCCTGGCCACTTGTGTGCCAGCTGTTGTGAATGACGGGCAAAGAGGCACTTATAATGTTGCCTCCTCCCTACCTTTTATCTTAACCTGCCTGCCTCACGTTTCCATCGCCCCTCCCCCAAGTCCCTCCTCCCTACCTTTAATTTAACCTGCCTGCCTAACAACACGATGGTTGGAGGAAGAACGCCTCATCTTCCGCCTGGGAACCCTCCAACCACAAGGGATGAACTCGGATTTCTCCAGTTTCCTCATTTCCCCTCCCCCCACCTTGTCTCAGTCGGTTCCCTCAACTCAGCACCGCCCTCCTAACCTGCAATCTTCTTCCTGACCTCTCCGCCCCCACCCCACTCCGGCCTATCACCCTCACCTTGACCTCCTTCCACCTATCACATCTCCATCGCCCCTCCCCCAAGTCCCTCCTCCCTACCTTTTATCTTAACCTGCCTGCCCTTCCTCCCCCTTACTTATAATGTTGCTGCCTATCTTCAGATGCTCTCAGTGGAGATGAAATATTGGCGTTATTACATCCCCTGCAGCAGGGCAAGCTTTTGCAGCACATTTAAGACAGTCTTTCTCAGATCGCAAGCTCCACATCGTGTCTTTGGGCTGGATCTTATATGTTTTTCTGTGTGTCTGTGCCAGAGAGTACATCATTAAAGTCTCCAATAATCTTACCAACACAAGGCTGCCCACATAAGAGAGAGAGACGACTGGTGGTGGTTTAACCTGGGGTCACCACACCTTCAGAGATGGGAAAGGTTGAGAAGGAGAGTCCTCATGATATCCTTTGGTACTGGCTGAAGTG
The DNA here is from genome assembly GCF_020745735.1 of Hemiscyllium ocellatum. Taxonomy (NCBI): domain Eukaryota; kingdom Metazoa; phylum Chordata; class Chondrichthyes; order Orectolobiformes; family Hemiscylliidae; genus Hemiscyllium; species Hemiscyllium ocellatum. The sequence continues at coordinate 56,196,019 of NC_083422.1, forward strand.
CCGATGCACTGAGGCATGGAATAGCATTGGCAAAGCAAGAATACTTCCAGATGGCAGGTAGGAATTAAATGAGTGACCAGGCCAGACACCCTCAAAATACTTTCAGAAGGTAGCTCAGAACCTGGCTTTTCTAGTTGTTTTAGGCAGATGTAAAGTCCAGGAGCGATGCAGCTGGTTAAGCTACTCAGTTTCAAACAAAACAGAATTTAATTACACACGATCGAAAGAAAACCAAATTTAGAATAATAAGGATTTGAAAACTCAATTGCAACTTACGCAAGTTAAGCATACGCAACTTAACAAAGAGCTGCTCCAATTTCCTGCAACAACTCCATAAACACACCCCACGGCAAAAAGCTAAATTAATAAAAAACCCAGGTTCTTACAGGAGAGAGAGAGAGAGAGAAAGAGAGAGAGAGAGAGAGAGAAAGAGAGAGAGAGAGAGAGATAGAGGGAGAGGGTTGGGGGGTCGGAGTGACAGAGAGAGAGAGAGGTCAGAATGGAGCTGACTTTTTGAGTCCCCAACTAAAAACGTGACCAACAGCTTTAAACAGGCCGCTTGCTAAAACAAAAACACCAAACCAGAAAAAACACCCTGAGCTGGGAGAACCGGCCACTCCCCTTTCATTGTACAACTGTTTTTTAAAAAACTTAAAAAGCCTTTTCAAGTGGATCTTTCAGACAGGTTGGAACCTCTACCTTTACGACTCCTCTCCTTAGAAACCGAGGACAGAATAACCTTGCTAGAGGAGCAGCATCGTCACAGGAGAGAGTAAGCAAGCAGCCCTGAGCTGCAGCCTGGTCCAGTCCATGAACTGGGGGCCTGTCCCTGAGTGGAATGGCCTTGAAGCAGCCTTTTCAGTGTCAGTTACCAGAGCACCCTGCAATGCAGCTCCACGGTTCCTAGGCATCTTCCAAGTGGGTTGGAAAGGTGCCACAAAGTCTCCAACGCCAATGCCTATTGATGAGGGAGTCTGTGTGGCTCATTCCCCGAATGGTGTTGCTCATAGCCAGCAGTGAGCTGGAGTCACCAGGTACCTAGTCGGACTTCCATTCTGACTTAGTGCCTGTGGATATTGAAGAGAAGCATTGTGTGTTTTGTTCATTAAGACATTTAACAAGCTGCAATCCCCCATTAATTGGCAGCTCTCTGCCCGTCAAACCTCTAGAAGATGCAACGAGCTGCTCCCGACGTTGAGATGGAACTTGGTGGACTTCTTTCCTGATTCTGTCACGTCTCTCACCAAAGCCCATGTACCTCGGCCCCCGCCACCCCCAGAAAGTTCCACCCTGTGTTACTGTGAATTTCTGTTGTTAAGGAGCAGAGTGTTTTGAGCAGTAGCTTGCACACATGGGAATGATGATCGGGGAATGGGGAGCAGAGCATTCGGGTAATTCCTGAAACAGGAATACCTTTCCCCTCTCGGCTGCTGAAAACGCTGACATCTTTCCAGTAACTCGCCCAGGAGCTCATTCTTCTTCTGGGTATGTTACTGTTGGTTGATCGCTGACACATCAATGTCCAATCCAGTCACAGCCAGGTTGGACCAGTCACAGCTGGGGTTGGACCACTCACAGGCAGGGTTGGACCAGTCACAGCCAGGGTTGGACCAGTCACAGCCAGGGTTGGACCACTCACAGGCAGGGTTGGACCAGTCACAGGCAGGGGTTGGACCAGTCACAGCCAGGGTTAGACCACTCACAGGCAGGGTTGGACCAGTCACAGCTGGGGTTGGACCACTCACAGGCAGGGTTGGACCACTCACAGGCAGGGTTGGACCAGTCACAGGCAGGGGTTGGACCAGTCACAGCCAGGGTTGGACCAGTCACAGCCGGGGTTGGACCAGTCACAGCTGGGGTTGGACCACTCACAGGCAGGGTTGGACCAGTCACAGCCAGGGTTGGACCAGTCACAGGCAGGGTTGGACCAGTCACAGGCAGGGTTGGACCAGTCACAGCCGGGGTTGGACCAGTCACAGCCGGGGTTGGACCAGTCACAGCTGGGGTTGGACCAGTCACAGCCAGGAACCAAGACACCTTCACTGAGTTTTGGACCCAATTCTTGGGTTCCTACTGTTGCTTCAAAGTATCCTTTATTTTATTCCTTCATGGGATGTGGACATTACTGGCTAGGCCAGCATTTATTGCTCATCCTGATTTGCCCAATTTGCAGCTATAAGACCCATGTACATAAGGACTACAGGTTTAGCTATAAGACCCATGTACATAAGGACTACAGGTTTAGCTATAAGACCCATGTACATAAGGACTTCAGGTTTCCTTCCCGAAAATGAACCAAATGGGTTTTGCCAATAATCAACAATGGTCATCATTAGAATCTTAATACCAAATTTTCTTTTTGATTTCAAATTTCACCACCTGTCTTGTCAGGATTCCAATCCAGGTCCCCGGAATGAAGTCTCAGGATTAATTATCCAGTGAGATAACCACTAAGACACCACCTCCTGTGTAAACCTCTCATCTTTGCTCTCAAATGCCTCAATGGCTTTGCCTCTCCCCATCTCTGGAATATCCTCCAAGCTCTGAACCTGTTGTTATATCCACTTCCTCAATTCTGACTTTTTGAACATTCCCAATTCCAAACTCTCCACCATTGGACCTCACGTATTAATCCATCTGCCTACAGTTCCCTCTCTAAACATCTCCACTCTTCACTCCACCTTTAGGATGCTCCTTAAACTCTCGATCCTTGATATGGACCAGACCAGATGCCCTCCCAATATGTGAACAACGTAGCCTGGAACCCTAACTTTTTCTCATGTACATACACATGTTTGACCAAGCTTTTGGCATCTGCCTATATTTTCTGGCTTTTAAATATTGCCTACAAGTGCCCTTGTTATATGCCTTGTTTCTTTGACATGAAAGGTGCTACATAAACACCAGTTGTTGTCAAATAATGGCTCATATTCCTTCATTGCTCGGTGCATTTTGAATATTATCAAATCCTGGTTAATGAAAATCCATTTGTTAATGTTATGTTTAATATTAAGTTGACTTCATTTTCCAAATACTCGAATTGCAGTCAGCTGCTTTATTGACTGAAACGTTTAGATACAGGAATTTGAAGTGGAGCACTGGGTCTCACCAATGAGAACAAGGACCAATACAGTCAAACCCTGACATCAGAGGACCTGGGCATGTTGGCCATGAGGTGAAAGGCTTCCTCTTTAAGAAATGCAGAAAGCAAAGGGACCTCAAAGACAAATCCAACATGCAGTTATTGAAGCTGAGCTTAATTCTACCTTTCCCCAGTATCCAGATACATAGAGTTTCCGGCTCAGCCCTTTACCGCTCCCTCTTTGACATGACTATCCTTGGCCTCCTCCATTGCCACAATGAACCACACCACAAATTGGAGAGAAACACCTCATCTTCCACCTGGGCAGCCTACTGCCCGGAGGACTCAACATTGAGTTCTCCAAGGTGAAAGCGGGTACTGCAGATGCTAGAGATTAGAGTCAAGATTAGAGTGGTGCTGGAAAAGCACAGCAGGTCAGGCAGCATCCAAAGAGCAGGAGAATCAACATTTTGGGCAGGAGCCTTTCATCCTGATGAAGGGTTCCTGCCCGAAACATTGATTTTCCTGCTCCTCAGATGCTGCCTGACCTGCTGTGCTTATCCAGCACCACTCTAATATTGAGCACTCCAATTTCAAATAATCTCTGTCCCCCTCCCCCAATTCCCTTTCCAGCCCCTCCCCCTCCCTTTCACTACTCCTTGCCACCAACTGGATTCATTCCTCCCATTAACCAACCAGGTTGTACCCTCTGCCTGTCTTCACCTGTGTCCACTTCACCATCCTGCCCCGGACACCTCCCTTTATCTGCTGTTCCCCCCTCACCCACCCCTAATCCTGAAGAAGGGTTACACCCGAAATGTCAACGTCTCCACCTCCTGAAGCTGCCTGGCTAGCTGTGTCTTCCAGCCTCCTGCCTATCTAATACACAGAAGCAGCTATCCCGGTTGAACATTCAGCTCAGGGGTAGAGGTACAGTGTGGCATTTCAACCACGATCACGTCTATGATCAATTAACTCAGGACAGAGGCAGAACGTGAAACTTGCAGCTTCTAACAGTTCTGTGTCAGTTTGATTAGTGCGCCACAACAGCAGAAATAACAATTACACACTGAGAGATGAGGGTACGTAAAACTACACACAATATTTACAGCATGGAAACTGCCCACGTCCTCCTCACGATGTTTCTGCTCCAAACCAATTGCTTTCCATCCATTCCATCTCACCCTAGAATCATAGCTTTCTACTTTCTCTCCCTCATGTGTCTTTCAACCCCCATCAAAATCAATTTTGATTTTCACCTCAACCACTGCATTTAGTGGTAACAAAGTTTCTGGCAAATTCCTTAATCAGATTTATAAGTAATTAAGGAGGAGATAGACAGATTTTTAATCTGCAATTGTTGGAGGGTAATGAAGAGCCAGCAGGAAATTGGGAATTGAGGTTAAGATGACTTCAGCTATGATTGTAGTAAGTGGTGAAGCAGGTTCAAGGGGCTGAATGGCCTCCTCCTGTTCCTTGTTCTTTATGTTCTTCTCTTCTTAGAGATTGGAGTATCTCAGAAGGCTGCCTTCCAGGTCAAGTACAATAATTCAGGTTGGAGAAGAAAATATATCAATTTTGACAGAAACAGGTTAGTGTTGCAGGTGGCAGGAAATCCCCAGTAAGGAGACTGTGTACTGTGTTTCTGAGATAGTTGTTGAACAAGGATAGATCACATCAAAGTGTTAACTAGAGATCAGGCAAAGGGTTTGTGTTGGAGCTTGTTATCATTAACACTTCGGTTAATCAGAGAATAAGGGGAAGAAATTCAGAAGGTGTAAGGGGTGACACAGAGTTTAGACTGTAATTCAAGGTCTGTTCTGGGACCTTGACATTTCTGTGAGTGATTTGGATGAGGAAGTGGGAGGGTGGGTTAGGAAATTTTCCAATTACACGAAGGTTGGTGGAGTGGTGGTTAGTGTGAAGAGCTGTTGTAGGATGTAACGGGCCAATGACAGGATGCAGAGCTGGGCTGATAAGTGACAAATGGAGTTTAACCTGAAAAGGTGTGAAGTAATTCACTTTGGAAGGTCGATTTTGAATGCAGAATATAAGGTTAAAGGTAGGATTCTTGGCAGTATGGAGGTATAGAGGGATCTTTGGGTCCATGTGCATAGATCCCTCAAAGTTGCCACCCAAGTTGATAGGGATGTTAAGAAGGCATATGGTGTGTTGGCTCTTAATAGCAGGGGGATTGAGTTTAAGAGCCATAATGTTATGCTGCAGCTCTATAAAACCCTGATTAGTCCAGACTTGGAATATTGAGTTCAGTTCTGGTTGCCTCATTATAGGAAGGATGTGGAAGCTTTAGAGAGGGTGCAGAGGAGATTTACCCAGAAACTACCTGGACTGGAGGGCATGTCTTATGAAGAAAAGTTGAGGGAGCTAAGGCTTTTCTTATTGGAGTGAAGAAGGGTAAGAGACAATTTGGTACAGATGTACAAGATGATGAGAGGTATAGGTAGAGTAATTAGTCAGAGACTTTTTTTCCCAGGGCAGAAATGGCTATCACAAGGGGGCATGATTTTAAGGTGATTGGAGGAAGGTTTAGGGAAGATATCAGAGGTAGGTTCTTTACACAGACTGTGGTGGGTGCATGGAATGCACTGCCAGCAATGGTAGTAGAGTCAGATACATTTGGGACATTTAAGCGACTCTTGGATAGGCACATCGATGATAGTAAAATGAAGGGTATGTAGGTTAGTTTAATCTTAGAGTAGGATAAAAGATCGGCACAATATTGAGGGCCGAAGGTGTTGTACTGTTCTATGTTCTATAAGTTTAAAATGGTATGTAAATGGAATTGATTATCAAACAGCATGGACACAATGAGCACAAAATGTGGCCTCACCATCCCAAAGTAGGATTGAGGGGGTGCTGCATTGTCAGTGGGTTCATCTTTCATCTTCATATCAAATTGAGAATGTCCTTTTGACCCTCTCATTTAGTCAAAAAAGATCCAATGGCATAATTCTGACGGAGAAAGTGAGGACTGCAGATGCTGGAGGTCAGAGTCGAGAGTGCGGTGCTGGGAAAGCACAGCAGGTCAGGCAGCATCTGAGGATCCAGAGAATTGACATTTTGGGCGAAAACCCTTCATCAGGGTTTTGGTTTTAGCCTGAAACATCGACTCTCCTGCTCCTCGGATGCTGCCTGACCTGCTGTGCATTTCCAGCAGCACACTCTCAGCATTATTCTGAAGAAGACCAGGACAGTTATTCCCTGACTAATGTTTGCCTTTCCACAAATATCAGGAAAATAGATGATCACTTTGCTGCTTTTTGTAACCTTGTTACACTCGGATCAAGCTGCACTGTTTCCCGTTATGAACCATATCAAATTCTTTAGGGACTGGGCAGAATAACTGCTGCAGTGCAGTTTCCCTTGGCCTAGGGAATCCACAACTGAGGATCATATCCCAAGTCATCCATTTAGGATGGAAATGAGGAAAAATTTCTTCTGTCAAAAACTTTGAATCTTTGGAACCCTCCAGAGCTAGAGTTTGCAGATGATCCATTACTGAATATATTTCAGATACATATTAATCCATTTTTTTGCTACTAAATTAAGAAGATGAAGGATTTTCCCAATGATGGGGGGGTTCACAACCAGGGATCACAGTCTAAGGGTAGACTCACATTTAAGATGGAGGTGAAGAGAAATTTCTTCACTGAGAGATTGGTGGAAGCCTCTGCCACACAAAGCAGTTGAGACCAAAACATTGAATGTGTTGAAGAAAGTGTTAGATGTAGTTCTTATGGCTAAGGAGATGAAAGGGGAGCCAATGGTAATAGGGGACTGAGTTGGATGATTAGCCACTGTTGTATTGAATGGTGGAGCAGGCTTAATGGGCTGAATTTCTGTGTCTCTAAATGAGTTAAGTGACATGGGAAGAGAAGGTGGAATTGAAGTAGATGATCAGTCATTGTCATATTGGCATGGTGAAGAGGGCTCACAGGTACAGGTAACCCAAGCTAGCTTCTGTTCTTCATCCAACCCTGACCTCCCATCAACTATTTGTGACAAAGCAATTTGGAATGTCATAAGGTTGTGAAAGTACTGTCCAAACAGGAGTTCCTTTTTTCTAACCCAGAAACTCCAGATATTTGGCATTTCCATCCTTGTTGAATGTTTGAACATTCTGTATAATCCCTTGGACGGCCGTTGTATTGAGGGTGCAGGTTTTCCAAGAGTTGGACCCAAACATTATCTCCCTCTGTCTGTCTGTCTCTCTCTTTCTCTGTCTCTCTCTGTCTGTCTCTCTCTCTCTCTGTCTCTCTCTCTCTCTCTCTGTTTCTCTCTGTGTGTGACTTTCTCCACAGATTTGCTGAGTTTCTCCAGCACTTTCTGTTTTTCTTTCAGATTCCCAGCATCTGCAGTTTCGCCTTTGTCCTGAGTAGGATGGCCCTGACCAACAGATTGATTCAATACACCTTACTGGATGGACTGCTAATGATAGTTTTGACAACCTCTTCTCTCTGTGGGTTGTAAGCATCCTTCTAGAATAACAATTTGGCTCTAGGTTAATGTCTGACATTAAACTACAAATAAATGAATACTATGATATTAATACTAATAAGAGTGTCGGAGATAGAGGAGAGACATAGATAAGGCAGATAGCCAACTGCATTTCTCACCATTGGAGAATCTAAAGATAGAGGGCATAGGTTCAAGATGAGAGGGAGAGAGATATGAAAGAGTCCAGAGGGGCATTTTTTTTTACACAGAGGGTGCCAAGTGTTTGGAATGGATAGCCAGAGGCTGTGGTGGAGGCAAGTAAAATCTCATCATTTAAGAAACATTTGGACAGGGACATGGATAGGATAGGGATGGAGAGAATTGGACCGAATACAGGCAAATGGGACTAGTTTAATTGTGAAAACTTGGCAGCATGGAAAAGTTGGGCTGTAGGGCCTGTTTCCATGCTGTAAACCTCACATGATCATAATACTGTACCGATGATATAAATTCATAAAATATGAAATCATTTATGAATAATATCATTTATATTTACAAGTATTTTATAATATTATTAAATATATTGCATCATATATCATATATTACATATAATTTATAATATATTATTAAATATATTATGTAAGAAGGATAAGAGGAAGAGGTGGAATCAAGAGGTCATTAATCTTCTTGAGGCTTCTTCACAATACAATAAACCTTGGGCTAACCTTTGACCTTTCCTCCATTTGCCCATCCTGACCTTTGACAAAGTGTCACTCCAATACGATTGGGTTTCTCTGGGAAGGGAACAACCTGCTTCACAATCTAACCTCTGCCAGCTTCGAACATGCTCGGGAAACCAAAACGTAAAGCACTCTGAGTTCAGCCCTTGCTCCCAATAGAAATGGATCTTGTAAGAGACAACCTTTCTAGTTACCACTCAGTCCCTGAAATAGTTTGAATCTTGGTACACTCAGAGTCCTGAACTCAAGACATATGTTCACAAATTAATGTCTTTTAAAGGAACACCTGTTTAACCAAGAATTGCACAAAGTTCAAAAGCTTAGAGGAACATATACAGCTGTTGTCTGAATTAAACTACAGCTCACTTAAACGTATGGGGCATGTGAGGTGGATGAGTTAATCTAACAGGAAGCTTAACAGCATCTGTGGACTGTAAGTGCAATTAGCGGTTTGAATCGAGTGGCCTTACGGCAGCTCTGAAAAAGAGTAACTGGACTCAAAACGTTAACATTGTTCCTCTCTCCACAGATATTGCCAGACCAGCTGAGATTCTCCAGCCATTTCTGTGTTCGTTTAAGATTTTCAGCATCCGTAGCAGTTTTATTTGAGGATGCTTATTACTTGAGAGACATTCATTTAAATAGTGCCTTTCACAACCCTAGGCCTTTATAAAATGCTTCACAGGGTTTTGAAGTGTAGTCATTATTGTTAAGAAAAGTGGTAGCCAATCTGAGCGCAATATGACAGCGGCCAGAAAGATTGTTATTTTAATGGTATCACTTGACATATAAATGTCATCCAGAATATAGGGGAGAGCTGTTCTGCACTTCCTCAACTCGTCCTGATTGGGAAATAAATCACTATTTCTACAGTGTCGCTCGGTCAAAATCCTGGAATTAAGGGGAAGCCATGTTCAAGAAGACAGCTCACCACCACTTCTCAAGGGCAACTAGGGACGGGCAATAAATACTGCCAGTGACGCCTGCGTCCCATGAATGAATGCAAGAAAATCATGTGCCAGGGGATCTTCCACTTCCACCCAAGAAGGAAGATGGCGGCCTTGGTTTAACAGCCTCTCCAAAAAAAAAAGAACCTCCAACAACACAGCACTCCCTCAGTACTTCATCAGGAAGGTCAGCACAGAGACAGCGGTGAAATCTCTGGAACGGGACTTGAACTCTCAATCTTCTGATTTAGAGATGAAAGAAATCCGGGTAAAGGACCCACGCAGCATGTGAACAGTCTGCTGTGTGATGGAGGGCTCTGGCCTGAAACATTGACTCTCCTGCTCCTCGGATTCTGCCTGACCTGCTGTGCTTTTCCAGCAACACACTGTCAACTGTGAAAATGTACTGCCGAACCTGCTGAGAGTTGGAAAAAAGATGAATCGATTGTGATCTGGAGTCAACAAGACAGGGATTTTAAAGGCACAAACCAGCCCAGAACAAAGTTAGGTCAGTACGAACGTCAAAATTACCAGCTACAGTTGGATTAATATTTATAAAGGGAAATACCAGAGACATAACTGGAGAAATTTCTCAGTAATTATGGGATACAGGATTTGTATGGGTGGCCTAGTAATATGCAACATCTGAGCTAATGATCCAGGACCTCATCTCAAATCCAACAAAACCAGCTTGGGAATTCACATTCGAGTTAAACGTGAAATAACATTTTACAATGGTGACCATGAAACTACTCTTTATTGCAAAAATGTATCGGATTCACTAACATAATTGAAGGAGGGAAATTTGCTGTCTTTTTCTGGTCTAGGGAGTCGCAGTTTTGTGGTTAAGTCCTAACTGCCCTCTGAGATGTACCAGGGTGGCTAACTCTTCCAGTGATTTGAGAAAGTTTTTCTCGCAAATGATAAATACTAACCTGGCCTGTGAGACATCACATTGAAGTAACACTGTTTCATATACGTTGATAAAATGTTACATGACAAAGTTAGTGTTCACGGACTGCACTGAGATTGGGCAGGAGTTTGGTTGAGAAACAGGAAGTAGAGAGGAGTAGGGAATGTGACTTCTTTGAACCAAACAAAGATTTACCATGGAGTCGCCTTCGATTGGTGTAGGGCCTTTCTCTTCCTGAAATATCGTGATGACTTAGACTTTGGTGTACAAGGTGCACTTTATCAATGATGCAAAACTTGGATGTATTGTCATTCAGAAAGTTAAAGTGCAAAACTTCAAAAGAATATGGACAGGTTGGTGAAACCATTGGGTGGACAAGTGTCAGATGGAATTGACCACAGAGAAACGTAAAGTGAAAACACACACACACACACACACACACACACACACACACTTGTATGTCCCGCCTGTTTTCCAGGATTAGTAATTGCATGTGGTGCTCCATCTCCCACGCGGGAAGAATCTCATGATGGTGTTAATGAAGTAGGAACTGGGGACAGTGTTATGCCTGTGGCAGGGCTGATTGACTAGTTTACTTGACTTGAGGGAAAATATTAATTTAAACTCAGACAGTCCTTTGTTTAATCCATGTCAATTTCACAAAGACCAAAGTATATAGGTCAGATATTCTCTTTGCCCATTTTAAGTTTGTGGTTTTGTCCCTTTTTATAAATCATTTCAGTCCATTAAACATGCAGCATTACATCAGCTGATCAGATTCAAAACTTGATATTTTGTAATGGTAATTTGCACTTTTGTGACAGTGTACATGTATATTAATCATTGAAGGTTGGAGGGTAGACTGAGACATCATTTAACAAAGCATATGCATCCTGGGATTTATCAATAGGCCATCCAACTTAATAACCAAGTATAAAAATATAACTGGTTCATGAACCTCATGTAGTGCAGTGGTAGTGTCCCTACCTCTGAGCCCAGATACCTGGGATAAAGTCTCACCTGTTCCAGAGATGGGTCATAACAGATGGCTAGAAAATATTTATAATACTTGCTCAGCATCAACTGCTGCTATTGTAGCCAAATCTGGGCACTTTATTTAGGAAGGATGTGAAGGCTTTGGAAGGGATGTGGAAAAGATTCCTGAGACTGGTTCCAGGCATGAGGAACTTCAGCTGTGTGTATAGAATTAGATTGTTTCCTTTGGAGAGAGGGTTGATATGAGTGTTCAAAATCAAGTGATGGAGTAGCCAAGGAGAGACTGTCTCAACTGGTGGAAGAATTGAGGAGTAGAGGACAGGCATTGTAAAGGAGCAAAGATGACACGAAAAGAAACATTCTTCATGCAGTGATCATGTTGGAGCCTGGAAAGATCTGCCTGAGGGTTTCATGGGAGCAAGTTCAATCAAGAAATTCAACAGGGAATTGGATTACTGTCTGAGAAGGAAGTACATGGCAGGTTACAGTGAGAGGATGGGGGTGTGGCACTACTGGTTCCATCAAGAGAGCCAACACAGATAAGATGGGCCAAATGACCTCCCTCTGTGCTGTGACAACTCTACAATTCTCTGTAGTGAACTTCACATAGTTTCATTTCTGTTCAGCCTCATTAGAGCTACATTGGCATTTGGAGGAAGATGTGTCACTTGTGCGCAGATGTGAGTGAGACTAAAATATTATTGACACTGTCATCAGCAGTTGTCTGCTTTCCCTGAGGTAATGGCTAATGGAAAAACATCTGCTTTGAATGAAAATGTAAGTTGAACAAAGAGAAATAATTTAGTGATGTTAATCATAAAACCATTGCTGATTGTCATAAAACAAACCGCACCCATTGCCTTTAGGGAAGGAAACTGCCATCCTTACCTGGTCTGGCCTACATATGACTCCAGACCCACAGCAATGTGACTGACTCTTAACAGCTCTCTGGGTAATTAGGGGCAGGCAAGAAATGCTGACTCAGCCAGCGACGCCCTCATCCCATGAATGAATTTAAAATAAATGTCTCCCTCAATAGCATTGTGGGTCATGGACTGCAGCGGTTCAAAAAGGCAGCTCACCCCCACCTTCTCAGGGGCCAACTGGGGACAGTCAATAAATGCTGGACCAGCCAGCAATGCCCACATCCCACAAGTGAGTAAAATAGGAATAAAATCCTACAAGTGAATAAAATAGATATACAAATACTAGCAGGATTCAATTGTTTTTCTTGAATATTCTTAAATAATGTTCAGAAAAGTACTTTTCCTCTTTTGCATTTAAGTGAATTTCAAATTTTCTGATGATTTCTTTCTCACGGTCTCCCCAATTTTCCAAATCCAAGTGCTCTGCCAATGCACAGGGATAGGATTTGAGCGAGACTGAAACCAGTGGAATCATGCTTGCTTGAAGTTTAATGGTCTTCTAGCAGTTACCACATGCAGTGTTGTCCCTTAGCACAGATTGTCGGAGTAATCAGACTGAGAAGCCTGTCTCTGAGGCCAAGACAGCTTTGAGCTAAGAACACAGCCAACCTGCCTGAGAATTGGCAGATGGTTTCGTCTTCAATCTTTTACAGATGTGACATTTGCTAGGACTCTGGTGTGAGAAGAATAAAGAAAATAAACATAAAATAAATGATTAAAACTGTTGTAATCCAAGCTAACATATTATGTTAGAATGGTTTTGGTGGTGATATTAGACTGATCAATGCAACTGTTGTTATTTTCATTAAACATTAGCACTGATTTTTTTTTTGAAGTACAGCAATTTGAAGAGAAAATGCTTCAGTAAAAGTTCATTAGCAATCCTTTCTTCAAACAAGTGAGATCTTGATGGATGTAAAGAGTGACTAAATAGTGAAAGGTCAGTTTTGGCTTTCAAACCACAGGATTCTAATCATTGTTATTGCAAACCATTGATTTTCACTTTTGCGTTTGTGTCTTCCCACTGTCCCAAGGTTTCAGCCTTGACCTTCCACTTAGATTTTCGCCCCATCTGGGAATCCTCCCATCATGCTGCGAGACCCCAAAACCATATGCAGCATGTCCACCTTGCCGTGGCCCAATCATTGTGTATAGCCACGTGTTTGTACACATTCCTAGCAGTAATGTGTGCAACCTACATCCTTGTGAATAAACAGCAACAGATCTTATTGAATAGAACCATATACAACAGGACATGAAAGAATAGACATCTTATTTGGAGTCCTATAGACCCAGGCTCCCATTCCATGTCATCTGCTATCACGTGGACCTGACTCCTTTTAAACAGTCCTGAAGAAGGGTTACACCTAAAACATTGACTCCTCCACCTCTCGATGCTGCCTGGCTTGCTGTGTCCTTCCAGCCTCCTGCTTGTCTCCTTTTGAACATAGCCAGCAACTATTCCCAACTATTCCCAGACAGTTCCTTTGATCTCTGCTAATTCTTACATTAAAGCAGCAGTTGTTTTGAACTGCCCTGTTCTCTGGAAAAGTGGCAAATCCTTGCTGAGTTCCATTCTTTGTCCACTGATTAGGCTTTGGTGTATTGGATACTTAGAAATGTTCAACCATTTAACTGCTATAGATTTAAAAGGGACATGGGAGGAAACATTTCCACGCAGAGGGTGGTGCGTGTATGGAATGAACTGCCAGAGGAAGTGGTGGAGGCTGGTTCAATTACATTTAAAAGGATTCTGGATGGGTATTTGTGTAGGAAGGGTTTAAGAGAGATATGGGCTAAATACTGGCAAATGGAACTAGATTAATTTAGGGTATCTGGTCGGCATGGACGGGTTGGACTGAAGGATCTTTTTCTCTGCTGTACATCTCTATAACTCTATAGATGTGGATAGAAAGAGGATTTGGGACAGTGTGTAGCTGAGACAATTGTCCTTCATTCGGAGTACCCTGTCACTTTCTCTCTGCCTCCTTACCATGTGTCATTAGTAGCATGGGTGAGGGCTTGCTTGCAAAGTGTTGCATCCAAGGTTTTGTTTTGCTCAGAACAAGACTGCAGTCTTATCCCTTTGTGAGAAATCTGTATGCAAGTCACAGCAAAATGGAACACTTTCTGTGTTGAGCTCCTCTTGTCAGCATCAAACACTCCCACGTTAGGTTAGCACAGTTAAATGCAGAGTAAATCTTCCTCTTTGCTGCCCCAGCACTGTGCTTTCACCTCGAGTCTCATGAACCACACCATTCTGTGTCATTGTGACAATTTTCCACTTGAGTCATTCTTGGCCTCGATTTTGTATTGTGGGTTTGTGCCTACAGAAAGTGTATTAAGATGGTTCAAACTATTTTAACATATTACAATGAGAATGTTCATCCCATGAATCTAAATGGTCAGTACCTAATCCACTGGGCTATTTGTCTGCTACGTTCAGTTCCTTTAAGTTCTGTGGTGGGTTTTCTCATCAAACACCCAACTTAAAAGAAAATTTCAAAAGAATAATTGGTGTTGGATCTTCATTCTTGAAGAAGGGCGGGTATTGTGAGTGGAACATCAGACGGAAATGGAAGCAATCCTCAAAGGGAATAAGGCTTCTGTCGGAATACTTTTGACATTCAAATTTATGACATTTCAGTTCTTGGTTTGGAAGCAAAGACTTTTTAATTAGCATTACAGAGGTGGTGCTTCAACAGACTCGTCTGACACACAAACTCGACGATTTTGAGCTGAAGGTCCTTAATTCTGATCTTGGTAGATGAGTTAGTTTTATTAATGAGTAATAAATAGTTTGTTTGATGGTTAAATTTGGTGCTGGGCAAATGGGAGTACCCATTTACTCTCTGGTCTGTTCTGATTTTATTGCTTGAACTAAACTAGGCTAAAAGCCAACTCAAGCACTCAAGAGAGCCTTTGCTCACATTCGAAGGCAAAAATTGGACTGGTATGCAGAGGGGAAGGGACTTGCATTTAAAATGTCCTCAAACACAGCCTTGGGTTTTTTTTTACTTCAGCTGAGAGGGTCGATGAGAAATTGGTTCTGATAGCCCATCCCTTAAAACGTGCCTGTGACAGTGCAGTCCCCCTGCAGCACTGCACTGAAGTGTTTCAATGAATATAATGCTCAAAACCTGGAGCAAGCATGGCCATCAGAAGACCCTGCCAATAATCACTGGTCCAGAACGTATAATAACCGCTCGGGAGAAGTACTAGTGGACTGTGGGAAAAACAAACCGGAATAAGCCAGTTCTTACAGGGAAGGTTGCTTGCAAGTTAGAAATGGGTAATCAATGCCAAAACTGTTTTTTTTGCTGCATTCAGCGGTCACTTCAATTTATACCACATGTTTACAACCATTTCTGGTCAGAATGTGGGGCACGATGACCATTTGAGTCTGACCAGAGAATATAACCACACAGCCTTTGATGCTGACAATTAGATGTATCATGCTTGCAATGTGCTAGGAGTTGCACCATCCCAGTGGACTCTCCGAAAAACAGCTATCCAAGATTCCCTTGGCAGGGCACATTGATTGATAGAGTTGTGGCTTGGAGTGTGGAGGTGCAGGTTGGACCTCACATCAGAAACTGATCTGGTCTTTACATGGATCACTAGATAGTTTTTGGGAAAGGGAGGACAGACAGATTTCACCTCCACACTGCTAAATCATGGGTTTATTAACCAAACAGTGCCTCTAGATACAGAGAGTCAGAGAGTTTCTGCAGCACTCAAAGAGGTCCTTCAACCCATCATGTCCATACTGGTCACCAAACATCCATCTAGTCTAACCCCATTTTCCAGCCCTTGGCCCATAGTCTTGTGTGTTACAGCATTTCAAGCGCTCACCAAAATAGTTCCTAAATGTCGCAAGGGGTCGTCCCCCTAGCACCCTTTCAGGCAGTGAGGTCCAGATCCAACACTCCTTGGTGAAAGATTTTTTAACCTCAAATTCCCCCCAAATCATCCTGCTCCTTAACTCAAAACAGGGGTTATTGATACCTCAAAGGGGATAGCTTTCTCCCTATCTACGCCCCTCGATGGTTTGTACACCTCAATCAGATCTTCCCTCAGCCTTCCCTGCTCTAAGGAGCTAACCCTAACCTATCCTGTCTCTCATCATTGCTGAATCACTCCATCCTGGTGAATCTCCTTAGCACCCCCTCTGGTGTAATCACGTGTGGGGACCAGAACTGCACATAATTCTCTGGCTGTGGCACAACTAGAATTATACACAGTTTCAGCATAACCTTCCCACTCTCGTACTGAATGCCCTGAGTAATAAAATCAGTTATCCTATATGTCTACATAGCAACGTAATGGCCAGGCACATCCAGGTCCCAGTGATCCCCTGTACTCCCTGGGGTCCTACCAGTCAATGAATAATTCCTTGTTTTGTTAGTCTGTACAGATTGCATTGCCTGACACGTTTCAGAATTAATATTGCATCAACCTGGGACCTGCCCTATTGCTGAACAGACAAGTTTTCTGAGCACTGGGACTCAGTGGTTAGCACTGCTGCCTCACAGATCTGGGTTCGATTTCACCCTCAGACTGTGTGAAGTTTGCACATTTACCTGTGTCTGCGTGGGTTTCCTCCGAGTGCTCCGGTTTACCCCCACAGTGCAAAGATATGCAGGTTAGTTGGATTGGCAATGGGAAATTGCCCCATCATGTCCAGGGATGTATAGGTTGGGTGGATTTTCCATGGGAAATGCAGGTTTAAAGGATTAGCATATGGGTACAG
Source organism: Hemiscyllium ocellatum (assembly GCF_020745735.1). Lineage (NCBI taxonomy): Eukaryota > Metazoa > Chordata > Chondrichthyes > Orectolobiformes > Hemiscylliidae > Hemiscyllium > Hemiscyllium ocellatum. The sequence continues at coordinate 56,212,834 of NC_083422.1, forward strand.
TCAGTGTGGACCTGATGGGTCGAATGGCCTGTTTCCACACTGTAGGATTCTAATCTAACTGCACACACCTTGTGGCAGTGAACAAATCCAAACTTAGTAAATTGAATTAAAAACGGAAATCTGAACTAAAAGGCACAGCCATTAGCTTCTAGTAAAATTCCCATCTGGTTCAAGACTGGCCTTTGAAGAGGGAATCGGTTATCTAGATGTGACTCCTGACTCACAGCAATGTGGCTGGCTATTAAACTATCTGAAATAATCTAGTTATCTACTCAGCTGCTATACCAATGGACTTCCCCAGTCTAAAGAGCAATTAGGCAATAAATATTGCCTAATAATTACTGGATAACAAATACTGGATAATAAATACTGGGCAATAAATACTGGATAGCAAATACTGGATAATAAATACATGGTAATAAATACTAGATAATAAATACTGGGTAATAATTACTGGATAATAAGTACACAGTAATAAATACTGGGTAATAAATACTAGATAATAAATATTGGGTAATAATTACTGGATAATAAGTACACAGTAATAAATACTGGGTTATAAATACTGGATAATAAATACATGGTGATAAATACTAGATAATAAATACTGGGTAATAATTACTGGATAATAAATACACTGTAATAAATACTGGGTAATAAATACTCAGTATTAAATACTGGAAAATAAATACATGGTAATAAATACTGGGCAATAAATACTGGGCAATAAATATAGGGTATTAAATACTGGATAACAAATACAGGGTATTAAATACTGTACAACAAATACTGGATAATAAATACAGAGCATTAAATACTGGATAATAAATACTGGGTAATAAAAATTGGATAATAAATACAGGGTATTAAATACTGGATAATAAGTACGTGGTATTAAATACAGGGTATTAAATACTGGGTAATAAATACATAGCATTAAATATTGGATAATAAATACTGGGTAATAAATACTACATAATAAATGTGGGGTATTAAATACTGGGTAATAAACACTGGATAACAAATACTGGATAATAAATACTGGTAATAAATACAGAGCATTAAATGCTGTATAATAAATACTGAGTAATAAATATTGGATAATAATACTGGATAATAAGTACATGGTATTAAATACAGGGTAATAAATACTGGGAAATAAATACAGGGTGTTAAATACTGGATAATAAATACATGGTATTAAATACCGTATATTAAATACTGGATAATAAATACAGGGTAATAAATACTGAATAAAAAATACTGGATAATAAGTACTAGATAATAAATACAGGGTATTAAATACTGGGTAATAAATACTGGACAACAAATACTGGACAACAAATACTGGATAATAAATACTGAATAATAAATACAGGGTTTTCTGGAGGTGCTCACATCCATTGAATGAATTAAAATTGTGCCCTAAATCTGAAATTTGTTACTGCAGCCTCTCTGCTGCAGTTGTGCCTGTTCTTTATCTCTTATGATTGAAGCCAGTCAGATACAGAGTCTCAGAATAACAAAGTGACCTTCCTCTTTGAGCAGTGGGAGCGTGGGATGCTTTACATTTGCTGGTGGGTAAAATTTTAAAAGGATTACATAACAGGTTTTCACTGGTGGTTATACAAGAGCAAAGCTGATTTGTGCACAGCCTGAATCCGCAGAAATGTAACTTGCATACAAATGAGTCAAGTGCGAGTGCAAATTGGACAGGCTTTGGGGAAAACTGTGCTTGCATCAAGACTTGTCACTACCTGCCAGGACTTGCACCATCAATCAGAAGTATTTGGCGATCTTTCCCACTGTCAGTGCAAAGCCATCGGCATTGAAATATGCATTTCACAAAAGGCTTTCATTTTGCCCAGTTTTGCTTCTCACCAGCTAGAGAATATGAACACTTATCATGAGCAGGCTTCAGTACATAACCCTTCTTCCCGTTTAAAATTGAGACTATACTTTCCTTTGTCGAAAGTGTTTGAGTGTTTTGGCAATCCACAGGGTGGGGTGCAAAAGCCCAGAGGATGAAAGCTTTCCTCTTTCCCTGGGACAGATTTCCCCAACAATTGGATAGATGGCGACAGGAAGGGCCGGAGAGGAGAGAATACTATCACTCTGATCCCAGGTCCAGGTCCCTGACTCAAAGGGTTGGAAACATGTGTGGTGTTCACTGGAAGACCCTAACCTATGATTAACATGGTCTTCGTGTGAATGCCAGGAGCAAGCAAGAGTTCACTGCTGCCAATAAGGCACCGATGTGGCAGTGGGTCGTGTATTTCGGTGACAGTGAGGGTGCTGACTGTGCCTGGAACATGGGCATACTTAGACACTTGTGGCATAGTGGCAGTGTCCCTACCTCTGGAGAAGAGACCGGGGTTCAAGTCCCACCTGCTCCAAGGGGCCGTTTAATACAATCTCTAAACAGGTTGATCAGGAAACAAACTGAGTCACAAGGTTGAGAGTTCAGTTCCCACTCCCAGGTATTCTGCCAGCTGCTCCAGCGTAGCGCTGAGGGAGTATGACAGTGTCAGAGACGCTATGTATTAGGTGAGATGTAAACCCATAAGGTGGATGTAAAAAAAACCCCAGGACCATTTTAAGGAAGAGTATAGGGCCCAGGAATCACTTCCCTAGCTTCTCACAGAGTTCTAGCGTACACCTGATCAGATCCAGGGGATTTATCCACCTCTATGCACCTTAAGACGTCCAGCACCTCCTCCTCCTCTTCAATATGGACAATTTTCAAGTTGTCATAATCCATTCAACACCACACAAACAGATTAGTTGGGCCGATGTTACATTGCTGTTTATGGCAAATTGTCGTGTGCAAATTGGCTGCCATGTTATATCATTTACAACGTGGCTATACTTCATTAGGAAAATGCTGTTTAGGTGCAAGTCTTTTCCTATTATTGGAGTCATAGAGATGTACAGCATGGAAACAGACCATTTGGTCCAACTTGTCCATGCCGAACATATATTCTAACCTAAACTAATCCCATTTACCAGTACTAGGCTCACATCCCTCTAAAGCCTCCCTATTCATTAAACCAACCAGATGCCTTTTAAATGCTGAAATTGTACCAGCCTCCACCACTTCCTCTGGCAGCTCATTCCATACATGCACCACCCTGCGAGTGAAAACATTGCCCCTTAGGTCCCTTTTATATCTTTCCCCTCTCACTCTAAATCTCTAGAACTGGACACCCCAGGGAAAAGACCTTGTCTATTCACCCCATTCATGCCCCTCATAGAGTCATAGAGATGTACAGCATGGAAACATACCCTTCGGTCCAACCCATCCATGCCAACCAGATATCCCAACCTAATCTAGTCCCACTGTCAGCACCGGTCCATATCCCTCCAAACCCTTCCTATTCATATGGGAAGAAAGTGAGGACTGCAGATGCTGGAAATCAGAGTTGAAAATGTGTTGCTGGAAAAGCGCAGCAGGTCAGGCAGCATCCAAGGAACAGGAGAATCGACGTTTCAGGCATAAGCCCTTCCTATTCATATACCCATCCAAATGCCTCTTAAGTGTTGCAATTGCCTCCACCACATCCTCTGGCAGCTCATTCCATACGCGTACCACCCTCTGCATGAAAAAGTTGCCCCTTAGGTCTCTTTTATATCTTTCCCCTCTCACCCTAAACCTGTGCCCTCTAGTTCTGGACTCCCCGACCCCAAGGAAAAGACTTTGTCCATTTATCCTATCCATGTCCCTCATAATTTTATCAACCTCTATGAGGTCACTCCTCAGCCTCCGATGCTCCAGGGAAAACAGCCCCAGCCTGTTCAGCCTCTCCCTATAGCTCAGATCCTCCACCCTGGCAACATCCTTGTAAATCTTTTCTGAACCCTTTCAAGTTTCACAACGTCCATAAATGCTTTGAGACATGGAGTAAACACAAGTTCTTTCTTGCCAAAGCCTCACCCTCTGTTCAATGGCACTGCCCCCTCTTAAATCACTACCTGCTTACCATCCACTCAGCTCTCACTTTCTCAAAAGATTTTGGGAAATTCTGAGATGTGAAAGGCTCCCAGGCAAGTTATTCTTGCAGGCAACGACCTGTGCTTCACAGGAGGTGGAAGAATTCAAGAGTGCAGAATTATAAAATGCTGGCCACAGTCAGCCAGCTGTACAAACCACACACACACCTCACTTACTGACATGTCTCTGTTTGAAACTCTTTGCAATTTTACACTCTGATCAGTTTGTTGATAGCTCTGCCACAATATTAAATATGCATGCGCTTTGACAAGTGCCTACACTGTCATCACCTCAGGTTTAACTATGATCAAGGCAAAACCAGCTTTCGGCTTTTTCTTTCTTAACCTTCTCTCACACACAGTGCTTCAATAAGAATTAAATAAAGGCAGAAAATTAATCCTGCACAACTATTGCGGAGTTCAGGAACAATTTGTCCTGTGTACCAATCATATGTCATTATCAGATGTGTTTAGATCAAGTTGAAAAAGGTTCATTGCCATCTTCCAAGAATTCCTCCCTCCATACATTATATTCTATCAATGTGACCAATCAAGGTGAATCCTTCAAACACCTTCATCAGCAAAAACAAATGCACAGATTAGTTAGAATTTAAAGTAGAATGAATTCACAAGTTAAGGATTGAAAAAGTATTGTGCTGGCAGATTGCTATTTAATTCCACACAGTTAGTAGGTTGACCAGCCTGTGTGAGAGGGATCATTGCAGAAAGGGAAAGAGGGAGGTTGTGGGGGAGGTGTGAAATTCTTTGTGGTCCACCACCCAGACTCGAGAGCGCTCAGAGAGGAATGGGAAAGGCAGAGTTCTCTGAAAGTGGAGTCAGTTGCTCCCAAGTCCGGGGATAAATCCAGTCGAGGGGCCAGTGCTAGAATCCAAGGAGGTACCGAGAGAGAGCTGCACTGTCAGAGGTGCCATCTTTTGGATGAAACACGCAAACTGAGGACCTGTCTGTCCCCTCGGGTGAACGTCCTTCTCCGATGCTACGGCAATGGAAAGGTCTCAGTGACACAAAAACTGAAATTGCTGGAAAAGATCAGCAGATCTGGCAGCATCTGTGGAGAGAAATCAGAGCTAACATTTCAGGTCCAGTGACCCTCCTTCAACACTCCCTGGCATCTGACCAATAATCAACATCACCTGCTTGAAGATTATTAGCACATTTGTTTTTTGGGAAATGTACAATACCCAAATTGGCTGACACTTTTTCTACATTAAATCAGTGACTACACTGTGATTAAGCACTGTGCTATGGTGGGTGGCTTATGAAAGGTGCTACTTAAATGCTATCCTTTCATCCTTTGGAGATTCTGTAAAGCAGATCAACAGTCCTAATAAGATGATTTGAGGGGAGTGGGGCTGTAGGATATGGAGAGTACAAGCCCACTCAGCGATGAATTTGAGCTGAGCACAGAAGTTGATCATCTTAGGCTAACCCAAAGTCACTCATAGAGTCATAGAAATGTACAGCACAGAAACAGACTCTTCTGTCCAACCCGTCCATGCAGCCCTGATATCCCAACTCAATCTAGTCCCACCTGCCAGCACCCGGCCCATATCCCTCCAAACCCTTCCTATTCATGTACCCATCCAGGTGCCTTTTAAATGTTGGAATTGTACCAACCTCCACCACTTCCTCTGGCAGCTCATTGTTGCCTCTTAGGTTTCTTTTATATCTTTCCCCTCTCACCCATAACCTATGCCCTCTAGTTCTGGACTTCCCCACCCCAGGGAAAAGACTTTGTCTATTTACCCTATCCATGCCCCTCATGATTTTGTAAACCTCTGTAAGGTCACCCCTCAGCCTCTGACGCTCCAGGGAAAACAGCCCCAGCCTTTTCAGCTTCTCCCTATAACTCAAACCCTCCAACCTTGGCACCATCCTTGTATATCTTTTCTGAACCCTTTCAAGTTTCACAACATCCTTCTGAGTCAGGTGGCTATGCTGTGTTGCTAGGGATGCATTTGGTGAAACATTAAACCAAGGCTGAGGCTAGTTGATGGAGTGGATGTTGAAAATCTCCTGGCATTATTTAGAAGGATAGTACAGAGTTGCCCCAGCAGCTGCAACAGCACAGGCTGAAAATGCTTTCATCCCATTGTGCTGTGGGGAAACCTACTGTGTGTGAAATAGCTGTCATCTCTGTCTACAAACAACAGTCACCAAGCCTCACTGTATCTAAAGCATTCTGATTTTCCCCAGCACGCAGTTTTCAAACTGGGCCAGAGAACCGAGGATCTCTGAAGGATGTGGAAAAGCAGCTTCGGAATTAATAGCAACAAATGGAAGCAGCTGCATTGCAAATAGCGGAACTAGAGAAACTACGATCAGTTTGTGAGTGGAGAGAAAGAATATCTAATGACTTCAAGAATGCAGTGGACTGAAGAGAGCACAAATGAAACGGGGTGGGGGGGGGACAGATTGAAAGGGGGACAGAGAGTGAGTGACTGAAAGAGGCTGGTATTGGAGGGTAGAGTGGGAATGGGTTTGGAGAGACGGTAAAATGAGGGGCAGAGAATGCACGAGTAACAGAGAAAGAAGGCATTAATTGACAGAGGGCTACAACCACGTACAGAGCTGTGATCCTGTGCTTTGATGGAAGTGGGAGAGAGAGAGAAGGCAATTAAAGTGTAGTTCAGCAGCAAGAACAGCTGAGAGACAGGTGCCTGGCCAGAGAGACTGAATCATCAGACATGGCTTTAAAAAAAGGGACTCTGAAAACAGAGCTGCACTGATCCTATAACGATGGAATATTAAAGAGACCCTATCTCCATTATCGTGCAGCCCTTCATCCTTCTCAAAATATCTGGTCCCTACCTCAGCTTTTTTCAGTTGTTCCAGTTTTGCTAAGACGTTTCCGAAGAGTTAAAAATAACACCATAATGAAGTTTACGGCCGTAACTCCAACGTCAAGTTTGTTAGATAAGTATTGGAATCAATTATTAATTGGAATCAATTACCATAGTCAGAGGTCACACAACACCAGGTTATAGTCCAATGGGTGTGGTTAAAATCACAAGCTGTTGGAGTACTGCTCTGATTTCAAATAACCTGTTGGACTATAACCTGGTGTTGTATGACCTTTGTTCTCCCCTCCAGTCCAACACCGGTTCCTTCACACTAAGGAAGTCATAATCACAATTCAAACAGTCAGCATGACTTAATGAAATTGTCTGACTAACGTTAGAACTGAAAATGTGTTGCTGGAAAAGCACAGCAGGTCAGGCAGCGTCCAAGGAACAGGAAATTCGACGTTTCGGACATAAGCCCTTCTTCAGGAATGGGCTGAAGAAGGGCTTATGCCCGAAATGTCAAATTTCCTGTTCCTTGGATGCTGCCTGACCTGCTGTGCTTTTCCAGCAACACATTTACAGCTCTGATCTCCAGAATCTGCAGATTTCACTTTCTCCCTGACTAATGTTAGAGTCTTTTGAGGACGTCTCAACCAGATTGGATAAAGGGGAAACACTAGATGTATTGTATTGAGACTTCCAGAAGGCATTCAACACCATGCCTGTGAAAGGTTAATAAGAACCCATGGTGTTGGATGTAGTACATTGGCATGGATAGAGAATTGGCTCATGGACAGGAAACAGTGAATGAGATTGTGAGAAGTTCTTTTTCAAGTTGGTAACTTGTGGCCAATGGGGCTCCACAGGGATTAGAGCTGGGGCTGCAACTGCTTACAATATATATTAAATGACCTGGAGGAAGGAAGTGATTGTACTGCAGCCAAATTTGCAGATGACACCAAAATACATGGAGAGGACGTGTCAAAGTGGATACGTACAGTTTGAGAGATAATGATGAGTTATGTAAGTGAACAGAAAATTAACACGAGTGTAATGCGAAAGATATGAAGTTGTTCACTTTGGAAGGGAGAATAAAATAAACAGTATTATTTACATGGGAGAAACTGCAGAAAGCTGGAACACAAAAGGGACTTGTACACAAGACTCAGAAAGCTAGCACACAGGTGCGACAAGTAATCAGGAAGGCTAATGGTGGTCCTTATTTCAAAGGAATTGGAGTATCAGAGTAGGAAAGTCTTAATGCAACAGTACAAGGTGCTGGTGAGATCACATCTGGAGTACTGTGAGCACATTTTGGTCTCTTATTTAAAGAAAGGTATTATTTCATAGCATGCATTTCAGAGAAGGTTCACTAGGATGATCTTTGGTCTGGAGGGTTTGTGTTAAAAGCAAAACTTAAACAGGTTTGGACTCTACACATTGGACTTTCAAAGAGTGAGAGGTGATCTCTTTGAAACATATAGGGGCTTGACAGGGTAAATACTGAGAAGACATTTTAGGGTCTAGGACCAGGTGGCACAGTCTCAGAATAAAGGGACACCAATTTAAGACTGAGATGAGGAGGAATTTCTTCTCTCAGAGTTGAGAGTCTTTGGAACTCCTTGCCACAGAGAGAGAGCTGTGGGGACAGAGTCCTTGTGTATACTTAAGGCTGAAATAGATTCTTGATGAGTGGGGGAACCAAGGGCTCCGAGGCAAGGTCAGGATGTGAGGAGGTGGAATCAGTGACGATCTCATTGAATGGCAGAACAGGCTCAAGGAACTAAATGGCTTACTCCTGTTTCCATTTCTTGATCTTATGGTCAAATTTGCCCTGGATGAAAATACAAGAATTGTAAAGCGCAAGTTCAAAAGGTCATATGAATGGGGAAGGTTTCTGAGAGGCGACTTCTTTCATAAATCCCACTTCAATTATTGGTGCATGTTGTAAAAGACAATTAGTACATGAAAGGATTAATGGACGTTGCAAGATAAACTCCACCCACCAGGATTATTCCTGGGAAGAGCTACCCAGTGTGATACATAGTCATGAAGGTTGTGTAGTCAGTGTTTTAGTGATTGCTTAATATTAAACAGTGCATAGCTAAAGTAGAAATGTGTATTTATTCTTAAATTTGAGCCTGATGTCTACCAAGAGACAACTATATATCTTAGATGATATGCAACTAGCTACTAAGTAAAATGTAATAAACTTTCACTATTTAATCAGAATGAGCCATTTTCTGATGAGTACAGTGTGAAGATTCTTCTCTCTCTAGTATGGGTAGCTCGAGTGATCCTAATCAAGAGGATTGGTGATAGAAAATCTACCACATGCATTTGCAGCACAGGAACCTGACATTACAACAGCGGGGAATTGATAAATGGTTACCCAGGAAAGGCTGTGCATGGAATTAATCGAACAGCTATACTAAAGATTGAATGGCCTCCTTCTGTGCTCCTAGATTCCATGATTTTATAAGCACATTTCCTGCTTCCAGCAGCTGTAACAATTTAGAAAAAACTCAGGTTGAGCCATTCTGAACTAAACTACAGGAACCCCAGGGGCAAATAAGATGCTGAAGAGGCTGTGTGGAGATTATGTGGAAATTGTTGCTCTTATGTCTGTATTATGAACATGGACTCATGTAGAACACACACTGGCAAAAGAACATTGTTGATGTTAATCCAGATTTCTCACTTGGTAGAGGCCTATAAATCCACACTATTAACTAATAGGATGGGGACCCAAAGGAAGTTTAAATTATTCAGCATGGTTGTAAACGCTCTCAAATCTCAATGGGACAAGTCTATGGAGATCTGCTGGGATTCCATACAGATTTCTTGATTTTATGTCCACACCAAGTTCTGATGGCCTCAGCTTCCTCAGTTCTAATAACTTGGAATATTTCTATCCTACGTCTCTTGGCTTGAAGATCCACAGACTAGAAATCACTTTCTCTGCGGTGACTGGTTCCCCTGAACTGACTTGAAATACTTTCATTTTGACTTCGGAAGGTAAAATTAATTGTCTCAATGTGTTTACTGTACCTGTCATAAATCCAACAATATAAATATTTTACCTATTAACACAACAGGAGTCTCCTGGGTCCCAATTGCAATCAGGTCGGCATGGACGGGTTGGACCGAAGGGTCCATTTCCGTGCTGTACATCTCTATGACTCTATGATTCTATGACCTGCTTTTTTGGAATGGATATGCTTGGTACTGTACAAACGACTCTCTGATCTGTTTAAATTAATTATTTTCACAGATTGTTGGCTGTCCATCTACCTCTATTTTGAAATCTAGATCTAAACATTTAACATATTAAAAACCTTCTGACCTGAAAGGTGAAAAGGAACATCAAGATAAGTGATACTTCCAACCTTTGGGAAAGTAATTTGCCCACATTCACCATCTTAATAAGCTTAGGGGTGACCTTAAAGAGGTTTATAAAATCATGAGGGGCATAGATAGGGTAAATAGACAAGGTCTTTTCCCCTGGGTTGGAGGAGTCCAGAATGAGAAGGCTTAGGTTTAGGGTGAGAGGCGAAAGATTTAAGGACCTAAGGAGTAATTGTTACGCAGAGGGTGGTGCGTGTGTGTAGCATGAGCTGTAGAGGCAGTGGTGGAGGATGGTACAATTACAGTATTTAAAAGGATAATGATGGGTACATGAATAGGGAGAGTTTAGAGTGATATGGGCCAAGTGCTGGCAACCGAGACTGGATTAATTTAGGGTATCTAGTCGGCATAGACGAGTTGGACCAAAGCAACTGCTTCCGTTCTATACACCTCTATGACTCTAACCCTTCAGAAAATTGAGGCAATTACTGGTCAATGTTTTATAGTCATTGTTTGTGTTTTTTCAGTCCATTGGGGAACTTCACGTGGAACTGTTGCGCTGGGTCACTGTGTTTCATGCTTGCTAAGCTGTCTAAGCAGCTACAAGCACATGGTAGCAGGGATAGCTCAGGAACTGACATAGGAGAAAATGAGGACTGCAGATGCTGGAGATCAGAGTCTGTGTGTGTAGTGCTGGAAAAACACAGTCGGTCAGGCAGCATCTGAGGAGCAGGAAGACATTTCGAGCATAAGCTGATATATGAAACGTCGACTCTCCTTCTCCTCGGATGCTGCCTGACCGACTGTGCTTTTCTAGCACCACACTCTTCGACTCAGGAACTGACACATTCCTGGGGAAAATGGGAGAAGAGAAAAATCTCAGAAATGCGAAGCTCTTGAACAGAGAGATTGTGAGAGCAAGACATGATGATCATGGTGTTGTAGTATTGGAGGCATCAGGGAGAAGCTGGTTCATCACTTAATACAGGTATAAGCAGGTTCTTCCTTCTTTCTTGAACATCTCCCTTTCTTCTTGCCTTGGGGGGATTTAGGCAGCACGTTTTCAAAGCTGTCCTTTGACATCAACATTTCTTGTGTTGGGTTGATACAAACCAGTTCCTCAATGACCAGACTTTTTAGCCTTTGTGTTGCGAGGGTTAGACAGCCTGAAGTAGAGATACTTTTAATCAACCTATTCAGACATGTTAGGACAGCGGGGACCAAGTGGTATGTGAACCCAAACCTTCTGGCCTAGAGTTAGGGATATTACCACTGGAGCACAGCAGCCCTAGGATAAAGCATATCGCGACTACAATCGTAGCTAGCCCCTGACTCATTAAGGATGTGTGTATACAAGTAATTGTGTGCATTGCTACACCAATCAAGTTATAAAGTCTGTCCATTGGTTGAATTACTAGTGATTTAGAAACAAAAAACCTCAAATCAAAACAATTAAATATCACAATAGAAACGGAAAGAACTGCGATTGCTGTACATAAGAAACAAGAACGGAAATTGCTGGAAAAGCTCAGCAGGTCTGGCAGCATTTGTGAAGAGAAATCACAGTTAATGTGTCGAGTCCAGTGACCTTCCTCAGAATTTTAGAAGGGTCACCAGACTCTGATTTCTCTTCCCAGCTGCTGCCAGACCCACTGAGCTTATCCAACAATTTCTGTTTTTGTTTCTGAAATGTCACAAATGTGCTTGGAAGACTGAGAGTTGCATCCGAATCACAGTCAATGAGGGTGCTCCAACTTTTGTTTATAGGAAAGGACTGACATTTCAGAGCCAATGAACTACTTAAAAATTACCAAGTGGCTTACTGGACAGATTTAATTGCACAATGTGAGGAATTAATGGTTAGAAATTACAGGCAATCTACGTCACTTAGGCATTCTGGTAATCGTCAAGTAAAGCTGTGTGTTGAAAGACTGCTGGAGGAATAAGCAGACTGTTAAGCTGTGGTCCAACATTTCTCTGACATGGGAATGATGATGGCTGCACCTTGAGACATTGGAAGGACCTCATCTGTGTGAAATGGAAGCAGATCGTATCATAGACATATCTAAAGCTTTTCAAATCACAAACCCAAACCTTCTCAAATTAACTACAAGCACATTTAAGGAAAAACAGAAATTGCTGGAGAAACTCAGCAGATCTAGCAGCATCTGTAGAGAGAAAACAGAGTTAAAGTTCTTCAGAATTGGTTACTGCACTTGAAACTGCTTTCTCTCCACAGATACTGCCATATCTGCTGAATTTCTCCAACAATGTCTGTTTTTGTTTCAAATTGTCAGCATTTTCAGTTGTTTGTTTTACTTTAGTAATTGCACATTATTAACTACATATTAAGTTGTATTAACAATAGCATGCAGAAGGGTCTAGTGCAAAGATGTAGGATATTAACATAGATATGTGTATTCTAAAACACACACCAGAAGTCACAGTTCAGCATTTGCTCTAGAACACAGCATCTTATGTACATAAAGTCCAGCATTTGATACATGCTCCACATAACCTAGTGTTAGCTTCCAAACTTGTTTCCAATTTTGTTTCTGGCGATGTGTACCGCTCTATCCTATTCCATGCCCCGGTGTGCTTTCTCCTATCCTGGCACTTGCAATACCTTAACTCAGTGTGCTTCACTTCTCTCATGGGATGACAAAGCTGTGAAAGAGAGACACATTATAATCTTGTTGTGGTTCTGTTCGCCGAGCTGGAAGTTTTTGCTGCAAACGTTTCGTTCCCTGGCTAGGGAACATCATCAGTGCTATTGGCGCCTCCTGTGAAGCGCTGCTTTGATGTTTCTTCCGGTATTTATAGTGGTTTGTTCTTGCTGCTTCCGGGTGTCAGTTTCAGCTGTAGTAGTTTGTATGTGGGGTCCAGGTCCATGTGTCTGTTAATGGAGTTTGTGGATGAATGCCATGCCTCTAGGAATTCCCTGGCTGTTCTCTGTCTGGCTTGTCCTATGATGGTAGTGTTTTCCCAGTCAAATTCATGTTCCTGGTTGTCTGTGTGTATGGCTACTAGGGATAGCTGGTCGTGTCGTTTTGTGGCTAGCTGATGTTCATGGATGCGGATTGTTAGCTGTCTTCCTGTTTGTCCTATATAGTGTTTTGTGCAGTCCTTGCATGGTATTTTGTAAACTACGTTAGTTTGGCTCGTGCTGGCTATTGGGTCCTTTGTTCTAGTGAGTTGTTGTCTGAGTGTGGAAGTTGGCTTGTGTGCTGTTATGAGTCCTAAGGGTCGCAGTAGTCAGGCTGTCAGTTCTGAGACGCTCCTGACGTATGGTAGTGTGGCTAGTCCTTTTGGTTGTGGCATGTCCTCGTTCCGTGGTCTATCTCTTAGGCATCTGGTGATAAAGTTGCGTGGGTATCCGTTTTTGGCGAATACCTTGTATAAGTGTTCCTCTTCCTCTTTTTGCAGTTCTGGTGTACTGCAGTGTGTTGTGGCTCTTTTGAATAGTGTCCTGATGCAGCTTCGTTTGTGTGTGTTGGGGTGGTTACTTTCATAGTTTAGGACTTGGTCTGTGTGTGTTGGTTTCCTGTGTACCCTTGTGGTGAATTCTCCGTTGGGTGTTCTCTCTACTAACACATCTAGGAATGGGAGTTGGCTATCCTTTTCCTCTTCTCTTGTGAATCGTATTCCTGTGAGTGTGGCGTTGATGATTCGGTGTGTTTTTTCTATTTCTGTGTTTTTGATGATTACAAAGGTGTCATCGACGTATCTGATCCAGAGTTTGGGTTGGATTTGTGGTAGGGCTGTATGTTCTAACTTTTGCATAACTGCCTCTGCTATGAGTCCCGAGATTGGTGATCCCATGGGTGTTCCGTTGATTTGTTCGTATATCTGATTGTTGAATGTAAAGTGTGTGGTGAGGCACAGGTCTAGTAGTTTAAGTATGCCGTCCTTGTTGATAGGTTCGGCCTCCTGTGTTCTGTTATGTATGTCCAGTAGGTTGGCTATTGTTTCTCTGGCTAGGGTTTTGTCAATCGATGTGAACAGTGCCGTCACGTCGAATGATACCATGGTTTCTTCTTTGTCTGTGTGTGTATTCCTGATGATGTCCAAGAATTCCTGTGTTGATTGTATGGAGTGTTTGGATCTGCTGACTAGGTGTTTCAGTTTTTGTTGTAGTTCTTTGGCCAGTTTGTATGCTGGTGTCCCTGGTAGTGATACTATGGGTCTGAGTGGGATGTCTGGTTTGTGTACTTTGGGTAGGCCGTAGAATCTGGGGGTGTTGTTGCTTTCAGGTTTCATTCTTTGCTGGTCCGCTTTGGTTATCTGTCCGTTTTTTTGTAGATTCCTTAGTGTGTTGATTATTCTATTGGTGAGTTGTGGTGTGGGGTCGGCATCCTTCATTTGGTAGGTGTTGGTGTCTGCGAGTAGTTGTTGTGCTTTATTGATGTAGTCTGATTTATCTAAGATGATTGTCATTCTGCCTTTATCTGCCGGTAGTATGATTATGTTCTTGTCATTTTTCAAGGAATTCCTAGAGGCATGGCATTCATCCACAAACTCCATCAACAGACACATCGACCTGGACCCCACATACAAACTACTACAGCTGAAACTGACACCCGGAAGCGGCAAGAACAAACCACTATAAATACCGGAAGAAACATCAAAGCAGCGCTTCACAGGAGGCTCCAATAGCACTGATGATGTTCCCTAGCCAGGGAACGAAACGTTTGCAGCAAAAACTTCCAGCTCGGCGAACAGAACCACAACAACGGACACCCGAGCTACAAATCTTCAACCAGACTTTAAACATTATAATCTATCTTTCTTACTCCACCACCCTGTGTCTACACTGACTGAAAACCTGCTACACCTAACATTTTCCAGTTCTAACATCTCATCAAGCTAAATTGTTAAACTCAGTTTCTCCCTCATCAGAGGCTGTCATATCTATAGAGTATTTGCTTTTTGCAGTCCAGATTTCCAGCATCCACTGTGCTAAAGTTAGACTTTACCCTATGGAGTCCTGACTTTGAGCATTGTCCATTTGCTAGAATTGAGTGCAATGCTACTTACATCAGCTCAAGGGAACCTAGTCTTTACTGGGACAGAACCTGCGCAAGCAGCTACATCTGTAAAGAAATCCAGCATATTTGGGTGCTTCTCTGTTCACTCGGTTGCTCGCGGGAGGGAAGTAGGAGGATGGGGAGTTTTGTCACATTATTTACAGAGTTAATTAATTACAAAAGTGGAACCTCAAGCCTATCACCATCTGAAATTAATATTGAAATACTGGTACCGTGTCCTTCTCTATTTGAAAACAGCTGTTGGAAAACCAACACTGCCCACATAAAACAACGAGCAATCCAGAACAATTCACTAAGGCATTAATAGGTTTTCAACAGTACTTTTAAAAGTTGTCACTATTAAAACAAACATGAATAACTTTCCTTCCAGCTTGAGAGACACTATAAAGGATTTTATTTTTGAAAGGATTTCAAACGAGAAAGAAATAATGGACACATTCCAGATTTATTCAGTAAACAAATCCCTCTGTCGCTCAGAGACTGTGTTTATGAAAAAGAAACTCATTCTATGCTTTTGGACGTGGCAATCTGACTTGTGTTATGGCCTCTCTTTCTATTACAAATGTGGCGATATTGGCCATGTAGTAAAGTCACTTCTCTGTGCTCAAACTAACGTATGGCAATGTGGACTATTTGGACATTTGCCTTCACTGAATATTAATAGAAATTCCCAGAATTCTTTATTGGATGTGGTTACGAGCCAAGCTTTAAATTCTACCTTTTTTTTGTTGTTTCAATTCAAACAAACTGCTTTTAACTAAAATTGGATGGAATTACACAGATGATAGTAATTAATAGGGGTGTGGTCAATATGCTGTCCCTTTCTGATATGCATAACAACAAAAATCTCTCAGGCCCCGACTACAATCCTAACCAATGAACTTTTGCCTAGTGGAGGAGGTGAGACAAATGGAAACATTATATACTTGGAAGGAGTTGGCAGAAAACAACACAATTGGCTGAAAAGCTGTCAAAACACTCGGGGAAATAAAACAGGCTGCTACTATCACAGCAAACCTTAGTGCACAGATTACTGACCATAATCTCAGAGCCCAAGATACATTAAACACAAACAGTACCTTGCCAACATTTTACCTCATAACCATGAGGCAGAAATTATCATTGGTATTCCCACCATTCAGCTGAAAGGAACAAAACCAGTAAAACTGACAACTTATGTCTTGTGTATCAAATGGCTTTTGGATTAATTTAACTGAAGGTTCACTCCTTTTATCATTCACTTTTTGTTAAAATAATCTCATGGTTCAAGGAAACATTTCTCTTCTGAGATGGATCCTGCATGCAAAATCATTTTGAGTGCTGAGCACTTGGACTGCTTTGTGTCACTTTGTTGGATAAGTCTTTTACATATTTTTCAAGATATACCCTCACTATCGAATTAGTTCAGTACAGCTGCAGTACTGGCATCTAACTTGATAATGTGGAAAGTTACCAAAAGCCATCCTGTCTGGGAAAAGCAGGATAAATCCAACCTGGTAAATCATCCTGCTCCCAATAATCAAAGTGATTGAGTCACAGTCAAATACAATGAACTGCTCATGATGCTCAGTTTGAAGACCATGAAGCTACTGAGCCTTTGCTCAGTAAAGGCACTGGAGCTGAAGACCAGAGGGGAGGTGAAAATGGCATCTTGACATTAAGGCAGTATTTGTCCGAGTGCAGCATGAAGGAACCCTACCAGAACCAGGGAGAATTGTTGGAGTTAAACCCAGCACAAAAGACAATGGTTATTGTTGTCAGAGACCAATGTTCTCAGCACAGGGACCTGGTTACAAGCATGTGTCTGGGTAGGATGACCTTAGAGTAAAAGCTCCCTGGTAAACAGTGATAATAGCATGGTAGAATTTAGCACTCAGTTTGAGTGTGAGAAACCTGGGTTGGAAATGGCTGTGCAAAACGTAACCAACAGCAATTACAAAGGAACAAGAGCAAAGCTGGCTTGAGTGGCCAGGGAAAGGGGTTTGACAGAAAAGCCAGATGAAGAACAAAGATAGACAATGAAGAAAGTAGCACATGACTTAGAACAAACGTATATCTCAGTGAGAAAGAAGAATTTTGAGAAGATTTGTAGCTCAGATTGAGGAAGGTAGGTTTGCTCGCTGAGCTGGAAAATTCGCTTTCAGATGTTTCATCACCATACTAGGTAACATAGTCAGTGAGCCTCCGGATGAAGCACTGGCAGCGTGTTTAGGTTTCCTTGGGTTGGTGGTGTCATTTCCTGTGGTGATGCCATTTCCTGTTCTTTTTCTCAGGGGGTGCTAAATGGGATTCAAGTCAATATGTTTGTTGACAGAGTTCCAGTTGGAATGTCATGCTTCTAGGAATTCTCATGCGTGTCTCTGTTTGGCTTGTCCTAGGATGGATGTGTTGTCCCAGTCGAAGTGGTGTCCTTCCTCATCTGTATGTAAGGATACTATTGAGATTGGGTTTTTTTTTGGGGGGGCGGGGGGGGGGGGGGGGGGGGGGAGACGGAATAGTTGACGTTCATGTATCTTGGTGGCTAGTTTTCTGCCTGTTTGTCCAATGCAGTATTTGTTACAGTTCTTGCAAGGTATTTTGTAAATGACATTAGTTTTGCTTGTTGTCTGCATTGGGTTTTTCAAGTTTATTAGCTGCTGTTTTAGTACGTTGGTGGGTTTGATTCAATCTTGGCATCATGGTAGCCAACAAACCTACCAACACACTAAAGCAGCAGCTAATAAACTTGAAAGACCCTATACAGACAAGCAAAACTGATGTCATTTTAAAAATACCTTGCAAGAACTGTAACAAACACTACATTGGACAAACAGGCAGAAAACTAGCCACCAGGATACATGAATATCAAGTAGCCACAAAAAGATGTGACCCACCTTCATTAGTATCCTTACATACAGATGAGGAAGGACACCACTTCGACTGGGACAACACGTCCATCCTAGGACAAGCCAAACAAAGACCCGCATGAGAATTCCTAGAAGCATAGCATTCCAACTGGAACTCTATCAACAAACATATTGATTTGAATCCCATTTACCACCCCGAGAAAAAGAACAGGAAATGGCATCACCACCGGAAATTATGTTACGACAGGAAATGACATCACCAACCCAAAGAAACCTAAACACATAAACAGAAAGTGGGCCATGCCACCAGTACTTCATCTGGAGGCTCACTGATGATGTTACCTAGTATGGTGATGAAACGTCTGAAAACGAACCTTCCAGCTCAGCGAACAAATCTTCATCCAGAAAGAAAAATTTTTTTAAAAAGATATTTATATTGAGAAAGGAAATTTTAGAATTACATTAAACTAAAGACAATACAAATCAAAACAATACAAAAAAAAACTACACTCATGTACATATGAATAAATAATATGGCTCAGTGTGACAAAACAATAACTTGATCATCAAAAGTGTTAACTTGCCCATATTTATCTGTGTGTAATTCTTCCTCTCAGGGTGTTAGATTCATTAAACCTGACCGTCATGGCTATATATTAGTGTGGTTGATGAGTCTGTGTCCAGGTAATCCAACAAGGGCTGTCATGTCTTATATAAAGTTCTCAGTTTTTCGGTGGACAATACTTGTAAGAAAATTCAGAAGAATATGCTCCATGACTAACAAATGCCAACCTGACAGACCTGGGGGGGGGGGGGGGGGGGGGGGGGGGGGCGCGGTTTCAGACACCCAACATAGCAAAATGATTTTCCTTGCGCAGAAACATTTATTCCTATGCGCATCTAAAAGAAAGTACACTGGGCAGACCTAGGAGAAGAGAGACCGCATCCAGCTCCAATTCTGTTCCCAAGATCCTCTCTATTTCACCCACCAGTGTTCCAGTATGTCTGGGCTCCGTGGCAGGGCCAAAGGCAATGAGTGAGAGTACCCATACTCGTTTTGCATTTGGGGCATGTTGAGGATGCTCCCCACTTTGTATTTGGAAAGGCAATCTGGGGCCAGGTGCACCCTGTGGAGAATCTTTAGCTGTAGAGCACGGGTCCTGTTACAAATCAAAATCTTTCTTGCGTTTTCCCAAACATCCTCCAATGTCTGAGAAGAGATCTCAACTCGCAGCTCTCTCTCCCAGACCTTACAAAGCTGCTCAGTCTCATCTGAGGGGCCACCTCCCAACAGGTGATAAAGGGTGCTGACAGAGAGTGTGCTCTTAGCACTAAGCACCCTCTTCTCTGTGTCAGATCTATATGGGTTGGTTAGAAGTATAGTTGTTTTTTTTGGATGAAATCTTGATTTGGCAAAAATGGGAGTCTGTGACGCAGTTCATGCTTCTCAGAAAGAAAAATTTTAGGAAGGGATAAATTGACATAAGCCACTTTCAAAATGAAACTGAGGAAATAATAACGGGGACCAAGAAATGCCAGATGAGTTGACAAAATATTTCGCATCATAGTTGGGAGCATTCCAAAATTACCAAATAATCAAGGGGTAGGTGGGAGAGAGAAGGAACTAACACAATTCTCAGAGAAAATGAATGGGACTAAAATCCAAAAGGCCTCTGGATCTGATGTTACTAAAGTTGCTGAGATAGTGAATGCACTGTTAGTAATCTTCCAAGAATTCTTAAATATTACAGTTTCTACTATAAATGATGAAAAAGCAATGCATTAAAAGTACATAATATTGACAGAGTCAGTGTGGATGCATGAAGCATACATCATGTCCAGTAAGTTTATTAGAATTCTTTGAGGTGGTAACAAGCAGGATTGATAATGAACTGGTAGATGGAATATATTTGGATTTCTAAAAGGCATTAATTAAGGTACCATACATGAGACTACTTAATAAGAGCCCATAGTAGGGTAGTGTTAGGGATAGTAATTTAGCATGGATAGAAGATTGGCTCACTGAAAGATGACCGAGTTGTGAAGGCGCATTTTCAGAATGGCAATCTGTAACTCATGGAATGCCACAGGAATTACATTTGGTGCTATAACTGAAGTGAGGTGATACACTTTTACAGGAAGAATAGAGGGATGGAATATTACTTAAATGGAAAATGACTGCAGAAAGCAGCAGCACACAAGGTTATGGAGTCCTTATGCATAAATCACAAAAACTAACATCCAAATTGAGCAGGCATTAGGGACAACAATATCGGTCCTTATTTCGAAAGGAATTAAGTATAGAGAATTCTTGCTAAAACATACAAGGCACTGGTTAAACCACATCTTTGTTTTATTTATTCATGGGATATTGGCATCTCTAATTGGGCCCGTATTTATTGTTCTTGAGTAGGTGGTGGGAAGGTGTTTTTTTGAACTGCCACAGTCCATTTGGTATAGGTAGACCCCCAATGCTTCCAACAGTAATATATTTTCACATCAGGACAGAATGTAGATTGGAAGGGAACTTGCAGGCAGTGGTATTTCAAGTGTGTTGAACATCCTAGATGGAAGTAGTCATGGGTTGGACGCTGCTGTCTTAGGAGCCTTGGTGAAGTTCTGTAGTGCATCTTGCAGATGGTACACACTCCAACTTAAGAGGATCAGTTATGGTTATTTGTGAACGCGCCACCAATTATATGGAGTGCTTTGTCCTGGATGGCATCAAGCTCCTAGAATCCTGTTGGAGCTGCATCCATCCAGGCAAACAGGCTTTGAAGGGTCAGGAAATAATATGCCTCAAGATTCCTAGTCTTTGATCTGCTCTTGTAGCCATTATATGGCTAGCTCAGTTATGTTGGTAACCCCCAAGGATGTTGATAGTGGAGGAATTCAGTAATGATGATGCCAGTGAGTGTCAACAGGCAATAGTTAGATTAATTATTGTTGGAAATGGTCATTGCCTGGCATTTGTCCAGCATCAATGTTACTTGCCTCTCCCTCATCAGTCCAAACCTGGAAAACTTCCACATCTTGCTTCATTTTGAAATGGACTATTTCGATACTCACCAGGAAAGCATTTTGTTCCCCTTATTTCAAGAAAGATGTAATGGCATTGGGGCAAGTCCAAAGAAGGTTCACTTGATTGAACCTGGGTATGGAATGATTTCTTGTGAGGAATAATTCAGTAGAATGATTACAAAAGAGTGAGAGGCTACTTTATTGAAATGTAAGATTGTGAGAGGGCTTGTCAGGGTAGATGTGGAACAGTCGCTTTCCCTTTGTCAATGGGTGAAGAACTGATGGAATTGTCTCAGAATAAGGAGTCATCCATTTAAGGCACCACCATCACTGAATCCTACACTAGCAACATCCTTCACGGTTACCATTGACCAGGAACTGATCTAGACTAGCCATATAGTATATAAGACACAGATGACTAAAAAATTTTTCTGAGGGTAGAGAGTCTGTGGAATTCTTTTACTGCAGAGGCTGGATCATAAAGTATATTCCAGGCTGAGATAGACAGATTTTTACTGAATAAGGGAATGAAGTGTTATGGAGTAAAGGCAGAGAAATGGAATTCAGGACTATCAGAGCAGCCATGATCTCACAAAATCATGAATAGATTTAACTGGCCAAATGGCTTATTTTTGCACCTACATCTTATAAAGTTACATTAGTTTTCACACCACAGAGTCAAAAGTGGGGCTATTCCCTGTTAACTGCAATCTTTAGCTCCCTCTGCAATTCCTCAGATAATGAAGCAGTCTACTCCACATTTAGCAACCTTAAAGGGCTTATGTTGACTTACAATAAGTAACACTCATGTCATAGAACATAGAACATAGAAGGATACAGCGCAGTACAGGCCCTTCGGCCCTCGATGTTGCGCCGACCGAGTCCTACCTAACCTATACTAGCCCAATAACTTCCAAATGCCTATCCAATGCCCGCTTAAATGAACATAAAGAAGGAGAGTTCACCACTGATACGGGCAGGGCATTCCATGAACTCACAACCCGCTGTGTGAAGAATCTACCCCTAACATCTGTCCTATACCTACCACCCCTTAATTTAAAGCTATGTCCCCTAGTAACACCTGACTCCATTAGCGGTAAGTGTATGGTAATGATCACCTGGATAGATCGCTCAAACACTCCATTTTAGCATTTAACAACAATACAATTGACAAGTTCCCTATCTCCGATCCTGGAATTTAGTGTTCACCCAAAGCAATAAATGCTTTGGCCATAATAACAACTTAAAGATAAAGTTTCAGTGGAGGAACAGAGTCATACACCACAGAAACAGACCCTTTGGTCCAACTAGTCCATGCCGACCACAATCCCAAATTAGACTAGTTCTATCTGCCTGCTCCTGGCCCATGTCACTCCAAACTTTTCCTATTCATGTACTTATTCAGATGTCTTTTTAAATGTTGTAATAGTGCTCGCATTCATCACTTCCTCCAGAAGTTCATTCCACACATGAACCACCCTGTGTGTTAAAACATTTGCCCCATATGTCTTTTTAAAACCTTTCTCCTCTCCCCTTAAAAATGTGCCTCCTACTCTTGAAATCCTCCATCCTATGGAAATGGCAACTACCATTTACTCTATCAATAGCCCTCATTATTTTGTAAATTTCTATAAGGTCACCTAAGTCCCAGCCTTTATTTATAACTCAAACATTCCATGTCTGGCAACATCCTGGAAAATCTCTCCTGAACCCTCTCCAGCTTAATAATATCCTTCCTGTAACTGGGTGACCAGAACTGGACACAGTATTCCAGAAGGGTTCTCACCAACGTCCTGTACAACCTCAACATGACATCCCAATTCAGAAACTCAAAGGACTAAGCAATGAAGAGAAATGTGTCAAACGCCTTTTTACCCAGTGGTGCTGGAAGAGCACAGCAGTTCAGCCAGCACCACTGATCCAGAATCTGGTTTCCAGCATCTGCAGTCATTGTTTTTACCCCTTTTTAACCACCCTGTTTATCTGTGACACAAACTTCAAAGAATTATATACCTGAACCCTTGGGTCCTTCTGATCTACACACTACCCAAGGCCCTACCGTTAATTGTAAAAGCCCTTCCCTTGTTTGTTGTTCCAAAATATGATGCCTCACATTTGTCCAGACTGAACTCCATCATCCATTTCTCACCCCATTGACCCATTTCATCAAGATTTCTTTGCAATCTTAGAAAACCTTCTTCTCTGTCTACTATGCCACCAATTTTGGTGTCATCTGCAAACCTACTAACCATGCCTTCCATATTCTCATCCATTTCATTTATAAATGACAAACAGAAGATGACTAGAGCCATTTGGAAAAAGTGATCATAAGTTCATTACATATTTAAGATCAGTATGGATAAGGATAAGACTAATCTTCAGGTGAAAGTGCTAAATTGGGATAATTGCTAAATGTTGTTCCTATGTCTAAGGAGGGCAACAGAGATAATCCAGGAAATTATAGGCTGGCAAGACTTACATCAATAGTAGGGAAATTATTGGAGAATGTCCCCAGGGACACCTTTGGAAAACAATAGATTTATTTGGGATAATCAACATGCAGGAGCGGTATTATCTCACAAATTTGATCGAATACTTTGAGGAAATGACGAAGCTGATTGATCAGAGTAGAGCAGTGGACTTTTAGTAAAGCATTTGACACGTAAAGCATTTGACACGCTCCCTTATAATAGACTGGTCCAGAAGATTAAGTCATGTGGAATCCATGGTGAGTTGGTAAGTTGAATGCAAAATTAGCTTGGTGGTAGAAGATAGAGAGCAGATGTGGAAGGGAGTTTTTCTGACTGGATGTCTATGCCCAGTGGTGTTTTGCAAGGATCAGGGCTGGGACCTCTATTGTTTGTAATATATACATAAAGCATTTGGATGAGAACCTAGGTGGTCTAATTAGTAAGTTTGTAGGTAGTATGAAAATTTGTGGAGTTGTGGATAGTGAGGAAGGTTGTCAAAAGATACAGCAGAATATCAATCAGTTGAAAAGTTGGGTGGTGAAATGGCAGATAGAGTTTAATCTGGACAAATGTGAGGTGATGGATTTGTAGTAGATCAAATGCAAAAGGAGACTTTAGAGCATTCATAAGTGGGGGTGGGGGGGAAGGTGCAAGTCTATAGCTCCCTGAAAGTGGCAACACAAGTGGATAAAGTGGTGAAGAAGGCATACAACACACTTGCCTTCATTCAGGACACTGAGTATAAAAAGTTGGCAAGTCATGTTACAGCTGTACAGGACTTCAGTTCAGCCCCATTTAGAGTATTGTGCGCAGTTCGGATTGCTGCACTATAGG
The DNA here is from genome assembly GCF_020745735.1 of Hemiscyllium ocellatum. Classification (NCBI taxonomy): domain Eukaryota; kingdom Metazoa; phylum Chordata; class Chondrichthyes; order Orectolobiformes; family Hemiscylliidae; genus Hemiscyllium; species Hemiscyllium ocellatum. The sequence goes on from NC_083422.1 coordinate 56,237,199, forward strand.
AACCAATGTGGAGGATTTGGAGAGGGTACAAAAGAAGTTTATTAGGGTGTTGCCTGAATTGGAGTGTATTAGCTATAGGGTGAGGTTGGACAAATTTGGTTTGTTTTGCTAAAACATCGGAGACTGAGGGACGACCTGAGAGAAGTACATAAAATTATAATTTGGACATGAATAGGGAGGATAGACAGTCTTCTTCCCAGGATGAAAATGTCAACAACTAGAGGGCATAGGTTGAAAGTGAGAGGGGGCATGTTTAAAGGAACATTTGGTAAGCTTGCCTTTATTGGTCAGTGCATTGGTATAGTATTTGGGAGGTATGGGAGTTGCAACTTAAGAGGACATTGTTTAGAGCACTTTTGGAAAACTCATGCAACTCTGATCTCTCTTCTATAGGAAAAATTTTGTGAAATGTGAAAGGGTTCAGAAAAGATTGACAAGTACGTTGCCAGGATTGGAGGGTTTGAGCTATATGGAGAAGCTGAATAGGCTGGGGCTATTTTCCTGGGAGTGTTGGAGGCTGAGGGGTGACCTTATAGAGGTTTACAAAATAAGAGAGACTTGAAAAGGATAAATAGATAACGTCTTTTCCCCAGGTTGGGGGAGTCCAAAACTAGAGCGTATAGATTTGAGGTGAGAGGGGAAAGGTTTAAAAGGGACCTAAGGGGCAATTTTTCACACAGAGGGTGATGAGTGTATGAAATGAACTGTCAGAGGAAGTGGTGGAGGCTGGTACAATTACAGCATTTAAAAGGCATCTGGATGGGTACATGAATAGGAGGCGTTTGGAGGGATATGGGCCCAATGCTGGCAAATGACTTAGATTAGCTTAGAATATCTGGTCAGCATGGACAAGTTGAACCAAAGGATCTGTTTCCATGCTGTATATCTCTATGACTCTATCGATCTTAATGCGAAGCAAGCCTTTTTGTAAAAACACAAAGCTGATAGGTGCCTGGAACGTGCTGCCAGGGGAGGTGACAGAAGCAGATACGACAGCAATGTTTAAGAAGCATTTAGACAGATATGAACAGGCAGGAGATAGAGGGATAAAGGCCATATGCACACAGATGGGATTAGGTCAGAATGGTATCACCGATATGGTCAACTGAAGATTCTGATTCTGTGCTGCACCACTCCATGGGAGACTCATCAGCATATGCCTCAAAGCATTTGTTTCCCACCTCCAAGGTCCAAGTCAGGAAGTTGATGGAATATTCTCTACTTGCCAATAATGTTCAAGAAAGCGAAATCCAGGCCAAAGCAGGGGCTTAATGGATGATGAATCAAAGGCCACAACTACTGTCATCCAGAAGAATGAAACGCCAGGAGGTGCTTGGGAACATCATTCTCTCCAAATTTTCAACTCGATCTTGTAGTAGGTTCACTTGGGCATCTACCAGCATTCCTGCATTGTTGCTTTGTTAAGATCCTTGACAGAGATAGCCTAATTACATCACAACAATATCTATGAAATATTGACTGCAGCAGTTGAAAATAGCCCATTATCCTTTCAGGGTGAATAAGATGGATAAGTAGTATCAAAAATATCCCTATCTGGTCACTGATTTTTAATTTTTAAAAAATCCACAAGTACAGGCAGGAGAGCCCTTTTAGAACTTAGGACTGAGGCACATTGTTTGGGCCAGAGTGAAGGAATTTTATTAAGGAATTTGGCATCACTGGATACTAGCTCTAAAATGGGAACAGACACATTCTTTGGCCTTAATAACCACAAGTTCTCAGAGTCAATGTTCCTCCTTTAATGTTTAAGACCATAAGACATAGGAGTGGAAGGAAGGCCATTCGGCCCATCGGGTCCACTCCGCCATTCAATCATGGCTGATGGGCATTTCAACTCCACTTACCCGCATTCTCCCCATAGCCCTTAATTCCTTGAGGCATCAAGAATCTATCAATCTCTGCCTTGAAGACATTTAGCGTCCCGGCCTCCACTGCACTCTGTGACAATGAATTCCACAGGCCCACCACTCTCTGGCTGAAGAAATGTCTCCGCATTTCTGTTCTGAATTGACCCCCTCTAATTTTAAGGCTGTGTCCACGGGTCCTAGTCTCCTCGCCTAAGGGAAAAAGTTTCCTAGCGTCCATCCTTTCCAAGTAAAAAATGAGGTCTGCAGATGCTGGAGATCACAGCTGAAAATGTGTTGCTGGTCAAAGCACAGCAGGCCAGGCAGCATCTCAGGAATAGAGAATTCGACGTTTCGAGCATAAGCCCTGATGAAGGGCTTATGCTCGAAACGTCAAATTCTCTATTCCTGAGATGCTGCCTGGCCTGCTGTGCTTTGTCCATCCTTTCCAAGCCATGTATTATCTTGTAAGTTTCCATCAAGTCTCCCCTTAATCTTCTAAACTCCGATGAATACAATCCCAGGATTCTCAGCCGTTCCTCGTATGTTAGACCAAACAGGAGGGATGACCTCATTGTTGTTCATGATATAAATGAGACAGCTGATTTGATGAACAATGCACCTCAAACTATGGCACTGCAGGTGAAATGTTCAAAATATATTAATGCATCGACCAAATCCACTTAGTTTTCAATCCCATCCTTTCCAGGTTGCACTTCAGCTGCCTAGTCCCAATTAGATAATTGGAGCACTATTCAACGGTGATGGCTAGTGCATTAATAGATAATGTGGCATGTCATTACTGTAGCAACATGCATTTTTATATACTTCTCACGATATGAACAGCGATGGTGATAGCTCCAACTTTCTTCTTCTTGGGTGACTGAACAAAAATCACTCCCACTCCACTGCCTACCTTTAGCATTTAATTGAAGGATTTACGATGTTGATACTCAATCTGTTTAACAGTCTTATCAACACATGGCCATCAAAATCGGAGGTGGGACTCCAGTCTGAAGCTGAAAGCTCAGAGGTAGGTATGCTACCCATTGTATCACAAGAACCAGTTCTTGCAGTTATAAATAAAACCAAATGTCTAAAACAATTTAAAACTGGGAAAAGACAAATATTGTCCATTTAATTATAACAAGCTTGTAACTGCATCATTTTCCCTTGAGTTATTTCTGTTATTTGTATACTATTTATCAGAATCTATCAACAATTGTCATGATTTCATTTCCAAGGGTTCAATAAGTGCCTTTAGAGTAAAGGAAAAAATTTTTGTTGAATTGTCATGGAATACCTCACAGGTTTGCAATTCGTGTTGTCATAAAAATACAAAACTTGGCAGTCATCATCTAACTTGTATATTCTGCATGACAACACCTCGACCAATAGGAGTCCACTTGTCAATGAGTCAGCATTGGTTTTGTATAGTAAAAAATGTTTTCTGCTTATTCTTATGAACATCCTGGTGAGTGCAAAATGAAAAGCTTCAACAAAATGTGTTTTTCAGCAGTACTCAAATCTCACAGTACCAAATAACCAATAATACGCTTACTGAATCAAAACATTTGAGTTGATGCCATTGAATGTCTCTCATGGTATGTTCTGAAAGAAGCCATATGTTTAGAGATATAGTAACAGTGTAAGACATTGCTCACATTCCTGCAAAAGCCATTTCATCAACCACATCATGAATGGACTCAGGCAAATGCTAGAAATTGCTGTCATTCCTTTTAAAGCACTATAATGCACAGTGAAAGGAAAGGATGGATGAGCGCACATGTGCCAGCGTTTTTTGGGGGTGGGTGTAAGATTCTGAAAGAAGACACTTAAATACTTCATGATTTGGTTTAAATTTCATATCATTAGTCTCATTAAATGGGAAACTGTGATTCTAGTTTCAAGAATGGGAACGGTGCAGGAAGAGAGCACATCATTCCAACCAAAAAAGGGAGCGCCAATAAGATTCCAAAGAGACATGATGATTTCATGAACAAGAACATTAAATTAAAGCTATGAAAATACTACCACACCAGCCTTTCAATCTTTTTAACAAAAAAGTTTGAAGATATAAATCAGAACTAAACTTATAAGTGCATCAAAAGGATACTGTAAAAAAGTTCTTGAATCTACTGAGCACTGTTTTAACAATTTTAGAAACTATTCTGCTTCAAATAACAAAAAAGTCACACAGTTCAATGGATTTAGTCAGTGTTTCTCACTTATTTTTTTCTACACTGAATGGATGCCATCTTTTAAAAGCTGCTTTTATGTACTTGGGATATTCAAGGATTAAATTGGAGTCCAATGACTGCTTATTGTTCAGTCTGGATAACTTTGTAAGCTGCCTATGGTGGATCAAGATTTACTTTTAAAGTCTATGCCCATTTAATGAGCATGAACTAAAATTCTGGATTGAGTCCGTTTTTCTACATTTAGCTACATTCAGAGTTGTTCAGAATGTGTAAAGCACATTAGGCATCTAGAGGTAAAATGTTTTTCCCGAATGATTTTCTTCAGATCCTGAAAATTTGGTTTTGCAATCTTTTAGATGCCTGGATCAAAGACCTGCATTTTCAGAATCAACTGCAAATTTTTCTGCACCCTCAAGTGATATCACAAACACATCAAAAACCTCTTCAGTGAACAGTACTAAGTGCTGACTCATCCAAATCCAACTATAAGACTAGCCTTTACTTTCCTCTCTCATAAATAATACACATGGAATAATTTACAAGACCATTTGATGTTGACATAAATGAGCTCAAGCAAACCACTTACAATTCTAGTGAAGGGAAGAGATTGGAAATTCCCCAAACCAGAGAGTCCACTTGGATGAGTCCCATGTTCCTTCATTTACATGGCTTCCAGATGTAGGAACCTGGTTTAATGAAACCCCCTTCGTTCTCCCTTTTAATTTTGTGGCTTAAATATGTTGACTCATGCAGAGGTACTAGTTCCAAAACAAACATCACTGGAAGGAATCAGAATAGCAAAATCAATAACAACATCACCATGAGGTGCCATAGTAACCCCTATACTCTATGGATTATATGCCTACTTCAAACAATAATCCCTGAAATCAGTATCAGGAATGAGATCTGCAATTTAATTTTCTCCCTTGTCTGGGGGTGATGGATACAGGGACAAATCAGACTCCTCCATAACCGTTATAGGCAAGCTTTCTTGACCTTTCACAGTCTATAGATCAACCCTACACTTCATTAGTCAAACTGGCAGTGCTAGTGTGATGTATGGTTAAACATTTTGTGGACTGAGCATTGGAGAGAAGATAAGCTATTCAACATAACTGCACAGTATAATCTAGGAGAAGCTGAAATCTGACTTCATTACATCACTAATCACAAGTTCACTATCCCTATCTAAATGAAAACTATTTAATATTGCAAGTATAATCTTTGATTCCTTAAGAAATGATTGATGCCAGTGTGTTTTAAAAAATACTAACAAAATAACAAGCTGCTGAAAATGTTTTAAAAAAGAAAAAGCACAGATACAACAGGCCTGTATATTTAAAGGAATGGTAACATTGTAATTATTAGAGGACAGATCTAGTCCAGTGATATTGGTTCAAATTCCACTGTGGCCAGTGGGAAATTTAAATTGTTAATAAGTAAATCTTGAATTTAAAAAAACTAATATCAGTTAATGATGACTGTGTAACTACCTGATTGTCATGAACAACCCATCTGGTTCACTAATGCACCTTGCAGAATATACTTCTGTTGGGCTTACCTGGTTTAGTCTAAAAGCAACCTTAGACCCCCGACAGACTGACTCTCACTTGTCCTCCGAATGGGTCTCACGAGCGATTCAGTAAGGCATTGAAGACTGACAACAAATATGAGCTTTGGCAGCAATGCTCTCATCCCAGGCATAGATGACTTTTAAAAAAAACACTACCCGGTTGCATGAAAGCTCACAGTTTTAACATGGATTCTCATTTAAGAAACAAGCCTCACCTTTCTTTCCTTGCATGATGCTGTCCAGCTTTTAGTCAGGTTTTCTAAATAATTAAGCATTTACCGAATAAATTGTACTTTCCATAATATTTTGGACAGAGGTCATAAAGTTACATGGACAGTTTCTCCAGCCCTCATGGCCGTAGAGTTTTTTAAATGCAGAGGAGTGGAGGGACAAAAATGGAGGAAACCAAAATAAGAAAAGCAAACTTTTCTCCATTGGGAATATAATTCAGTAGCCCTAAAAGTTATTCACGACACTTCCATAGCCACAGAGTCTCAGAAATCAATGTTGCGTGTTCACACTTACAACATAATTTCTGAGCATTTATTCTAAGAAAATGCCATTTTATGGTAAGTAATCAAACCTGGTCAATAATTCATTTGTGAGAAAGAGCTTCTATATTTTGCTCTGAGCTATGCTACTTGTTCACATGGAAATCCGACTCGACCAGTGTAAGCCAAAATCAGACAATCGTTATGAACATCACAAACAGGTGACTACTATTAAAAATAACATTTGCACTCCAGAGGAGTGATTTCAAGATCACCTAGGTGATTAAGAAAGCATCAAGCACTTCCATACCAGGTATAGCAAAGATTATATTTATAGGTAAAACTTTCAGAAATACCCACATGTCTTAAACCTCAGACATGTAGGAAAAAAAACCATTGTCTGCACCAACAGGAATTACATTTGTGAAAAAATCACGTTATGAGCATATGCTAGTTAGTGGCTAATCATGCTGTCGTCAAAATCTTGAAAAACCGGATCAAAGCTTCTAAATGCAAAAATTACAAAAATCTTGGATTGAATTTCACATTGTCATCTTTGATTCAAATTTCTGCTTCTGTTGTGCAAGGACTGTACAGCAGATTTCACCAATCCTCTTTTGCCCGTCACTTGCTTCATACTTTTCCCCCTCTCCTGTAAAAATGACTTATGCCAGGCTTGACAGCATAAAAGAATCCTACTCAATTCTTCATTTAGTCATGTACCAACCTAGGATGTGAATTTTGTCCAGCTATTTGACTATGTGAGGCTTCCTGTCGAATCTGATCCTTGTTTGAACTCGTGGTCACACAGTTGTGCAGACATTAATGGACAGCAGGCAGAAATAGACTTCTGATTTTACTCTCCTCTTCCTTCAATCATTGTACCAGAGTGACTTAATCATGTAAAAGCAGCTTGCTGCTCACAGGATTCAAAGACAGGATGTTCCTATTAGTGTGAAGGGCAAGGCTGGTAGGTGTAGGGGAATGCTTGATGCCCACAGAAATTGAGGCTCTGGTCAAAGCTTAAAAAAAAAGGTATGGACAGCTGGATTGAGTCAATCCTTAAAGTACAAGGGCAGGAGGAGCAAATTTAACAGCGAAATCAGGTCATCAAAAAGCTTTGGCAAATAGCGTTATTAAGAGAATCTTTGGATTCTCCTCTAAGTACATTAAACAGTAACTAGGAAGAGAATAGAAAATCATGTTGATTTTTAAGGGACCCTGTGTGTGGAACCACAGGAGATGGATGAAATACTAAACAAATATTACATGTCAGTATTTAGTGTGGAGAAGTCATGGAAGCTAGGAAACGTGGGGAAATAAACAATGATGTCTTGAAAAGAGTTCATATTACAGAAGAGTTGTTGCTGGTGGTCTCAAAATACAAAGATAGATAAATCCTCAGGACTTGATCGTATGTTTCCCAGAACTTTGTGAGAAGCTAAGGAAGAGATTGCTGGACCCATTGCTGAGATATTTGCATCATTGACATCCAAAGGTGAAATGCTGGAAGACTGGAGGGTTGGGGCTAATATGGTGCCATTATTTAAGAAAGGCTATAAGGAAAAGCCAGAAAATCATACACTGATGAGCCTGACATCAATGGTGGATGCTGTTGGAAGGATTCTGAGGGACAGGATTAACGTGCATTTGGTAAGATAAGGACTGATCAGAGATAGTCAATATGGCTTTAAGCATAGGAAATAGTGTCTCATTGAGCTTTTTTGAAGAGATGATAAAGACGATTGAAGACGACAGAGCAGTAGGTATTGTCCAATGGACTTTAAAGCATTCAATAACGTTCCATATCGTAGGCTGGTTAGTAAGTTAGATCACATGGGATCCATGGGGACCTAACCAATTGGATACAAAATTGGCTTGAAAATAGGAGACAAAGGGTGGTGGCATAAGATTGTTTTCAGACTGGAGGCCCGTGACCAGTGTTGTGCCACAGGATCAGTGCTGAGTTCCCTGCTTTTTGTCATTTATATATAGGAGCCATGGTTAGTAAGTTTGTAAAGGACATCAAAATAGGTGGTGTAGTGGACAGTGAAGAAGGTTACCTCACAGTATAAACAGGCCCTTGATCAGATAGAGTTTAATTTAGATAAATACTAGGTGTTGCATTTTAGAAATACAAATCAAGTTAATGGGAGGGTCCTGAGGAAAGTTGCCAAAGAGAACTAGGGGTGCAGGGGCACAGTTCTTTGAAAGTGGAATTGCAGAAAGACAGGGTGGTGAGGAAGGAGATTAGTATACTTGCCTTCATTGGTCAGGACAGTGGGTACAGGCATTTCTGGTACAACCCAATGGCTGCATTCCTGTGCAACCTCGTGCTATAGAAAATCACACTGTATGAGATCACTATTACCTGTGCAGTAGAAAGTTTGTGATATCCCTACAGCTCCCACTGGTTATCAACCATATTATAGCCAATTCGCATTGACAAACACGCTATACCAGAAATATCTGCATAGGAATTGAGACGTTTATATTGCAGTTACACAGGATATTGGAGAGACCACTATTTAGAATACTGTGTACAATTCTAGCACCCACCTTTGGAAGGGTGTTGTTAAACTTGAGAGGGTGCAGGAGAGATTTCAAAGGATGTTTCTGGGACTGCAGGGTTTGATTTACAGGTCGTTCAGGTGTAACGTACGTTGGCTATAACACAATTGACGAATTGCAAATACTGTTTGGATAATGCAAATCTTTTACTGAACGGATATAGCAATTTTCTACAGTGTGAGATTGGAGCGGCTGAGTAGGTTGGATTGGGACATTGATAGGGTGAATAGCCAAGGTCCTTTTCCTATAGTGGGAGAGTCCAAAACTAGACAGCATAGGTTTAAGTTGAGAAGGGAAATATTTAAAAAAAGATCCTCGGGGTAATTTTTTCACAGAGAGTGGTGCATCTATGGAACGAGCTGCCAGAGGAAGTGATGGAAGCAGGAACGATTACAATATTTAAAAAAACATCTGGATAGATACATGAGTAGGAAGGGTTTAGAGGAATATGGGCCCAATAGTCTGTTGCCATGCTGTGAGACTTTAAATCACAGTTTGTTCTTATCATGTGACTTAAGAACCATAAATTAAATTAGTCCTTTTATACAAAAAAAGACAATCCTCAATGCTGCATGTATACATGTTTATTCAATGTCTTAAAAGAAGATATTGATAAAGTGACATGAAATAGGAGGTTAAGATAAACCCTGCATAACCTGGTAACTATAAGTATTTGAGAAAGACAAAATACCAACAGTTCTTGATTTTACTGATTACAATAGTTTTTCCAAACACTGACATTCACCCTTTTCTGCAGGGACAAAGCAAAACAGAGCTCCCGTGGTCAAATGCCTATGGACCGTCACCACACAGTTAAAATACAGCCAAACCTTGTTACAACAACCTTCTGTTACATCAATCTTTCCCCAGGTCCCCAACTGAAGCTCCATTTCAGTTTTAATTTAAAATAAAAGTCCAAGGAATTCAATTCCTTGATGAAACAAACTTTGTTATAACATGCAGACCAGCAGATCCATCGGCACCATTTGTAATGAATTATCTTTCATTCTTTTGCCCAGTGTTAACAAACTGCACTGTGGTAATTGCTTTTACCATTCAGAGAACATCCTAGTGCCACACTCATTGCTCGGATGCAGAACTGAAAACAAAAGAAAATAAATTGGTGAAACATTTTTTTCCAGCAGTTGGTGGTGAAGGAATTAAGTCAGAACTGAAGAGCTCAAACCTTGGCAAGGTGAAGCACCCATTCCATGTCCCCCCCCCCCACTGACAAAACCACCACGGGTTAGTAATAATGAGGTTCCACTGTAATAGCCCATTTATCACAATAGGCCTGAAAAGATGTTTGTTCGACAAACAGATCTTCAACCCTTTGAGCATTATTGTAACATGACTGCCCCCCCACCCCCACCATTATCTGAAATAAAAACAGAATTCCCAAATACTCCAGTTTTTCTACAGAATACTGATTAAGAAACGTTCATCTTATGCATTAAGCATATTCCCAATTATTTATCAATATATAGTTTACAGGACAGCATTTGCCAAACCTAAAATAATCTGTCTTTCTTCTAGCTAGCCAGGAACCCAGCCTGACCAGTTTTTCCACTTTGCATCATAGTAGTCCCACTGTGATTTATTTTTTAAAAAAATTACATGATTAAAGTGACAGGCCAAATCTGCCATGCTCAATTAGGGTGCAGTTTCCATCTCTAGGAAGCCAGAGTCCCACCTTGAATGTTTAAAACAAAAACAAATTGATTTTCTTCTTGGATTTCTTGTTCCACAAGGGAGTCCATACTCAAAGGGTTTATTGTAAAGGACCATTGGGTAACAATGACAATCAATGATTGAATGTCCTGCCTGACAACTTGCCAGAGACAATCTTCCATTCAACGTTGCATTACCTTGTGACAACTTCCAGTGTTAGGGTATCATTTCCCCTCTCAGGTCCGCCTATTTAACAGGTCAGACAAATAGTGTCAACGCACATCAGCGTAATTTGTGCTTCACTGTCAAATGGTACCTCTGTTTATTGCTGTTATTATTATACCAGAGCACTATTATGATTAACTAATATTAAATGCCTCTGCAAAAAGTGCTAAGAGTTTTCATATAAAAATTCTGTTATGGTTGTGGCACTCATGGCAGAAACAACCAAAGGAAGTCATTTAATACAGATATGACTCCATCTGTGAATGGATTACTAAACCAGCACTGGAATTCAATTGCACAAAAAGGTTACATTATGTGCGGAATGTATTTTCTAACTTCTTTTTAAGCAAATGATTTGAAATTAACATTTACAGAAAGAAGAAAAATTAAAAATAAAACATGAGAAAATGCACACACTGTTCAAAATGTATGGTAGACAGAATTTAGAAGATTAGTTTGCGGTGTAGTGTTCAGTGAAGGATTGGCCATATAGCCTGCAGTTATCTTGCCTGCAGTATTGTTGTGAGATGCTGACCCCATTCCATATGATATGAGGGACTGAGGTACCGAGGGAGCAGGTGGAAGAGCATGTGCGTATTCCTGCGATGTCACAGACCATGGGAAAGTGCCTGATCTGCTGTACGGCTGGTGTCCATTGTGGTTCGAAACAGAAGGCACACCAGAACAGTAACAGTTATCCACCGAGCAGACGAGGATTTTGCGCCCACCATAACCAACTGACTGGGAAAGTACAGACTGCTGAGGTGGTGTGCCATTGGGATAGTGAGTTGTATTGAAGACTGGACCTGTGTGGACGGGCTGTGGACCGCTCGTCAGTCCCACAATGTGTGGGGAAGAGCTGCAGGGCACAAGGGACTGTGCTGACTGGCCCTCCACGACAGACCCGCTTTGGCCCATGAACTGGCTGGAAACATTCCCAGCCGTTACTTCCAGGAAACCATTATCCACAGCGGATGTTGTGGGCATAGGGAAAGCAGTGGAGTGCTTGCGTTTTTCTCCAGCAGCATTGGAAACGTTGCAGGTGTAAGCAGGAACGCTCTGCAGAAACGGAACAGGAGTGCTTATTGTCCCTGTTGAAGTACAGCACAAAGAAAAAAATGGTTACTACAATGACTGCAAAAATATGCATACAAGTAATGTTGCTTGTTATTCAGTGGCTGGTTTTACAACATTGTAACACTGTTTGTTTAAGCCTGCAAAATCCTTTCAAAGCGAGTCACAGTTTTTTGTCCAAATTATACAAGCTCTTGCTCACATAAATTTAGAATCACGGAAATTTTGCAAGACAAGAGTTTGGACTTTATAGGCATGTTGGGATCTCATTCTATCAAGCTCTACATTTAACATCTGAATGTTACTGCTCACTGGAACTTCCCAGTTTCTTCACTTGCCAGCACTTCAATTAATATTTAAACTCTGGCTGAAAATGAAGCAAGATACCAGTGACCAGCTGGGCTTACAATGAGCACTTGCCTGACTCAACTGCATTTGGATTTGATTTCAATTTTAAATGGGGCAGGTGTGTGCAATGAACACATGCAAACTGTAGGATCACCATTCAGCATGTGGAGATGGTGTCAGAGGAATGACGCTTTTAAAATGTTCAGCAAGTACAGAAACTGAATGAGGAAGTCTCTAGGATCACAATCAAGGTACAGGCAGTTACTAAAGTATGAGTCTACCAAAAACTAACTTTGCATTTCAGTCAGATGAGCATTCCACTGTTAATAAAATTTTTACATGCAGCACTCACCATAATGCCACATTGATTTCATGGGAAGAAAACCACATGACAAACTAACACCCTTTGTAACACATTTTACAGCTTTTTTTTGCATTTGTTTGTTCCCTGTCACGATACGAACTTATCATTTAATACTTATCCCTACTTGCCCTAATATGCATAATTAGGGCTGGGTCAGCATGTGGGTCAGACAAGGAAGTTGAAAAACATTAGCGAATCAGCTGGATTTTAACTTTTACAGTCTAACAACTTTTATGCTCAGGTTTCCGGGTATGATATCAGAAATTAACATGAAAATCAAATGATACAATGTGTCATGTAGAGACCCGAACTCTCACCCCAGTAGGTTGTCAGCCGATTATTATGTTAACTACATCATATTGATAACAATGGGATACGAGTGAAAACATTAAAAATGCTAATAAAAATACAAGTCCAAAAGATATTAATATACACACCAGCACAAAATAGCTACCTTTAACAATGATCACAAAGTTGCTGCTTTTGCACTTGAATGGGATTGAAAAATACCCTAGTGATTGTCCCTTTGATACCTCACCTTCCTTTCAAAGACTGTAGAAGAGGGACCGTGGAAAAGGAACCGTCCTGTCATGAAGGTTCTCTTTAACTAGTGCATTTGGTCAACGCTGGTTCAATATAATTGGGTAGTGACAATGCTAATTTTTGGCAGATCTTTAGTATTTAAATATAGGATTATGTAATTATATCTTCTCTTCAGTAACAATATTCACAATTAGCAAGAGCTGAGAAACTCAAATCAGAAAACTAATGAATTTCATGAGTGTACTTAAGACACTTGTTTTTTGAGGCCCTATACTCTACTAAACTCAACTTGGCTTGCTTTCTTCTTTCAATGAGCCAAACTTGGATAAATGTTCCCTTACTCTTGGTTAATAATTGAACAGTGGCCATAACATGACCAAAATCAATGTGAGGTTTTAGAAGGAGAAACTTACTAACATTCTAGATGATAGTAAACTGGGTCAAACCCTTCTTGGAGGAAAGGGCAGCAGAGGTGACCCAGGTAATGATAGACCAGTCAGCCTTATGTCTGTTGTAGGAAACGTTTTGGAAAGGATTATAAGAGATAGGATTTGTAATCATCTAGCAAGCAAGAATTTGCTTGGAGATAGTCAACATGGTTTTGTCAAGGACAGGCCATGTTTCACAAAACCTCTGAGTTTTTTTGAGAAGGTGACCCAAGCATGTGCATGAGCATGAGCATAGGGCAGTTGACCTGGTGTACATGGACTTCAGTAAAGCCTTTGATAAGGCTCTACATGGTAGGCTTTTGGAGAAGATGCAGAGGCATGGGATTGAGGGTGATTTAGCAGTTTGGATTAGAAACTGGCTTTCTGTAAGAAGGCAGCGAGTGGTGGTTGATGGAAAAGATTCAGCCTGAAGTCCAGTTACTTGTGGTATGCCACAAGGATCTGTTTTGGGACCACTGCTGTTTGCCAGTTTTATAAATGACTTGGACGCAGGCATAGGTGGATGGGTTAGTGAGTTTGCAGATGACATCTGTGGTTAGCACTGCTGCCTCACTGCACCAGAGAGCCGGGTTCAATTCCCACCTCAGGCGACTGTGTGGAGTTTGCACATTCTCCCCCGTGTCTGCATGGGTTTCCTCCAGGTGCTCCGGTTTCCTCCCATAATCTAAAAATGTGCAGGTTAGACCATGCTAAATTGCCCATAGTGTTAGGTAAAGGGGTAACTGTAGGGGAATGGGTCTGGGTGGGTTGCGCTTTGGTGTGTCGGTGTGGACTTGCTGGGCCGAAGGGCCTGTTTCCACACTGTAAGTAATCTAATCTAATCTAATCTAAAGTCGGTAGTCGTCGGTGGAAGAATGTTGCAGGGGGCCTTGGATAACTGCAGAATTGGGCTGAGAGGTGGCAAATGGAGTTCAATCCAGATAAATATGAGGTGATTCACTTTGGGAAGAACAACAGGAAGGCAGAATACTGGGTCAATGGAAAGGTTCTTGGTAGTGTGGATGTGCAGAGGGATCTTGGAGTCCATGTACATAGATCCCTGAAAGTTGCCACCCAGGTTGATAGTGCTGTTAAGAAGGCAATACATTATTTTAGGGTTTTATCGGTAGAGGGATTGAGTTCCGGAGCCGTGATGTCATGCTGCAACTGTACAAAACGCTAGTGCGGCCTCACTTGGAATATTGTGTACAGTTCTGGTCACCCCATTACAGGAAGGATGTGGAAGCATCGGATAAGGTGCAGAGGAGATTTGCCAGGATGTTGCCTGGTCTGGAGGAAAGGCTGAGGGACTTGGGTCTGCTCTCATTGGAGAGAAGACGACTATCGGCTATCAGGAGATTTAATTGCGACATACAAGATGATCAGAGGATTACATAGGCGGGACAGTGAGAGTCTTTTTCCTAGGATGATGATGTCGGTTTGTATGAGGGAGCATAGCTGCAAATTGAGGGGTGATAGATTTAAGACAAGTGTCAGAGGCAGGTTCTTTACTCAGAGTGGTAAGGGAATGGAATACTCTGCCTGCTCATGTAGTTAACTCAGCCACATTAGGGGCATTTAAACAGTCCTTGGATAAGAATATGGATGATGGAATATTGTAGGGGGATGGGCTTAGATTAGTTCACAGTTCGGTGCAACATCGAGGGTTGAAGGGCCGGTTCTACGCTGTATTGTTCTATGGTCTATGGAAACTACATATGAACAGTGAGTGTTCAAAAGAGAATGTAGTTTAGTGACAACGTATACCATTCAGGGCATCTTTAAAGAGGTGGTGCAGCTCTGGAGCCGAAAGACCCAGATTCAAGACCCACCTCAAATGTGTTATAACAAAGCAGGTTGATTAACAATATAGGGTCTCTTGTTGCACAGTGTAAGTGTCCCTATCTCTATCCAAGGGGTCCAGATTCAAGACCCATAGCTCAAAAGGTTGATTCAGGGGAAAAGGCTACAACCAAATAATATAAGAGCCTTTGTCTACAAATATGTCTAATACTCCCGATAAACTAAGCAAATCAAAGATCGGTAATCTCTGAAACAAACAAAGTCAAGAAGCCAATGTTGTGGTTCTGTTCCCCAATTAGTTACTACTATTATAGGACAAGCCAAACAGAGAACAGCCAGGGAATTCCTAGAGGCATGGCACTCATCCACAGATTCAAATCAATAAGCACATCGACCTGGACCCAATATACCGACCTCTGCAACGGACAGCTAGAACTGACAACTGGAAGCAGCAGATTCAAACCACTACAAATGCCAGAGGAAATCACAGAAGTGCTTCAAGGGAGGCTCCCAAGCACTGAGGATGTCACCTAGACAGGGGACGGAACGTCTGCAACACAAATTCCCAGCTCGGCGAACAGAACGACAACAACGAGCACCCGAGCTACAAATCTTCTCACAAACTTTGATCAAGAAGCCAATATTGGAAAAGAAAATGATACCAATGTCGGATAAATACTCAGAAACTGATTAAAACTATGGAAGTGTGTGAGGAAATTGCAGAAGTTTTAACACAGTTTTACAAAGCTAAACACTAATTCATCCAACGTTCCCTTTAGATTGACCACATTGTAATGCACCTCAGGGCAGGTGGAATTTGAAGCCAGATCTTCTACACCACAAGAGCCCCTTTCCTTTAGGTGACAAAATTGCAAAAATCTCTGTTCTTTGGAAATGTACATAAAGAAAGCAGGAAATTATAAACCTGCTAATCTAACATTTGATTTGGTGAAGTTATTGGAATCCATAATAAAGCATTTAGAAAAAAAATTGAGAGACTATTAGAGTGTCCAGATGGAATGATAAAGGGAGCCTCATTTTAAACAAAATTAATTCAATTTTATGGGGAACTAACTAAAAGCAGACAAAAAAATGCCTACAGATATGGTTCAGATGGACGTTTAGAAGTATTCTGATCAGGTTCCACAGAAGAGGTTGTTAGTTAAAATTAAAGCTCATGACATGCAGACAGATTACTGACCTGTATTTTAAAAATCCATATAACACACAAATATATATAAATGGAGAGAGAGAAATGGAGGCAGAGGAAGATGGGAAGATGAGAAGTGGGGTGGGGGGGGCTGTTGTGGGGATGAAGAGGTGAAAGAAGGGGATGGACAGGCGTATACTCAATTTGGAAGGAAAACACGATAGTCCCCACAAGGATATGTGCAGCTTCAAATATTCACTATCTTTATCTGTCACTTAAGTAACGCAATAGAAAATATTTCCAGATTTACCAAGGACACAAAAAAAGATTGATGTTGGTGAGAAGTGTAACTGGGAGTATCAAAGTATAAGAGATATCAATAATCTAAATAAGTGAGCAAAATAGCAGCAGATAGATTTCAGTAAAGGTTAAGGTTGAAGTCATTATTTCTGGATCAAAAAGAAAAGGGTTGTATTATTTTTAAGTCAATCGAAAGGTAGGAACAGTTTAAAGAGTCCTCCTACACAACCACTTAAATATAGAGGACAGGCTCAAAAGATAATCAAAAAGAGGCAGAACATAAAGAGGGGAGGGAGCTTTGTTCCAGATCTGACTTGACAACATGTGAATTATTATTTGAGTCTTGAGAGAAATGCAATATTATCAGAATTGCAAGAGTTAGGTTTTGGGGAGATTTTAAATCTTACAAGGTGAATGGGCAAGTTGTTTGAAGTTTCAGGATTTGGAATGGGCTGGGAAGTCTTCTTCCCACTTGTGAAATAAAGTGTAAAAGAACAGAATATATTCTTAAAATCAGAGCTGCCCAACTCAGGAGAAAAGTGGTAGGAAACACTTCTTCACACAAACAGGAGAGTGAGATGTGCGGAACTCCCGGTCTGATTTGTCCATTGCACCCAGGACCTTCCCTAAATGCGAGCTTGATTAATAGCTCTGATGCAGAGATAAATAATCTTTTCTATACTGGGAGATTAACAGATATGGAGTCAATGTGGGTGGATGGGGTTAGGATACAGTTCTGTAATCTGACTGAATAACCTCTGAAGCATAACTGAGCTGAGAGATGAATGGTATAGTCCTGCCTCATGAACAGATGGAGACATACACTGATTATATGGTGACACACATTTTTGGGTAGACGCATATAAGGAGGAGAGAGAGAGAGAGCGAGAGAGAGCGAGAGAGACAGAGAGCGAGAGAGACAGAGAGAGAGAGAGACAGAGAGCGAGAGAGCCAGAGAGCCAGAGAGCGAGAGAGCCAGAGAGCCAGAGAGCCAGAGAGCCAGAGAGCCAGAGAGCCAGAGAGCCAGAGAGCCAGAGAGCCAGAGAGCCAGAGAGCCAGAGAGCGAGAGAGCCAGAGAGCGAGAGAGCGAGAGAGCGAGAGAGCGAGAGAGCCAGAGAGCCAGAGAGCCAGAGAGCCAGAGAGCCAGAGAGCCAGAGAGCCAGAGAGCCAGAGAGCCAGAGAGCCAGAGAGCCAGAGAGCCAGAGAGCCAGAGAGCCAGAGAGCCAGAGAGCCAGAGAGCCAGAGAGCCAGAGAGCCAGAGAGCCAGAGAGAGGAGACAGACATTAAAATCTGGAGACATATACAGACAATTCCTGTCATCCTTTCCCATAATAAATTCCAATGCAAATAATAAACAAACCCACTGTAAATGTACCATTCTGTCCTAAGAGCATTTATGCAGCTCCCAATTCTCCAGCCTGTGCCTGCAGAGAAATTCCTACCCTCCATCCAACTCTGCTGCTCCAAAACACCCCCAGTTTCCACACAGAATATCTAGAATTTATACTAATTTTTGCTAAAACTAAGATTAATATATAGCTACAAGACTAGTTATTTTAGATTTCATTATACTGCACCCTCTAACTCCACTTCAACTGAAGAAGACGCTAGCTTTTGTGTCCGTGAGAGTACTTTTTAAAACAAAATGGATGCTTTACCTTCAAGCAACTTTCTGATGTGTTTTTCCTTTTTCCCAATCTCACTCAAGAAAGGTTTTGGCTGGAGGTGACCAAATTTGGGAGGTGGCAATCCATTTCCAGTACAAGCTTGAGTCCTTAATAAAAAGAAATAAAAAAATTTCCAGTTTGTAATATGCAAATCCAGTTTTATGACATAATTTTGTGGCAATCTCCTACGCATTGTACAGCTTATAGGCAATACGTGCATTATACACAATTGCAATGATAATGTTATAACCTAGCATTGTACTACATTGAAAAAAGACAAAAATATTCCTTGCAAGTAAACTGCTAGTTTAACCAGTAATATTTTCACCAATTAGGTTTAAAAAAATTATTTTATGAAGAACACATTGAAAATTAATAGAATGATTATCTGCAGAAAATGTTTGCTTACCAGCCAAAAAGCTGCAAACTGTTAAACACAATTATATTGCTACTGAAAAGCAAGTTTTCATTTATGTGGAGCTTCTTTGCAAAAAAAAAAGCATTCGTAGAAGTCGGTTTAAGATCGTGGCATTTGCATTCTCGACTACAGTGAATACTACACAAGCAATTAATTCTAAAAGTCAGAGTTCTCTGATCTGGTACTAATCTTTCCTCTCTCAAATCTCAGAATTAGTTATTGTAATTGAGAATGAAGAATATTTACAATATTGTACAGGAAATATGTTCAGCTTGTCAAATCAGACATAACTAGCACAGAACACTATTTAGGGTAATCTAATTTTAAACTCAAATGGTGCAAATGGGGCAAAATGGAATCAACCAACTAAAACTCACAGCTCCAAGATGATCAAAGACAACAACTAGTTATTGGGTGGTGTCCACACACATGCAATCACTCATTTGCTGCAGTTATAATCAATGATCTAGTACCATGGAATAAACTGTAGGATTGCCATGTAAAGAAACACATTAGAGATAATCAAGGCAGTAGCTACAACACAATGCAAAAACTATGGGAAACAAAATTACAGTACTTTAAATCAGCCCAATTCTCCTGGAATGTTCATAGCAGAATCAACACTTCACACAAATGAGCATTTTTAAAGGAGGCTGGCACTTGCAAGATTTTCTTTTACATAAATAAAATTTAAGGCTCTGGTGAAAGGTCATCAACCTGAAATATCAACTCATTTTCTTTTGTTAGAGGTGCTGGCTGACTGCTGAGTACTTTGTTGTTAAATGGAGTTAGCTTGTTTTATCACAAAAATGGAAGACAGAATGTTTAGTTCCCCAAAGAGTTTTGGAAAATTCATTGTCACTAGATAGTTGTCACAGCCTTTTATCTGGTCTTTTATAGTTTCAATTCCTTTATGAAGGATTTGAAGCAATGAATGGGAGGTTGGTCAAAATCAGAACTCATGCATATCATTAAAAATTCTGTGCAAATGCACACTTTCTACTAAACAATAGATAGTATAGAATTTTACTACTTCCAGTCAGTGTCACACTTTTGCATTTATTGCCTTCACACTTGTGACAATCCACAGTGTAATTGCACCCTCCCACTAGCAATGTAGCACAACCATTTTACAAAGCTCCCAGTTCATCAATAGTTTACAGGAGCTTTGCTGAGCAACTGAACATTTCTACCTCCCAAAATATTCAAAGATTTGCGATTTGACAGATTTTTCAAGTAATATAAAACCAACAACAATATTTTAAAATACTGACTTAACAATGTAAAAATTAGGAGGAGAAGGAGGCAATTCAACGCCTCGAGCCTGCTCCGTCATTTGATACGATCATGGCTAATTTCATCCCAGCCTCAACTCCAATTTCCTGCCCACTCTCCATCACCTTCAACCCATTACCAATTAAAAATCTGTCTGTCTACTCCTCAAATTTATTGTGGCCCCAGCACCCACCACATTCTATGGTAGTCAACTCCAATTATTCCCTGCCTCCAATCTCACCTGAAGACTTGGTCTTGATCACTTCCTGTGTGTAACACAATGGAAGATGATGACAGTATTTTACAGGACCAACATATGAAGTCTGAACAGACCATGCAGAAACATAGATCAGTTTACTTTGAAGAATCTGTAGTGGCTTAATTTATATAATCTAAATTTGGTGCTAAGACAGATGGTCTGATTTGTAGGGCAAGCCTATACTTCAATACAACTTGTAATCCAGATCAATTCATAAAATTACTGCTGCTATCAGTAATAATCCAAGTGGATTCACAGTTCAACTAGTTCCAGCATGTATAGCATCCCACAAAAAGACACAATAGGGCTGCTTTCAACATTTTATCCCACATGTAGATGACCAGAAAATCTAGCAAAATATTGATGCTTACCTTTCCAGTAAAATCTTTACAGATTTGGTATTCTGGGGAAAAACATAAAATGTAAAGTTACAATTAAACGACACATTAAGTAGTCTTTTTAGTCATTTTTCACATTAAACACCTATGTTTAAAATGAGAGAAGCAAGGTGAGAATTTGAACATTTCCTGATAAAATCTTTAAAACATTAACACTCCACAGTTAAAACTGAATGAATATAACTGAATGTTCTGTGATCAATAGATTCTTCTCAAATAATTCTATGTGCTCAGTCTTGATAGTTTACTAACAGCTTTCTGGTAATGTATACAAGATGCTATTAAATAATGCAAAAGCCTGGACAGATGAGGAGAAAACTTTGCAAATGAAGCTCAAATCGAGTCTCTCATGCCCCTGGCCAACATTTCAACATGGGCACTTTTCAAAGGAATCACATGACAGTAATCACAACTGAATAGTGCATTATCTGCAATTTTCAGAACAGAGCACCTATTGGGTTTTTTCAGTCAACTAATTCATTATCCAGAACTAATTGTGATAGAGGGGTCTGAAGTCATTGTAGTTGATTTTTTTTCACTCCTTTCAAATAGATTATCCATTTTGCAGGTTCAACTCCTGCTGTAAGATGTTGCAAGTATCCTCAGATAATTATGATAATGGATTTTGTGACTAGGGAAGAGTGCTCAGCAATTGCTACTGCATGTGTGAAACTGGGAATAGAAACATCTAAATTAAGTGTTTCAGAAGCAGTCAAAGCATTACCGTTTGAAAGTCACAAATTGAAAAATGCATAATTTTTATCTGGAGTTTTAGAGCTTGCTTTGTTATCACATGTACCGAGATAGTGAAAAGTGTTGTTTTGCGAGCTATATAGACAGTTCATACCACGCGAAGTGTATCAGGATCACAGAACACAGTGCAGAATACAAGAGTACAGATGGGGAGAATGAAAGCAATCAACATTAACATTTGAGAGATCCGTACAAAAGTCTGATAACAGTGGGGAAGAAGCTGTTCTAGAATCTAATCGTATGCATATTCAAACTTTATGTTCTGCCCGATGAAAGTGGTTGGAAGAGAGTATAATCAGGGTTAGAGGGGTCTTTGATGATGTTATTTATTTCCTGAGGCAGTGAGAAGTATAGATGGAGTCACGACTCTCTATAGTTTCTTGGGAAGAGCAGTTGCCAGACCATATTGCCATGCATCTAAATAGGATGCTTTCTATGGTGCATCTATAAAAATTGTTAAGTGTCTTTATGTTGTACTTTCTTGACTGTTGCGCCAACTTGGGCAGGCCAGAACAGATAGTTGGTGATCATCACTCCCAGGACCTTGAAGCTCTCAACCACCTCCACCTCAACACCACTGATACAGACAAGAATGACCCTTCCATTGGAATGAAATCCCATCAAACAATAACAATTCACATGACAACTGACCTTGGAAAAAAAGTGCGCAACTGGGAAAATGGAGATGAGTTCCATTCCACTTGCAATACACAACAATAATTGATTTCCCTTCCTGATCCCTTGCTCTACCTACATCCTAACTTTTTGTGATCCATGTATCAGGAATCAAAGATCCATCTGTAATGCAGCATTCTACAAGCTCTCTTCACTTTAACAAGTACGCCAATGCTGTTTTACTATTCTTCTTGCCAAGGGGACAAGTTAACATTTTCCTACATTCTATTCCATTTGCAATTTTTTTGCCCACTCACTTGATGACTATATGTTGCTATGACACTATAACCTATTACTATGCAAATAAAAACTGTAGCAACACCTGGTCAAATGCCTTTTGAAATCAATTAAACTACATCTACAGGTCACCTTTTACCATGTGGCCAGCATTTGATGCCAATCACTGATTGCCCTTGAGAAAATGGTGGTGAGCTGCCTTCTTGAACTACTGAAGTCCATTCAGTGTAGGTACATCAAAGTGCTGTTAGAGAGGGAGTTCCAGGATTTTGAACCAGTGACAGTGAAAGAAGGGTGAAATATTTCCATGTCAGGATGGTAAATGGCCTGGAGGGGAACTGGCAGCAAGTAGCATTCCCACGTATCTGATGCCTTTGTCCATGTAGATGGTGGTGCTTGTGCATTTCAAAAGGTGCTGTCTAAGGAATCTCATTGAACTTCCGCAGTGCAATTTGTAAATAATGCACACTGCTGGCTACTGTGCACCTGTGGTGGAGGGAGTGAATCGTTGAGAATGTAATGACAACCAAGTAGGCTGCTTTGTCCTGGATAGTAACAAGCTTGTGTTTTGTTGGAGCTGCACTCGTCCAACTAAGTGGGGTGAATTTCATCACACTCTTGAATTGTACCTTGTAGGTGGCAGACAGGCTACGGGAGCAGTCAGGAGGCAGGTTGGGGAGACAGGAGGTGGATTATTTACCACAAGATTCTTAGCCTCTGACTGGCTCATAGTTAACAGTATTTATATGGCTAGCCCAGTTCAATTTCAGGTCAATGGCAACACCTAAAATGGTTGACTGCAAAGGATTCAGTATTGGTAATGCCATTGAATATCAAAGGGCAATGGTTAGACCCTCATGTGTTGGAGGTAGTCATTGCCAGCACAAATATTACTTTCCACTAGTCACCCCAAGACAGATATTGTTGACTTCTTGGTAGATTTGGATACAGAAGTGCCACAAAAGATGCTGAAAACTGCTAATTGTTTGATGATGATTGCACATTCTCGCTCCTTGACTACATGATGGACACAAGGCCATTGATGAAGCAGCTGAATATAGTTGGGCCAAGGATACCACTCTGAGGAACTTCTGGAGAGATGATGTGGAGCTCATTGATGCTATACTTGGGTCAAATGCAGCCTTGAAGCCAAGGGCAGTTTTTCTCACCTCCCCTGTGAAACATGGCTTGTCCATGTTTGCATCAAGGCTTTAAATGAAGACAGGAGCCAGTGGCTCTAGCAGAACCCAAACAGAGCGTCACTGAGCAGGTGAATGTAAAGTAAGTGCTGCTTGATAGTGTTGATGATCGAGACCAGACTGATGTGAAGGCACTTAATGGGCCAGATTTGTCCTGCTTTGCATAAAGAGGACCTACATTATTGGAGAGATGAAGCTGCCTGGAAATAGCTTGGTGACGAGTGCAGCAAGTTTTGAAGTTCAAGTCTGGTCAGGAGTATCCAGTGGACTATTGCCTTTGGAATATCCAGTGCTTTCAGGAGTTGCTTGATATGTGGAAAAAATTAAATTGGCAGAAGACAGGCATCAGTGATGCTGGGAATTCTGAAACAGGCAGAGACAAAACACCTACTGTGCACTTCTGGCTGAAAGGTTTTAGAGTCATAGAGATGTACAGCATGGAAGCAGACCCTTTGGTCCAACTCATCCATGCCGACCAGATATCCCAACCCAATCTAGTCCCAACTGCCAGCACCCAGCCCATATCCCTCCAAACCCTTCCTATTCATGTACCTATCCAGATGCCTTTTAAATGTTAAAATTGAACCAGCCTCCACCACTTCTTCTGGCAGCTCATTTCATTCATGCACCACCCTCTGCATGAAAAAGTTGCCCATTAGGTCTCTTTTATATCTTTCCCTTCTCACCCTGAACCTAGACCCTCTAGTTCTGGACTCCCCGACCCCAGGGAAAAGACCTTGTCTATTTATCTTAACCACGCCTCATGATTTTATAAATCTCTTATAAAGATCATCCCTCAGCCTCCTTTGATGCTCCAGGGAAAACAGCCCCAATCTATTCAACCTCTCCCTATAGCTCAACTCCTTCAACCCTGGCAACATCCTTGTAAATTTTTTCTGAACCTCTCCAAGTTTCACAACACCCTTCTGATAGAAACATCCCCTCCTCAAAGAACTGTAATAATTTAGGTAAACACTTTCCCCATCGCAAAACCACACTGACTTTGCCCCAACTGCGTTAAGATTTTCCAACTGCCCTGCTATAGCATCCATGTTAATAGATTCTAATAGATTTTCCTTATGACAGATGTTCAGCTGTCTAATTCCTCCTTTCTCAAATTGAATGTTCACTATTTTCCAATCTGATGGGACCTTTCCAGAAGCTAAATCATTTTAGAAAATTAAAACTAATGCATCTGCTGTTTTAACAACCACTTCTTTCAAGACCCTAGAATTAAGTCTATCAGGACCAGGGGATTTATGAGCGTTTAGATTTCATAATACTTTCAGTAACTTTTTCCTACTTCTTCCTTTTTACCTCTTGATGTACCATTATCTTTGCTAGTTATCGGTCTTTACAGTGCACACACATTGACTGTTTCTTCATTTACCATTAATTTTCCAGACTTTCTTTCTGGATGACCAATGCTCATTTTAGGTACTCTCAGTTAAGGATACAAAGTTACAAATCAATGTTTTGTTTGACTGAACAGCATTTTGAAAAAAGGAACCTATTAGCATAGAATGAATTTATGAGTAAACATACTTGTTTAAATCTTCCTTTTCATTTCATACATCCGCTCTCCAGAGCTCTCAGTCAAACAGCTTATACAATATATTATAGGGTGCACCCATCTCTTTGCTATTATATCTTTCAGTAACCCGCAATTCTCCTTTTAAAGCAGAAAGTGTGTTCGCTAAAATAGTTTCAATAAAGACACCAATTATATTCAAAAGGTGGCAGCTTTGAAAAAGTAGCATTACACTGCAATCATCTTATAAATTTGGTATACCCAAAGACACCAAGGGATGTGTTCATATAGTCACCTCATTGATATCGGCCAAGTGGCCTGGCAGAAATAAAGCAAAGGGAGGGGAAGACATATACACATCCACTGTGGCATACTTCTCAATGTTTGTTTCAGCCACAGATTGATATGGTCTGGCCTAGATAAACACCTTCAAACATTGTCAAGTGGAAAGATGTGCAATGTAATATTTAAAACCATCCCACTAGCTCTTACCATTATGAACTTCTATGTCCATATTTATATTGGAAAACATCAATGTAAATGAGTCACAGAATAACGAACACACCCCACAGGAAGTGCTATTACAGCTCCTCAGTTTGGCTTGTCCCACAACTCTTTCGCCTATGTTGCAGGGAAAAGTTTCTTGCTTCAAAACTTGCCAAAACATTTTTGTTATTTAATTATAAAGTTATTTAAATCAAAGTGGATTAAAATAAAAGACTGACTGCAGGATTTCAACATGGATATTAAATTATGCCTGTATGCCCTAGTCCAATAATCTACCACTCTCTAACTGCATTTTAATAACTGAACGAGACTTTAATTGACAACATCACTGAATATAAACATTTAAAACTTACCTTCATAAAGGAAATATCCTCTGTTCTGTCCCACATTTTTTGGACAGAGTTGAGTAATTTTTTAGCCTCCTCTAGTCGCTCATTTAGCTGATGTACTTGCGATGCATTTTCGTCACAGAATTTTGTTCGTGTTTTATCAATGAGTTCCAAAGTCTTCCCCAGATCCTCTTCCAAGATCTGACGCATTTTCTCATACTGCAGGCGTACTTCTTCTTTTAATTGCTGGACTTTTTCCTAAAAAGAAGGCAGTGGCAGAAAATTATCCAATGCACACCAGCTGGAGAACAGCAACTAGCTATTGGAAACAGGGAGAGTGGAGGGGAAAGGGGATGAAAGCAGGAGAAGTGGAGGAGAGAATTTAGAGACTATTCTAGGAAAATGATTAGAAAGAAAAATCATAAAAGCCTTAAGTAAATCTAGCCCAACTTCTCTCTCAGCAGGCCTCACTGTCTGAAACCAATGCCATTTAGTCTTATCTATGGATATCGCTATCCTAGAAATTGTGCACACTCTCATGTCATTGCCAGTAGGAGGACAGTGCAGAACCTTTTTTTTAAATATGGAAATACCACACCTTAGCCATCTGTCTATCTACTGGATTCCCCAATTCACTAAATGCAGACAGAATTGAAAAAAAATTGAAAACCCACAACATGTCAATAGTTTCCTTCTTTCATCAGAAAGAGCAAACAACAATTTTTTTCAATATTCTTGATCTCAGCAATGTGTGCACTACACATTTCTCATTGACCAAAACTTACATTTGGCCCCAGCTGTATGTTTTTGCCTTGGCTTGATGTGTAACCATGACTGCAGCCACCTTGGACATCGCATTGTTATGAATTATTTTATACGAAGCACTTATAAAATGTTCAAACAGCAGCCAATATATCAGATGTTTTCCCTTCCTAATGTCAGGTTTTGAAGTCCTAATGTAAGTGCATTTATCAATACTTGAAGGCCACTGAACTTTAGTCAAGTCAATTCATAATATTTACAATGGGAAAACTTCCCTTGGGTGTAAACAAAAGGATATAAACAATTAAAGAAACATTGGAACATTCTTTTAAACTGTCAGAAATCTGACAGACACCATTTCTGAGGGCATCAAGAATGCACAGGAAATAAAAGATGCCCCATACACTCCCAAAGGCAGTGTAATAGCTTTTTTTAAGAAAGGAAACTAGGGATAATTCCAAACACAACCAAGAGTCTTTGAAGATTCTGTTAAATACAATATATAAAAAAAGTTATACTAAAACTGTATAGTTAAATATTGTATTATAAATCAGAAGCAATGCTGAAAACTTATCACATTGTGCAAGGTTTGTGAAAGTTTGTACCTCAGGTTGAGGTTTAGGGTGTAGGTTTGCTCGCTGAGCTGTAGGTTTGATATCCAGACGGTTCATTACCTGGCTAGGTAACATCATCAGTGGCGACCTCCAAGTGAAGCGAAACAAAGCTGTTGTCTCCTGCTTTCTATTTATATGTTTGTCCTGGATGGGGTTCCTGGGGTTTGTGGTGATGTCATTTCCTGTTCGTTTTCTGAGGGGTTGATAGATGGTATCTAGATCTGTGTGTTTGTTTATGGCGTTGTGGTTGGAGTGCCAGGCCTCTAGGAATTCTCTGGCATGTCTTTGCTTAGCCTGTCCCAGTCGAAATGGTGGGTTTTTCCCTCCATGTGTAGGGCTACGTGGGAGAGAGGGTCGTGTCTTTTTGTGGCTAGCTGGTGTTTGTGTATCCTGGTGGCTAACTTTCTTCCTGTTTGTCCTACGTAATGTTTGTGGCAGTCCTTGTATGGAATTTTGTAGATGACGTTGGTTTTGTGCATGGGTTGTACTGGGTCTTTTAAGTTTGTTAGTTTTTGTTTGAGAGTGTTGTTGGGTTTGTGTGCTACTAGGATTCCGAGGGGTCTTAATAGTCTGGCTGTCATTTCTGAAACTTGTTTGATGTATTGTAAGGTGGTCAGGGTTTCTGGTTGTGTCTAGTCTGCTTGTCGTGGTTTGTTCTTGCGGAATCTGCGGGCTAAGCAAAGACATGCCAGAGAATTCCTAGAGGCCTGGCACACCAACCACAACGCCATAAACAAACATATAGATCTAGATACCATCTTTCAACCCCTCAGAAAACAAACAGGAAATGACATCACCACAAACTTCAGGAACCCCATCCAGGACAAATATTTAAATAGAAAGCAGGAGACAACAGCTTTGCTTCGCTTCACTTGGAGGTTGCCACTGATGATGTTACCTAGCCAGGTAATGAAACGTCTGGATATCCCCAAGCCTACAGCTTGGCGAGCAAACCTACACCTTTTCACATTATATTCAGACTGCGCAAGAGAGAGATTCTAAGTATTTCAAGCACTGGAGGCAGGACAACTAACAACTTCAGGGCTAATTCTCAGTCAGAGAATGAATTGTAAGGGAAGGCTATATAGGCTAAAGACTTCACAACCTGGAAGATGGTCAAATTGACTATATGACCTTGCTCATTCATAAATATACAATTTCTACCCCCTCTCTCCCATCCACACTCTCCAGATAACAAATTGAAAATTTAGTTTTACAATAATGCATTAGGGTACCAACAGAACACTAATAATTTGTACGTGTATGATTTGCTACAAGGTGGTCATAGCTAACAATTACAGATATGCACTTCAGTTTGCAATTCTTTGCTGAAGGAGGTAAATAGACTGAATATCTATCAATTGTAACATTACTAACATCTTTCCCACATTAGATAACAGACATACTTCCAGCAGGAGGACATGACTGAACATCAACAGTCATAAATAGTGGAACGTACAGAACTTAAGTACCTACTAAAAGCTGAGTTACTATGAGAAAGCACACGCCCTCTCTGGTATCCTATATTCCTCCCTCATCATCTCATCATGCAGCCCACACGTAGTTGCGCCTTCCCTCATTTCCCACCCATCCCCATATCAAACTTTCTGCCTACTTTTCTCTTGATGTCCACTATCCACCTGTTTCCTCTTATTCACTTATTTCAAGCAATGTACCAAAGCAACACTGGTCAATCAGTTTTAGTGATGTTGAGTTAGGGTAAGTTTGTTTTAAGTACCATAGTATCCTCAGAAATTTTTGGACTATTGCAACCTTTTATGTTCACAACTTGGTTTTATGTCTTATCCAAATGGATATATCCAAGATTAAAGCACTCCTTCAGAACTGCACAAATGTCAGAGTAGATAATATTAAATATTGAAATTGAGCATGAATCAATAATCTGATTTAAATAGTAGTTGAGGGAAAGGTAGTACCCAGTTTGACACTCCCTCCCAAAAATCAGTAAATTAGGAACACAGGAACAGTAGTAGGCTATTCAGCCCCTCAAACCTGTTCTGTCATTCAGTGAGATCATGGCTGATCTGTGGCCTAACTGCATGCACCTGCCTTTGGTCCATATCCCTTAATAAACATGTATCTATCTCAGATTTAAAATTAACAACTGATCATGCATCCATTGCTGTTTGTGGAAGAGTTCCAAACCTCTACCACCCTTTGTATGCAGAAATGCTCCTAACATCTTTCCTGAATGGTCTGGACCAAATTTCAATGACACTGAAGGAATAGCGACATATTTCCAAGTCAGGATGTGAGCAGCTTGAAGGGAACTTGCAGGTGGTGGTGCTCCCATGTATTTGCTGCCTTTATTCTTCGAGATGTTAGTGGTTGTGTATTTGGAAGCACTAAGGAGCCTCGCTGAATTTTTGTATGGTTTCTTGCATACGCCCCCTAGTGGTAGAATCCCCATCCAGTGAAACTAATTTACCTCCTGTCTTTTCCTGTTAATATCTTGAAAACTTTTGGCAGATTACTCCTTAACCATCTCAACGCTAAAGAAAATATGCATAATTTTTGTAATCTCTCCACATAACTTAATTCCTGAAGTCCAGGTAACATCCTAGCTAACCTATCTCAAAGGCCAATATATCGTCCTATGGTGTGGTTCACAGATCTGTTCACGGTATTCCAAGTGGGGTCTAACCAAGGTTTTGTAAAACTGCAGCATAATTTCTGCAACCTTATATTTCTCATCTTCTGAATCCATTTGAGATATTTTAAAGATCAATGCCCCTGAACTCCCACCCAGTTCCTTTGGGCATCCATTGTATTTAACTATCTAGAAAGTAACCTGATCTATTCTTTCTCGGTCCAAAATGGATAATGTCATACTTACTTGTACTCCAACTGCCACACTTTTGCCTATTCACTGAGTCTCTCAAAATCCCTTTGTAATTTTATGCTATCATCCACAGTGCCCATACAATGGATTACAACTTACCATTCTATTATCCAAGCTGTTAATAATCATGTGACTAATTGAGGACCTAACAGATACTTGTGTAACCACTGGTTACACTAGGATACAAAGTGTGTACAGAATTTGACAGGCAATAGAATCTGGAGGTGTAGGGGTGAATTTAAAACATGAGAATTCCAACATTATACCTAACTGATATGGCAAACAACGACCTGCTTCCTTAATAACACCATTCATCAGCTTGATGACAACATTCCTCCAAATTAAGTCCAAGAGTAAATGTCAAGGTTTCAATAAACTACATTAAACTGTCTCCATTTAATATTGATGCGACCACAAAAGGGACTGAGTCACACGACTCAGGTTGAAACATTGATTCTACTCACCTCAATTACACTTTTATCAGTTTTCAGTTTGTAGATTTGTTCTTCAATATCCTGTTCTCTTTCTGATAGTCTCTCTTGTTGTTTCATCAAGATTTGCTTTAAAAGAAAAAGAATTACTGTTAAAAATGCTCACTAAATTCAAAGAAAACACATCATACAGAAAAATAAATTGCTTCTAACAGCAAATTTGTTTCACGCCACATCAAGAATTTTACTAGCCACTCCATATTGCACTAGAACCACAACAGCACTACATCATGAGTTGTAGCAATCTCATACTATAGCTGCAACCTCTAAGAAACTTGTGCATTTACTAATTCTGGCTATGAGGAAGATCAATTTTCTCCACTAGCTTCAATAGCCTAGCAAGTGGACAAGGATCACTGCTAGTTTTCACATTGGGAGCCAATTGCATATTATCCATTATGAAAATGACCTACAGGTTTGAATGGACCAGTAGGAGTAATTTTGCAAATGTTAAGTGTACATCATAACTAGAGAAATATTTATCGCCTTTTCGACCTGACATCAGCAATCTGATATTTCCAAGTCACTATTTGATTTCCATACCCCTAATCTGACTAAAATTGGCTTGTCATTTTTAAAATGTATTTATTGGATATGGGCATCACTGATTGGGCCAGCATTTGCTGCCTATGCCTACTTGCCCTTGAGAAGATGGTGACAGGTTGCCCTCCTTGAACTGCAATCCATATGGTATAAGTAAGCCCACAATAGTGTAAGGAAGGGAGTGGCCAAGAATTTGACTGTGATATTGAAGGAACAATGATATATTTCCAAGTCAGGATGGTGAGTGGCTTGGAGGGAACTTGCAGATGGTGTGTTCCCACTTATCTGCTGCCGTTGTTATTTGAGATATTAGCAGTTGCCCATTTGGAAAGTGCTGTCTATGGAGCCTTACTGAATTTTTTTTAGTGTTTTTTGTATATGATACATACACCATATGTCCCGAATGGTATCAAGTTTCTTAATTGTTAGATTTAGACTCATCCAATAAAGTGGGGAGTATTCCAACATATTCCTCCTACTGTGCCTTGTAGATAGTGTTCAGGCTTTGAGTAGTCAGGAGGTAAGTTACTCACGGCAGCATTCCTAGCCTCTGAACAGATCTTGTAGCTATTGTATTTATATGGTGAATCCAGTTGAGTTTCTGATTAATGGTAACCCTCAGGATATTTTTAGTGAGGGATTCAGTAACGATCATGTCATTGAATGACCAGTGACAATAGTTAGGCAACTTCTCCAAAGAGAGAATCTAACATGTGCAGGCTTTGACCTTTCACTGGATTTCTCAATATTAGTTTCAGATTGAAGTTCCCAAATCCTCACCAGCAGAGCGCCTGATCTCTGGTATGAGAAAACAAAAAAACACAAATTGGTGGCACAACATATCAAGTTCAAGAGTGGCTGAAGCTGGCAACTACAATATCTAAACTTGGTCATGAATGGTACACAGCATTGGGGAATTTAAAAAAAACATACAATGGACAAACAATTCAATCTTGGTTTAATTTATTTTCTCTATTTCTCTCTCACTTTCCTCAAATTACTTTGCAGTCCTCAGTCCAAGTTTTCTTTTTCCTCTAAAGTTTGTTCATATGCTTGTGAATTTGTAAAAAAAAATCAGAAAACAGCCAAAAAGACCAGGACAATGAACACAGAGAGACACAATCTGATGGAAGAAGTAAGATATATTTCTTCACAGGAAACAGCCTTTCAACTTCCCAAGGCAGGCAAATGCACCAGCTGTACTTCCATAACAGAACATTATTTTTAAATTATGAATCTACAAACAGCAGTACCTCAAAATTCACCACAGGTCTCTGCACATGACCAGAATTATTTCTTGACCATCCAGATGCCTTAATAGTGACTAAATTCACCAATAATGGATATTTTCAAATACGTAGCTCTTATTTGGAGTGGAACCATGCCTCTCTGGGCCTACATGTTTACATCCATGTTAGCCAGCAAATCTCCCTAGGCGTAGATTTTATCCGGACCTTATTTGAACCTTCACAGATATGAAATACAAATCACTATTCAATACAGAAAACACAAAAACTATTTAAAGCAAACTGAAGAACCGTAGAGCCAGACTTATAGCAGATTTTCAATGATCACTACAATAAAGGTTTCCCTTTACAACGGAGTGAGGTTGATGGTGAGGACAAATCCCACCCTTAGCGTAATGCTGTAAACAAAATCCAGAGGTAAGCAGAGGATACTACAAGTAAACTGAACATCAATGGAATCTTCAATTTCTAGTTGTTTGATCACAAGTAACTGAATGCGATAAACAGATTACAGGAAAAAAGTTAAGAGGCTTTGGGGAAAAATATAAGATTTAGGGCATGGGCAAATTCTTCTCGAGTCTAAGCAAATTAAACAGAATACATCTCTCTGAAAACTGATGACCCTTTAATTTGGTAAGAATTCTTTACTATTTTTGGATGTACCAAAGAACAACCTCTTCTCAGAGTTCCAAATTCAGGCTGGCTTTCCTGAACAAAAAGGCAGGTCAACAAAATGTGTCTGGAATGCAGTACACCAAAGAATGGAGTCAGAGTCATGGGTGAGGGAACCCAGCACAGGAGAAGTAATGGCACTGGAAAACCTTTAGTAGGAGAGAAGGCCTGTGGACGTGTGACAAGCCCTTTGTACAAACAACTCAAGCTTTAATTTGGAGCATGTACTTAGGCAGAAAAACATTTTCTGGGAAAGTCCCAATATAAAATAAACTAGAGCATAATACTTCTGCAAATGCTGAAAACAAACTCTGTTGTATTGACTTTAGTGAGGTGCAGCATTTATCAGAACCTTGCAACATGCTCTACCTCTAAAAATATGTGCCATTATGAGAAATATATTTTCTGATTACGTTTATGAATGGCATAGAATAAATTAGGTCAATGTTTTCTAGATTTTGTGATTAGCATCAATATTGAATGCCAATATATCCAAATTTAATTTTTGCAGCATTGCTGGAAGTGAGCAGCAAACCCAATCACACCAAGGAATGGTCAGTCTCCATATTACTACTTAAGCTGCGATCTGTTGATAATGGTTTACTTTGCACTGTAACTTATCAAATGACCATGAAGGGCACGTCAATAATAGACCTGGCCACAGAACTCTTTACAGATCCCCAGAAACCAAGGCCGAAATAAACAATATCGACTCTGGCCCATGTTGCACACTTTCTAAGTAACGTGGTTGGATGAGTGCACTCCTTTTATAAACACCATGCAATGACTTCACATAATGTGTGCTGGGGCTTTAAGTTGAGACACCAAAAGGTCCTTTCTTTCTAATACAGAAGTGTAATTACAAGGCAATTGATCAACAGATAGCACACGTCAATTTATATTTGCAATTGTAATTTGGTCCAGATTTTCTTTTTTGCCTGTATGCACATTTTTAAGTCCTGGTTTTGCTAGGCACTTGAAAAGGCAGAACTAAAAATTGAATTTCACATTAAAAAACAACTACCTCGACTTATTCACAAAGTATCTTGCATGTGTAAAGAATGTAGATGAAGCAGACACACTTTGAACTATAAGCGTGGGTACATTTGAACCCACCAAATAAAGCAATACAAGGAGGGAAGGGTGCTTTCGGTTAGACCAAAGAATATAAACAAATGTAAAAGATTCCAAATGATAGAGATAAGGGCACAAGATAAAACAGCAAATTCGGCTCATCAAGTCTGCTCTGCCATTCAATCATGACTAATATGTTTCAACTTCATTCTCCTGCCTTCTCCCCATAACCTTTGATCCCCTTACTAATCAAAATCCTACCTCTGTCTTAAACACACTCAATGACTTGGCCTCCACAGTCCTCGTTGGTAATGAATTCCACAGGTTCACCACACTCTAGGTGAAGAAATGCCTCATCCCAGTTACAAGGACCTACCTCTTCACTAAGACAGTGTCCTCAGGTCATAGTCTCTCCTACTAGTGGAAGTATCTTCTCCACATTCACTCTATCCAGGCCTCTCAGTCCTGCGGAAGGTTCAATGAGATTCCCCACCACCCCATTCTTCTAAACTCCAGAGTACAGACCCAGAATCCTCAACCCCTGGGATCATTTTGGTAAACCTCCTTTGGAATCCCTCCAAGGCCGGTAAATCCTTCCCTAGATATGTGATCCAAGACAGCTTACAATATTCCAAGTGTGGTCTGATCAGAGCATTTACATAACCTCAGCAATACACCCCTGCTCTTGTATTCTAGATCTATTGAAAATGAATGCTAACATTGCATTTGCCTTCTTAACAGCCAACTGAACCTAAATGTTAACTTTACCAGAACCCTGACTTTTTTAAAGCAAGGAATGAAGTCAACAGCTTAATGCATGCTACAACAGGACAGTCAAGGACTTTCAAACGAATAAGAGATTTATGGCTGCAAACTACTGGAAGACCTGATTTTTGGGAAAAGAAGAGCATGTTAATTGTTGGTTAACAGCCATTTCTTGCCTTTGTTTTCTGTTCTTGCAAACCCAAGAGCCAGCAACGAAGATATCCCAAATTCTGAAAGTCTCTCTCCTGAAATTAATTTCCTAGGAGCTTCTCAGAAGCTGATAAAGTTTGCAAACGTCAGTATTTCTAACTATCTTGCAAAATCATACAGCACAGAAACAGATCCTTTGGTACAACTAGTCTATGCTGACCATAATTCCAAACTAAACTAGCTTCACCTGCTTAAACTTGGCCCAAATTCCTCCAAGCATTTCTTATTCATGTATTTATCTAAGTATCTTTTAAACATTATAACTATACCCACCTCCACCACTTCTTCTGAAAATTCATTCCACACACAAACTACTCTGTGTAAGAAAAAAAATGCCACTTATGTCTTTTTTAAAAAATCTTTCTTTCAAAATCTGGAAAGTTGGGCTGTGACCAATTTCCAAATACTCTGATCCAGATGATTGCAATCTGGACTGAACATCTTCTATCACTCAACAGTTGTCAGCAATTTGATTTTGTCAACAGGAAACCCAGTGGATGAGGAGTCACCACATACTAACTTTTGTTTCCGGATTCTCTGTCATTAGGCTTGTATTCTCGTTTTTAAAAGAAAAGAATCATTTCGCCATCCTTGTCTGTTGTGCAAGTGTGTCTGTTTGGGATTAAATGGATACAGTTTTATTTCCTGATTATATCTTAAATCAGGAAATATCTTAAATTATATCTTCAAACCAGCTGTTTGAATTTGCTTTTAGGAATAAAATTTGTGTTCCAATAAACATTTTATTTTGAATTAATTAAAGATCCTGGTGAATGCATGTTTAATTCTGGATAGTAGTTCTAATAAAAAAAATTGATCATTTTGGTATTTGAATCTACATATTAATGTGAATGGTGCAAACAGTGAAGTGTTTGATTCAATTATCAGTGCAATCCTCTAGTTACATTTGTAACACTAAGGCCAATACACGCAGTTTTATGCTGTGAATACACATACACTAGACTCTCTTCGCCTTAATCTATAGAAACGTTGAATGGTAGTCATGCTGATTTCAAATCCATATCCAACAGATAAAAACAGTGATACACAAAGCCAGCACAGACAATGAAATTTCATAATAGTGTACACAGAAGGATGATTCATCATGTATTGGGCACAATTAACGGCTCATTAGGTCAGGATCAGTACATTATCTATATTGCAGACTTTTTAAGTTATCACATACTAGAAAAGATCCCAATATTGAGATTTAGATGATCATTATAATTATACCATGGGTTAACTCATCACCTCCACTACTCAATTATACAGACACATCCAGGAATGTAGCAAATAATGTTCTGCAGAAAACCTACAACAACGTTCTTAATGGTTCGAAACATCACAAAGCATAAAGTAAAGCATAATTAATTGAGAAACAAAAAGTCTTTTTATCATGAAGGAAATTTTAAAATCTGAAGATTATCAGAGCAAGGAACAGAAGAAAGCAATGAGTTATAAACGTTTACAGTTTTTAACAGGAGGTTCCAACTCCACACCAAATGAGACGAGGCTGGGGGAGAACAGAAGTAGTGATAAACAGAAAAGAACATGAGAGAATTTGGATTTCAGGAGCAATAGTAACAACAGTTGCATTGATAAAAGCAATAAAAAAGAAAAAGCGCACAGGAAACTAGAATTGAAATGTAGGCAATGATCTTGGTGTATTGATGAAAAACGTGCCAGTGTTTAGAGTCATAGAGATGTGCAGCATGGAAACAGACCCTTCGGTCCAACCCGTCCATGCCGACCAGATATCCCAACCCAATCTAGTCCCACCTGCCAGCACCCGGCCCATATCCCTCCAAACCCTTCCTATTCATATACCCATCCAAATGCCTCTTAAATGTTGCAATTGTACCAGCCTCCACCACATCCTCTGGCAGCTCATTCCATACACGTACCACCCTCTGTGTGAAAAAGTTACCCCTTAGGTCTCTTTTATATCTTTTCCCTCTCACCCTCAACCTATGCCTTCTAGTTCTGGACTCCCCGGCCCAGGGAAAAGACTTTGTCTATTTATCTCATCCATGCCCATGATTTTGTAAACCTCTATAAAGTCACCCCTCAGCTCCAGGGAAAGCAGCCCTGGCCTGCAGATCAGATCCTCCAACCCTGGCAACATCCTTGTAAATCTTTTCTGAACGCTTTTAAGTTTCACAACATCTTTTCGATAGGAAGGAGACCAGAATTGCATGCTGTATTCCAACAGTGGCCTAACCAATGTCCTGTACAGCTGCAACATGACCTCCCAACTCCTGTACTCAATACTCTGACCAATAAAGGAAAGAATACCAAACACCTTCTTCATTATCCTATCTACCTGCGACTCCACTTTCAAGGAGCTATGAACCTGCATTCCAAGGTCTCTTTGTTCAGCAACACTCCCTAGGACCTTACCATTAAGTGTATAAGTCCTGCTAAGATTTGCTTTCCCAAAATGCAGCACCTCGCATTTATCTGAATTAAACTCCATCTGCCATTTCACAGCCCATTGGCCCATCTGGTCAAGATCCTGTTGTAATCGGAGGTAACCCTCATTGCTGTCCACTACACCTCCAATTTTGGTGTCATCTGCAAACTTGCTAACTGTACCTCTTATGCTCACATCCAAATCATTTATGTAAATGACAACAAGTAGAGGACCAGCACCGATCCTAGTGGCACTCCAACAGTCACAGGCCTCCAGTCTGAAAAACAACCCTCCACCACCACCCTCTGTCTTCTACCTTTGAGCCAGTTCTGTATCCAAATGGCTAGTTCCCCCTGTATTCTGAGAGATCTAACCTTGCTAATCAATCAGTCTCCCATGGGGAACCTTGTCGAACGCCTTACTGAAGTCCATATAGATCACATCTACTGCTCTGCCCTCATCAATCGTCTTTGTTACTTCTTCAAAAAACTCAATCAGGTTTGTGAGACATGATTTCCCATGCATAAAGTCATGTCGACTATCCCAAATCAGTCCTTGCCTTTCCAAATACATGTACATCCTGTCCCTCAGGATTCCCTCCAACAACTTGCCCACCACTGAGGTCAGGATCACCTCTGGTCTATAGTTCCCTGGCTTGTCTTTACCGCCCTTCATAAACAGTGGCACACGTTTGCCAGCCTCCAGTCTTCCGGCACCTCACCTGTGACTATCGATGATACAAATGTCTCAGCAAGAGGCCCAGCAATCACTTCTCTAGCTTCCCACAAAGTTCTTGGGTATACCTGATCAGGTCCTGGGGATTTATCCACCTTTATGCGTTTCAAGACATCCAGCACTTCCTCCTCTGTAATCTGGACATTTTGCAAGATGTCACCACCTATTTCCCTACAGTCTATATCTTCCATATCCTTTTCCACAGTAAATACTGAGGCAAAATATTTATTTAGCATCACCCCTATTTTCTGTGGCTCCACACAAAGGCCGTCTTGCTGATCTTTGAGGGGTCCTATTCTCTCCCTAGTTACCCTTTTGTCCTTTTATAGATTTGCAAAAATCCTTTGGATTCTCCGTAATTCTATTTGCCAAAGCTATCTCATGTCCCCATTTTGCCCTCCTGATTTCCATCTTAAGTATACTCCTACTTCCTTTATACTCTTCTAAGGATTCACTCGATCTATCCTGTCTGGACCTGACATATGCTTCCTTCTTTTTCTTAACCAAACCCTCAATTTCTTTAGTCATCCAGCATTCCCTATACCTACCAGCCTTCCCTTTCACCCTGACAGGAATATACTTTCTCTGGATTCTTGTTATCTCATTTCTGAAGGCTTCCCATTTTCTAGCCGTCCCTTTACCTGCGAACATTTGACCCCGATCAGCTTTCGAAAGATCTTGCTCAATACCATCAAAATTGGCCTTTCTCCAATTTAGAACTTCAACTTTTAGATCTGGTCTATCCATTTCCATCACTATTTTAAAACGAATACAATTATGGTAGCTGGCCCCAAAGTGCTCCCCCACTGACACCTCAGTCACCTGCCCTGTCTTATTTCCCAAGAAATTTCCCACATACTGAATCAGAAAATTGTCTTGTACACACTGAAGAAATTCCTCTCCATCTAAACCTTTAACACTATGGTAGTTCCAGTCGATGTTTGGATGGGTATTCTTACAGATAGCGGAGATCTCCTTACAAGTTTGTTTCTCAATTTCCCTCTGACTATTGGGGGGTCTATAATACAATCCCAATAAGGTGATCATCCCTTTCTTATTTCTCAGTTCTACCCAGATAGCTTCCCTGATATATTTCTGGGAATATTCTCCCTCAGCACAATTGTAATGCTATCCCTTATAAAAATGCCACTCCCCCTTCTCTCTTGCCTCCCTTTCTATTCCTCCTGAGGCATTTGTATGTTGGAACATTAAGCTGCCAGGCCTGCCCATCCCTGAGCCATGTTTCTGTAATTGCTATAATGTCCCAGTCCCATCAGGAATAAAGGCAGAGAGCCTGGAGCGTGGAGAGATAAGCTAGAGGAGGGTGGGGGTGGGGAGAAAGTAGCATTTAGTACTCGCATAGAGTGGGGGAGGAGATGAAGGTGATAGGTCAGGGAGGAGAATGGAGCGGATAGGTGGAAAAGAAGATAGGCAGGTAGGACAAGTCATGGGGACAGTGCTGAACTGGAAGTTTGGAACTAGGGTGAGGTGGGGGAAGGGGAAATGAGGGAACAGTTGAAGTCCACATTGATGCCCTTGGGTTGAAGTGTTCCGAGGCGGAAGATGAGGCGTTCTTCCTCCAGGCGTCTGATGGTGAGGGAGCGGTGGTGGAGGCGGCCCAGGACCTCCATGTCCTCGGCAGAGTGGGAGGGGGAGTTGAAATATCTGGCCACAGGGCGGTGTGGTTGATTGGTGCGGGTGTCCCGGAGATGTTCCCTAAAGCGCTCTGCTAGAAGGCGTCCAGTCTCTCCAATGTAGAGGAGACCGCATCGGGAGCAACGGATACAATAAATGGTATTAGTGGATGTGCAGGTAAAACTTTGATGGACATGGAAGGCTCCTTTAGGGCCTTGGATAGAGGTGAGGGAGGAGGAGTGGTTGCAGGTTTTGCAATTCCTGCAGTGGCAGGGGAAGGTGCCAGGATGGGAGGGTGGGTTGTAGAGGGGTGTGGACCTGACCACGTAGTCACGGAGGGAACGGTCTTTGCGGAAGGCGGAAAGGGGTGGGGAGGGAAATATATCCCTGGTGGTGGGGTCTTTTTGGAAGTGGCGGAAATGTCGGAGGATGATTTGGTTTATGCAAAGGTTAGTAGGGTGGAAGGTGAGCACCAGCAGCGTTCTGTCCTTGTTACGGTTGGAGGGGTGGGGTCTGAGGGTGGAGGTGCAGGATGTGGATGAGATGCGTTGGAGGGCATCTTTAAGGGAAGGGAAATTACGGTCTGTAAAGAAGGAGGCCATCTGGTGTGTTCTGTGGTGGAACTTGTCTTCCTGGGAGCAGATACAGCGAAGGCGGAGGAATTGGGAATATGGGATGGCATTTTTGCAAGAGGTAGGGTGGGGAGAGGTGTAATCCAGGTAGCTGTGGGAATCGATGGGTTTGTAAAAAATGTCAGTGTCAAGTCGGTCGTCATTAATGGAGATGGAGAGGTCCAGGAAGGGGAGGGAGGTGTCAGAGATGGTCCAGGTGAATTTAAGGTCAGAGTGGAATTTGTTGGTGAAGTTGACGGATTGCTCAACCTCCTCGCGGGAGCACGAGGTAGCGTCAATGCAGTCATCAATGTAGCGGAGGAAGAGGTGGGGAGTGGTGCCGGTGTAATTACGGAAGATCGACTATTCTAGGTAGCCAACAAAGAGACAGTCATAGCTGGAGCCCATACATGTGCCCATGGCTACCCCTTCGGTCTGGAGGAAGTGGGAGGATTCAAAGGAGAAACTGTTAAGGGTGAGGACCAGTTCGGCCAAACGAATGTGTGTGTCAGT
The DNA here is from genome assembly GCF_020745735.1 of Hemiscyllium ocellatum. NCBI lineage: Eukaryota > Metazoa > Chordata > Chondrichthyes > Orectolobiformes > Hemiscylliidae > Hemiscyllium > Hemiscyllium ocellatum. Next base: position 56,278,202 of record NC_083422.1, read on the forward strand.
GGAGGGGTAATTTTGGGATGTCAGGAGAGGAAAAAACGGAGGGCTTGGAGGCCTCTCAATGTGGACTAGTTTAATCAAGAGACCTATCTCCAAAAACATAATCAAGAAAGAATCCACTATACTCACTACTGCAGTCTCTCTCTTAGACAGACTTAAAACAATTAACTTATCTGATCCTGTGCTGTGAACTTTGCCCAACAGTTCCTCCAAGATTAGTTGTGAATTTCACTGTTTGTTAATTTTCCCAGATGCACTCTGATGTCCAGCGACACACGAATTCAAACAGCAAAGGCAGTAACTGTGCAGGTTCTCTCTCTCTCTCCTGCACTGTCCTCACCATGTGCTTCCTTTGTCTGCTCTTCTCCCTTTTAAACTGCTGTTCTTTTGACTTTTTTTCCCAAAGTTCCAAAACAATGCAACAGCATATAAAACAGGAATTGTTGTTCCTGGAATTCGAGGAAATCACCTCCACCACCTAAAATACCTCAAAAAAAAAGGAGCAGCTCTTACAGCCAGAAATTTTTCCCATCCTCCATCTTGGATTACCCAGAATTTGTTGCCCATTTGGCAATGTAACAGTCAACCACATTACTGTGGATCTGGAGTCACATGTAGGCTGAACCTTCTCTAAAAAAAGTGATTCATATGGGCTTCTCCAACAATTCATGATCAACATTAGATTCTTAACTCCAAATTATTATTTAATTCAAATTCCACCATTTGCTCTGCAGAATTTGAACCAGGGTTCCTCAGATATTACTTGAGTTGCTGGATTAATAAGCTAGCAATAATAACATTAGGCCATCAGCAGTAATTGGAATAATATTCATGTACTGACTGATTTAGCCTGTGGGAGGTGAAAGGTTCAGAGAAAAGTAGCATTTGGCACAGAGAAAATCACAAGCTTTGAGGCATATTTGGCATTAAGGAAGTTATTTTAGTTTCCATTTAAGTTTATACCAGGAACACTAAATGGTTGGAGCCATACTTCATTCAAAAGGATGATGACTGTGATCATGTAAAGGCTAAGTACCTCTTCCACAAAGAGACTGCAGGATTTCCTCAGGCCTAGATCTAAGCATAGAGAGTCTACTTTATGTTGGAAAACAAGTCATTGATGAAAAGGTCAAAAACGGGGATGTCTGCTGATGAGTGCATGATCAAGTTTGTACCTTAAATAAAGAGCCTGGGGGTGTATATTTCAGTTTGGGGTTTCTAAATGACTGAATAGGCTGATTTACAACCACATTTCTTTGGGCAAATGTGGCAGGATTTCCCACAAAGTAGTAGTCTTCAGAGTACAGAATCTGTTTTGTTTCCTTCCTCTGTCTGCCACTGCTCTACATCATCATTAAGATATTGTGACTCAAAGCACGATACAGCTTGATGAACAAGTTGTCGCCATTTTGAACAAGTGGTAGCAAGCTCCTAGTCACCATTAAATGCCAAGGTTGACACACTGAGGAAAGATAGAATGCCTTTGAATTCTTTTTTGTCCTCCTGGAACAATGGCCATTTGAAAGTTGAGAAAACAGGACCTTGTAGGGGAGGCAGTTTTTAGCCATCTTGACATAACTTGCAGTTCACTTAAGTTGATTTTGTAGGCATTTTGCTCAGCTTCAGGAAGAACACCAGTATCCAACAGCCCTCCTACTGAATACAAAGGATGTGGTGAAGGCAGTGTTGATGAATTTCTCTAATGCTTTTTTGGGTCACTTGAAAACAGTCCAGGTTTGGTGACAACAACCGCTCAACACATACAAAGACTTTTACCAAACATGTACTGATATATTTTGTACAAGGTTGAACTGACACAGCTATCTGGTGTTGGATTTCTTTGCGATCCTTTTGAGAGCGAGGTGGCTTCAAGGTATGGAAAGTGTTCAAAAGTATACCAGGGTTTTTTTGGGGGGGGGTGGCATATTTGCCTGATATGTGCATTTTTCTGTGAACATTCAAGGACAGGCTAAATTTCATGTAAGCAAAATTGAAGAGACTGAGAGAATGGCTTACAAATACAATGCAGAGTGGCAAGGCACGCTGCAGTTATCCATAAACTGAAGAACAAAAATGTCAATGGTGGTCAGTTCAGTTCTCACAAGCTGGTAACTGAAGTTATTTTCCATCTTGCCAATATTTAATACTCTCAGATGGATAGCCACACATGCATGTCATATACATATGCCAGACAATGAAAACTTTCAACAAGACAGATTTTAACCATCCTTTGCTTGTGGTATGAGAATGTCGCTGACTGGCCAGCATTTATTCTACACGCTCTACTTTCCCTCAAAAAGGTGATAGTGAACGGTCGCCTTGAACTGTTAGGGAGGGAATTCCAGGATTCTGACCAATGACACTGAAGAAACAGATATATCTCCAAGGAAGAATGGTGAGTAGCTTGGAGGTGGTGGCTTCCCATGTATCTGGTACCCTTATCCTTCGAGATGAAAGTGGTCAAGGACTTGTTGGGGGGTGGGGGGAGGGCGAGAGGAGAAAGGTGGGACTGGATAGAAGGTAGCAAAGAGTACTATAGGTGAATGGGGGTGGGGATGAAGGAGATAGGTCAGAGAGAGGGTGGAGCGGATAGGTGGGAAGGAAGATTGGCAAGTGGGACAGGTCATTATGATGGTGCAGAGCTGGAAGGTTGGAACTGGGGTAAGGTGGGGAGAGGGGAAATGAGGAAACTGGTGAAGTTCGTATTGATGCCCTGGGGTTTGAAGTGTTCAGAGGTGGAAGATGAGGCGTTCTTCCTCCAGGCGTCGGGTGGAGTGTGATGCAATGTAATTTCCCCACATCATCCCCACAGTTCTTGGTATCCTTAATATCTAGAATCTATCAATCTTTGTCTTCAATACATTTAAATGACTGAACTTCTACATTACTCTGGGCAGAGAATTGCAAAGAGTGAAGATATCTATCCTTATCTCAGCCCTAATAGGCATACCTCTTATTATGAGATTGTCCTCCTTGGTTCTGGAACTGTTGTTGTGGGAAATCTCATTCTTGCAACTGTCCTGTCCAGTTATGTAAGAATTTTGTATGCTTCCACGAGCACCTCATTCTTCTTCTAAACTCCAAGAGGGGTCCACTGCCTTGCTTTAAAATTTGATATTTAATTATCCATGAAAGTGGGCCAAAACAAAACTTTGGAATTGAAAAACAATGACACTCCAGAATCTGTGCATTCTGTGGAAAAAGAGAAGTGAAATATCTTGGTTCTTTTAACATTGCCTGAGGCCTGTAGAAATTTAAGTGTATCTCGGTAACTATTTCTTTTGATCATCTCGCTCTGTTGAATTATTCAGAAACTCTGTTTACTTGTGAAATATTTGGCTGTCATCTACTTGGGCTATGAAAGTGAGAATTTGTATTTGACCTATGTCCCATACTGTAGTCAGCATTTGTGCTGTAGAGCATTCATCATTTGGAGGACTTCCACATCATTGAAACCTTTCTCTCATTCAAGTAATCAATTATACTTTGCCATACTCAGCTTGGAAAACAAGGAATTATTAAACAAATCTATATTTGCCTTCAATATGGTATTACGAGAATGCTGATTTGTTGATTCTGCTGCTTTTAGATGAATTCTTAAGCTGTCAGGTGCATATCTATTTAGAGGGATGTAAAATATTCCATTTCAGTGAGTGGAATAATGAATCTGTTTTCCCTAGTGCTTTCTCACTGGTTCCAGAAGCTTTGAACCTTGAGACTACGATATGTGAGAGAAGCTTACGAAAATTAGGAAGACAGAAGCCATTGAGTGCAATCTGACTGCTTTATGTGCTTCTGACTGAACTCACTTGTTTCCCCAAAGTGACTTTGCCTGGTCATTTCAAATATATTTTTTTCCTGAGTAACTGCCATATCCATTAAGCTACTTTCAAAAACAGACACTGCTTAGTGCCATTCTTGATACAATATTCCAATATTTGGGGTTGGTACATATTTTATTAAAATAAAACAAGAACTGTGAATGCTTGAGATCTGAAACAAAGTATTGGAGAAACTCAGCAAGTCTATGGCATTTATGAGGTGGGAAAAAAAAGAGTTGATGTTTTGAGTCCGGTATGGAGTCAAAGTGTTAACTTGTTTTTTGTCACTGCAGATGCTCCCTGATCTGCTGAGTTTCTCCAGCACTTTATTTTTGTCACTTTTTTGTATTGTTGGCTTTTGTTAGTTTTGACCAATGCCACTGAAGCAGCTGTGGTGTCGTTTATCTTATTATTGCAAAACAATCGACCATTGAATGTTTTGGGGCATTTGGTCAAGATGTGAAAGGCACTATCTACGCAGGTTTGTTCTGTTTGTTTCCTTCATCAAAACAAACTGACTACACTTCAATACCTCATTTCCTATAAATTCCTGAACTGATTGTAAATTGGTTGTCAGCACAATTCTTTACAATTTCAGGATTATCCAGCAAACCGTTATCCAAAAGCAGAACCATAATTAAATGTTAGATGCTGTATTGAGAATTTTACAAACAAAACTTGTTGGGCATGGTCACTACCTTATAAAAGCAAATTACTGCGGATGCTGGAATCTGAACCAAAAGAGAAAATGCTGGAAAATCTCATCAGGTATGGCAGCATCTGTAAGGAGAGAAAAGAGCTGACATTTCGAGTCTAACTGACCCTTTGTCAAAGCTGAAAAAAGAGAAATAGGGAGGTATTTATACTAGGCTGAGAGAAGGTGAGCCATGGCTCCAGAAGCAAAGGTAGCAATAAAGGTGATAATGACAGTGCATGGAGAGATTATAGGGAGATTAGAAGCTGTGAATGACCAAGGCTGAAGCCAGTGCTATGTGACAAAAAATATGGGGGATGGGTGAAGCAGAGACAAAATAGAAAACAGGGGAGAAGGGTAGCAAAGGGGGAAGAGGAGAAGAAAAAGGTGATAAGAGAGTGGGGAGAGAGAGAGAGAGAGACAGACAGACAGACAGACAGACAGACAAGAAATAGGAGGTACAGAACAGTGAAAAAAATTTTTAAAAAGGTAAATAAAATAAATGAAATAAAATTACAGAGCAAAGTGAATGGGATAATCATCTGAAGTTGTTGAATTCAATGTTGAGACCGGCAGGCTGTAACGTGCCTAGTTGGAAGATGAGATGCTGTTCCTTCAGTTTGCGTTGAGCTTCACTGGAACACTGCAGCAGGCCAAGGACAGACGTGTGGGCATGGGAGCAGGATTATGTGTTGAAGTGGCAAACCACGGGAAGGTCTGGGACACGATTGCGTACAGACCGAAGATGCTCAGCAAAGCGATCAACCAGTCGGCGTTTTGTCTCTCCAATATAGAGGAGACCACATTGGGAGCAACGAATGCAACAGACCAAATTGAAAAAGGTACAAGTGAAACGCTGCTTAATCCGAAATGAGTGTCTGGGGCCTTGGATGGTGAGCATGGAAGAGGTAAAGGGGCAGGTGTTGCACCTTCTGTGATTGCATGGGAAGGTGCCGGGTGTGATGGAAGAGGTGTTAGGTGTGATGGAGGAATGGACTAGGTTGTCCCGGAGGGAACGATCTCTGCGGAATGCAGACAGGGGGAGGGAAGGGAAGATGTGTTTAATAGTGGCGCTGTGTTGGAGTTGGTGAAAATGGCGGAGGATTATTCTTTGCATGTGAAGGCTGTTGGGGTGAAAGGTGAAAACAAGAGAGACCCTATCCTTGTTCTGGGAGGGGAGGGAGTGGGTGAGGGTCGTGGCGCGGGCAATGAACCGCACGCTGTCGAGAGCCCTGTTATCAACTGTAGGTGGGAAGCCACGGTTGGAGAAGAAGGAGCACATATTAAGAGCACCACTTTGGAAAGTGACCTCAACAGAATAAATATGGCGGAGGCAAAGGAGCTGACAGAAAGGGATAGAGTCCTTACAGGACGTAGAGTGAGGACAGCTGTAGTCCAGATAGCGGTGGAAGTCAGTGGGCTTGTAATGGATATTAGTGTATAGACTATTGCTGGAAATGGAGACAGAAAGGTGAAGGAAAGAAAGGCAAGTGTCGAAGATAGACCAGGTGAAGGTGATGTAGGGATGGAAACTGGAAGTGAAGTTTATGAATTTTTCCAGGTCAGGACGACAGCATGAAACCGCACCGAAATAGTCATCGATGTACCAATAAAGCAGTTGTGGGAGGGGACCTGGGTAGGCCTGGAACAAGAAATGTTCCACATACCCCATGAAAAGGCAGGCATGGCTAGGACCCATGCGGGTACTCATTGCTACACCTTTGATTTGGAGAAAATGGGAGGAGTTGAAGGAGAAGTTGTTGAGAGACAGAACAAGTTCAGCCAGGCAGAGGAGAGTGGTGGTGGATGGAGATTGTTTGGGCCTCTTTTTGAGAAAGAAGCAAAGAGCTTTCAAGCCTTCTTGGTGTGGGATGGAGGTGTAAAGAGATTGCACATCCATGGTGAATAGAAGGTAGCTAGGGCCTGCGGACTGAAAGCTGTCAATGTGTCGCAGGGCATCAGAGGAATCCCGGATGTAGGTGGGGAGGAAGTGAACGAGAGGAGTAAGGATGGAGTCAAGGTAGGAAGAAATAAGTTCAGTGGGGCAAAAGCATTCTGACACAATGGGCCTGCTGCGACAGTCCTTCTTGTGGATTTTGGGGAGTAAGTAGAAACAGGCTGTCTGGGGTTGGGAGACTGAGGTTGGAAGCTGGGGGGAGGCATCTGGAAAAGGTCGAGGGCAGGAAATTGTCCTGGCGGGGGTGTCCAATTAGAGGTGGAATGTTGGAGGGATGTGGAGTGGGGGAAGGACTCTTGCCCAAAGAAGTGAGCATGAAGGCGAAGGCTACGGAAGAAGAGCTCAGCATCATGTCGAGCCCAGAATTCATTGAGGTGAGGACATAAGGGTACAAAGCTGAGTCCTTTGCTGGTCACTACCTTGCTTATTGCAAACAGCCAAAGGGATGTGCTGTTTGCTATGATTGCCAGACTTTGGGATGCATATCCTACATATCTCACATCACACCAACATTAAAATTCCTATACCATATTACTCCTTTCTATGATAGTCATAACATCTTTTTGCTTGATAGTGGCATCCTGTTAGTCATCAAGACCGCTTATGTTGCTACTACAATAGCAGCAACCTGAAGTAAACTGGGCACACTTTAACTGACCAAGCATCCTTAGGGCCTTCCATGAATTTAGTGAGAAATCAAGTGTTTAACACATTTTACTTACTAATACTGTAACTATATCATTTGGTCACCACAACCAAGCCATTGGTATATATTGTGAAATAGCTGGGCCCCAAGCTCTGATTGTTGTGGTGTCCCACTAGACACAGTCTGCCAACCTGAGAATTAACCATTTATTCCCACTGTTTTCTTTCCATTAACCAACACTTAATCCATCTCAATAGATTTAATTTTGTTTAGTCCATTTATGAAGTAAACAGTCATGATACAATGTGGATCTTCTGCAGCATCTCCAAATGAGAAGAATGGATGTATAGATGGAGAGGCCAATATTTTAAGCAAAAAATGATTTTATGTTAGAAACTAAAGATGAAATACTAGATTCTAACCCAGATGCCAATACTAAATGGCAGCTGATATTCCGTTTTTATTATGAAAGCAGTTCCTGAATTTGATCAAACAATTTGATGGCTGAGGATGGAATCAAAGCAAGAATGTAATATTTCCAGATGTAGACAATCTATATATATTTTGTGAAGGTTAAGTAGGCCAGTAGTGTGAAAACTACATGTATTGACTAGCTAAGAGCTCAGTCTGCAGAGGCTACAATAAAATGGCAGCTGCAGCAACCAGCACCAAACCAATTACTTAAACTGCTGGCTTCCGTTTCACCTCTGAAGACACAAAGCTCAACCGCTTCACAAGATGGTGCTCTGTGCTTCGGGACTCTCACACACACTGCTGTTTGTATTGAAATACTGGCTCAGGAAACAACACTGCAATGTTAAACAGTATTAGTCACGTACATAATTCAGATCAGGAATAAATCAGGCTCTCATTTTATTAAAACAACTCAAAGATTCCAGTTTATGGATTACTCCAGGACGAATTCAGAGCGCTTAGCTCTGAACTAAATTTGACTCCAGCACAAGGTGCATTTACAACTCAAACTTTTTTTTTGGCAGGAGGGGGCAAGAGATAAAAAGACATTAAAGAACATTTATGAGTTTAGCTCATGTCTGATGAAAGTTTACCTCCTGCAACTCTCCAATGATAGAGATAATTGGAACTGCTTTTACTTAATAATAATTTTGATAATGAGAAGCAAAAGACTTTCTCAGATATAAATTTTTCTAAAAATCAAAAAAAAAAACAATCCCAGGCTGTTGAAAGGAGGGTTTGAGACAGTTGAACACATTTGGTAATCTGTGGCATAGTATCTTCCTAATGTAAAGGTCTTCTAGGAAATCTAGACCTCACTGCTAGGTGCCCGACCCTCACTAACCAATATAGGATTCAGAAAACTATTGTTAAAACAAAAAAAAACTTGAGACAGGCATTGGGCCTCTCTATTCTTTATTCAGATTCTTGATCAAGTTGAAAGCTTGAGAAGTTAATCTTTAAAAAAATCATAACTGATATATGAAATGGAGATTCGAATCAACATGGGGATGTAAAAAAGGCTAACTATGTATATAATTTTTTTAAGACTTATCAGGATACTATATTTCAAAAAAAAGTTCAAACTAGCAGAGAGTTTAACAAGCATTTTAAACTTCTTTAAAATATTTTTGCATAAGCTACAGAAAGCTAGAATGCAAACCTCTCTCTTCATGGTCAAAATTAAACCACTGAACATCAAAATTTAGAAGACTCTCTTCATACTATTTCTGTTTAATATTTGTAATTCAATTCATAGAAGTAATGCATCTTAGAGGATAAGCAGTTTTCAAATATTTGTCAATTTGCCAGAAAGCTGGGTTCCTGCTGAATGACAGCATGCTGGCCCATCTTCCTCTCAGGCACAGGTGAAAATGTACACATTCACTCAAAAACAATGGAGCAGTCAACCTCATTAATAGTAGAAGAATTCACACCGACATACAGATTTACTAGTTCCACAAAGCAATACATGTACCTACACTTAACCTTATAAAACTAGGATGACAAGAAATCCACCCATGGTTTATCCAAGAGATCGGAGAGAGAGCGACACTATATTTGGAGATGTGGCTGGGTATTCTTTGGGGCAGAGCAGAAGTGCATGCCTGAGATATTGCTACACCCAACCAAGGCACCTATTTTGCCAACTTGCAAGTATCCTTTCCAATATCCTTTAAATAACCAACATAACAGAGGTTTCCAAATTTCACTGCAAATGCAGTGCACCACAAGAACTGTCACTCTCCACAACTTATTTACAGAACACAGAATAGCAAGAGACTTGTGGATTTCCTACTGACAATGCTGTCAACTGAAAAACTAGACCAGGAAAGTATGTTTCTACTCATGCTAACAAAACAACTAATTGAAGGAGGAAGAAACAGATGAAGAGCATTTCTCAGACTCAAAAGAAAAACAATTTCTAGGCATTGAGTTCAGAAGTGTATATGTCCCTTCTGTTAGTTGCAATAAGATTTGTTCAACTCCACCTAAGTTCTGGAGGAACGTTGGTTTAATGGTGCCCAAGCATTCAAATAATTCAAAAGCAATGATGGCATGGGAATGTACATGAGAAAGAAACAAAAAGGGACACAGAAAAGTCCCAGAAAACAGCATGAGAATCAACCAACTACTAGAACAGAACACATGAAGCCTTGCTCTGCAATCTATTCTGCTCCAGGGTGGGAGTAGGTGTAACATAGGAAAATTGCTCTATTCTCAGCACAGGCAATAAATTGCTTTGCTGAACACACGCTTCATCCGAAAAAAAAGCTTTACTGTGCAGCTGACATGAAAAAAAACTGCATAAAGAAGTTAATAGTTAATAGCAGCTCTTTTGACAAGTATTTTATAAAACCCTAATGGACATCATCATATCTAGATAAGCTTAGACTTGACAGAGAACCTATCGGAGTAGAGCACAGAAATACCCTTGTCCAAAAAGAAACAAGGTTCCTCTTTAAATAGCATTGTGCAATCCGATCATAATATTTTGCATCACCAAGTACAATCCAGCAGTGTTGAAATGTGAGGTTTTGGAAAAAGGAGTGCATAAGCCGCCACGATTTCTATAGGGAACTGGTTTCAGTTAAATAATCTACAGTGAGTTACTATATTAAAAAAAAGATAAACAATGGTAAAGAGTTGTACCTTGCAGTCAGTGCTTTTAAAATGTCTAACTTTCTATATATCCGGCTACTGCTGCTAAATGTGTTAAAACCTGCATTTTGACCTTAAATTGGCATGTTGTCCTAACTATTTGTAGTCATTTTTTGTTTCAATTATAGTATCTTTCTCTCCACAGTTTTGTTTTCCAAATGTTACACTGGATGTTTATAATCATTAGGGGAGATATGGAAAGGGTTCATTTTCACATATTTATGCTAATATCTGTTACTTCTAAGCCAGAAACTAAATTGATGAAAGATAAACTGCCTTCACAGTACGGACGTATCCTAATAAATCATTCTGGTCACCTCGAACATATTCTACTGCAGCAGTATGACATCTCCAAATGCACTGTTGTGGGTGCCAAAATTTCTAACAGTCTTGCACAGAGACTCCTATCCAAATGGAAGAGAGAAAGAGGCTGATTTTCATTTTGCTGTTCTTGAATAGATTCAGTACTCAAAGAGGAATACACTATTTCAATATTCTTGCCATCCGCAGAATGTTACTAAAAATGGGATTCTGAGTTTTCAGTATCTGGCTTGCTCATCATTATGCAAGGATGACTTTCAGAGCCATTTCTTGTTTGACACCATCTCCAGTACTACACACATTTACAGAACATTCTGCATCTCTACTATTTGTGAAATTTTGCATAAAAATATACATGCACTTTTCTACTGCCCAAAATATAAAGATTTGATGAATTAACAAGTCAAATTTGTGCATCAAATCATGGCAAATTTTGGAATTTCCCCAAAACAAAGCAATTTTGTTAGTCTTACTGCATAAAAGCATGATAGACTGCATGCTGTAACACAGCAGAATCAGCCCGCCCACAATAACACCACCCACAACATGATGAGTAATTAGCTTACAATGGCCCTGCAGAAGTCTTAATATTGACTGCAATGCAACAACTTGGACAGCACCTTTTACTTCATGTTCTAAACATGTTATCTACTGACAGCATGTATATTATATGCACCACAGCTGTTTAGTCCAAGTGTCTCTAATCCATTTCTGATGCAGATTCTATTTGCTTGAATACTTGCAACTATTATCAGCAGAACACTCTTTTCTGCTAACCTTTGGTGTATAACATTACTGCCATTTAGTAGAATATTGCACAAATCCTCAAATTTCGACCAAAAGAATCATTAACTAGAACATACATAATTAATGCACAACTCAAGACCAAAATGGAGACTGTGCTGTGCATACAGATGCAAGGCGTACCAGCTGAGGTCCTTATGCTCGAAACAGATTTGATACAGCCATTTAAGCACATGTTCATATGATCGAAGTTTTTGAAAATCCATGTTTGCAATTATGGAAACTGTTTCAGCAATGTAATTTCATAACAGCATGCCAAATATCAAGCTGAAATCAGACATCAATTTGACTACTTTAATTAAAAATGTATAGCTATTGTTTGCTGCTTTGTAATTTTGGACCAAAAATGACAAATCAGTCATTCTTTTGTTCACCCACTCCCCACTGAAATGTTCTGCCCACTTGCCTTCTGCAGCTGTACTTTGTCCAAAAGGGTGCTCTTTAACAGGGCATTTAGGCTGAATCATATATGTTTTTAGACACGTATGGAAGATGGCAATGTTCTTTTCTCAAAGCACAGAGATTAGTGATTGTATTTACATCAGAATAACCAATGGCTCTTTTGTTCAGATCTTAAAACATTCTCCAGATACCCTGAGACTTTCAATAGATGTGAATGCTCATAACGAGAATCCGTGAATCATTACCAAAAATTGCTGACCCTTAAGCAAACGTCAGCATTTAGTTGCATTGTACATTTGTAAGGCATTAATTTTTACAGAAATTTTCTGGAACTGCTACGACAATGTGATCTTTGAAGTTTGCAACTGTGGTGAATTACAGATTGCAAAGGTCTTCAGTTGGTGGTAGAGGTTGGTGTTTAACAATAGCTGTATAAAGCTCCTTGCCAATCATTTATTTTAAGACAATGGCTATATTTACTAACTGGCAGTCAATGTTTTTAAGCTGGTATTCTACAGCAATTTTGAAACCCACAGAGGTAGGGATGCTTGTAGTTGCATCACCTTTTACAATCAAGTTAAATTCCATCACAGACTGCTCAGACAACATGTCCCTCCTGTCCATTTCCCCAGTTTTGCTTTGGGATAATTGTAGCCAAGTGTTTTGCAGAATCTCTAGTTACTGCCTAATCTGAAAGTTCTTTTTAATTGTTCACTTCAGATTGTCAAATTGAAATCAATGGATCAGTCTGCAACCAAACACTCTATTGTGAGACTTTCTCCACTTCCTTCCTGAAAATTGAAGTCTTCACTAGGATAGAATAATCATTATAATATAATCATAATTACTAGGAAAGTAATAATCATTTGATGTGAGGAACAACAGGCCCTAACTACAAAAAGAAGGCTCAAACACTGGAGCTTTAAGACGGCATGTAGATTAAAAGGATACAATATCTTAAAATATGAATAGTTTAAAAATAATTAGTTAAAGCCATTCCTATTGGTTGCCAACATCAACAAGGGGTCACAGATTCTGATTAACATAGAAGGATATCTGAAGAATAATTTTCTGTGACCCAGAGAAAATATGGAATATTTTACTTTACAAGTCTAATGAAGCAGAAACCAAAATTCAAAACAAGGGGGAGATGATATCCAGAACCCCATATTAATGTTCTGGGGATAAGGAGTTAAAAATTCCATCATGACAACTGATAGAATTTAGATTCAGTTTTTAAAAAATCTAGTGTTGAAATCTAGGCCACAAATCTATCATACACTGTCTTAAAAATCCATCTGATTCAATAAATACCCTTTAGAGAAGGAACAAGTTCACATTTTCCCACATTATACTCTATTTGCCAACTTCTTGCCCACTTATTGAACCTATTAATAAACTCTAAACTGTTTACATCCCTCTCACAATCTGCCTTGCCACCTATTTAAAGTCGCCTGAAAATTTGGCTGCAATACAGTCACTTCCTTCCTCCAAGTGATTAATATATATTGTAAACAGTTGCAGTCCCAGCTCTAATCCCTGCGGAACCCCACTAGTCATGAATTGCCAGCCTGAAAAAGAACTTCTTATCCCTACTCAGTGTTGCCTGCCAATGAGCTAATTCTCTATCCATGCCAATATACTACTTCTAACACCATGGATTCTCAGCTTATTACTTGGCCTTTATGAACATCTTCTTGAAGTCTAAATACAACGCATCTACTGATTCCCCTCTATCCACTTTGTTAAGACCCTCGAAAAACTCTAATTTAGTCAATTTCCCTTTCATGAAGCTATGCTGACTCTGCTTGATTAGATTTAGATTTTCCAAACTTGCTAAGACTTCCTTAATGATAGATTCCAACATTTTTCCACCAAAGGTGTTTGGACTAATTGACGGTCGAGAGTAACCTGTTTGCTTTCCTCCCTCCCTTTCCAATTCTCTAGTTCTACTTCAGAATTCAAGAATGTTTGGAAAATAATGACCAATGCATCCAAAATAATGACACTGCAGCTATTTCTTTTGGGATTCTAGGATGCAAGCCATCAGGGCCAAGGTACTTTGCTGCCTTTGGTTCCATTAGTTGGTTTACTGTTACTTTTCTAGTGATGGTGGTCCTTAATTTCCCCCTTCGTGTACTTTCGTATTAATGGGATGGTCACTCTAACTTCCATTGTCAAGAGATTGATGCAAAAGATTTCTGTTTTCTTCCTCTGCTATCTTGTTTTCCTTAATTATTTCCCCAGTTTCATTTTTTAAAGGGGCCTATATTCACTGTGACCTCTCACCTTCCTTTTATTTATTTAAAGAAACTCTGTGGGCCACTTTTTTGTTTTTTGGTAGTTTGCCCTTGCAATTTGTTTTTTTTCCTCTCTTTATTATCTTTCTCGTCCTCCTTTGTTGATTTTGAACTTATCCTAGTAGTTGGGGCTATCACAGACTTTAGAATCCATGCATGGTTTTGCTTTCAACTTCTATCACTCAAATTTCCTTGGTGCACAATAGTTGATTTATTCCTCTCAATCTTCCCTCCTTACGGAGACATATTTTTACTGAGAGTCATGAATTACCTTCCTCAAACATTCATCACTGTCTGCTTACTGTCTTTCTTGCAATCTATATGCCTAGTCCTCTTTAGCTAACTCTATCCTAATTTCATTGAAATTCCCTTTAAGTTAAACACAGTTGTTTCTGACACAAGTTTCTCACACAAACTGAATATTAAACTCTATCATGTTAAGGTCATTACTTCCTAGGGGATGTTTTACTCTGAGGTCATTTATTAAACCTACCTCATTACCCATTACCAGATCCAGGAGAGCTTTCCCTGGTGGACTCCATGACATACTGCTCGAGAAAACTGTCCCTAATGCATTCTATTAATTCATTGTTTTAGCTACCCTTTCCAACTTGAGTAATCTTCAAGCTGATTGGGTCAAATTAATCAGCAATTATTGATCTATCTTTTTTTCAAGCTCCTATTACTTGTTGATTTATACCCTTTCCTACAGTGTGGCAACTGTCTGGAGGTGGACACCCTACTCCTACCAGTGTCTTTTTTTCCCTTGCTGGAACTTACTTCCAACCAAATGGAGTCTATCATCTGAGCAGAGATCATTACTCAACTGTCCCTATTTTATCTCTTATTAACAGTGTACCTCTATCTTCCCTCCTGTCTTTGTGAAAAGTCAATTATCTCTCTATGTTAAGTTTGCTGTTCTGATTTCCCTGCAACCATGTCTCTGCACTGAATACAAGACCATACCCATTTATCTCAAGCTGCACCCTCAGTTCACCTACCTTATTCCAAACGCTTCATGCACTGAGGTACAAAGGCTTTAGGCTTGCCTTCTTACCATTTTAAATCATCCTAACTTTTTCCTTGTACTGTGGTCTTACTTGCCTCTTGCCCTTGATTCCTCTATCTACCTTTTTGTATTTTACTGTTCTTTCTTTTATTACTGTCCTTGTTTCTCATTCCCTAGTCACCCTGCTTAAGTTCTCATCCTCTGGCATTCTACTTTAAACCCACCTCAACCGCATGAGCAAATTCTTGCCCTAGGGCATTCAGTCCTGGCCCTGCCCAGATGTCTCGCTTCCAGTTTGAACTGGATCCACCATCCTGAGAACCAGTCCTTGTATTCCGTAAATATGAAACTCTTTCCTTTCCAGATACATATTCAATAGATATATCCTTCTATTTCTACTCTGATCAACATGTGGCACCGGTAGTAGAGTCACAGAATACCAGATACACAGGAGTGATGAACGGACTGAAATCTAATTGAGGGATTCAGGGTGATTAATAAACAACAGAAACATGAGTGAGTTATAGAGCTAGAAACCAATCAAGAGGTTCAGGATAGTTGTTATATGGAATAACAGATACCCAGTAGTGAGTTAAAGGCTGGAATCTAATTGAAGAACTCAGCGTGGTTTCTGTACAGAATCACAGGTACACAGGAGCGGGTTACGGGTTGGACTCTTATTGAGGTGGTTTTTAATGTGGAACAACAGATACTCTAGAGTAAGTTAAAGACTGGAATCTAACTGAAGGGTTTGGGTCATTTAAAAATTCAGTGCAAACTTGAGGTGTGTAATTTGCGGGGGGGGGATGGTGTGTGGTTAGAATGGGACAAAAATGAGAGGGTATGCAATGGAGAGAGTAGTAGCACGCAACATGGGGTGGGTGTAAATTGGGAATGGGCACATATATTGGCACGGAAACTTGTTTGGGGGAAAAGCGAGGTAGATGGGAGGTAGGTCAAACATTTGGAGGGGGGTGACGAGTGCCAAATCTGTGGGGAGGTGCAAAATTTAGGATACGATGAAAGGGGAACTTGAGGTTTGCAAAATATTTTGGATGGCTGCAAATTATGGGGGACACAAAATTGCGCTGGATGTAACATTTGGGGAGGTTGGAGATATTGAGGACTACAGATGCTGGCAAGTCAATAGTTGATAAAGTGTGGAGTTGGAGTAACCCTGAGATCATTGCCTTTGAGATCTACTTTTTACTTCCTAACTCCCAACTCAGCTTTTAGGACCTTTGTTTTCAAAAACCTGTGTAATTGGTACCAATGTGTATAACAGCCCCTCCAGAATGTCCTGTAGCTGCTCTGAAACATCCTTGATTCTAGCAGCAAAGAGGCAACATACTATCCTGGAATCTCATTTGCAGCCACAGAAACTCCTATCTCCCTTTTCCACAGAATCCCCTACAATTACTTCATTCCCACACGTTCTCCTCTTCTGTCACGCAGCACAGCCAACTGTGATGCAACGAACCTAGCTGTTATTGGTTTCTGGAGAGGTCATTCCCCCCTTTAAAAGTATTCAAACTGGCATATCTGTTGGTTAGCAGAATAGCCACAGGGGCTTCCTACACTGCCTGATGGTCACCCATTGCCTTTCTGACTATGAAACCTTAGCCTGCAGCATGACCACTTCTTTGGTATGTACTATCCATGATACACTCAGCTTCGCAGATGCTCCACAGTGTTCCTAGTCATTACGCCAGCTCCAAAACTCAGGAGGTTCCAAGAACTGCAGCTGGAGACACTTCCTTGCAAACATGCTGGCCCCAGGCAGGAGAAGCAAACAAGACTTTGAGCTCTCCTGCCATTACTTACCCTTTTGGATTAAATCTTTAAAGGGGCTCTTAAAATCAATTACTTGATCTTCTCCCTTTGACCTCATTAAAACCGAATATAGCCATTATAAACTAGAAAACCACAAAATAAAGACTTCAACAACACACCAAATTATCTCCTTTTCAATGAAATTTATGTTATGCTGAACAAAAAAAAATTGGATAACATAAAATTAGCTCCACTGAAAAGGATTTGATGGCTAAAAGACAACATTGAGTGCATACATAATTCCCATCTGTTAGGTCATCAGGAGAAAAGTAGGAAATAATACCAACAGATCAGCTAAAATGACCTCTCAAAGAAATGTTTTGAAAAAGATGCAGAAAGGACGCTTTTTTGCCAGTTCTTAAGGTTTGGTAGCTGAGGCACTGGAATCTCACAATACTTTTGATATTATTACGTAAGCACGCAAACCTGAAGCCTGCGCCCATTTCACACAAGACAGCCTGTTCCGAGTCACAAGGAACTGCAAATATAAATCACTTTTACAATATCTGGTCTAATCCACTAAAGCTGCTTGCACAGCAACCTAAGCACTAGTGAGCTACAGGAACTCTTCGTTAAGGAAATATGCAACAGTGCTTATGCTAATTTAACTCTGGTAACAATACTAAAACAAGCCAAAAATCAATGATGTCCTTCCAATTTCACAAATTATTTTTGTATATTTTTCCATTGGGGATGCATGGCAGAGCTTTCCCTGTGACCAACAGCTACTTCTGCAAGGGGCAAAGACAAGAGATATACAGGGGATGCCATCAACAAAAACAGGTAGTGTTTGCCAGCATCTTGGCTAACATATGCCCTCAGTTAATGTAAAACAGGAGAATGGAAAATGCTCTCACTTTCAATAGAAATTTGTTATGTAGATAAATTAGCAAGCAACAGTGGCTAGACTTTGAAGAGTAACTGATTTGCTGTCTCAAAGCTCCTCAAGCTGCACAACCCTCAGGAGATACCTGCAGCCTTCTGATTCTGAACTCGAGCATCTAATCTTAATGGCTCCACAATAGCTGTGCATGGAGTTGCCTGGGCCATATATTCCAAATCCAACACCTAAACTGCTCCTTTAGATTTTTCTTCCTTAATATCTCCTCTTAATACAACACTGTCCATCTACCCCAATATTGCTTGATGTAACTTGATGCTAAATTTTGTTTTATAACTCTATGAAGAGCCTTTGAACTTCTTGTTTATATAGTATTTTAACACAAATTATTGATGCTGAAGCACTTTGAGTTGTTCTATCTATATGAAAAGCAGCACATAAATGCAAGATGACTTTTCTTTATTAATTGACAAACCTGGTGCAATTCAGCATACGAATGGGGAAACAATTTAAAAAACTTACTATCCCTCTGTTTTTTAAATTTTCAAAAGCAAAATTTTAGGATATTGAGTGTTGGCTACTCAAGTGGATTTGCAGTCTGTCAATGCGAAGGATGTACTGAATTGACTAAATTGAAGATTAGAAATGAGAAATTTGTGTGACAGTGTGCTTCATGTCAAAAAAGAAAATAATGATCTATTCCACTCCAAGGGAATGAGACAAAGGTCACCTGAGCTTGAAGGAAGCCACACATGAATAAAGGTTCCACTTCTATTTTTAGTATTATTAATTGGGAATGAACCTTCAACAATTGGGAGTTAAGCAAAATGAAACAGAGTTGCATTGTTTAAATAGTTAAAAATATGAATGATGGGGCTTTTAGAATGGAATTGCTCATAAATAAGCAGTTTCAAAGAACAAACCTTAAATCTACAAGCTCCCAAAAAATTAATTTGCCATTTTTGTACAAAAGGTAGTCTTCCTCCAGCATAAAGAGGACAGGTATACACAAAAAGGATAAAGCAACATTAAAACATAGTCACAAAATTGTATGGGTCATGGAATGTACGGTGAGATAAATTTTTGAATTTGTATAAACCACTAACTCAATTTAACACAAAAAAACTTTAAAAGGTGTTGAGATAGAAATGCAAAAAAAATGTTGTTTCGCAGGTTTTCACAGTTTTGCTCTTCTCAAATAAGGTTCACCAGATTGCAAAACAGTCGCAAATGTGGTTTTGATAAGAATGTGATATCAATCATCTACAAGAAATGTTATCAAATGGATATTGCTCAAAGTGACCCATAAAAATATTTAAGATGACCATAAATTGAGAGGCAAGTATACATGCAAGCTTTCACCACAATAAAAACTGAACTGGTGGGCAAATCCCACAGCATATATTCCATGTATTCTTTTTCCAGAAACTAGATGATTTGCCAACTTTATGAATAAAACACCAAACACATCAAAGATACCACTTTCCTTACCTAATGCATGTGCAACACCAATCTCAAAAACTTGGCAAAACCACCCTCAGAAATGACGTGGTAAACCACTTAGTTATAATTACCACCTTTTCGAGTTGCATAGGGACCACCAATAAGTGGCCAGCGATTCCCACCTACAAAAAAATAAAGGTCAAGACCAACAGATGATTATAGTAGTGTGGCATTCAAAGGAAGTCTAAGCCAAATGAAAGATTAATTTTATAATGTTGCATGTAAGCTCACTTCCTGCCTGTATCATAGTTACTTCCAATTCTTCTCCCCATAACTGCCATTATAAAAAATGACATGGCATCCTACTGCAAGCAATGCACTGGAAGACTAATCCTTTTAATTTGAGGAATGCCAAATGGCTTCAACAAGAATGGATGAAAACCTGAAATATTCAAGAAGAAAATAAACATATCTGGACTTAAATGTTTTCAATGAAATTACAATTTAGATATTAAATATAAAACAATAATTGTACATTAATATAAACTTCTGGATAATATGGTTAATTAAATAATGCTTAAAATCCAACACCAGAAAAATGACAAGATTTAGTGAATCTACCTTTTTTTAAAAGAAGGAAGCAGTGATTTTGTTTTGTCCACACTACTGTTGTGCAGCCAAAAAGCAATTTTTAGATTTTCAGCTTACCTTTAACAATTTCACAAAGACTTGCATACACCATTCAATAAAGGACCAGTTCATGAAGCAGTATATTAAAAATGCACCACGTTTAAAACACTATGTGTCATTATGATTCAATATCTAGACTTCTTGCTTCCCAACATCCCATCACTAATTTCTCAGGTTGTCAGTATGCTACTACAGACAGCCCTGCAGCAACGTAATTGCGAAATATCACTAGCAGAAGTAAATTCAGCTTTTGGAAATTCTTGCACTTCTCAAATGTTCGACATTTTTTTTAAGATTACTTACAGTGTTGAAACAGGCCCTTCAAGTTCACACTGAACCATCAAAGCGCAACCCACCCAGACCCATTCCCCTACATTTACCCCTACACCTAACATTAGGGTTCAATTCACCTAACCTGCACATTTTTTTTAGACAGTGGGAGGAAATCAGAGCACCCGGAGGAAACCCACGCAGACACGGGGAGAATGTGCAAACTCCACACAGTCAGTCGCCTGAGGCGGGAATTGAACCCGGAGCGCTGGCACTGTGAGGCTAACCACTGTGCCACCGTGCTGCCCACATTCCTCATCAGTTTTGTGAAGTGACTATTCAACACAACTCAAATTCCAACTGAGAGCTGTACCACAACTCGAACACATGGGACTAACTGGATTATTCCCAAAGAGCTGCCAAGGACTTGATGGACTAAATGACCTCATTCTATGCCACAATGACTCCATTAACTGTAAAGATCCATATGTTTCCTTTCTTCTGTCCAGTAAACCTAGGCTTAGTGCATTTACAATTCAAAAGTTAAACGTCACTGAACTAGATATTTGATCTCAAGCAACAGGGATAACCCAACTTTGATCACAATAGTAAAATTCCTATCTCCATCAAATGTAAAACTCATAATAAAAGGTGATGGGCCTTTATGCTTGATTCCAAACGTCAAATAAATCACATCCTATGCAAAGCAGTAAGGTTTCATATTTCCAGTGGTCAGATTGGCAAAAAAAACTAATCTTTGTAGCTAAGAAAAACTTTAAAGGTATACATTCTGTAGGCTGATGAAGTAGGTGGCAGAATCTATTTTAAAACCATCTCAAAAATCCAATCTACATTCTTTTAAGAAAGGTTTCAGGCTGCCTAGTGCAAGATTACTCAAGTAGTAACTCTTTCACAGGGCAAGTTTGAGTGTTTTAAAGTACACTGAACACTCCAACTTTGTTAATGGGTGCTGGATAAGATAAGAAGCAATCTGAATTGGGGATGTATTTGGTGCTCAAACGGAGCAAACTTGGAAGGTAACCTAGGAGTCGGGATTGTAATAACAAAATTTAGAAATGTTTTCTTTAGCTTCCTGCATTCAAGTAGCCAGCAAAGCCCATTTCAGAAACAGGAACACGAGGATATGTTCACTCTTTGAAGACTAAGCTAACTTTTTACTCTATAGAAGATTTCACATTTATTTAATTTACATGATATCATTGCTTTGCGAAAGCACCAATGAGGTACAATAATGTAGTGGTTACCTACGGTCCTGGACTATCAATCCAGAGGTCTGGACCAAAAATCCAAAGAATGGAGTTCAAATCACATCATGATACTCTGTGGAATTTAAATTCATTTATATAAAAATGGAATTTCAAAAATGTGCTAATATCAGTCATTGCTATCACAAAACTACCAGGCTGTTGGAAAAAACGCATCCAGCCCATTATTGTCTTTCATAGGAAGAAACTCTGCTACAAAGTCCAAAGTGTGGCTCAACCAGTACTATCAAGAGCAAGCACAAGCATTGTTTATATCCCACAAGTATGCATCACCCAACTACTGCATTTTTTAATACAGATAAACTTCTCAAGAGGCACAGTCAAACCTAAGCAAGGGTTTGAGCAAGATTTGAAGTCTCAACTACAAATCCACCAAAGCCTCCCAACAGCCCACTAAAAAGCATTTGTGCAGTCAAGAAAGAAAGTCCACAGGCAACTTTCACGTGTGCAAAATTCTTGGGCAAGGGAAGAACTACGTTTCAAATTGTAGTGACAGCGTCAGTTTTGAAAATAATATTCATTTTATACAATTTTTTTTAAGACGAGATTCCCTACAGTACAGAAACAGACCCTTCAACCCAAGTCCACACTGACCCTCAGAAGAGTAACCCACCCAGGCCCATTCCTCTACCCTACATTTACCTCTGACTAATGCACCTAACACTATGGGAAATTTAGCATGACCAATTCACCTGACCAGCACATCTTTGGATTGTGGGAGGAAACTGGTGCACCTGGAGGAAACCCACGCAGACACTGGGAGAATGTGCAAACTCCACACAGACCGTCGCCGAGGCAGGAATCAAACCTGGATCCCTGGCGCTGCAAGGCAACAATACTCGCCACTGAGCCACCGTGCCCACTGAATTCTACAGTATACTTGTAAACAGTAAATTTTATTCTACACAGTATTTAAAATGCAAAATGCTCCACGAGCTTTTGTGAACCAATTTTTTGTGACGTTATTAGAAATAATGGATTTTGCTGACTGTATAACATTATCCAATATAGAAGACAAGTGGAAAAATTAAAAAAGGCCAACTGACGTGGTATTGGAAAACACTCGAAAGCAGGAAGTGTACATCACACAGATGCAAGAACCAGTGTGTTACAAGGTCTCAGCATCACAGTTCTAATGATGTCAACACCATGAGCATTAGAACCTTGAACGCATTCCTAAAAATTGGTGATTTTATTCCAATAAGAACAGCTGAAATTGCAATTCAGTAACCTGTAAATGTGGTGGTGGTGTAAGCAAGCTTGTTGCTTTTTGGAGCAAGAGCAGATGCAGCTTACATCCTAACCTATAAATGTTGTTTAAAAACAAAAACACACACATTTTCTGTTGGCTGTTTTCGGAATTATCTCTCTTAATCAACCTGCTCAGAGATGTTATTAGACACCTCTGGAGATGCTGAGACCTGAACCCAGGTCTTATGATTCAAAGGTAGCGAGTCTGCCACTGCACCACAAGGGCACCAAACAGTCCTTCCAGGTGAGACAGAAAAGTTCACCTGCCTCTCTTCCAACTTAGTTTACTGCATCACATGCTCCTGATGTGGTCTTCTCTACATCAGGGAGACCAAATGGAAACAGTTCACCGAGCATCTCAGCCAGGCCTGGAGTGGCCAACCGGACCTCCGGTCCAATCATTTTATTCCCCTTCCCACTCCCTTTCCGGCATGACCATGCTTGGCCTCCTCCATTGCTACAATGAACCAAACTGCAAATTGGAGGAATAACACCTCATCTTCCACCTAGGCAGCCTACAGCCTGTAGGATTCAACAATGAGTTCTCCAATTTCAAAATAACCTTCCCTTCCATCCACTGACACCCTTCCCAGCCCCTCCCTTCCACTACTCCTTGCCATTAACCAGATTCATTCCTCCCATTGACCAACCAGGTTGTACCCTCTACCTGTCTTCACCTATCCCCACTTCACTACTCTGTCCTTGATACCCCCTTTATCTGCAGCTTCCCCTACACCCACCTACAGTCCTGAAGAAGGGTTAAATCCGAAACATAACTTCTAAACCTCCTGATGCTGCCTGGCTTGCTGTGTTCTTCCAGCATCCTGCTTGTCTACTTAGGAATTATAGCTGAAAATGTGTTGCTGGTTAAAGCACAGCAGGTTAGGCAGCATCCAAAGAACAGGAATTATACCTCTAGTTAAGTATCACTGGTACACCAATTGGATTCATGGACATGCAGATACATGTTTTAGGATTCTAAGCTAGTGCTAGAATCAAAGTGGCAGATAGCAAGGTACTTTTACCTTAAAACAGTACATATTGCAAAACTATTATCAGCCCTCACATTCTATAAAAGTGCAAAACCAAATAAGTGAAACTGAAGGCTGTAGCTGAGCTGAGCCATTTAAAAAATGGAGAACCAAGCAGACAATTCTGAACTCAGCCTGAATGCTTTTGTTAGCTGTGCTCTAGATTAAGGGAGTGTTGGCTGGCTGAATTTGTGTTTCTGATCAATGTCAAGCAAATTCTATTTTGAAAAAAATTGTGTTTATGCAGATAACTATTGCAGGACTGAGTTGCCTGATAGTGCCATCTCTTTGTCTTGTTATGGGAAGCCTAAGTTACCTGGGTCACAAAGGGGAAGCAGTGTTTAACTGCCCAAAGCACGAACCCCTTAAGAAAGCAAAGCCCTCGGGTGACAAGGTTTGCTTTAGTCAGGAGGCTGAGGAAATAAAAAACATGTGGACCGAAAAGAGTGCAATGGACAAAAACATGAGAAACATGACAAAGACATGAAATAAAAGCTGTCATACGATTTAAGAAATGTATGGCATTATTTTGGAAATTCCTAATGTTACTAAGAAAAACAGAGAAGGACCAGCATTTCTTTAGGGATCCCAGGGCTTGATCAAAGGAAATCATTTAGCAACTGTGCAATATAATGAGATTTCCAGCTCAGGTTCACAGATGGATACTTCCCAAGCACCCCCTTTCCTCATTCACCAATTTCAGAAGAACCAAAGTCTGGTAAAAGAATTGTTTATTAAGTCTGATGAAAAATTCTACAAATCATTAAATTATTGAAGCAACAAGTTTGGATACAAATCAGACACAAATATTGTAATGTCTAACTAGAAGCGGCTTGGTGAAAAAAATCACCTATTATAGTTCTGTGAATGAGAGAGAGCTAATACATCTAAGCATATTAATCAGTGAATAAAAATGGCTGGATTTCCAATTCATCAACTGGCAGTATACTGGGTGAGAGTCCATTTGATACCTTTTCTAAAAAAAAAGAAAACCCCTTTATTTTCCATTTAAATTTGAAAAAGTGAAGATCTAAGAATTGTGCATGCTCAACTTTACATTTTAAATGCCTCTTTCTAAATACTAACCCTCAAGTATAATTTCCCTGGTTACGGAGTACACAAAAAAGCTGTTTTATACAAATTAGAATAAGGTTTTATCAACATGTGTACTCAAGTACAGGAAACCAGGATTACGGTGAAAAATGTACAAAGTCAACATTCACAGTACCGTCTCAGGTACAGAGGCTAGGTACAAAAGCTTAGGTACAAAGTAGAAAAATAAATAAGTTATAAGTTCAGCATTTCAGTCCTTCTTTAGCCAGGGGTCTGCAGATGCTCCATGCTGGGCTTTGCACAAGAGGGCTTGCACTTCCCAATACATTGTGGTTTTACTGAAAAACATAGCCTTTGTTTTAAAATTTACATTCAAAAACTTCCCTGTCATGCAAATTTTCTCCTGTCTCTGTCCATACACCCAGCTTCAGGGGAAAGTGAAAGCAGCTTCAATCATCATGTGGCTTTTATCACTTGGTTCTTCAGTCTACTGCATATGCAGTCAGTCATTCACCTTGGCATAATTTCCATATAGTGAGTCCCATTAAAAGTTGGCAAACCTTAGGTGGAACAGGTGACCTAGTTAAGTAGTCCCAGAACCTGACCCTGAAACCACTGTGCCATCAAAGCAAACCTTTGAACTGGATTGCGATAGATCAAGTTTGAAAAGAATATATATGTTTTAAAAATACTTGGAGTACTGAATGGCAAGAACTCCAGTTCAAAATAGAAAATGTAAAGTGAAAATTAATTTCTGAAATGCAGGGCATTATTTTTCAAAAACAAAAAAAGGTAAAAGAAAACCACTTTTTTTATTTATTCACTCAAGAATTGGGTGGCAATTACCTATCTCTAATTTCCCAGAAGGCAGTTAACCACATTGCTGTGGGTTGAGAGTTACACCTAAACCAGACCAGGTAAGGACAGCAGTTTACATCCCTAAAGGACATGAGTGTTGGAAAAGCCCATCTAGTTCAATCTGTTTCATGGTCATCATTTTTTTTTCTGGAATTCCATCACCTGCAATGATAGGATGCAAAACTAGCCCCAAGAACATTACCTGGGTCTCTGGATGAATAGTTTAGTGATAACAACATTAGGCCAACACCTTCCCAATTACACAGCAAAGTGAGTCAGAGGAAAGACTGCTGTTACAGAGCTAATAAGGAGATTTGTCAAGGAGAAACTGCCAAGGCAGCAAAATAAGAGAGAAGAAAGCTTGCCTGTGTACCTTTAAGGGAACTGCCAATATAAGTATGCAAATAAGATGAGATTATTCAACATTCATACACACATTTCAAGGATCCTGCAATTATATAAGGCAAAACAATCACAGAGCAGGTACAAGATGTCAGTGAAGATGGTGTAGTGGGGGGGGGGGGGGGGGGTGCGTGTAAGTAAAATTATATAATACAAAATACTCCACCTACAACTCTCCATATTACTGCATCTCAAATTATAGAACTTGTTTAACTTTTCAGGCATAACAGTAGCATTAAGTCATTTCTCCTTAGAATCAACTATCCAGGATGAAACGGTATGCCTCCTTCAGCAAGTACCACAGATCGAGGTCAAGTTACATTGATCCAGATCAAATGACCTTTCGTGGCCCAAGTACAATTGGAGAAGAAAAACTGTAGATGGGAGTTCTGCAAAAATTACAAAAACTATGCTTTTAAAAGAAAATATAATTTATCATCTAGGCATTTAAAAATAGCTACTAAAAAATGTAATGTTGTCAGAGTCATACAACACAGAAAAAGACCCTTCAATCCAACAGTTTATACTGACCACAATCCCACACTAAACTAGTTCCACCTGCCTGCGCTTGACCCATACCCCTTCAAACATTTCTTATTCCTGTACTTACCTAAGCATCTTTTAAACGTTGTCACTGTAAACATATCCACCACCTCCTCTAGAAGTTCCACACGAATCACTGTGTAATAAGAAATTGATCCTCATGTCTTTTTTAAATCTTTCTCCTCTCATGTCATAAATATGCTTTCTACCCTTCAAATCCCCCACCCTGGGGAAAAGACACCTGCCATTCACTTTATCTATATCCCTCATGATTCAACCTCTGACGTTCTATTGAAAAAAAGTCCCAACCTAACCAGCTTGCCCTTATAATTCAAACCCGCCATTTCCAGCAACATCCTGATAAATCTCTTCTATGAAGTTTAACAATGTCCTTCCTACAACGGGAGGCCAGAACTGGACACAGTACTCCAGAGGATTAAGAGTTAAACCTTTGCTTTTCCCTCAATTCACCTTGACACACTCATACATTATTTGAAAAAAAGAAATGCAAAGAATATAAATATCTTAAAAAGTCAACCATTTAAAATACAAGATTAAAGTAGTTCACTAAAGCTCGCATGTGTACCTTTAAGGGAAAAAACAGTATAAATATGCAATTGAGAGATTATTCAACATTTAAAATGTATAATTGCAGGACTCTTGCAATGTACAAAGCAAAATAATCCAAATAAAACCCTGTTTTCTGCTATTATGGCATTCTTTGAAATATCTTTTAATTCATGTTACCTCTCCCAGCAAACACTGCGCAGCACTCAAAACAAATGCTCCATTTTGCTTTTGTCGCAAATGCGCACATTATAAAACTTTTCTTGTGCATAAACCTATGAGCATGAAATATTGAGCAAAACTAATGATTAATATGATTTTCTAAACCCTTTATAGAATTTTTTAAAAAACATTGAGAAGTTCTCTCATTATTTGTGGATTGACTTAAAATTTTTAAAAATTAAGATCGATAGAAATATAATTCAAACACTAAACACCTTTAAGGGGTCAGCTGCACATCTTTTTGACTTGGGTGGGGGTGAGGGGGGTAAGTGGGGAGTAGCAGGATAAAGAAAAGGTCAAACAGGAAGGCAAACACAATGAAAGAAAATCACTCTGGTTAATTGCTGATTGGCCATCGAGGCATATGGCAGGCTTGCATCTCACTTCCATATTTCATGAGTGAGGAAGTCCTAAGGCGCTTTACAGCAAATACAGTATTTTGCAGCATAGGAAAAAGAGCAGCAAACTTGCACAGTACATGGTCCCACAATGTGATAGTGACCAGATATTGTGTTTTAATTATGTTGTTTGAGAGATAGATAATGTCTGGCTTCGGAGAAGAACTTTGCTGCCAAAAAGAAGTAGAAGTCCCTGTCATCCAATAGCTAGTTTTTTTTCATCCATTACTCAATAAAGTGAACATCGGGCGAAGCCTGTTTCACTGTAGCAGTTATATGGAGTTTACAAACTATATAACCTTTTCATTATCCTAACATTTCATAAAGAAGAGTTACTTTTTGAAATAGGTGTTATGGATAAAGATTATACTGCAGCAATTGTAATGCACCTTTCAAATCATGCCAACATTCAAAATTCAATAGAATCTGTCCTAAAATTCAGCCTGACCATTACAATCATCATTTTTGAACTGGCTTGGCTCTCTATACATGAGCCAATGTTCGCAAGCATTAAGCTGCCACATTGCAAAAACGTTCTTAGCAGTAACAGCTCATTGATTAGTTTTTTTTGGCAGTTAACCCATTATCAAGAAATCACTGGGAAACAACTAATCAGGGTGCAGGTTTGACTTCATGTCAGAAAGAATGAAAGAAAGGCAGGCTGAAAATGTTTAATGGCAAACAGTCATTTAAAGTAAGCTGAGAAAACAAACCATGTTCCAGTAAAGGTCACAGCTATAGTTTAATCAATTATCTTGATGGCCTTGATACCAAGATGAACATTTGTTCCTCAAGACAGAGGCACTAGTTTCTCCATCAGGTGCATCACAACTGGAGCAAATTTGGATTCTACATGCTCACCACCCTGGTAAAAAATCTGTTAACTCAACACAAACTCAGGACCAAATATAGTACTTCCACGTTTAAAAATATTCAACATCAGATTTGCCAGTGAAGTCATTAGCGTTGCTGGCCAGTTTCCAAATTAAATGGCTTTTCAGCTGCAAAGTAGAACCACAAGCCTCAACTTGTAGTCTTAAGGCAATATTTTGCAAGTAAACTGCAAAATAAAATGCTTCACCACACAGATCATATTTGACCAATCTGCCATCCATCATATTAGTACCTAAAACAGTATTGCCTAAATTGAGGGGAGAATGATGTAACTGCAGATATTCAATTCAAACTAGATTTAATTTGGAGTCAGAGTTCAGATTTAAATTAAATAGATTAAAAATGTAAAGCAAAAGCATTGGATCAATAAGTATTACCTACATTGAAAACAATAAGACAGAAAGAACAGAGACATGAATGAACCATGTTTCATCTTCAACGTTTTATAGGCCAACAGGTTCAGAATCAGAATCAGCAAATGTTACCTGTAAATTGATATCTTTTGTTGCCAGTATCAACGCCATAACTGGCATATAGACAGGCTTAGCATTGTGCCATAAAGAGATAATGCTGACTATCCAGTTTTAGATGTCTATGGGAACACTGTACTGAGACTTTTAGTAGCAAATGGCTGTACTTAATATAATGTAGCTAAATGTATTGCAAATGTGTGTAGTTATTCAACATCCACCACATTTCAGTAACCATGGAAGTAAAGCATTCAAATGTAAAAAAAAACTTGCACACTTTACTTTCTGTATTTCCATATTATCCACAGAAGCATAGGATGTTAAATATGCAACACTGAGTATCATAATCACATTCCCCAAGTTAATAGGGTGGCATGGTGGCTCAGTGGTTAGCACTGCCGCCTCACAGTACCAGGGTTCCAGGTTCGATTCCAGCCTCGGGCGACTGTCTGTGTGAAGTTTGCACATTTTCCCTGTGTCTGCATGGGTTTCCTCCGGTTTCCTCCCACAGTCCAAACATGTGCAGGTCAAGCGAATTGGCCATGCTAAATTATCATTACTCAGAGGAAAATGGGTCTGGTTGGGTTACTCTTCTGAGGATCAGTGTGGACTTGTTGGGCCAAAGGGCCTGTTTCCACACTGTAGAGAATCTAATCAATTAATCAAATGGAATTATACATGACCGAATTCTCAGCGTTCAACATGTTAGGAGCTTAAATATTGTGGGACAGCATTACTGCAGGCTGAAGTACAAGAGCTTTACAACACCATTGTGCAAGCAACTACCCAGAAATACAGGCTGAGACTAACTACAATGAAAGAGAAGTCGAAAAGGATGGCGCTGGAAAAAGCACAGCAAGTCAGGCAGCATCCAAGCACGAGAGTCGACGTTTCAGACATAAGCCTTTCATCAGGAGTGGGAAGGGGGATGAGAGACAACTGGGGGCAGGGAGAAGGTAGCTGGGAAGGCAATAGGAGGATGCAGGTGGGCATTAATTGTGATAAGTAGGTGGGGAAGGTAGAGCAGGTGGGAATAAAGATGGGCAGGTGTGACAGGTCAAGACCAAAAAAACTCTTCAATTTCCTGTATTAACTAGCAGAACCATTTGTAGGGATCATGATGAACTCCAAGGCGGCGATAACTTGGCTTCATTTAATAGGCCTACAACAGTAAGCAAGGCACAGTAGCATGGTTACTGAAAATGTGCCCGTCGTGATTTGACAGAAGTCTAATCACTATTGTTATGAGGTTATTGATTTCTAATTAACCCAATATATGACATACCTAAAATAAAAAATGCTTTGGAGGTGCCAGACTATAACCCTATGTTGTAAAATTAAAAAATGCACTTGCAATTTTATTCGCCCAGTTTTGACAAAATTATTAGTTATTTACATATTCCTAAAGTTAGAGAGGTTAGCTGTAAAAATATATTTCTTTTTAGATATCAAGAGAAAGAAAGTGTGTGCTTTCGGCTTGGTATTGCTGATTCTATTCCAGCTTTGCACACATATCACAAAGCAACACTGATGGTGGTCACAGACATCTGTGGCCTGTTGCTCCACCCCTCCCCCTCCACTCAAGGGTAATTGGAGCAGCTTGAAGCAAAAACCAGAAGTGATAAGTAATTCTTGCAATGTAGATTTGGAACTCTAAACAGGAGCACATAAAAAAGGACTAAACCATGCACAAATGTGAACATTTAATCAGAAATAGATCTACTGTCATTCTTGCATTCTCCCCATGCTCAACTGCACAGTTGAAAGGAAATGTTTGAAAGGTGGGCTACAGATAGTTTTAAGGTCATTCCAGTTTTGAATGGACTGCTGACTTTAAAACAACAAAACAAAAAGGTTGGTGGGTGGCTCTTGGCCATGGAGATGGAGTCTCAGTCACTAGTTCCCATGCTGTCATGATAGAAGGACAAAAGCTAGCAAGTCACCCAGAATGCTCTCACTCACCTCCTAGCATCTGGTGCAAGAAAGACATCGTCAAAGGCCTGGGAATAGGTCATCTATCGTCACAGTGCTTGGTATCTTAGCTATAGATCAAATATTGGTAGGCGGGAGTGGGAGATCTCACCAAGATTTTATTGTCAAAAACACTGCAGTGGAAAAACAAAACACTGCAAATGAAGTCATTTCAGCTTTAAGTGAAAGTCACTTTGCCTTCTTTATGGCAGTTATGTGGGCCACACAAAATAATCTGTATGCCAGCCAGGGATCTTTGCCTTATCATTGAACAAAACTAAGCCATCTCCAGAAGCTGCTTTGACATTTAATCTACTGACATGCAGTTTTTACATGTGTTATTTTTAACTAAAACTGGGTCTTTCAGGCTGCAGCAAAATCCAACACGCTTATGTTGGGATTACTGGCATGACTGGAGCCAGTGACACTATAGCAATATAAAATATGGCTGAAAATAAAAGTCAGCAATATAAATGCAAGAATTTATTAATGCAAGGATATAGAATGTCACAATAAAACAAAGGCTGGATTTTACATTTATCTCTCTCTCTCTCTACATTTTACTGAATCTCCCACTTGGGCTGTCTTGCACATCTGAAAAGCTGGGCCAAACATCTGAAAATTTCTCTTGGCAGTCAGCAGCACAGAATGAAAGCAATTCAACTGGGTGTTGGTATGTCTCATTGTACCATGCATCATGTTCCAATGACGTTTTTACACTCAGTTCTTCCAGGAGACTAAAAAACTATTGGAAACTAATTTCTGGTCACTAGCATTAGCATTCACTGACTACATTTTAACAGATGTTTAAAAAGTACAAAAAAAAATGAATGAAACAAACCCTAAGAAAGTAATCACATGCTATGTAGAACATAAGAAAACAAAATGTAGCTTAGCAGTCTAATCAGGAAGGCAATTAAAGGAAAAACAAAGTACACAAAATATTAAATGGAAAACCTAACCGTCAACCTCAGTAACCTCAAAATCTGTTCATCTCCTTAAAATGTAGTCTCCCAGTATCAACCACAATGTGGAAGTGGACTCCATAAATTCACCAGCACAGTGATTCCTCCTTCTCTTGATTTGAAATCTGCTCCCCTTGCCCTAAAAATGTGACTTCTAATTCTAGGTTGCTTTACAAAGGAAACATCTGCTCTATAGCTGCTTCATCAATCCCCTTTAGTATTTTGATCTCTTATCATCCTTCTAAAACCTAATGAGTCTAAGCCTAAACTGCTCAAACTCTCCTCTTAAGCCTCTCATTTCTGGAAATAACCTAATGAACCTTCTCTAAATTGCCTCCAATGCACAACATCCTTCAAGGGGACGAGAACTGTAAGCAGTACTCCAGTGCAGTTTCACCACTGTCTTGTATAAATGTAACAAACACTTTCCTGCTTTTATACTCCATTTCTTTAGCAATAAGTGCCAAAATTCAATTTGCCTCCTATTACCTGCTGCACCTGCATACCAGCTTGCTACAACTAATGCATGAGGACACCTAGATCCCTCTGCATTGAAGCACTTTGAATTTTCTCTCCATTTCGATAATAAGTTGTCTTTTTATTCTTCTGACCAAAACAGATAATCTTACACTTACCCATATTAAACTCCATCTGCCAAATTTCAGCCTATTCTCTTCACTTATCCATTTGTAATTTCTTTATTTGAGCTTACTTTCCCACCTATCGTGGTGCTACCTGCACACTGGGTTATAGCACTTTCCATCCCTGCAAAGTCATTAATATAGATTGCAAATAGTTTGGGCCCCGAGTCAGAGTCATAGTGATGTAGAGCATGGAAAGAGACTCTTTGGTCCAACTTGTCCATGTCGACCAGGTATCCTGAAGTAATCTAGTTCCATTTGCCAGCATTTAGCCCATGTCCCTCCAAACCCTTCCTATTCATATACCCATCCAAATGCCTTTTAAATGTTGTAATTGCACCAGTCTCCACCATTTCCTCTGGTAGCTCATTCCATACATGCACCACCTTTAGCATGAAAAAGTTGCCCAGTATTTTCCTTTTAAATCTTTCCCCTCTCACTCTAAACCGGTGTCCTCTAGTTCTGGACTCTCCCAACCCAGGGAAAAGATCTTGTCTATTTATCCTAGCCATGCCACTCATGATTTTATAGACCTCTATATGGTCACCCATCAGCCTCCATGAGTTACAGCTTGCCCATAAGAAAAATATCAATTTATCCTGCCTCTCGGCTTCTGCTGGTTAGCCAATCCACTAACCAAGCTAATAAAATTACTCTTCACCCCATGTGATCTTACCTTGTGTATTAACCTTTTGTGCAGAACCTTATTAAATGCATCTTACCCAAATCTGGGTTGAATTTGGGTCTTCCAATTAACATTTTAAGTACTTTGTTCTCCCTTTAACTGCTTTCCTGATGAGATTTCTTCAGAGCACATGATTACTTTCTTAGGATCAGTTCTAACATCTTCTTTAAAAAGGTGGTTAATGCAACTGAATCATGTACATGCAAACATACTCCACACTGCATTTTGACAAGCAGAAAATCTCACTTTATCAATCACTCCCAATGGAAAATCCTGATTCATTTCAGGAAGCAATATCTACATCAAGACTTCATTACATCAGGTCAGCTCTGATTTCAAGATGGGAGACAATATCTTATCTATAATAATATTTAAGAATTAGCATTTTAGAAAATTATTTCAGTAACTTTGGTTTGCTATTGAACAGAATACTGGTATCCTATTAATTTACAAGCGGAGAGGTTTCCCTTTGAATCTGCACCTTCTATTCTTCAACACCTGGTTGAAGAGTTAAAAACTTTACAGAAAAGTTATTTTTGAAACTAGTTTCTTTTGAAGTAAATGCACATCAGGATTGTTAAGAATTATTCAAGCCTAATTTATAACCATTAACTGTAATGAGGAAAATTTCCAAATCAAACTACAGATTAAAAAGAAATAAGAGGAAGAGCTGAAAGACAAGCACCAGACAAAAGAACCGGAAAAATAACCAAAGCACAAATACTATGAGGTAAAAGCAGAAATGGATTTTAAACAACATTAAATGTCTTTGACTTTTAAATCACTGAACCAGTGAAGCATCTCTTCATCTACCTTCCAGTCCCATCAAATCTGATCAGTTTTTCAAATATAATGTGGAAATACAAGGCAGTGCATTTGATTCCCCAAGCAGAATTTCACCTCTACTTTAAAGACTTTTTAAAAAAGATTACAGTGTAGAAACTGGCCTTTTGGCCCAACTGATCAATGCTGGAGTTTATGCTTCAGATGAGCCTCTGAACCAAACCTCATTTAAACAGAACTATATATTTTGTAAAACAACAAGAATTTAAGAAAAAGCCAGGGAGAATTTCAAATCAAATGCCAAATTTGATTGACATAATTACCCTTTAAATGTCAACAATTTGAAACAGCAAAGGTTAAGATCACAAGGATCTATAAAAATTCTTACCGGTTTACAAAGATCTCATTCTTCACGCCTATCTTGCATACCTTTAGCTAGATCATTTCAAATTCCACATGCACTGCTCATACACATTTTAATAAGAATGCTTGAGCTAAATCAGAGTGCTTTAATCACAACACAGAGTAAAAAATACAAACTATTACAAAATCAAACAAGAAAAATCTACATAAGGACATAAAACAGGAATAGGCCACTCATCTTCTTGAACTTACTCTTGTCATTCAATAAGACTCTAGCTGATCTGACTGTTACCTCAAATATTCATTCCTTTCTGCTTCTCTGATGACTTTTCAGCCCTTTGCTAATCCACATCTGCTCTACACCCTCTTCCTGAAATGAAAGCAGAGCTCCAAAGTCTCATGACCCTCAAATATTTTTGCCTCATCTGTATTCTAAATGGGTGATTCGGATTTTTTTAAAAAAACAAAGGTTCTTGAATCTTCCACAAGTGGAAACATCCTCTCTATTGAGAACTTTTGTTTCAATCAAGTTGCCCCTTCCTCTTCTAAGCTCCAACAGATAAAGGCCTAGCCTATCCCACCTTTCCTTAGAAGCAACCTGCCCATTACAGGGGTAGATGTTCTGCTGTAACACACGTTTCGTTAATGTGAATTTGCTATTGCATGACTGATGAATGAGGGACCAGTTTTTAAAAGCACAAACTTTTAAAGTATAAAGTTTGTTATAACGCGACTCCGGCCCATTAGTTTGAATTGTGTTTGTTTATGCGATTTTCTTAAAAAGAGGTTTCACAAGAATGAACCTACCACGTTACAGCAGAACCTATATATTAGACTAGCAAGACTTCTCCATATTGGATCCAATGCATTTACATCACCCCTATGATAAGATGACCAGTACTACACCAGATGTGG
Source organism: Hemiscyllium ocellatum (assembly GCF_020745735.1). Lineage (NCBI taxonomy): Eukaryota > Metazoa > Chordata > Chondrichthyes > Orectolobiformes > Hemiscylliidae > Hemiscyllium > Hemiscyllium ocellatum. Next base: position 56,313,663 of record NC_083422.1, read on the forward strand.
TCTTACTGACTTTCAGGGATGTTGCCAGGGTTGGAGGGTTGGAACTAAAGAGACAGGCTGAATAGGCTGGGGCTGTTTTCCTTGAGCGTCAGAGGCTGAGGGGTGACCTTATAGAGGTTTATAAAATCATGAGGAGCATGGATAGGATAAATAGACAAAGTCTTTTCCCTGGGGTGGGGACGCCCAGAACTAGAGGGCATAGGTTTAGGGTGAGAGGGGAAAAATTTAAAAGGGACTTAAGGGGCAACTTTTTCACGCGCGGAGTGATGCCTGTTTGGAATGAGCTGCCAGAAGAAGTGGTGGAGGCTGGTACAATTACAACATTTAACAGGCATCTGGATGGGTATATGAATAGGAAGGGTTTAGAGGGATATGGGCCAAGTGCTGGCAAATGGGACTGGATTACTTTAGGATTGGCATGGACGAGGTGGACCAAAGAGTCAGTTTCTGTGCTATACATCTCTATGACTTGAAGTAAAACATGAGTGTATTACAAGTGCGTTAACATTCTACTGGCTTTCCTAATCAATATTGTACCTGTTACTCCTGCTTAGGGAACCCATAAGCCTCTACATCTCAGATTTCGAATTTCTCATTGCTTTATACAGTGGTCCTTTCTTATTCTTCATACTAAAATTACCAACTTCTCACGTTATAATCCATTAGCTAGATATTCATACATTCACTTAAATTGTCTAAATATTTTTGCAAGTTCCTTAGGTTATCTTCACAACTTACCTTCCTATTCATTGCCAAATCTGGCAATCAAATCTTCCGTTCCCTTCATCCAAGTCATCTCTATAATATGAAACAGTTGAGGCCCCAGCACTCATCCATATGGCTCATCCCTCATTACTTCTTGCCAATCGGAAAAATATATATTTATGTCTTGCCTTCCTTTTAGCCAGCCAATCTTCTATCCAGCCCAATAAGTCATCCCACATCACAAGTCCTTATTTTCCTCAACAATCATTGATGTTTCACCTTTATTGAATGCTTTCTGGAGATAAAAGTACAGTATATTCCCCTTTACCCATAGTCCATATTATTTCCTTAAAAACTCCGACAGATTGGTTAAACAGGATTTCCCTTTCACCAAATCGTGATGTTGCCCCATTACTTGAACAATAGTTTCCAAATATTTCCTATGACAGATGTTGGGCAAGCTGGCCTGTAGTGTCTGATTTTTCCCATCTCGTTTCCATTTGAATAAAGGAGTTAAATTTGCTACCTTCCAATTTAACCAAACTATCCTCAATTCTAGGCAGCTTTGGTAAATTAAAACAAATGAATCAACAATCTCATTAGTATGCTTTTTAAGACCCTATGGTGAAATCCATTATCTGGGGTCTTGGCAGCCCATTGTTCCAACATTTTTCTCAACACCACTTCTCTGGTGTTTCCAATTTCTCCAGAGTTCCTTTCATTTCCAATTTATTGCTGTTTTTGGGAGGGTACTTGTATCCTCCATAAATACCTATTCAAGTCACCTGCCATTTTTTGTATGGAAATTCATTCCGCAAATTTACTTTCCATAGGACTAATTCTCAGATTAACACTTTTAGTTTTAAAATATTTATAGAAAGAAGTTGTTTTTGGCTAGCCATCTCTTTTGCCTTAATTTTTCTCTCATCATTAAATTTTTCATCATACTTTGATTTTTTTACACATGTAGTAAAATGAAGGCTATGTAGGTTAGTTTGATCTTGGGGTAGGATAAAAGGTCAGCACAACATCAAGCACCAAAAGGGCATTTACTGTGCGGGTATGTTCTGTGTTCCTTCCAATCTCTGACCTACCACCTGTCTTTGCACAATCAAATGCTTTTCCTAAATCTGATATCTCACATTTCTGGTTGACCAGGTAGTATCCCTTGCAACTTTTTTTTCCCTACTCATTAAAATATATCTTCTACATTTTCTAGAATAATTTAAAATGTCTCCTTCTACATCTCTATTGACCGATCCTTCAATCTAATTTGCCAATTCACTTTAGCCAGTTATTTTCATGTCCTCACAATAGTCCTTGTTTAATATTTTATGAATAACTTCAGGTCTACTCCCCTATTCCTCAAAAGTAAAATTTCATCATATTACTGTTGCTGCTACCCAGGAGCACCTTCATTAGGAGATCAGTAATTTATCTCATCATATTGCACAATACCAGGTATAGTTTTGCCTACTCACTGGTCAGTTTCAGAGCATTCTGTTCTAAGAAACTATCTAAATATATTTGATGCTATTCTGTTATATTTAGGAAATTTTGGGGCGGACAAAACATGAAGCTGAATGGTATGATTTTATAGAGTCACAGGAGTTGTACAGCAATGAAACAGGCCCTTCAGTCCAGCACGTCCATGTCGACCAGCTATCCTAAATTAATCTAGTCACATTTGCCAGCACTTGGCCCATATTCAGAAAAACTTTACAAGGATGTTGCCAGGATTGGACAATTTGAGCTATAGGGAGAGGCTGAATATGCTGGGGTTGTTTTCACTCGAGAATTGTAAGCTGAGGGGTGACTTTATAGAGGTTTATAAACTCATGAGGAGCTGGATAGGGTAAACAGACATGGTCTTTTCCCTGAGCTGGTGGAGTGCAGAACTAGAGGGCATAGGTTTAAGATGAGAGGGGAAAGATTTAAAAGGAACCTAAGGGGCAACTTTTTCATGCAGAGAGTGGTACGTGCATGGAATGAGCTGCCAGAGGAAGTGATGGAGGCTGATACAATTACAACACTTAAAAGGCATTTGGATGGTTATATGAATAGGAAGGGTTTAGAGGGATATGGGTCAAATGCTGACAAATGGGGCTAGATTAATTTGGGATCTCTGGTTGACATGGATGAGTTGGACCAAAGGGTGTGTTTCCATGCTGTACATTTCTACAACTCCTCCTATAGCTCAAACCCTCCAAGCCCGGCAACATCCTTGAAAGGGTCCAGAAAAGAGTTACAAGTTTAACAAGATCTTTCCTAAAGTAGGGAGACCAGAACTGAATTCAGTATTTCAAAAGTGGCCTATCCCCAATGTCCTGTACAGCCACAGCGTGACATCCCAATTCCTGCACTCAACACACTGAACAATAAAGGTAAGCATACCAAATGCCTTCTTCACTATCCTGTGTAAACAAGGGCTCAATTTAAGGTTGTATCTTACAAAACAGTGCAGCACTCTTTCAGAGGGAATGGAGAGGGGGAAGAGGAGGAGTTGAACAGGCAAGAAGCAAAGGAGAAGGGAGAGAGTGGAAATCAATAAAAGTAGGTGGAGATGAAGGAATGGAAGGAAAGTAAAGGAGGAAAGTAAGGAAAGAAAGTAATGTGACATTACAGAAACATTTCTATTTGGGTTCAATATATCATGCCACTGTAAGAATAAACATCTGTACATTCCCAGACTCACTAAGAATTGTCTTGGGATTATTCTCATAACAGTCTGCTTGAAAGTGAAAGACTGCAGTCAGGTAGGGGATAAACAGAAAACAAAAGACTTGACTGCCTGAATATAGTATTATTTTGCAGCAAGTGAATCCTGTACCTGTCTCCTTTTTGTTTTAACAAAAATCACCTCATAGCAGCCTCCAGTAATTGTGAGAACTGGCTTTGCCTTGCTTGGTTTGAAGTCAGCAAAATGAAGCAATCAAAATCTGGATTTTATTATTGGGTTCGACTATTGATTTCATTCTTTTGTACTGTTTGATTACTTCAGTGGCACAGGTCATGTTAAATCAGCTGCAGACAGTGTCAGCTCTGGCACTACATCTCAGTTCAATGATGGTTGTATTCTACCAGCTCTTAAACATTTTTACCTTCACACCTGACACTTCGGCTCAGTTTGAAGTCTTGCTGACTATAATATAGACAAACCACTTACCACTGTTAATCAAGTTTTATCTTGAGAGATAATCAATACCTTTGACAGAATCTGGTACCATGCACTTGGAAGCAATAAATTTACCAACATTTGGTCTCACTTTCCTAGACATCTAAGTCCTTAGACAAAATCTGGTATTTGTTACTTAAAAGTACCCACAACAAAGCTCTGATTAAATATACCTGATTTCTCAAAGTGCTGCCCTTTAATTAAATAATTCATACTCTGACTTGTCTATTAACCAAACACCCTCCCCCTCCAACCCTCCCCCCACTCCCATAGTGTTGGTTTCTGATTCACATTTAAAACCTTCACCCATCAGAACTCTACATTCATTATTTTGCTGATATTTCGATTCTATATCCAAGATCCCATTTGCTCACCACACTGATCCTCTGGTTTTACACAGTGCAACTGAAGTATACTTTCCATTACCATAAAAAAACAGGAGTAGGCCCTTCAGCCCCTCAAGCCTACTTCATCATTCAATTGGACCATGGCTGATTGAACGTCCCCCACATTCACTTTCCTGCCCTTTCCTCAGAACCTCCGAGTCTCCTACTGATTGAAAGTCAGTCTTAGCCTTAAACAGACAAGGATTCTGTCCCCATAGCTTTCTGTGACAAGGAGTTCCAAAGACTCTCAACCTTCAGAGAAGAAATGATCAGACTTACATTTTGAGACTGTACCCTGTCATCCAATGAGGGGAAACATCCTCTCAGTATTTATCCTGTTAAGCCCCTGAAGAATCCTATATGACTCAATGAGATCACATCTCATTCTTCTAAACTCCAGTGAGTCCCAACCTGTTTAATCTTTACTCTTAAGATAATTCTTCTGAACCAGGGATCATCTTACTGAACCTTCTGTGAACTGTCTCCAATGAATTTTAGCTTCAGATTTTACTATCCCGTGTACTCAAGTACAGGAATACAGAAGTACAGTGAAAAGCATACAATATCACCACACACAGCACCATCTGAAGTGCAAAGGTACTTAGATACAAATTAGTAAGAGACAGAAACAAAGTTAGAGTTAACCATATCTTTAATTAAGGGACCAGAACTGCTCACAGTACTCCACGTGGTCTCACCAGCACCTTGATCAGTTGCAGTAGGACTTCCTTACTCTTATGATCCAACTCCTTTGAAATAAAGGCCAACTTTCCATTTGCCTTTCTGATTATCTGCTGCACCTGGGTGCTAGCTTTGTGTGTACAGCATAGGTAGCTATTTGTTTCTGCAATTACTTTTTAAAAAGAGCGTACTCTTTCAAAAATGCTTTGCCCGTACTCTCCACTTTTAAAAAATCCATAACCCCGTAAATTCTTTAAGTACCTATTCAGCTCTTTTCCAAATCTGAAATCTGAAGCTTGCTCCTGAAATTTGAAATTAGTTTTAACCAAAATTACCACCTCTGACTTCCATTACATCCACCTCTTGCCATTTTTAAACTGAAAAAGATTCCATGCCCTCCATCTCCTTCTGGCCAATGCATAATTCTTGTCAGATAAACTGCCTCAAAAGAAGTGTTCAATTTCCTTTCTCATGACCAATGTATCATGTTCTCCTCTCAAATCTCAAAAATTCTGTCTATTCTTCTAATCCAGGAAGCCAGCGGGTAAAAGATGAAACTGAAGCCAGCATTATATTTAGATTGAAGCATTATAAATCTACACTACCTAACTCAATCATACCATTGTCTTTAAATGTGCTCAAGTGAAAATCCAATTAAAGCCCTCCACCTGCATCAATTTAAATATAAATTAATACACAATTAATAGCTATGACTTCAGTGCTGTTCTGGACAAAATCTGGTACTGTAGCACAGATTACACATAAATGCTCAAGTAGTGACACACTTCCAGAAAGCAAGTTCTCTCTCAAAACCTCTTTCTGTAATTCTTCCTTTTAAAGGCAGTGCTGGACATCTTATTTTCCTATCTTCTTCCAACCATACATAAATACACTGTCCAACATGTCCGTTCTCCTCCCTACATTTCCAATGCTGAAATCAAGCCTGATTGATGGCCTCCTCTGTTTCTTGTCCTTTCCCACGATATCAGAACAGAGCACAGCTCCTTATCTCCCACAGATTTCACTCTTCCTTACAATCTCTGGTGTCTTTTAATACTAAAAAGATTGGCATCATCCTGTGACAACTTTGACTTATCTTATCTTCTACTCTTTCCTAAAAAATAGAAATGTACAAACATGTACCTAACTCGATTAAATGTTTAAACAAACCCTTCAGAGTGCTACTCATTTGAATTTTGCACTGTGCCAAGCACAAAGTTTGAGGCCACAGTTACTCAAGTAGTCTGTTTTCCAACTTCAGCTGTGCACTTCTAAGGGCACAGAGCAGGGGTCAGGTTCTTTCCTGAAGGAACTTCAAGAACAAACAAACAAAAACAAAAACTGAATCTCAAAATGCTCTCAGCACAGCAGCTAGTTCTAAAGTAGCAGAAAGAAATACAGTGCATAAGACATGAGGTTGATACTTATTCCAGTCTGTACAGCCTAGCAAAACAAAAGCCATTTTTTTAAAAAATAGCAGCCTACACTGAAGGAATTTACTGCTAGGACTTCTATCAGAGTGCTTTTTCCTTAACTAGATCTTCCAATAGAAGCTTACGCTGGCTACTCTATCACAGGTCACTACAGGCTTCGATGTGAGGCAAGTTTTGGGTTTAAGTTTGACCATACATCTGAAAAACTTGTAGCTTGAAATAATTAGCCTGCTTCAATTAAGAAACGATGCTTCATGTTTCAGTAGTCACACTTTTAAGTTGTGTTAGCATGAATTCCACAAAATTAACCACATATTAAAAGTAAATTCCAGTATTCACTTCAAGTACACTTGAAGTCTATAACAACGTAACAGTTTATTAAAATTCTACCGTCCCAACAATTCAAGATTAGAATCCCTACAGTGTGGAAACAGGGCCTTCAGCCCATCAAGTTCACACCGACCCTCTCTGACTAATGCATCTAACACCTTGGGCAATTTAACATGGCCAATTCACCTGCCCTGTACATCTTTGGTCTGTGAGAGAAAACCGGAGCACCTGGAGGAAACCCACACAGACACGGGGAGAATATGCAAACTCCACACAGTCACCCAAGGCTGGAATTGAACCTAGGACCCTGATGCTGTGAGGCAGCAATGCTAACCTCTGAACCACCATGCCGCCCGCATAAACTGCAATAAATCCACAGCTGGATGGAAAATGGTTCCTCCAACCAGGTGTCGCAACTCCAATTCCTTATGTGAATTGTGATAAAACCAGGCCAGCACCTAGTAACACAAAATATTAGTTCTACTTAAAATAAGGAGGTTGCAATACTTACATATATTTTGTGGCTACATTAACACTGCAAGGAAAATAATGGGCTACAATGTCACCAGCTACTGGGGGCAGTATGGTGGCTCAGTGGTCTGCACTGCTGCCTCACTGTGCCAGGGACCCAGGTTCCATTCCAGCCTTGGGTAACTGTCTGTATGGAATTTGCATATTCTTCCCATTTCTGCTGAGTGATCTAGTTTCCCCCCCCTCCGTCCAAAGATGCTCAGTTTAGGTTGATAGGCCATACTAAATTGCCCCACAGTGTTAAGTGAGGTGCAGGCTAAATGGGTTAGCCATGGTAAATGCAGGGTTACAGGGATAGGGTGAAGGGCTGGGTCAGTTTGGGATGGTCTTTGGAGAGTCAGTGCAGACTTGATGGGCCGAATGGCCGCTTTCCACACAATACGGATTTTAAGATTAAGAAGTGACCTTATTCTACAAATATGTTAACTCTCTTTCCAACCTTATGATAAAAACAGACAACCCATTCACAAGTCCTTGCTAATCTCCAAATATTTGTTGGGGTGTAGTGTTCATGAATAGTCAAGTTTAGTTTAATCCTCAATTAGATTTTCTCTCTCCTGCAACACACTGCATTAGTCATGGAACACATTGAGCCAACTAGTCCATTATTTTCTATTTAGGAATCTTAGCTAGGAAATCCATGGTGCCAAGTACAACTTCAAAATACTGTGTGTAACATGGATGTTGCAAGATTGAAATTGAAGAATTAAAAAGCCCTTGACCTTCTAGATGAAGTAACTGATTCCTGTAATACTAACTGATGATCATGGCATGCACACTTATACAAGTGCACTTGTAGCACCACTTTTATATTCTTGATTGTCCCAAATGGAACAAATTGTGATGAAACTTTGAGTGTTTATAAAAAGGCAAGCATATGATATTTCAGTTTGGTTATGAATGTTCAATATCAACTAATCTCTATTCATTGCTGGGAAACAATTTCAAAACCATTAAATCTCCAATCTACAATCTTCTTCCAGGGTTACCAATAATCCATGAAAGAGAATCAAATAATTATTCTATATTAGATGGGAGTAAAACCTCTCGATCATTGAATAACTAGTCATAGATGAACCACAGAACCTACAGATGAAATAGTAAGAATCACAGCAGCATTTATTTCATGTACTGGAAAGCATGAAACAATCATGTTGGAGACAGAATGCAAAGTGAAGGTCCAAAGCACCTTAGAACAAGGATTAATTTAACCATTGTATCATAAGGACCAAAGCTTCTTTTGACACTCGGAAAGTACAGTGCTCATCATTTTATTTGTTTAAAAAAGATTTAGGATGAAAATAAAACAAACAGCATTTGAGTGCCAGTAACTCCCACAATGCTACATCACAACTGGCTTCTTTCTAAGAGATGGGCAGACAGGTTAAAAAGCACGAAGTTCTCTGCAGTTGCATTTCTGACTTATTGGAAAAGCTAAAAAAAAGTGATTAAATCTTTTAGTAAATGAACTAATTTACTTTATATGCAAAAATCACTATTTTCATGAAATCAGCAACATGATTGTTTGAGTATTTTTGCACTAAAACAAACAACTCTAGCTGATTTAAGAGCATTAAATACACACCTTATTAGGAATAGCTGGTTTTCAAAGATAAGCATCAGGAGTGAGGTGCTGGAATTCCTGATGAAGAGCTTATGCTCAACGTTGATTCTCCTGCTCCTCGGATGCTGCCTGCCTGACCTGCTGTGCTTTTTCAACACCACACTCTCAACTCTGAACTCAGCAACGGCAGTCCTCACTTTCTTCTTGTAAAGATTAGCCTTAGCTGATCACATAAATGGTTAGCCAGAGCTACTGGAATTCATAACATGCTTTATAGCAAAAGAGTGCGAGAATGTGGAGAAGGCTAGTTTGATGCCCAGGGAAGAGAAAAATGCATCATTTTTGGGCCAAGAATCCTTGGTTAAGATTCAGATCTGGTTGAGATCTGCCTATACCTGATTGGTCAGCATCAACTAAAGAGAGTTAAAGAGGTTGTGATATGTTCCTTTCATCAGGGTGAATTTTGTACTATTCTTATGGCTGGCAGGTTCACCACAGCTCTATTGCATTTTCTGTTTTACTTTCATTACTGCATTACCAGCATTTCTACTTTCTGGTTTCTTTCTTTATATTTATATTGCATATTGTCCTTCCCCACCATTATTTACCTATTCTCTAAACATGTGAATTTTTTTCATTTTTTCTTAGAAGTCTGTTATCCTCGCTTTAAGAAGTTTGAAAGTTATTTCAAACATCAACTGCATCATACTCCATGAGATCCATCTGGCCCTTACTCCAATCACTACAGAGGGAAAAAATAAATTCCTATTATCCAGGAGGGTCGGTGTGGACTTGTTGGGCTGAAGGGCCTGTTTCCACACTGTAGGGTATCTAAATCATTATAATTGCTGCATTCACTGGTTCTCGCCATCATTTTTTACATCCATACCTTCAGCCTAAAAACCAGATTTTTCTTTTTACTGATACTAGCCAATCAGTTGTGTATTCCCAGTGTTTGGTGTTCCCTTCCACTCAAGAGCTTGACAGTTTTAATTAAATGAACATTCTGGTATATTTAGAAGACTATCCTGCTACCTGCATTGTAGCTTTCAATGTGCAAAACTCAATTTGCATTTTTTAAAAAAATCAAAGCATCACACTTTAATCAAAGCCAGTGAATTGTGTTTCTCTCAAAAAAAGATAGAAATGACCAATTTTCAAAATTCAATTCAGAACTTATTCTACAAAATAAAAATTAAATTTGTTAGCCATCATGGACCACAGGCCTAATTATTCCTGGAATAATTGTTAGAATATAATCCTCTGTGCAGTGGTGAGAATGCACAAAGAAAGAAAAGAAAAAAAAATCTATACACCAAAGTTTTGGTCTGTGGTAAAGAAGAAAATAATGGGAATATTTAGCAGGTCACACTGCATCTGAGGAGAGGGAAACAGTGTTAATGTTTCAGATTGAAGACTTGTTCATCAGACTCACTGAAGGCTCCCAGTATTTCCTGTTTTTAATTTTGTCTCATGTACCCAAGGTCCTTAAGAGTCAGAGAGATGTACGGCATGGAAACAGACCCTTCGGTCAAACCCGTCCATGCTGACCAGATATCCTAACCTAATCTAGCCCCACATCTCTCCAAACCCTTCCGATTCATATACCCATCCAGATGCCTTTTAAAATGTTGTAATTGTACCAGCCTCCAACACTTTGTCTGGCAGCTTATTCCATACATGGACCACTCTCTGCATGAATGAGTTGCCCCTTTGGTCTTTTATATTTTCCCCCTTTCACCCTAAACCTATGCCCTCTAGTTCTGGACTTTCCCCCGCACAACTAAAATACTTGGTCTATTTATCCTATCTGTGCCCCTCATGATTTTATAAACCTCTATAAAGTCACCCCTTAGCCTCCGACACTCCAGGGGAAAAAAACTCTAGCCTATTCAACCTCTCCCTATAGCTCAAATCCTCCAACCCTGGCAATATATTTGTAAATAGTTTCTGAGCCCTTTCAAGTTTCACTACATCCTTCTGATAAGAAGACTAGAATTGCGTGCAATATTCCAAAAGTGGCCTAACCAATGTCTTGTATAGCCGCAACATGACCTCCCAACTCCGATACTCAATACTCTGACCAATAAAGGAAAGCATACTAAATGCTTTCTTCCCTATCCTATCTATCTGTGATTCTACTTTCAAAGGAGCAATGAACCTGCACTCCAAGGTCTCTTTGTTCAGCAGCACTCCCTAGGACCTTACCATTAAGTGTATAAGTCGTGCTAAGATTTGCTTTCCCAAAATTCAGCACCCCACATTATCTACGTTACTTCCATCTGCCACTCCTCAGCCCATTGGCCCATCTGAACAAGATCCCGTTGCAATCTGAGGTAACTTTCTTCGCTGTCCACTACACCTCCAATTTCGGTGTCATCTGCAAATTTACTAAGTCTACCTATTATGCTAACATCCAAATCATTTATATGAATGATGAAAAGCAGTGGACCCAGCAACGATCCTTGTGGCACTCCACTGGTCACAGGGCTCCAGTCTGAAAAACAACCCCCAACCACCACCCTCTGTCTCCCATCTTTCAGCCAGTTCTGTATCCAAATAGCTAGTACTCCCTGTATTCCATGAGATCTAATCTTGCTAACCAATCTCCTGTGGAGAAACCTTGTCACATGCCTTACTGAAGTCCATATAGATCAAGTCTACCACTCTGCCCTCATCAATCCTTCTTGTTACTTCAAAATACTCAAGTTTGTGAGACATGATTTCCCACGCACAAAGCCAGGTTGACGATAACTAATCAGTCCTTGCCTTTCCAAATACATGTACATCCTGTCCTTCAGGATTCTCTCCAATAGCTTGCCCACCCCCAACATCAGGCTCACCGGTCTATAATCCTGGCTTGTCCTTGCCACCTTTCTTAAATAGTGGCACCACATAAGCCAACCTCCAGTCTTTCGGCATCTCACCTGTGACTATTGATGATACAATAAAGAATCTCAGTAAGGGGCCCAGCAATCACTTCCCACAAGCAAGAGTGGTAGAAAAATTATTTCTGACTAGATTGACATGGAAGTTAGGAATATTGGATGCCAAAGTCCTACTTTTTGAAATAGTTTTAGAAGGGGGTAAGTTGAGTGAGGTTCCAACACAACCTTTAATCACTTTATTCCTCTCGTTAAGAACTTCAAAATCGCACTATTATTATATTTTTGTGACAAACTAGAAGATATCAATCATCCATACCTGATCACAAGTAAATAGCCATTCATTTACTAGTGGTGCAACAATCACCAGTCTTAAACATTGTCGTTCAATACATTGTGCAGAGAAATAAAGCAGTAAACTGCTGCAAAAAAAAAGTGATTTAGACTGCAGCACCTTCCATGTGATCAGGATTATCCCAGAGGACAAATACCTCTACATTTTGTGGAATCCTTGCACTCGTGTCACTAGGCACTATGACCTTTGACACCACTGGTAAAACTAGCCGGAAGAAACCTGCCACAAAAGATCAGAGAGCACTTCATTTTAATTTAAACTTGTTGCAAACATTGAGGAAACTATATGTGCCAGGAGAGAATTATAAGACTACAATTCAATTTTGGACATCCAATGTCCAGATAAGCAGCTTTAGCTTTTCACCCTTGTGGTATGTGATTTGATTAGGTCATTGTTGTTCAGAATTATAATTGGATACTGTTCCCAGCTATACATGTCAGTATGGCCCCTAGCTATCGCTATCACTATTTTGCTATAAACTAACTCCTCTGCTGGGGGGATACATGGATGGGTTCAATTTTCAGATTTTCTTTAAGTATTTTTGGTCCAAAAATTTAATTAATCTCAAGTTTACAAACTTGAATCTGTCAACATTTTTAAGGAGACAGTTTATTTTGTACTTTAGTATCTTGACCAGGTGATTCATTTCATCCAAGACAATGTATTCTCAATACAGGAACTACAAATAAAGAGTTTTAAAAAATCACAACACCAGGTTATAGTCCAACAGGTTTATTTGGAAACACTAGCTTTTGGAGTGCTGCTTCTTCATCAGCTGGTTCACAAGCTGATGAAGGAAGGAGCAGCGCTCCGAAAGCGAGTGCTTCCAAATAAACCTATTGAACGATAACCTGGTGTTGTGTGGTCTTTAATTTTGTCCACACCAGTCCATCACCGACACCTCCAAATCATGACAGAGAGCAAGCACAAGGAAGATACAGTTTTTGTTAATGTCATTGATCAAAAACAGGAAAACTGCTATCAAGTGGGAAATAGAAATTAAGCTGTCAAATTCACAGAAAATGAGGAATACAGTAGATGTCACAAAATTTCTTTCCAATCACGTTTACCTTCTACAACCCAACTTTAAAATCAACTCACTCAAATTATTTTCGAAAACAAAGGTTGAATGACAACCATCACATGCTCAGTGAGGTGTCCAAGATCACTCCAAGTCATGCCAAAGGCTGGAGCATAAACGGCACTCCAGTGTGCAACAGAGCACTGCAATATTGGAGGTGCGGTCTTCTGACTGAAAAATTAAAGCAAGGCCCGGCCTGCCTTTTCAAATGTAAGAAGATCCCATAGTGCTCAATTTGACCAGAATTGTCCCATTGTCCGGGCCAATATTGGCCTCCCAATCAACATCTCAAAAACAGATTCTTTTGGTCATTGTCATATGGTTATTTAAGGGAACTTGTGTGAAAATTGGTTGCCTACAATGAAACACTCAAAAGTAAAAAAGGCTAAAAAGCACCCCAAGATGACATTTAGCAATTACCAAATGCACTATGTAAATGCAGGTCTTTCTTTACATTGTAATTGATCAGTTAAAATGTCTTGTCTGTTAATAAACTAATCAAATATTCAGAATCAGGTGGCAGTAGGAAGGAATTAAAAGCAATGATTCCTATTATTCTAGCAACAGCAATACTGAAAGTAACATTTACACAATGGAAACAATCAACTGGGTAGGGTGTTTGCACAAGTACAAGGCACACACATAACCTGTAAAGTTGAGGGCTGCCACAGCACTATCACAAAACCCACAACATGGCCTAGCACAAATCCAGTTTTGATTTTAAAAAAAACAAACTTTTCTCCCTTCCTCAACCTTTGCCTACTGATTAAGAATGCAGGGAGGGAAATGTGCAACCTCGACAAAGGCTTGTAATCAAAGCTGGAAATTCCTGATTTTAAACCAGTTTGCTCTTAGGTGTAAACTCAGATAAAAAAGAAGAGATAACCAAGAAATGAGAAACTAGTATTTACACAGCAAAGCAAAATAGCAACAAGGCCATTCTCCTTCTTCAAAACAGATTCAGTGACATTGTCTGCTTTAGCCTCTAACAAGGTGAATGGAACACCTAGAATTTGTCCCAGAGGAACATACAGAACAGAAAGATAAAACTAATTTCTGTTTCCTTCCAATATTATCAGATAAATATAAAACAAACTCTTAATTCAACATAGCCATGTGTTTTAACATTTTAACATGTTAGCTTGCTATTTCTTCCATCAACAAATATAGATTAATAGTTAAAATAAATCATAAACAAACCATCGAGACAGGAGGGAACATTAGCCTTCTATTCCTGGGAGCCCACAAACAGACAAATAGTGAGATATTGCTAAGAGTGCAGAAAATAATGTAGTCAATGTTTAAGTGCACGAGAAATGTTTATAAGTGTTGTTGCAATCCATCTTACCCCATCTGGAGAAGGAAACTCTCAATGAATGCAAATGAGAAAAAGGTGAGTAAGAAAATGGTAAATTGCTGTATAAGCTAGGTTCTACAGGAAAAGCTCATGATCACCACTAAGAGAATCTTACTACCTTGCCATTCAAATAATGGTATTACTATCATTGAATCTTCTACCAATGGCTTAGGGACTTCACTGACCAGCAACTAACTGGACCTGATGAGTTGCCAGACTCAAAACATTAATTCTGCTTTCTTCCCAGATGCTGCCTGATCTGCTGAGTTTCTCAGTAATTTCTGCTGTTTCAGGTCTCCAACATTCACAGTTGTTTGCTTTATTTATTAACTGGAGCAGCTTTACAAAGAATCCCAAAATGTGAAAGCAGGCCATTCAGCCCATCAAGTCCATACCCACTCTCTGATGAGGATCCCACCCAAACCCAGACACACTTCTCCACCACACTTTCCCTGTGACTCTGCATTTGCCATGGCTGATCCATCTATACATCCCTGGACTATGGGGCAATTTAACATAGCCCAATCCACATACCTGCACGTGTTTGGACTGTGGAAGGAAACCAGAGCACCTGGAGGAAACCCATTGAGGCACAGGGAAAATATGCAAACTCCACACAGATAGTTACCCGAGGGTGGAATCGAACACTGTTCCCTGGTCCTGTGAGGCAGCAGTGCTAACCACTGAGCAGGTCAGCGATTTGGTACTCTGTAGCAATTGACCTCCAGACTCCCCAAAACTGATCTGCCATCCACAAGATACTTCAACACTGCAAGGTCATGCTCCACTTACCTGAACAAGTGCAGCTTTGACAAGAGTCTGACATCATCCAGGACAAAACCAGCCATTTCTTCAGCACCCCATTCACCATCTTATCATTCATTCCATGCAATACAAAGGGACAGTGGGAGCAAAATGCACAGCAGCAACCTTTCAAACCTACAAACTCTACCACCTCTGGAAGAACAAGTATGGCAAAACATTCACCTGGAAATGACACACTATCTTCATTTTCAAACATAAATTGCTCTTTCTTTATCTCTGATACAATATCCTCAAACTCCAAAACCAACAGCATTGTACATGTTTCTTCAAATCAGCAGCTACCACTGCATACCCACAGGGTAATTAGGAATGGTAATGAATGTTGGCCTTGCCAATGATGCCCAACTCCTGTGCCAAAATTAAAAGGAACTGTAAAGAAAAATAAAAAGAGTTTTGTGGGAGTAAAAGTAACAATTTCTCTCCCAAATATCCAACTTTCCATGTAATCATGGATAAACCCCATACCTTCAAGAGAAAACAGCACTACAAGCTCTGACTTTCTTCTACCTGGTTAAACAATATATCACAGTCATAATGAATAACAGAGATGCATGAGCACAGCTGAAAATCACTGCCGTGGTCACAGATGGCAAACTTCGAGACCCTCCCATTGGTAACTAATTGGATTGGGAAGTATTGACTTTGGCACCGCAAGCAGCTTCAGTCTGGCTCCTTTTCACTCAGCAATTAAACAAAATATGGACAACATTGCTGGTTGGCTTACACTTCTCTTGATCTTCTAGCCAAGCAACCTTAATCCATTAGTCAGATGGATGCAAGTAGTCATCTTTCATTTTTGATGCATTTTTGTTGGCACTGCAGTCGAATTCAGATAGCAAAGCACTCTAAACATCAGCTGCTATACCACTTCCGATAGCCTTTATATTTATTCAGATGAAAGCAGTTCAAAGCAGCCAAGGCACCCGGGACTGATGTTTCAGTGGGATGCTGTCTAATCCAGGAGAGATCAGTCATAACTACATACTGCAGAGCAGAGATAATTAAACAAGTCCTTCCTGGAAACTCACTTGGAGATACCATAAAATAGAAAAAAAATGCTTCAGAAAACAAGTTCTGAGTTCCATTTCTCCTACCCTGGCCCTTCTCTGTCCAAAACAGAGAAATTAGAGCTTAACAGAATGGACTGTAGCAGAGATGCAGTGAAGGAACACACAAGCTGTAGAAACATGGAAACACCACCAACTGCAAGTACCTATCCAAGGCACTGACCATCCTGAATTGAAACGCCAATATATTTCTTTCATTGTAATTGGGTCAAAACCCTGGACTGCTCACTGCAGTTCATGTACATAAACAAAAAAGGTTCCAGCAGTTCAAGAAAGCAACTCACTACCATCATCTTCTTGATTAAAGATGGGTTATAAATACTGGCTTAGCCAGCAAAGTCCCACAGATCTTGAATAAATCAAAAAGATCCAAATCTTGATTTAAAATCCTGGCCTATACAGAGGGATAGTGGAAATCACCAAGCAATCTCAGCTGCGGTACAAGGAAAGAAGTCAAAATACCTGTTCCCTTCGATATCCCGTAAGCTTCAGCGAAAAGTATGAATGCGAAGAGAAGATTAACTTGGCCTTGGTCATGAACCCTATTCACTGTGAATAGATTGTGCTAGTTGTTTAGAGCTGTCAGCACCAATAAAATGAAACATGGACCTCCTCCCTAAAAACTGGATGCACAGCTCTGAATTTATTTCTGAAATATTGACTCTGCAGGCCTGATCCATGTTTTATTTGTTGAGATAACAAAGTTGATACAGTCCAAAGAATAACCTTCACAGTGAGGCATTCCTTTAATCATGCGGGTGTGGCAAGGACCTCAGGCTGTCAGACTGGAGGTGAATGAAAGAAACCCAAACCAAAAGATTTACTTTGTTAGAAGTTTCCACATGTGAACTAGCTGCCTCAAATTTCTATTTTATGCACTTCACCAAATCTCACTTGGCCAAGAGATACAGGTGGATTCCAGTGTCAATTCTAGACAAAAGACAGATCAAAAACTACAGCCATTTACAGAAGCATGTCTGCACAGGCCTTGGTAGCAGTTACCTGGTTAACAACACATCTTGCAAAGCCAAGCCCAGCCAAGCTGCAGCTCTAGACAGTATGAATTCTGGCAGCCCATCTTGCTCAACAAGAATGATATTCATTATAGAAACAAAGGCTCTGCTACTCTGCAGCACAGGAGCTGAATGATCACATCAAACCATGCCGAGAGAATCATAGCCACAGTGACGAGGTCTAAGATTAATCAATTATATTCCAGTCACTTCAAATTTGACAAGTGATTTTAAGAATTTAAGGCTATGACTAACCCAGCTTGTGTAAAGCTAGGAATGCTTAAAGCCACTTATGAAAAGTACCAATAAAATTGCTATTTGGTGAATAAATTTCCTATCACTTTCCCTCTTGGCCTTCCTATCCAAGATGATGAAAATTTAGGTTAACAAACTTTTAGGATCTAGCTAGACTTGATTCACTTTGGCACATGGTTTGATAACAGCCTTAGACATTCAATATTTTCTTCTTCTGGTAAGTAATTCAGCCTAGTTTCCTTAAATTGTTTGGTCCAGGGACACACATAATTGATGGGCCTAAAAATAAACAAGTTACACTGGTTCCTGAAAGAACAATTTGAGGAAACATAGGAAATCATGAGGTCAACAATGTAGCTATGGCCATCTCACATTTGCTTCAATTGAAACTGGCTACAGAATAAAGTCTTCGTTCAATAACTTAAGCTGGTTTGCATGTAGGCTTCTTAATTTGATCATTGTCCTCTTTGTGGCTCCTTGGAGCAACAAACTCAGTTTGTCTTCAAAATGGCCACTTGACCTTATTTACAGTTAGAGAAATCATGGAAATTCAATCCGTCACAATTGTGAAATGCCTGCAAAGAGCCTCCACAGTGCAAGTACAAACAGCAGAAGACATATACCTCCCAAACCCTCACCACCTACAGTTCTCAAGGGTGGGCCCTTTAAAGCAATTGAAAATAAATTCATGATTATTGCAAAGTAACTATATTATTTAAATATAAAAGCATTTCCAATTGCAAATTTTTAAAAAAAGAACTCGCAATCAAGTTCAAAAGACCCTGTCCCCTTAAAAGTATTTAACTAATTATGTAATCCCACAAAGCGCAAGTTGAATGAGAATAAAGTCACTTCTCAAACTATTCTCATGACTTCCACCAGTAAGCTTTTGATGTGTTGCTAGCTTAAATTCATGAAATCTGCAGCAGTAATTCTGCATGTGAACTTAACTTAACCTCTCCTCCCTTCTACACCTGCACTCTATCTGTCCAAAATTCAGGCAATAGTAAGTAGCTCATTTTGAAAATTGGAAACATTTGTTACTGTAGCACATTTTGTGACCTCCAAACTAAGCTGTCTAACAAATTAACACTGATGAACATAAGTACAGGCCCCTAAACCTTAAATGTCATTCCTAACTTCACTTTAATGCTTGCAGGAAAAGCTGGCTCTCAAACAGTTGCTAAGATTACAACAGACAAGCATAGCAGATGAAACCACAGGCAAAACAATACTCATTTTGAGCTTCTAGATTTGAAACTCACTTCTCCAGAATCAATTGTCAAACTTTTGAGAATATTTATTGTGGGCAGTGAAGGCAGAAAGAATGAATATTTACAAAAATAATGAAAATGTTGAATGTAGTGACAAAACTAAAATAAAATGTAAGGATTCCACTTAAGCAGTTTGTAATTATACTTAATCCAGCAATTCAAAGTCATATGGAAAAAAAACCTTAGTTACAAAAAGGTTCAGCTAACCAGGACTTTTCTGTCAAAACATATACATACCACAAGAAACATATCTTATTCATACTGAATCTCCCTTTAAAACATTCCAGTGCCTGAAATAAAAAAATCTCGGTATATTTGGCTGTTGGTCAGTCAGACACACAGCTGCCGAAAGATAGTTTTCACAACCATGCTAATATTTTACTTACAATCTGACCACTAATAAAATAGATATATAATTCATCTATAGAAAAAAAAGTCCACTGTAAAGTGTTCTTAATGTCCTATTTTGTAAGAAAAAAAGGGTCAGGAATGAAGATACCGTAGAGAAAACACACAAATGGTGTACCCATGTGGATAACCAGCAACCTCCTTCACTGATGCTCCCACCCTACAGAAAAACACAAACCTGGCTCATTCCAGATGTGGGAATTCTCAATTAATGCCAGACAAAACAAAAGTTTATATTGCCATTCCCTTTGTCCAACCAAAGATACCGTATTTGCAAGGGAAAAGGCCAGCTGTTCTTATGGGAGATGTAGCCCCTAAATCCTAATCCATGGAACAAGAGTTGAGGCAAAGTCTGAAGAATACATCTGCTGATGACAACAACATTTTTCAACTTTATAGCCAAATGCATCACTTATTCCCTCACACTATTGCCCATCTTAGCTTTAGACCTCAATTTTATAACAGAGAAAAGAACCGATAAAGAAGCCAGGAATCTACTCTATTAATCTAGTTTTAGGACCCCAAACTCACTTTCCTGCAAAGGTACTGAAGTTCGTTTTACAAATAGCATAGCTTGTGTATAAATCAACTTTATGTCCTAAACAACTATGTTTTTTGAGTTAAAAAAAATAGAAAAATCATTAAATAAATTAGATGTGCAAATACAAATATGGAGAAAATTATAATTTAAAAGCTATCAAGAGGGAAGAAAATTCTGAAACTATACAAGTCAACTAGCATTTAAGACAGAAACATGGGATGATGGGGAATGTTCAATTAGAATCAATGGGTGATCTGTACATCAAATCCAATTAGAAATATTGGATATAAAAGTGTACATATCTTAGCTTCTATATCCTTTTCAGGAAAAAGGAAAATTTTGAAATTTGAAGGAATGCATATTCTTCAGAACAACTGAAGTTTGTGTTGGGAGTTAATGGGTGCAGGAAGAAGGGGGTTGAGGAGAAAGGGGTGTTATGCAGGTTGTGGGAGGAAGTTGTGGGGAGGGGTGGAAAGGAGGAGTAGAGAGGAGAGGGTCTGTGGAGGGAGGGGCGTGGGCAGTAGAAGAATGTGGGGAATGGAGAGAAGGGGTGTAGGCGGTAAAGGGGTTGGAGAAGAGGGGGTGGGGGTAATGGAGGGTAAGTGAGAGGGCATGGTGCTGTGAGGAAGGAGGGGATGGGAGAGGAAAGGTGGCGCTGATGTGTGTGTGGGGGAGAAGAGGAAGATAGTTAGCGATGGGTATGAAATGGTGATGTAGTGAGGAGTCGTGGTAAGGGAAGAAAAGGGCGTGGTGGGGTGTGAGTGGTAGAGGGGGATAGGAAATGGCAAATTGGGGGTGATGGTTGTGGGGAAGGTGTTTGAAGTAATGGGAGGGTGTTGGGGGCGGCTGCGGGGGATAGTGAGGGTCTAGGGGGGCGGGCTAACATTAAAAGACATAAGCAAATAAAGATGAACATGTTCTATCGAGATGGGGGTCTTACCCGAATCTCATTCCTCCTGACCTCCAGGTCGCAGATACTGTGGCCATGGTGGCTGCCCATGTAGTAACAGTAGCGGCAGACGGCCACCTGGTCCGTCTCGCAGTGCAGCAGCCGGTAGGCGTCGTGCTGAGCGCAGCTCCAGGCCCGCGCATCCCCGGCCTCGATTAGCAAGTGGCTGCCGCTGACCGAGGCGGCCTGCAGGTGCGCGCCGACATGGGCCTGGCAGCAGCCGGTGTCGCAGCGGAGGCAGACCTTCTGAGCGGGCGAGTTGCGGCAATAGCGGCAGCAGAGCGGGCTGTAGGCGGCGGACGAGGCCGCTGGGTTGGTGGCGGCGTTGTTGTTGTTGCTGCCGCCGCCGGCGGAGGACGAGGACGAAGCGGCAGCGGCCACGGCGGCGGCATCGGCCGTGAAGGAGTTGAATTTTTCCACGATGTTGCTGAGCTTGAGGTTCTTCTCCAGCGCCGGTTTCTGCGGGTAGACGTTGTTACACTCGGGGCAACGGCTCACCGACTCCTTGCCCCAGGCCTCGCCGATGCAAGCCCGGCAGAAGTTGTGCTTGCACGGCAGCTGCACCGGCTCCACGAAGACCTGCAGGCAGATGGGGCACAGAAGTTCCTCCTCGAAGCAGCTCTTCCAGTTTTCAGCCATCTTGGATTGGGAAAAAAGTCGTTATTTTCAAAAATTCAAAAAAGAGACCCCGACCGCCGCCGCCGCCAACGGCCAAACTCCCAGCTTCTTCCACCCTTTTCAACAAATATCAGGTAAGATTTCCCCCATTTGAAAGACTAAATCCTCCAAAAAAAAGCTTTAATCAATCGACCCTTCCCCTCTCTGTCCCTTTCTTCTTCACAGCCTCAACTGTCTGACTTCCTCACTGCCATCCAGCTCAAAAAAAGCCTCTCGCTTCTTTCTCTCTCGCTCTCTTCCAAAAGAGATTTAAAAGGGAAATTCCAATTGTCTTGGCATCCTTTGATTGCAAAATGCTTTTAGGGGTTGGTTGCGAAGAAGCAGAACTTCAAAAAAATGCTCTTTGGGTTTCAAAGCCGCTCATTTACAGCCATCTTCAGTGAGTCTCGTTTAAACTAGGTGCTTGTTTTATTTTTTTCCCCTTCTCCCCTCCTCCTCCTCCAAGAATTTTAAATCATTTATATTTATGGCACATTTTTTTTTCTTCTCTTCCCCCACCTTCTTCCTCTTCAGCTTTTTTTCCCGCAGCCGAACACCACCCTCTTCTGTCAACTCCAAACGATTCGACACTCCTCCCCAAATCTTTAGATAAATCTAAAAAGGCTTAGAAGAGGCGAAAATCCAATCTGCTGCTCGCTTTCATCACCATTAAATCCAAATCTAACAGACACAAATCAGTTTGCAGCCATCTTGCTTCCTTCGTCTGTTTTTTTTTCCTCTCCACCTTCGTATTTTGAAAAGTGTGCATTTATGTTAAAGGTTTCCTTATATGTACATATCTAATTCTTTTTAAAAACATGCACAATCAGAAATAAGGCATTGATCCTTCAGTAATGGACCACAAGCTTCCTCAAACATACGCAGGCAAAGATGTAGGGAGGGGGAGCTAAAAAGGAGGAGGATATGGAAAAAATGGTCTGGCCTTATCATTAGAATAAATATACAACGTACTGCCCAAATCGAGTTTAGCTCCCCCCTGTTCTGTTCATCATGTGATAATTCACTTTTTTTTATATATAGTAGGAAGAGCCATATGTAATTAAATAGGAAATGCCTGCCAAAAGTTGTTTTCAAAATTACATTTCTCAAACCAAATTTGAAGTCAATTATACATTAAATTATTAATTTTAATGTCTAATGAAATGTATAATAACGTTTTAAAATTATTTATTCCAAAAATCAAACTATTCCTTTTTATTATTGTTGCACCTTACTACAACTAGTGTGCATTTATGTTTGCACATTTAGTGGTCCCCACGAGAATGAAAACTTAAAATTTACATGCTGCTTAAATTTTGTCACAAATTTGGCTCTAGGAAACCCAGGAAATTTTAAAATCTAATTTAAAACTATTCACTACTAATTGCTAACCATTTTAAAGAATAAAGATCTTTTCAAAATAAAATGGAGCTATAATCCTAAAAGTGTAAATGTATTTATTGAGTCTGCCGCAAAGACTGATATTTAAGGGACCCATCACAGTCAGTATGATGGACATCTCGCCATTCCCTATTACTGTCCCTATGATTCAAAATCCCAATCTCATTTTCCCCTTTTTTATATAAAAAAATTATCATTCTCCGCTGTTCGCAGACTTATTTGACCCATCCCCCCGACATTAAATTGGTAACTGACATGTCCTTATGTATGCAGTTTAAGCTCCTCTTGTTTTATCTAGGTCGTGGTTATTGAGATGGACATAAGGCTCAGTGTTCGTCCACCAAAAGCCCTCCACTTAACATTTGTAACAGTTACATTAAGACTGATATGAAATAACGGACGCAATTCACTGACCCTTAAGAAACAGCCGTGCGATCAAATTGCAGAGTACGTAACTGTAAAAGAAAATACTTTTAAGTCAGTGCGAAATGAGGCAATCTCTCCCTGCTATATACAGGATTGATCATTTCTCTATTTCGGGCTGAGGGGACCGGCTGCTTCCAATCGCTCGTGAAAATGACGAGGCGGATATTAGCAAACGCACACACACAGAAAAAGATTGTGACTCATTTCCTGTTCAGAAACGCCAGTTTTCGCCTGACAAGTTTTATTGGGAGGATAATGAAGTTCTCATCTGTTTTTTCCTCTCCTTGGCAATTTTTAAAAGATTTGTCAGAATGAGTGAACTTTTTTTAAATCTAACTCTATCGAACCCAAAGCTCACTGAAGTTTGTTGCAAAATTTCATCCAGCCTACTGTGCAATTCCAGGCGGACTATGCTGTTAAAATAGTCAGTGAGACACCGCTGCTCTCATTTCTTATCGGAAACATTTGGTCACCTTTTTCCTATAAATCGACATCACTTCCCTGCATTGTCGTTTTTTTTAAATTCTCCGTCTTGGGTTCCTAGTGTCTTCACAACTCGGCTTTTTTGAATTCAGCAGGCACATCGCCAGAGTTAATTCCTGATTTCTAGTCAAGTAATGTGATTTTTCAAAATTCTTATTTTAAAATCACTCCATGGCTTTACTCCTCTCTCTTTCTTTCTATATCTTCCTTCATACACGCCACTCTTTGTGCTTCGAATTCTGACGTCTTGCCCACCCCTTGACAGTTTGCTGTTATGTCCCCAATGGTTTGGGTCTTAAGATGTTTTTCTAATACTTTTCTCTCTTAAGATGCTCCATTGAATCTACATATTTTCTTCAGCAATTATCATCTTTTTGTTTCAGGTCTGTGCAGTTACTTGTTTTTATACAATTGTATAGATTTTAGACCAATAGTGGAAGAGTTTTTAGTTGGAATTTTAGGAGGAGCACAGAGGTTTGAATGGGGTTTTGGGATCTTTTAAGGGGAAGCTTCTCAGCACAGCTGGTAAGTGGTGTGGTGTGTGTTTGAGGGGAATGGGGTGCCCAAAAGTGTCATCTGATTTCTACCAGTTATGTTTTTGTAGGGTTTTTCCTAGGTCACCATGGTTTAGAGTGGAATAGGGTGTTATGTAACAGAGTTATACACATATATTTACAATCAGGTCTGCACTGGTTTTGTCTGTGTGCAATATTCTAGTTGGCATAAGGTGGCTTCCCCCTAATTTCAGAAGTTTAATTGGAATAAAACATACAATATATCATGGTGCTTTTGTTTTCCTATCTAAGGTGGTACACCTTGGTTACTCATTTCACCTCCAATAATACTTGTAGGTATACACCAAATGCACAGTAAAAAGGGTGAAGCATTTTAATGTTCTGTTTTAGTGTTGATGTTTAATGGGAGTGTAAAAACAGACCTGGGATTCACACACAAGTGCAAGATTAATTGGTGAGGCTGTTGTGGTAATCTGAGGCTTTATCAAAAAATTGTAGGTTCAAGTCTGATTCCAGAATTTAAACTCTCAATCAAGGCTGACATTTTAGTACAGTACAGAAAGTGTTCCACTGTTGGATGATGTCTTTCAAAAGTGAAGCTGAGGTCCTATCTTTCCCTCTTTTGGTGGATATAATAGTTCCATAAGATCTTCAATGAATGAGGAAGATGTCATGGTGTCTTGGTCAATATTTATATCTAAACTGGCATGACAAACACGTTTTTTTTTGTTTCTTCTCACATTGCTTTGAGAGAACTTACTGAGCCCAATGGCTGCCTGTGTTGCAATAGTCAATGCATTGTAAAGTACTTTGTAACATTCCCAGTGTGCAAATGTCAAATAGGAGGGACATAGGTTTAAAGTGAGAAAGAAAAAGACTTGGGGCCAAAGGTTTAAGGCGAGAAGGGAAAGTGTTTTTTTTATATAGAAATATGAGGCAGATTTTACACTTAAGGTGGTAGTTGTCTGGAATGTGTTGCCAGGGGAGGGAGAAACAGATATGATTGAGGTATTTAGATAGACACATGAATAGGCAGGGAATAGAGAGAACAAATCATGTGCAGGCAAATGGGATTAGTTTAGAATGGTATGAGTTGTCATAGATGTGGTGGGCTAAAGGGCGTGTTCCTGTGCTTGTACTCTTCTTCTATCCTGTTAATTCTGAGAGGTACTGTTTCTTCACTTTCTCTAGTTCAAAATCCTGAAACTTGCTCCTTCACCAGCATGGTGGGTGTGCCTAAATGTGGATTGCAGCAGTTTGAGAAGGCAACTGACTGCTATCTTTTCTGAGGATGGTTGGAGATGGGCAATAAATGCCAACAATAGCCACATCTTGTGAATGGATGAGAAAAACCTGTTCTTTTCTTCCTCCCTTCTCAACATCCAAGGTTCCAAACTCTGTCCAAATGAAACAACGATTCATATTAGTATTTAGTATAGTCGCTGCTCATGATGCAGTCTCTCCTAAATTTTAATAAACCAATTGATCATTGGTGACTTTTGCTCAGTCTCGGAAGCTGACTGAGCTTTTGGTTGCTTCTCATTTTAGTTCACTGTTCCACTCCCTATCTGTCCACAATGGCTTAATTGGTAGGATCCTTTTATCTTTGATTTTAGAGATGCCAGTGTTAGACTGGGGTGTACAAAGTTAAAAATCACACAACACTAGGTTATCGTCCCACATGCGCGCACCCATCTATAAGTTTGTGGGGTGAATTCGTACTTGCAGATTTACATTTCACTCAAACTGTGTGAATCAATGTAAGATTTTCTAAATTCATTTTTTTTAGATTTAGAATCTGTCGAAACATTGTGGCACAGACTGTGTATCACACAGGGGAACTCTCACCTTCAATACATTATCTGGACTGACAGACACCAATTGTTAAAATTCACTTGAGAATGTAACCCAAATAAAAGTTTTGCAATTTACATATGGAAACAGTGATCAACAGTTTTATCAAGCAGCACTTATTCAATAATAACTTGTTTACTGACACTCTGTTTGTGTATTACCAGGCCACTCAGCTCCTGACCTCATTCAACCTTGGGCCAAATGTTGACCAAAGAGAGGAAATGAGATTGACTACCTGAGACTTCAAAGCAATATTTGACCCAATGCTGCAAAATTCGATAGGAATCGGGAGGAAAAGTGCCCACTGGTTGGGGTCATCCCTAGCACAAAGGGAAAAGATTGAAGTTGTCAATCTCTCAGCTAATAGGCATCATTGCTAGTGTTCCTAAGGGTAGTGACCAAGGTCCAACCATCTTCAGCTGCTTCATCAACGAACATCACTCTATCTGAAGGACAGAAATGGGATTTTTGTCAATGATTGCACAACGTTCAGTCCCACTTGTCTCTCCTCAGATACTGCAGCAGTCCATGCCCAAATGCAGCAAAACATTCTGACTTGAACTGAAATATATCAAGTGACATTCATACTACATCAGTGCTTGGCAACAAGAGAGAATCTAACCATTGTTCTTTTGACATTCAATGGCATTGAATTGCTGAATCCCCCACTATCAATGTTTTGGAAGTTACCTTTGACCAGAACCAGCCATGTAAAATTTTGGCTACAGGAACAGGTCAGAGGCTGGGAATTCTGCAGCAAGTAAATCACCTTCTGACTCATCAAAGCTTATCCAGCATCGACCACATATAAGTCAGGAGTCCTTGCCTGAATCAATACATCGCAAACAAAACTCAAGCTTGACAAATTGACTCTTTTATTTGGCATCCCAGCTAACACCTTTTAACATTTGCTCCCCCCTACAGTTGCAGCAGTATGTGCCCACCTACAGTGTGCACTACAGAAATTCCCCAAGGCCCTTTGAAAGTATCTTCCAATCCCATGATCATTACTACATAGAAGGACAAAGCTTCCTGGGAACACTACCACCCGCATGTTCTCCTTCAAACCACACATTCTGATTTGGATCCAAGTTGCCACTCTATCATTGTCACTGAAAGGAAGCTCTTAGATTTTCAAACAGCATTTTGAGTGTTCAAATATCACGTAGTCTGCAGTGGTTCAAGAAGACCTCTTACCACCACCTTCACAAAGGCAATTAGGGATTCTATAAATGTTGGAGAAAGTGAGGACTGCAGATGCTGGGGATCAGAGCTGAAAAATGTGTTGCTGGAAAAGCACAACAGGTCAGAAGCATTCAAGGAGCAGGAGAATCGACGTTTCGGGCATAATCCCTTGGGGCCTTGGAGGGAAGCGAGGGGGAAAGGGTGGGCACAAGTTTTGCATTTCTTGCAGTTGCAGGGGAAGGTGCCGGGAGTGGAGGTTGGGTTGGTGAGGGGTGTGGACCTGATGAGGGAGTTGCAGTGGGAGTGGTCTTTCCGGAACGCTGAGAGGGGAGGGAAATATATTTTGCAAGAAAAGCAAAACTTGCGCCTGCACCTCTTTTTCCCCCCCCCCCCCCCCACCACTTCCCTCCAAGGCCCCAAGGAGTCCTTCCATATCCATCACAAATTCACCTGTACCTCAACACACATCATTTACTGCACCCGATGTGGCCTCCTCTACATTGGGGAGACAGGCCACCTACTTGCAGAACATTTCAGAGAATATCTCTGGGACATTCGCACCAACCAAGCCAACCACCCCGTGGTGGAACACTTTAACTCCCCCTCTGCCAAGGACATGCAGGTCCTTGGCCTCCTCCATCGCCAGACCATGGCAATACGATGCCTGGATGAAGAGGGCCTCATCTTCCGCCTAGGAACTCTCCAACCACAAGGGATGAATGCAGATTTCTCCAGCTTCCTCATTTCCCCTCCCCCCACCTTTATTCCCAGTCCCAACCCTCAGACTTAGCACCACCTTCTTGACCTGCAATCTTCTTCCCGACCTCTCCGCCCCCACCCCCTCTCCGGCCTATCACCCTCACCTTAACCTCCTTCTACCTATTGCATTCCCAACGCCCCTCCCCCAAGTCCCTCCTCCATACCTTTTATCTTAGCCTGCTTGGCACACCTTCCTCACTCCTGAAGGGCTTATGCCTGAAATGTCGATTCTCCTGCTCCTTGGATTCTATAAGTGTTGGCCTAGCCAGAAATGTCCGCATCCAGTAAATTTATTTTTTTTAAATTCCCATTTCTTTACCTCTTGTGAATTCCTAATTTTAATCACTCAATCACTGGCCATGCTAGGTGTTAAACTCCTTAGGTTAAATCAGTTAGAACTGTATTTACTGAGTTTAGAGAAATGAGGGGGAAATCTCATAGAAACCTATAAAATTCTCACCGGACGAGACTGGTTAGATGCAGGAAGGATCCCAATGGTAGAGGAGCTAAAACTAGCGGTTGTAGTTTGAGGATAGGAGTGTAAACCTTTTAGGACTGAGATAGGGATCGAGATACAGATGTACACCATGGAAACAGACCCTTTGGTCCAACTCATCCATGCTGACCATAATGCCAACCTAATCTGGTTCCACCTGCCAGCACCCACCCCATATCCCTCCAAACCCTTTCTATTTATATACCTATCCAAATGTTACAATTGTACTAGCTACCACCACTTCCTGAGGCAGCTCATTCCGTACATATACACCCTCTGCATGAAAAAGTTGCCCCTTAGGTCTCTTTTATATCTTTCCCCTCTCACCCTATGCCATCTAGTTCTGAACTCCCACCCCCCACCCAGAGAAAAGACTTTGTTTATTTATCCTATCCATTGCCCCTCATGATTTCATAAACCTCTATAAGGTCACCCCTCAGCCTCCAACGGTCCAGGAAAACAGCCCCAGCCTGTTCAGCCTCTCCCTATAGCTCAAATCCTCCAATCCTGGCAACGTCCTTGTAAATGTTTTCTGAACCTTTTCAGAAGGAGACCAGAATTGCACACAATATTCCAAAAGTGCTTAACCATGTTCTGTGCAGCAGCAACAGGAAGTCCTAACTTCGCTACTCAATCTGACCAATAAAGGAAAGCATAGCAAATGCCGCCTTCACTATCCTATCTATCTGTGACTCTACTTTCAAGGAACTATGAACCTGCACTCCAAGGTCTCTTTGTTCAGCAACACTCCCTCGGACCTTACCATTAAGTGCTGCCAAGATTTGCTTTCCCAAAATGCAGCACCTCACATTTGTCTAAATTAAACTCCCATCTGCCACTTCTCAGCCCATTCGCCCATCTGATCAAGATCCCATTGTAATCTGAGGTAATCTTCTTTGCTGTCCACTATACCTGCAATTTTGGTATCATCTGCAAACTTGCTAACTTATACCTCATGCTCACATCCAAATCATTTATTTACATGACAAAAAGAAGTGGACCCAGCACCAATCCTTGTGGCACTCCACTGGTCACAGGCCTCCTGACTGAAAAACAACCATCCACCATCACCCTCTGTCTTCTACCTTTGAACCAGTTCTGTATCCAAATGGCGAGTTCTCCCTGTATTCCATGAGATCTAACCTTGCTAATCAGTCTCCCATGGGGATCCATGTCGAACACCTTGCTGAAGTCCATATAGATCACATCTACCACTCTGCCCTTATCAAATCTCTTTGTTACTTCTTCAAAAAACTCAATCAGGTTTGTGAGACATGATTTCCCACGCACAAAGCCATGTTGACTATCCCTAATCAATCCTTGCCTTTCCAAATATATGTACATCCTATCCTTCAGTATAGAATCCCTCCCACAACTTGCCCACCACCAATGTCAGGCTCACCGGTCTATAGTTTCCTGGCTTGTCTTTACCACCTTTGTTAAATAGTGGCACCACGTTAGCCAACTTCCAGTCTTTTGACACCTCTGACTATCAATGACACAAATATCTCAGCAAGGGGCCCAGCAATCACTTCCCAAGCTTCCCACAGAGTTCTAGGTTACACCTGATCAGGTCTGGGGATTTATCCATGTTTTATGCATCTCAAGACCTCCAGCACTTCCTCCTTTTGTAATCTGGACATTTTTCAAGATGTCACTACTTATTTCCCTACACTCTATATCTTCCATGTCCTTCTCCACAGTAAACACTAATGCAAAATGCTCATTTTAGTATCTCCCCCACCTCCTGTGGCTCCACACGAAGAATACTTTGCTGATCTTTGAGGGGCCCTATTATTTCCCTAATTGCCCTTTTTGTTCTTAATGTATTTGTAAAATCCCTTTGGATTATCCTTTAACCCTATTTGCCAAAGCTATCTCATGTCCCCTTTTTGCCTTCTTGATTTCCCTCTTAAGTATAGACAATATTTGCCCTTCGAGCCTGCACCACCATTCAATATGATCATGGCTGATCATCCTTAATCAGTATCCTGTACCTGCCTTATCTCCATAACCCTTGATTCCACTATCCTTGAGAGCTCTCTCCAACTCTTTCTTAAATGAATCCAGAGACTGGGCCTCCACTGCCCTCCTGGGGCAGAGCATTCCACACAACCACCACTCTCTGGGTGAAGAAGTTTCTCCTCATCTCTATCCTAAATGGTCTACCCTATATTTTTAAGCTGTGTCCTCTGGTTCGGCACTCACCCATCAGTAGAAACATGTTTCCTGCCTCGAGTGTCCAATCCTTTAATAATCTTTATGTCTCAATCAAATCCCCTCTCAGTCTTCTAAACTCAAGGGTATACAAGCCCAGTCGCTCCAGTCTTTCAGCATAAAGTAGTCCTGCCATTCCAGGAATTGACCGCGTGAACCTACGCTGCACTCCCTCAATAGCCAGAATGTCTTTCCTCAAATTTGGAGACCAGAACTGCACACAGTACTCCAGGTGTGGTCTCACCAGGGCCCTGTACAGCTAAAGAAGAACCTCTTCGCTTCTATACTCAATCCCTCTTGTTATGAAGGCCAGCATGCTATTAGCCACCTTCACTACCTGCTGTACCTGTATGCTTACCTTCATTGACTGGTGTACAAGAACACCCAGATCTCTTTGTACTACCCCTTTACCTAAATTGATTCCATTTAGGTAGTAATCTGCCTTCCTGTTCTTGCTACCAAAGTGGATAACCATACACTTATCCACATTAAACTGCATCTGCCATGCATCTGACCACTTACCTAAACTGTCTAGGTCACCCTGTAGAAGTCCTGAAGAAGGGCTTATGCCTGAAATGTCGATTCTCCTGTTCCTTGGATGCTGCCTGACCTGCGCTTTTCCAGCAACACATTTTCAGCCTAGGTCACCCTGTAATCTCCGAACATCCTCCTCGCATTTCACCCTGCCAACCAGCTTAGTATCATTAGCAAATTTGCTAATGTTATCACTAATACCATCTTCTATATCATTAACATATATTGTAAAAAGCTGTGGTCCCAGCACTGATCTCTGCGGAACCCCACTGGTCACTGCCTGCCATTCTGAAATGGAGCCGTTTATCACTACCCTTTGTTTCCTATCAGCCAACCAATTTTCAATCCAAGTTAGTACTTTGCCCCCAATACCATGTACACTAATCTCCTATGTGGGACTTTATCAAAAGCTTTCTGAAAGTCCAGGTACACTACATCTACTGGATCTCCTTCGTCCATCTTCAGAGTTACATCCTCAAAAAATTCCAGATTAGTCAAGCATAATTTCCCCTTCATAAATCCATGCTGACTCTGACCTAGCCTGTTACTACTATCCAGATGTGTTGTAATTTCATCCTTTATAGAGTCCAGCATCTTTCCCACCACTGAGGTCAGACTAACTGGTCTATAATTTCCTGCTTTCTCTCTCCCACCTTTCTTAAAAAGTGGTACAACACTAGCCACCCTCCAATCCACAGGAATTGATCCAGAATCTATCGAACTCTGGAAAATAATCACCAACGCATCCACGATTTTTCAAGCCACCTCCTTCAGTACCCTGGGATGTAGACTATCAGGCCCCGGGGACTTATTAACCTTCATACCTAACAGTCTCTCCAACACTAATTCCTGGCAAATATAAATTCCCTTACATTTAGGTCCTTCAGCCACTGTTACCTCAGGGAGATTGCTCGTGTCTTCCCCAGTGAACACCGATCTAAAGTAACAATTCAATTCTTCTGCCATTTCTTTGTTCCCTGTAATATATTCCCCTGTTTCTGTCTTCAAGGGCCCAATTTTAGTCCTAACCATTTTTTTTGCCTTTCACATACCTAAAAAAGCTTTTACTATCCTCCTTTATATTTTTGGCCAGTTTACCTTTGTACCTCATTTTTTCTCTGCGTATTTCCTTCTTAGTAATCCTCTGTTCTTTAAAAGCTTCCCAGTCATTCGTTTTCCCACTTATCTTTGCTATGTTATACTTTTTTCTCTTTTAACTTTATATTTTTCTTAACTTCCCTCGTCAGCCATGACATCCCATGCCTCCTCCTAGGATCTTTCTTCCTTTTTTGGAATGAACTGATCCTGCATCTTCTGCATTATCCACAGAAATATCCGCCATTGTTCCTCCACTGTCATCCCTGCTAAGGTAATGCACCATTGAACTTTGGCCAGCTCCTCCCTCATAGCTCCCTAGTTCCCTTTTTATTCAACAGAAATATTGTCACTTCAGATTGTACCCTCTCCGTCTCAAATTGCAGATTGAAGCTTATTGTATTATGGTCACTACTTCCCAATGGCTCCTTCACTTCGAGGTCCCTGATCAATTCTGGTTCGTTGCACAATACCAGATCCAGAATTGCCTTCTCCCTGTTCGGCTCCAGCACCAGCTGTTCTAAGAATCCATCTCTGAGGCACTCCACAAAGTGTCTTTCTAAGGATCCAATACCATCCTGATTCTCCCAGTTTACCTGCATGTTGAAATTCCCCCATAACAACTGTAGTAACATCTTTGCGACAGGCCAATTTCAGCTCCTGATTCAACTTACATCCGACATCCAGACTACTGTTTGATGGCCTGTAGATAACTCCCAAGAGGGTCTTTTTAC
Source organism: Hemiscyllium ocellatum (assembly GCF_020745735.1). Lineage (NCBI taxonomy): Eukaryota > Metazoa > Chordata > Chondrichthyes > Orectolobiformes > Hemiscylliidae > Hemiscyllium > Hemiscyllium ocellatum. The sequence goes on from NC_083422.1 coordinate 56,346,834, forward strand.
CCTGAGAATTTCTCAGCTCTATCCACACTGACTCTACATCCCCTGATTCTAGGTCCCGCCCCCCGCGCAAGGGACTGAATATCATCCCTTCCTTACATGGCCACCCCACCCCCTCTGCCCATCAGTCCGTCCTTACGATAGCACATGTAGCCTTGAATATTCATTTCCCAGGCCCTGTCCACTTGAAGCCACGTCTCAGTTATCCCCACAATATTGTATCTGCCAATTTCCAAAAGAGCCTCAAGCTTATCCATCTTATTTCTAATGCTTTGTGCATTCATGTATAGTATTTCTAATTTATTACTGCCCTCACCCTTCCCATCAACTCCTATTTCACTCAACCTTCCAGCATGATCCCTATCTGAGTTTTCTGCCTCACTGATACAGTTGTCTTTCTTGACTTCCCTTGTTCTAACTTTTTCCCTTCAATCTCCTTCTTAAACATCCAGTTTGTCCCCCCCTCTTTTCCACGCCCCCCCCCCCCCTCCCCCGCTACTTAGTTTAAATGTAACTGTGTAGCAGTAGCAAACCTGCCTGCCAGAATGCTGGTCCCTAACCTATTAAGGTGCAAAACGTCTCTCTTGTATAATTTATGCTGACCATAAAACATACCCCAGTGATCCAAGAATTTAAATCCTTGCTTCCTGCACCAGTTCCCCAGCAACACGTTCAAGTCCACTATCTCCCTGTTTCTGGCCTCAACAGCCTGAGGAACTGGAAGCAAACTGGAGATGACCACCCTGGATGTCCTACTTTTCAGCCTTCTTCCTAGTTCTCCGAAGTCCCGCTGTAGTATGTTCCTCCTCCTTCTTCCCGACATCATTTGTGCCGACGTGTACCACCACCTCTAGCTCTTCACCTTCGTCCTCGAGGATGTCCTGCATTCTGTCTGTGATGTCTTTCACCCTGGCACCAGGAAGGCAACACACCATCCTTAAGTCCCGCCTGCTGCCACAAAAACCCCGGTCAGTTCCTCTCACTATGGAGTCCCCTATTACCATGGCTCTGTGCGATGTCCGACTCTTCCGCTCTGCCGCCACGCCAATCTTTGACAGGCCTGGCCGCCTCGCAGACGGGCAGTGTCATCTGTCTCTACTGTTTCAAAAGATTCAACTTGTTCCTGACAGGTACTTCCCTCGGGGTCTCTTGCACCCGTCTCCTCTCTGCCTTTCTCATCGTTTGCTCTTTTCTGGTATGGTTGATGTAATTACCTCGTAGAAAGATCTCATGCTCTCGGATGAGCCTAACGTCCTCGAGTTCTTTCAGCAGTGCTGCAATATGCTCTGTCAGTAGCTGAACGTGCACACACTTTCCACACTTATACGAGCCAGATACACCTGAGTCGTTGACCTCCCACATCAAGCACGTAGCACACTGAACCAGCTTGGCAGTCATGTCTTCACCCTCTTCAACTGTCCTTGTCAAAGACTTCTGAGCTAAAGCCTTACTCTTCAATCCACAGGAACTTCCTTGGATGCTCTTTTTTGGGGCAAGTCTGTGGACTTTTAATTTAGTTTAGAGGAGGAGGGTGGGAGGGAGGCCCTACTTTGTAGGACCTGGGGTCTAGAACACCCCCACTCGAATAACAATCACTTACCTTCCTGACCGGCTTTGCACTCCGACTTCATTTCTGCCCAGCTCCCACCGCTCTCTGCTGCAAACTTTTATACTCTTCTAAAGATTCACTTTATCTATCCTGTCTATAGATGGAAGTGGGTACTGCAGATGCTGGAGTTCAGAGTCAAGATTAGAGTGGTGCTGGAAAAGCACAGCAGGTCAGGCAGCATCCGAGGAACAGGAAAATTTGACATATTGGGCAAAAGCCCATCGGGAATGAGGCTGGAAGCCTCAGAGGTGGAGAGATAAATGGGAGGGGGGAGCTGGGGAGAAAGTTGCTGAGAGTGGAATAGGTGAATGGATTTGGGGGTGAAGGTGATAGGTCGGAGAGGAGGGTGGAGTGGGTAGGTGGGAAGGAAGATTGATAAGTGGTGAAAATGTGTTGCTGAAAAAGCGCAGCAGGTCAGGCAGCATCCAGGGAGCAGGAGATTCGACGTTTCGGGCATAAGCCTTTCTTCAGGAATTGAAGATTGACAGGTGGGTCAGGTCAGGAGGATGGTGCTGAGCTGGTAGGTTGGAACAGGGGTAAGGTGGGGGGAGGGGAAATGAGGAAACTGCTGAAATCCACATTGATGCCCTGGGGTTGAAGGGTCCTGAGGCGGAAGATGAGGCATTCTTCCTCCAGGCGTCGGGTGGTGGTGGAGGCGGCCTAGGACCTGCATGTCCTTGGCAGAGTGGGAAGAGGAATTGAAATGTTCAGCCACGGAGCGGTGGGTTTGATTGGTGCAGGTGTCCCAGAGATGTTCTCTGAAGTACTCTATGAGAAGGCATCCGGTCTCTCCAATGTAGAGGAAACTGTATCGGCAGCAATGGATACAATAAATGACGTGGAAGTGCAGGTGAAACCTTGAAGGGTGTGGAAGGCTCTTTTGGGGCCTTGGACAGAGGTGAGGGGGGGGAGGTATGGGCGCAGTTTTTGTAATTCTTGTGGTGGCAGCAGAAGGTGCTAAGAGGGGAGGGAGGGTGGATTGTTGTGGCACATGTCCTCGACTAGGTAGTCATGGAGGGACCGGTCTTTGAAAAAGTGGATGCAGTGGGGAGGGAAATATATCCCTAGTGGTAGGGTCCTTTTGGAGATGGCAGAAATGTCAGCGGATGATGTGATTTATGCAGAGGTTGGTGGGGTGGAAGGTGAGGACCAGGAGGGTTCTGTCCTTGTTGCCGTTGGAGGGGTGGGGTTCGAGGGTGGAGGTGCAGGACGTGGATTAGATGTATTGGAGGGCATCTTCAACCACATGGAAGGGGAAGTTACGGTCTTTAAAGAAGGAGGCTATCTGTGGTGGTACTGGTCCTCCTGGTGGAGGCGGAGGAATTGGGAATACAGGAGGTAGGGTGAGAGGAGGTGTAATCTAGGTAACTGTGGAAGTCCATGGGTTTGTAAAAAATGTCAATATTGAGTCAGTCATCGTTGATGGAGATGGAGAGGTTCAGGAAGGGGAGGGGAGGTGTCAGAGATGATCCAGTCTATCCTGTCTATACCTGACATATGCTTCCTTCTTTTTCTTAACTAAATCCTCAATTTCTCTAGGCATCCGGCATTCTCTACACCTTCCAGCCTTCTCTTTCACCCTGACAAGAATATATTGGCTCTGGACTCTCGTTATCTCATTTCTGAAGGCTTCCCATTTTCCAGTGTCCTTTTACCTGTGAACATCTGCCCCTAAACTGGTTTTGAAAGTTCTTGCCTAATACCATCAAAATTAGCCTTCCTCCAATTTTGAACTTCAGCTTTTATATCTGGTCTATCCATTTCCATCACTATTTTAAAACTAATAGAATTATGATTGCTGGCCCCAAAGTGCTCCCCTGCTGACACCTCTGTCACCTATCTTGCCTTATTTCCCAAGAGTAGGTCAAGTTTTGCACCTCCTCGAGTAGGTACATCCACATACTGAATCAGAAAAGTTTCTTGTACACACAAGTTCCTCTCCTGTCTAAACCTTTAACACTATGGCAGTCTCAAGTCTATGTTTGGAAAGTTAAAATCCCATACCATAACTACCCAATTATTCTTACAGATCTGCGATCTTCTTACAAGTTTATTTCTCAATTTCCCTCTGACTATTGGGGAGTCTATAATACAATCCCAATAAGGTGACCATCCCTTTCTTATTTCTCTGTTCTACCCAAATAACTTCCCTGGATATATTTCTAGGAATAACCTCTCTCAGTACAGCTGGAATGCTATCCCTTATCAAAAATGCCACTCTCCCTCCTTGCCTCCCTTTCTGTCCTTCCTGTAGCATTTGTATCCTGGAACATTAAGCTGCCAGTCCTATCCATCCCTGAGCCACGTTTCTATAATTGCTATGATATCCCATCCCATGTTCCTAACCACTCCCTGAGTTCATCTGCCTTCCCTGTTAGGCCTCTTGCATTGAAATAAATAGTTTATCAGTCCCACTTTGCTCTCCGTGTTGTACCTGCCTGCCCTGACTGTTTCACTCACTACTTTTCTTAATTGTACCAGTTTCAGATTGATCTCTTTCCTCACTATCTTCCTTGGTCCCACTCACGCACCCTACAAGCTCTAGCAAATCTCCCTGCCAGTACATTAATCCCCTTCCAATTCAGATGCAATCTGTCCTCCTTGTACAGGTCACATCTACCCCAAAAGAGATTCCAATGATCCAAAAATGTGAATCTTTCTCCCATGTGCCAGTTCCTCAGCCATGCGTTCATCTGCTCTATCCACCTCTCTAAATCACATGTCTGAGTTTATGGCTGACTGCTGAGAGAAATTATGTAACTCATCTCTTCCAACTGCCTTGATGAATCTTGAGGTTCCAATGCACAAGCTGAAAACTATACAGTTACCTCCTGAGGAGCTTCAACAGCACCACCTCTCAACTTCTTTTCAGTTTGTTCAGATCCTAGAGACAACTGCATGTGTTTAATAGCACTGGTCTGTGTGCCAAACGCCCAGACTGAAATTAGATTAGATTACTTACAGTGTGGAAACAGGCCCTTCGGCCCAACAAGTCCACACCGACCCGCCGAAGCGCAACCCACCCATACCCCTACATTTACCCCTTACCTAACACTACGGGCAATTTATCATGGCCAATTCACCTGACCCACACATCTTTGGACTGTGGGAGGAAACCCACGCAGACACGGGGAGAACGTGCAAACTCCACACAGTCGCCTGAGTCGGGAATTGAACCCGGGTCTCAGGCGCTGTGAGGCAGCAGTGCTAACCACTGTGTCACCGTGCCACCCAATTATTTATTGCTAATCTCTGCAGAGGGGAGTTTAGTGTGTGTGTGTGTGTGCACCTTAGGTTATTTAGAAGAGTATGCATTTATACTGTCTTATCCCAAACTCTTACTGAACTTTGAATCTTTATTGAATAATCAATAAATAGTGCAAAGAGCTTGATTGTCAGATTTATTTCTTGGGAAATTGTTAGATAATCATATATAATTGACCATATCCATAACTAGGCAAAACCTCCTTTTTATTAAAATGTCTATTCTGAGCAGGGATTAGTGGAACCAGGGGTGATAGATTTAAGACAGATATCAGAGGCAGGCTCTTTACTCTGTGGTAAAGGTGTGGAATGCTCTAGCTGCCAACGTAGTCAACTCCGCCACATTAGGGAGAGTTAAACAATCCTTAGATAAGCACATGGATGATTTTTGACTTCAAACAGTTGATCGTGTATGTGGAATCTAGAATAGTTCAACACGTATTATCTTCTACTTCTCAGAAGTGACCAGTAATTGAAATATTGCAAAATTTCCATAGAACTGAAGAGCTGTAAACGTTTGTGTAAAAGGAGCTCCCACAACACACACTTTAAGAAAAGTTCCAAGTGACAAGATATTTAAATATAAACCACAAAGACCTGTACCTCTCCAGGATTCTATCAAAAGCAAAGGATCAGGATTTGTTTGGCCCCAAATACAGCATTTCATGTCTGAATGGTACAAGGTAAACACATATACCAAGACCTGAATAGATATAAACTTGCCCAAAGATATGGCATCACGTGCTGAAGTAATTGTTGTTGACAAAACTATATAAATTGCTGTTCACAAAACTATACCCAAAATTAATCAGTGGTTTCAGAAGAGGGGTGAAAACAATGCATTTGGGTGTGCTGGAGGCAGTGGAGGATGGAGGGAAAAAGAAACCTGTGCAGAATGTAGTGGCTGAGCTATGTGGAGTTATGGCTGAGTTATGGGAGAGTGTGGGAAAGAATTGCTACATTATGATACAGAACATCTTGTAGTTGATAAGGTTCTTGCCTCAAAGTATTGGTTAAAATTTTTGCCATTTTCAATTGACATCATGAGATGGGAATGAAAGAGAAAATTGAGCAGAAGAGTTTCACAATGTGACTATTAGAGAACCACTTTATGTTATTGGTGCATTGGGGAACAATGTAAAGAACTTCCATTTTCAAATATACACTTAATAGATAAGATAAACATTTCTGCTTCTGAACATGCCATCCCATAGTTTTCTATCTATTTATTCTAAAGGAGGGAACATTGCAGACAGCTGAGAACAGAAGCAGACCTTTTCATATGAATTTGGGATCCAAAAAATAATGTAGGTTTGAAAATAACCTACTGCAAATGGTTTGGAGAGAAATATAAATATTAATTGATTTTTCTTGTACGACACATTTGTCTCCAAGTTATGGTGGATCTAGATATACATCTGAATGCAGATAAATAAGGACTTATTAGAGAATGTCAAGTAGGATTGGAATAGAGATATGTTGAGCACTGTTGAGAATGCTAGTATAGGACTGGGCTAGATTCTGTATTCACTGGCAGAGTAATTTTGCAATTCAGCAATGGTACAAGTCACCACTGACTTTGAAACTACCTAGAGTGGTCTCCTGATCTCAGTGGTGTAAATTTCCTTCTTCTAATGTCCGCTTGATTCTGGTGCCATTTGAGGGTACCTCTAGGTGCCCAGTAAGTGCAATGTCTTCAAACAGGTAAACAACTAATCACATTCACCCAGACAGCAAATCAAAACATAAAATTCACTGGAGCTATTTGATTAGTTTTGAATTTTACAAACACCAAATAAATTCTAGGGGAATATACATAGGATTAAGGCAAAAGCAAAATATCAGAAATTGAATCAAATTTTAAAATATGTGGAATTTTAAATCATGGACAACATATATGAAATTTATTCTTTCAAAGCCAGTGTTCCTTCTTAGAAGTACGAACTTCGTATGCTGTTAAACCCAATTATATCTTATTCAATAAAGCGTAGCATTTTTAAGGGATTTAACAGGGCCCCTAAGGAAATTAGTGAGTTCTTCAAAAATTCTAATTTATTGTTTTCTGGGAGGCTCAGTACCACACACTTGGGTAACTGCTTGAAGAACAAGTGACAGCAACTTCACAATTTCCACATGTGCATACTGCTGACTCTTTTACCTCAGAATTCCAGGCCTTTACTTCCTGGACTGTCATTCTGGAGGCTTGAACAAATCAACTGGAAGTATTAATTCAAATCCAACATGGGTAGCAGCGAATTTAAATGAATCTTGCATTCACAAAAAAAACAGTATCAGTAATGCTGACCAGTTGACGTTTTGTAAAACCGCATCTGATTTACTAATGTCCTTTTTTAAAAACCAAAACCTGCCATCTGACTGTAATTCCAGACACCATGTCAATTCAAGAGAAAAACTGAATCTTGCAAACATTTTTTACCCAAATGAATACAATGTTTTGATTCATTCCTTGCAGGAAATGAAGGCTGCATCTAGAGATGGATTTGTTTTAAAATTGCCTTTGACTACTCTTTGAAATACCTAGCAAGTCACTCAGTCGTCAAGAAAACGGTAAACCATCATCTTCTCAAGGACAGTTAGTAATGGGTAGTAAATGGTGGCCTTGACAACAATGCCCATATTCTGTGAATAATGAGAAAAAAATATCAATTTGTGGAGTTGACATCCAGACAAAGTACTGGACTCATTTTAAGAAGCAAGTAATAGCTTAAAAAGTAGGAAGGAGAACATTAAGATCTTTCGCAGATAGTTGAAATAATACGAATCAAATGGTCTGCCTCATTTGAAATTAGCTTGTGATTTTTGTGTAATGAGCAAGTCCATAAAACAACTCTGATTTGCAGAAATTAGATAAAAGAAATTGTAGATCATTGAGAGTTGATAGAAAAAAAAGCCTTGGGGGTATGTTCATTTTGGTAGATTCTGACATTGTGTGATAGTATGAAATAGGTGATTGCAGATCAATAAATTACATAATAGCGATGATAGTCCCTGATTCTGACAAACAAAACAGAAATAGAGGCCATTTTCATATATCTCTTGATCTTGACGTTTTGGAGGTCCATATAAATAATATTCGAGATGTTGATTGTGCTATTACTCACTTTAAATGATTATGTAAAGTCAGAATCCAACCCACATATTTTTTGAAAGCTGTGCAGTACTGGTTTGATCTTTATTTTTGGAGAGAATCATTCATATAAACACATGCATTTATTTGGCACTTTTATTGAAGTAAAGCGTTCCAATATTTTTAACAGGACAATTTTCAAATGAATGCTGACAATGAGTCACATTTGAGAGTTAATAGGATAGATGACCACCAATTTTATTTGAAGAAGGAAGCTTCAAGAAGCATCATAAGAGAGGAGACAAAACAGAGAGATCATAGCAAAATAATAGACTTTTCGCAGCATGTAGTGTGAGGGCTGTTGTCCCACCTGCTTCAAAGTTGTGTAAAAATGTGTCTGAATAAGATGATTTAAAAGTATCTATGTTGTGCACAATTATAACCACTTTAAATTCTACTGATACATTACACATCAACTGAAGTAAAAAAACATTTTCCAGAAGGTAGAGCAAACACCAAGTCAGGAGCAGTCATTCTCGATGCTAGTGGAGACCAGCAGAATAAACAGTTTTTCAGGGTGGACCAAGTACAAATGGAGGCCATCAGTGTCCAACATTCCCTCTCCATAAGCCTCCTCGACCTAAATAACTTGTGTTTTCTCTCAAGCCAGCGTGACAGTGCTAGGTGAATGAAAACATTGATGAATTATTTCTCCTGTTTCTGGGAAATTATTACAAGGGACTTCCAGGAGTTAGAAAATAGGCTTACTAGCAGTTTGGAAAGTAGGAAGGGGATTTTTTGTTTTAAAAACTTCCCCTATCATTTTTTTCAGCATCCTTAAGCTGTAGAACTGGAATAACTAGTTGGAGCTTACAAGCAAATGCTATGTCTTAGAATTTCATGCAATTAGTAGAAGGATATAGAAATAAAAACAGGACCCTCCTTACATGATCAATTTGATTCCAAGCTGATTGCAAGGATGAGGGACCATTATAAACATGAAGACTAAAATAGCAACAGTCTTGCCACCAGCTAGCATAGATTAGACACACAAACTGGTACAGACTGTGACTGCTACAGCCAAGGAAAATGAGCGAATTGCATACTAATACCACCCCCATTGTGTCTAAATAAGACTTGCTTGACATGGCCCCTAGAGATCAAATATCAGGATGTTGGAGCAAGCTAACCACATAAACTGACATCCCTGGCCTAAGTGATCTACTCCATTTTCTGGTATGAGGCTTGAACATACAAATTTTTGACTCAGGCAAACGATTCTGTCACTGAGCCAAGACTGACAATACAGGCAATGATATACAGGAAGCTTTAAAAAAAATGGATGGAAGCCAGACCCTTACTAATGGTGAGCAGAGGCCTACTGCAACTTCATTTTTGAAAGCAAGATATGACTAATGTGTATGAAATATATTTAACATTAGCAAGCAGTACTCAACAATAACTGCACTTCATTGTATGTGGAACACTTTTAGATGTTTCTGGAAACATGAAACCATTCCATACAAATACAAGCACTTTTTTTTCTTCAACCATATCAGCAACCTAAATAATAGATTTATCTGATGAACTAGAGAAATTGAGGGTGAGTTGGAAGTGACAGCATGTGTAACCATGGTAAATAACCCTTTCAGGAATAATAAAAAACATAGAACTTTAAAATACAAAAGGATGCCATCCAGCCTATCGTGCCTATGGCAGTTCTGGAAAAGAGCTATCACCTTTTTCTGCATAGCTCTGTATTTCTTTTCCCCTTTCAAGTATATATCCAATTTCTTTTGACACTTACCTCTGATATAGCATCCACTACTGTCTCATAGTGCACTACATGTAAAAGCAATCCCAATTTCCCCTCTGGTTACTTTGCCAATTACCTTAAATCTGTGATCTCTGATTACCAACCTTCCTCTGTGTTAGTTCTAAAGGGGTGAATAGTTTACTTGTCTCCAGTATGCTCAGGGTGGCAAAATAAATTTGCTGAAACTAGACACAAATTTCCAGCTAATGTTGCTGCACTTCATTCGCTGTGAAGATGCTCCAGTGTATTAATGGGGTAGATGTACCCCAGAGGGCATTGTCAGGTCATTCAATTTCTTGTGGCATTTGATCTGTGGGGAATGAAACAGTTGGTATTCCACACAATTGACATTTCCTTCCATGAGGCAGATCATTTCTTTTGAGCTTTCCTCCAAAGCAGGACTCAAATCTTTCTCTGGTGTCTTGTGCTATGTCTCCTCAAGAGAGGGTTTAAAAGTTAGGCACAGTAAACTGACAGGTGCTATCTGGTCCTTTTCGTGTTTGTCTATCTCAGATTTTCCCTGAAGCAGTGATAGGGCCAGGCAACATGTGCAATTGTAACCACTCTGGATCCAGTGATAAGTTTAAAAATCCCATCTTTATTGATGCAAGAGTTCAAACAATACCTTTTGTACTGAATAGGCATTCTTGTTAATTGTACCAAAGCATATAATCCAATGCATAGGAAGGGGAGTGGCTTATTTATCCACTTAAGCACGTTGTGCCATTCATGAGATCATAACTGATCTGCAACTGAACTCCATTTACCCAACATTGCTACCCAAATGTGTTAAAGGATATGTGGCAATCTACTGATGTGCTTTAACTCTAATAACTGATGTAGTATCAATTGTTGTTTGCAGAAGAGAATTCTAAACATCTACCATTCTTTTTTGCTTGTGGACGTTTCACAATTTCATTCAAAGTTCTGGCTCTCGTTTTTAGACAATTCTGCCTTAGAGAAGTGAGCTGACAGTGAAATTTGAGATCCAAAGTTAAAATTCCCAGCTGCTGTGGTTGTAATTGAACTCATGGACTGACTCTATTGACTATGCCTTTAGATTACGAGCGCAATAACATAACTATCCTGTCACTGCACCAAACCCAATTAATATGTAAAAAATGCTTTCTCTCAAATATAGTGCCCTTGTTTCTGGGATGTTGGGATGCATTGTAACCACACATGATCCACTGTGGCACTAATGAGGCCACGCCATGCATAAACCTAGAATAGTACATGTTGATCCATATTCACCACCATTCCTACATACCTCCTCTTCTGCAGGACTCACTGCAAAACAAATAAGAGCAGAAACTCTGGCAGTTTTGTTTTTCTTCCTAACCTAGTTGTGCCAATTTGGGCCAACTGTAGCAGTTATCTTTATTCAAGTCAGGAGTAGCTGACTCAGCACAGGCCAGAACTTGAAACTGGGACGTTCCATGTGGTCCTTCTTACAGTTGCTGCAATTTTGAGTCAGAGTTAGCTTCTTAAAAAAATGCACTCTGATCTTGGGGCACCTCAAATCTTTGCTTCTTTTCTTTTGAAAAACCAATCGACCCTCCCATAGATTTACGATCAAGGAGCCTTCAAAATTCTAGTGGATATCGGATATTGACAGACACAGCTCCGATGAAGGGCTTTTGCCTGAAATGTCGATTTTCCTGCTCCACGGATACTGCCTGACCCGCTGTGCTTTTCCAGCACCACTCTAATCTAAACAGCTCATGATTCATTAATGCAAGGCTCCTCATGAAATGTTGAGTCAATGTATAGCCGGATCATATAGCGCAAAAGGTCCCATATTATCTGGAATAAAATGCTAACATCAATGCTGGTGTCCATGAAGCAACATTTACTAATGTTGTTTAGGGAAAGAAAGACCAGCCTTACCCAGTCTGGTCTACTCTCCTCTGAAATGGCATTGCAAACTGTTCAGTTGTATTCAAGAAGGCAACTCAGTATCACCAACGCATGGGTAAATAGGGAGGTGCAATAATTACTGGCCTTGCTAGTGATTCCGATACAGCTGCATGAGTTTTAAAAATTCCTGGCTATGATTAGGTTGGGCCATTGCTCATGTCAATGCTTACACTTCTACTATGGGTTGGCAGGTTAGATTTAACTTGATAAATACCTTTACTCTGCATGATGTAGCAGAGTACTATCAATTCCTGGGTAATGGAAGCCTTTTAATAGTCAGTCGTAAGGGGAAATGAAACCAGCATCTGCCAGAGGAAACCTTAAAAGGGCACAGTTCATTTTTGCATGATTTAAACTTCCTGCTTCTGTAAGTAGAATGATTTAATACTACCTACCTAATGGTGCTTGTGGGCAGAAATATAAAGTTTCCTTCCTATTAGCTGACGAGGAGATTCATCTATTAATGTAAGCAAAGTGAATCTTTTTAGAAACTGTTTCTATATTGTACCTTGGAACAAATCAACACATAATTTAAAAATCTTTGAGTTACAGATTTTGGAAAAGCCTCACATTTAAAAAAAAATCAGTAATTATGGATTGTGCAGGTGGAGTTTAGGCTATCGACTATTTAGAGATGTGTTATAAAACTGGTCAGAGCACGTTCTTGACTTCAACCCATAAAAGAGGCTGAAATTGCAGAACAGTCATGATTCCCAACCAAAAGCAGTGTCTGGAGGTCCAAAACCATTCACAGGCATCAATTGAATGTAGTTGGCTCTACTGTAACTCGCTGGGAGACTGGAAAAGTTAGCCCACTTTCAGGCTGAGCTGATTGGCAGATTTTGGCTTGGCCATATTCCCTCAGCAACAAACCAAGTGTTACGTCAGGCAATGAGAACTGAACAAAGGCAGGACACAATACTTTTATGGAATGTTCCTTCTACCCTCCAATAATATTTATAGCAAAGATGCTTTTGACCTTTGGAGCAGCCAGCATATGTTCCTGTCTAAGAACCACAATGTCGGTCATTTGGCCTAGTACAAATTAGCATGCTGCCTAACTCATCTGCTGAAACCCTCATTTGTTACCTCAAGATTCGACTATTTTCACTGCAATCCTGTGTGGCCTCCAACATTCTACATTGGTGGGCGGCACGGTGGCACAGTGGTTAGCACTGCTGCCTCACAGCGCCAGGGACCTGGGTTCAATTCCCGCCTCAGGCGACTGACTGTGTGGAGTTTGCACGTTCTCCCCGTGTCTGCGTGGGTTTCCTCCGGGTGCTCCGGTTTCCTCCCACAGTCCAAAGATGTGCGGGTCAGGTGAATTGGCCATGCTAAATTGCCCGTAGTATTAGGTAAGGGGTATATGTAGGGGTATGGGTGGGTTGCGTTTCGGCGGGTCGGTGTGGACTTGTTGGGCCGAAGGGCCTGTTTCCACACTGTAAGTAATCTAATCTAATCTAATTCCATAGACTTCAATTTATCCAAAACCGTGCTGCCCATGTCCTAACTTGTCTTAATTCCTGTTCATCCATCACTCTGTACGGGGGGTCAATTTGGCTCCTGGTTAAGCAATTCCCCAGTTGTAAAATTTTTTTTCTTGTGTTTGAATTTCTCACTGACCTTGGCCTCTTCCAAGCTCTCTAATCTCTTAAAGCCCCTCAGTCTTTTGAATTATATGTGCATTTCTGATTGTTGTTTCTTGAGCATCCCTAATTTTATTATTTCACTGTTGTCAACATTGCCTTCAGCACCCCCCCCACCCCCAGAATTGTAGCCTCTATTTTATATTGTCTTTCAATGTTCTTCTTGTCAAAATTCATCACCCAACATTTGTCTGTATTGTAACTCATCTGCCACCTGTCTGTTCCCTCCACTAACCCGTCTGTCCTTCTACAGTGCTACACTATACTCCGTTTACAATTCTAAATTTCTTGTCATTTGCACACTTTGAAATTGCATCCTAAACGCCAAGATCCAGATCATTAATAAGTGTCAGAAAAAGCAAGGTCTCAGTGCTGACCCTTGGAGAACTCTGCTACAATTCTTCCTCCAGTTTGAAAATATCCATTCACCATTAATGTCTGTTTATTATCCACCAAAACACCTCATCTTCTGCCTTAGGATCCTCCAACATGGGGTCAATGTTAATTTCACCAGTTTCCTCATCTCCCCTTCCCCCACCTTATCCCAGATCCAACCCTCCAACTTGGTATCGACCTCTTGATCTGTCCTACCTGTCCATCTTCTTTCTCACCTATCTGCTCCACCCTCTGCTTTGACCTATCACCATCATGCCCCACGTCCATCTACCTATTGCATTTCCAGCCAAATCCTCCCCCCACCCCACTCACCTTTTATTTCCCAGCTCCCTTGGGCCTCCCCCACATTCCTGATGAAGATCTTATGCGCGAAACGTCAACTCTCCTTCTCGGGTGCTGCCTGACTGGTTGTGCTTTTCCAGCACTACACTTTATGACTCTGATCTCCAGCATCTGCAGTCCTCATTTTCTCCTTACTATCACTCAATCAAGTTTGCAACTTATCCTTTTATTCCGTGAGCTGAAACCTTCCTCAGACGTCTGTTGAGTGGCACTGTATCTTAACACCTTCTGAATGTCCATATACACCGCATCGACAGTGTTAGCTTCATCAAGCTTTTGTTACCTCTTGAAAAATTACAGCAGGTTAGACACACACAATTTCCCCTTCAGAAATGCATGCTGAGTCTTCCTAATCGACGCACCCTTTTCAATGTAATTACTAATTCTACCTCAAATAATTGACTATAGAATCTTCCTCACATTGAAGTTAAATTGACTGGTCTGCAATTGCTGGGCTTATCACAGAACTCCTATGGTGCAGATAGAGGCCTTTCAGCCCATCAAGTCTTTAAGACCATAAGACATAGGAGCAGAAATTAGGCCATTCAGCCCTTTACGTCTGCTCCGCTATTTAATCATAGCTAATAGATTTTCCAAACCCATTTTTCCACTTTCTCCCCATAATCCTTTATCCCCTTGGCAATCAAGAACTTATCTATCTCTGGTTTAAATATGCTCAATGACCTGGCCTCCACAGCCTTCTGAATTCCACAGATCCATTAGTCTCTGGCTAAAGACGTTTCTCCTTATCTCTCTTTACTCCGTTAGACCTCAGGTCTTCATCTCTCCTGTCATTGGAAACATCTTCCCAACATCCACTATGTCCAGGCCATTCAGTTTCCTGAAAGTTTTATAAGATACCACCTCATCCTTCTAAACTCCATCGAGTATTGTTCCAGAATCCTCAAACATTCCTCATATTTTAAGCCTTTAATTCCTGGGATTATTCTTCTCAACTCCTCTGGACTTACTCCAGGGCCAATACAGAGGAACTTTATTATCCGAATATCAATTATCCAAAAATTGGATTATCCGAAGGAGATCTTGAAGTCCCGATAGAAACATTGCATCAAACACTGTTTCCAACAGTGATCGTGTCTGTTGCTTAGAGTGATTAAACAGGAATTGTCTACAAATCACTGACCTCCCACCCTTTCTCTCTCCCCACACTTTCCCTGGAGTTCTACAGAGGGGTGTACCCTAAACCACCCCCCCACCCCAGATAATCTCTCCAATATGGTCCTGTACAGGGCAAACGTGGAACCTGTCAAAAAGTTACAGTAAAAAGTTGATTGTGTGTGTGTGTGTGTGCGCGCACGCGAGGACTTACCCCACAAAGGCAGCTGCTGTAGCAGCAGCAGACTTATTGTTGTCCAGTCCAGCTGCCCTGGCGAAGGGGCGGGGGTGGACAGGGGTGTGCACAGGAGGGGGGGGGTCACTGTTGGATGGGGCCGGGGGGGGAGGGCGGGTGGGGAGCGGAGTTGGCCGGCGGTGTTGGATGGGGGTGGGGGAGCAGTGTTGGGCAGAGGCAGGATGGGGGTTCAGTGTTGGACAGTGGCAGGGTGCAGGCAGGATTGGTGTTGGATGGAGTGGGGGAGCAGGCGGTGTTGTATGGGTTTGGAAGGGTGGGTGGGGGGGGCAGTGTTGGATAGGGCAGGTGGTGTTGAACAGGTTTGGGGGTGCGGGTGGGGGGGGTGGTGTTGGATGGGGCAGGGGGCGGGAGGGTGGTGTTGGATGGGGGCGGGGGGACAGCGGTGTTGGATGGAGGTGGACATGGGCGGTGTTGGACACAGCATCCTGAGAAGGACCCTTTTGTCCCCACTTTCTGCTTTCTGCCAGACAGCCCAGCTTCTATCTATGCTAGTATCTTTGCATTTTTTTGTGCAAGAGGATCAATGTTGAGAACTAAATTAGATTAGATTCCCTACAGTGTGGAAACAGGCCCTTCAGCCCAACAAGTCCACACCGACCCTCTGAAGAGTAACCCACCCAGATCCATCTCCTTCTGACTAATGCACCTAACACTATGGACAATTTAGCATGGCAATTCACCTGACCTGCACATCTTTGGACTGTGGGAGGAAACTGGAGCACTTGGAGGAAACCCATGCAGACACTGGGAGAATGTGCAAACTCCACACAGACAGTCACCCAAGGTGGGAATTGAACCCAGGTCCCTGGCACTATGAGGCAGCAGTGATAACCACTGTGCCGCCCCATAAATATCAAAGAACTCACATCCTATCAAAAAAACGGGCAGATGGACCATGCAGGCAGAGTTTCCTGTTAGTAAGTAGTGAAATTAAATTATAGCAAGAAGTGAAATAGAATCAGTGTACAATCTGTGTGGGTGGAGTTGGGGAAGCACAAAGGAGAAAAAGATCCTGATGGGAATTATGTAAAGTTCAGTTAGTAATAACCGGGATGGGGAGCAGAAAATAAATCAGGAGGTAGAAAACGCACGTCGGAAAGGTACTATTACAATATGCAGACTGGCCTAGGAAAGTCAGGTTGGTAGAGGATCTCAAGAAAAGGAATTTGTGGAACGTCTACAAGGTTGCTTTTTGAGATAGCTTATGGTAGAGCCCACTTGGCAAGGGCATTTCTAGATTTGGTGATGTGTAATGAAGCAGATTTTGTGAAAGAGCTTAAGTTAAAGGAACCCCTCGGAGTCAGTAACCACAATATAATAGAATTCGCCCCTTAGTTTGAGAGGGACAAGCTGGAATCAGATGTAATGGTAATACAATTGAGTAAAGCTAACTACAAAGATGTGAGGGAGGAGCTGGTCAGAGTTGATTGGAAGGGTAGCCTAGCAGGGAAGATGGTGGAGCAGCGATGGCAGAAGCTTCTCGGGCTAATTTGGGAGGCAGAATAGAAATTCATCCCAGGGCAGAAGAAACATATTAAGGGGAGGATGAGGAAACTATGGGTGACAAGGGAGGTCAGGGACAGCATAAAAGCAAAAGAAAGGACATACAATGTGAATGAACATTATTGGGAAGTCAGAAGATTGGTAAGGGTTTAAAAACCAGCAGAGGACAACTCAAAAAGCAATTAGGAGGGAGAAGATGAAATATGAGTGTAAGCTATCAAGAAATATTTTTAAAAATTTAAAAGTTTTTTTAGATAAATAAAAGGTAGAGAGAGGCAAGAGCTTAGACCTTTGGAAAATGAGGCTGGAGAAGTAGTAATGGGAATAAATAAACGGTAGAGGAACTGAACAGGTACTTTGCATCAACGGGTACACCAGCAACATTTTAAAAAATTCATTCATGGGATGAGGATGTCGCTGGCTAGGCCAGAGGGCAGTTATGAATCAACCGCATTGCTGTGGGACTGGAGTTACATGTAGGCCAGACCAGGTAAGGATGGCAGTTTCCTTCCCTAAAGAACATTAGTGAACCAGATGAGTTTTTCCAACAATCGACAATGGATTCATCGTCATCATTAGACCCTTAATTCCAGTTTTTGCTGAACTCAAATTCCGCCATCTGCTGTGGCAGGAGTCAAACCCAAGTCCCCAGAACATTAACTGGGTCTCTGAATTAACAGTGCAGTGATAATTGGCCATCACCTCTCCCTGAACTTCAAGAGTCAGAGGACAGAGGTGAGTGTAGTGACTATCACTAAGGAGGAGGTGAACAATTCACCTGGACCAGATGGACTACACCGAAAGAGACAGCTGAAGAAATAGTGGAAGCAATGATGGTGGTCTTTTAGGAATCATTGGAGTCAGGGAGGGTCTTAGAGAACTGGAAAATGGTTATTTAAGAATGGAGGGAAGCAAAAGACAGGAAGCTATAGGCGAGTTAGCCTGACCTAGGTCATTGGTAAGATTTAAGGTTCATTATTAAGAATGAAATTGCAGAGTATTTGGAAGTGCATGGTAAAATAAGGCTGAGTCACCATGGCTTTATCAAGGGGAGGTCTTATCAGACAAATCTTTTTGAATTCTTTGAGGAGGTGAATGTCATTTATTTGGATTTCCAGAAAACTTTTGATAAGTTGCTGTACAGGAGGCTGCTAAATAAGATAACAGCCCATGGTGGTAGAGGAAAGGTACTAGGCATGGGTAGAAAATTGTCTGGCTGGCACAGGGCAGTGATTAGTGCAGTTTTCAGGTGTCAGTGGTGGCACCACAACTATTCATATTAACCATCTGGACAAAAGAACTGAGGGCTTTGTTGCTAAGTTTGCAGATGACACAAAATTAGATGGAAGACAGATAGTATTGAGGATGTGGGGAGGCTGCAGAAGGATTTGGACATGCTCAGAGAAAGCGCAGCAGATGGAACAAAGTGGGAACGTATGAGGTTAGAAGAATAGGAGGCTTAGACAATTTTCTAAATGGGAAAGGCTTTGAAAATCTGAAGCTCAACAGGAGTTAGGAATCTTCATTAAGCATTCTCATCAGGTTAACATGCAGGTTCAGTTGGCAGTTAGGAAGGCTAATGTAATGTTAGCATTCATTTGAAAGGGCTGGAATACAAAAGCAGAGATGAACTGCTGAGTATGTATAAATCTCTGGTCAGACCGCAGTTGGAACGTTGAGAGTAGTTTTGGGCCCCGTACCTAAGAAAGGATGTGTTGGCATTGGACTGAGTCCAGAGGAGGTTGAAAAAATTATGTAGAGGATGAAGGGCTTGTCATTTGAGGAGTGATTGAGGACTCTGGGTCTGTAATCAGAGTTTAGAGGGATGTAAGGGAACCTGATTGACGTTTACAGAATATTGAGAGGCCTGGACAGAGTGCTTGTGGAGAAGATGTTTCTGCTAATAGCACACCCCTCAGAGTGAAGCAACAACCCTTTAGAACTGAAATGAGAAGGAATTTCCATAGCCAAAATGTGGTGAATCTTTGGAACGCATTGTTGCAGAGAACAATCAAAGCCAAATCACCGAGTATCTGTAAGAAAGAGATAGATAGATAGGTTTCTGATTGGTAAAGGGATCATTGGTTACAGGGAGAAGGCGGGAAAATGGTATTGAGAAATATATCAGCCATGATCGTGAAGCGTAGCAGACTTGATAGGCTGAATGTCCTTATTCTGCTCAGATATCTTATGGAAGGTTTACTTCATACTGCTGGCCTGATTCATTCTTATACAATGCTAATTGAAATGAATTTGAATTTAAAGTTTGTGGAAGCCGCCACAATTATCCAGTGAACTTGTCGGGTAAGTCATGACTTGTTAAACTATTGGACATGGACATGCATGAACTGACTCGTGTTATTTTTTCCCTTCCTGAAAGACAGGATGGGAAAAACATGATTCCTGAAAATACTGTATGAGCGATTATGAGCTGTAAGATGACCAGTGCAGATGAATCATCTAAGAGCAATTCCCCTTTTGACCCTGACTGCAGAACATGGCTTGCTATTTCCTTAAATGAGAGAAGCTACCTACTCTGGTCACCTTGCTTACGACTCAAGATGTAGAGTTAGCAGGTTGTTATGCAGCTAAACTCCCTCCATTCAACTTAATGAGTCATTGTAGTCCACAAACCTGTACAGAAAAGTCACATGTCCTACTGAAAGCTTGTTCTGGATTAGATATTGTCAGATAGAGCAGTAGTCATGTGTGCCAGTGGCACAGTGGTATTGCCACTAGACCAGTAATCCAAAACCCCAGGCTAATGCTCCGAGGACGTGAGTTCGAATCATATCACAGCAAATGGTGAAATGTGAATTCAATAAAAATTTGGAATTGAAAGCAAGCCTAATAGTACAAAAGCTCGGTTAGTTGTCATAAAAATCCATTTGGTTCACGAATGTCTGTTATTCCAGATTAACAGGAAATGTTGTTGACTTAATTGCCCTCTGAAATGGTCTTAGAAAGCCACTCAGATCATGGAGAAATTAGGGATGGGCAGTAAATGCTGGCCTAGCCTTCTCTGCCATTATCCCATGAATGAATAAAAAATAGTGGCCTCTATATTGAATTGTCTGGTGCAACCTCTGGGCTCAAATGTTACATGTATTTATTGTACTAACTCAGGGACATGTCTCTTAACATAAATTCCTGACTTCAAACAATGGCTAATTCAGTTGTTTGGCATGCAAAATAAGTAAAAAGCATAATTTATATTGGTTGACTATTCTGTCTTTTTTGACTCCTTGCAAGTTTTGATGTTTATCAATAATTCTTGATATGCATAATTTCTTCACCATAGAGCCAGTTTCCTTTCGAAAATCAAGCAGAATGTAAAAGACGCTGTGGATTTACTATCATCTATTGAGTGCTCTGAAAAACAAAACAATTTTACCATAATTTTATACGTGTTCAACAGATCTTACCTGCCACGACCAGCTGCAATGCTTCAGGCCCAGTATGTAAGGTTTAATTGTGAGGGAAGATAATTCATCATTAAACTTTGCTATTGGAAAATTGATTGGCTGTTAAGCCTTTCATCTGTTAGAATCTGCTGGAATTATAATTTTTCAATGTATAACTTCAGTTACATCACACTGCAAATTTTTGCTATAAATTCTGTGTTACGATCAAGTCCTCCACAATCACCTGATGAAGGAGCGTCGCTCCGAAAGCTAGTGTGTGTCCAATTAAACCTGTTGGACTATAACCTGGTGTTGTGTGATATTTAACTTTGTACAGCCCAGTCCAACACCGGCATCTCCAAATCATACAGCACGAAAACAGACCCTTCCGTCCAGCCTGTCTATGCTGACCTTAAGCAATAGGTTGCCATATGTCAGGTAAGGGGAGAGGTTGGGAAGGAGATTCCTTCATGCTAACCTTAGCCGGTGCAGGAATTGAACCCACACTGTTAGCATCATTCTGTATTGCAAACCAGCCAATCAGGCTGAGCAATTGCAAGTTCCTCTCCAAGCCATGCACCACCCTGACCTGGGCATACATTACTTTTTTTTACTGTCACTGAGTCAAAATCTTGGAACTTGCTCCTTGTCAGTATTATGGGTGTCCCTAAACCCCCTGGACTTCAGCTGTTCAAGAAGGCAACTCAGTTCCACCTCCTCAACTAGGGATTAACAATACATGATGGTCCACCCAGCAATGCCCACATCTCATGAATGATTTCTTAAAAAACCTTAGTGAGAACAGTGATTTTTCTCCCCTCATCCCAGTCCCTAACTGGATTCTCCTGTCGCCTTTGGTATTGAGTTAACTAAGTGCTCATCTAGAAATTAAGCAGAAATCGTCTCAGTTTGTACGATATATTCTGAGAGCCCAGAAATTGACCGAAGAATATGGGAGTTGGTGTATTTAGTGCAGAAAGGACAAAGAGGATTAAAGAGGTTTAAAGTCATGATGGATTTGGACAGAGTAAATAACAAGAAATTATTTACGATGGTTGAAGAGTCAAGCATCAGAGGCCACAGATTAAAGGTACTTGAAAAATTAACCTGAGGGAACATGAGGTCAATTTTTATTGCACATAAAGTGGTTAGAATTTGGAATGCACTGCCTGATGGGGTGGCAGAAACAGACTCAATTATAGCTTTTGACAAGGAATTGAATTATATTTGGAATAGAAAAAAGCAACAGGGTTACATGGAAAGAAAGAGTGAACAAGATTAACTGGCAATACAGACACATTGAGGTGAATGGCCTGCCTGTATGCTGTACCCCATTGTTTATCCATGAGAATTCAACATAAACTGGATAATCCAACTGAGCTACTGCCTGTCCCTTGGAATGATGAGTCTCACGCCTTTGTGGTTGAAAAACTATTGTCATGTATCAGGAGGATCTTAGCGAAATCTTTTATGACCTTTCTGAGCTGAAGTCCCCAGTTTATTCAAGTATCTCTTTGTATCAGTTGATCTGATCACTTTTGTTTAAATGAATTTTGGGCTATTTTATATCTAAGGAGGACAAAGGATTATTTGTGTCTTTTCTTCTGCTTTGCTTCATTTCCAGTTCTGTGACAGTTCAAATTCAGAAACTAAGACAGGTTGTGTACAGGAAATGAGTCAGGTTTGCTTAATGTCTTTGACGTTTTCCTGTGGGCTTCACGTCAAGCTGCAACTATTCCAATTGGATTTGGCAAAACACAGTCAAATTCTATTGAAATGAATGGTACTTTGAAATCTCTGCCTCAGGCTCCAGGATGACTTTTTGCACAGATATATTGAGACATTTCTTCAATCAAAAGTCAGTTCCACCCTCCCTGAATTTGCTGCAGACTTTTGTACATTCTCGAAATAACACCATCAAGAAATCCAAAAAAAAAGCACAATGCTAAAAATCAAGGCTGAGAAAGTCAACTTCGACCCAAATATGTGCAAAGATAGTGGAACATTGACTTCAGGCAAAGGCCTAATGCCCATTAAATTTATGAGAGCTTTATTTTACTTTAACTAATACTACGATGTATCAATAGGACAGGTAGAAAATCATTTGGGATCCCAAATAGGCGTGGCTGACAACTGAACACACAAACACTACATGCCCACACAAGCAAATACACACACACACACACACACACACACACACACACACACACAGTAGGAAGAACCTGAAGCTGAACAGCAGCAAGTTACATTTGTACCATACAAATATTAATCAATGACTACCTCCAATAAGTTATATGAGTACTATGGCTACAAGTCCAGGCCAGAGGCCAGGCTGAATAATCAACTCCTGACTCCCCAAAGCCTGTCCACTGTATACAAGGCACAAGCCAGTAGTGTGATGGAAAAGTCCCCACTTGTCTGGATGAGTGTGAAATAGCTCCACAGAGGCTCATTATCTATCATCGTCATCCTTTATTTACACAAGAATAGTTTGTGACTTTAGTATTGCCTCAGACAGAACCAGACACCAGAGTGTCAGTCTGTCTTACACTCCCCTTTTTATATGCCAACCAGGGCTCCCTTATTGGACTAGCTTAACAACCTAAATCAGGGAACTCATATTCTTTGAGGTCCAGCTGCTAATCTCTTTACAATGCTCTTGTGAAATGCTGGGGGTGATTTCTAACGTTAATGATGCTAATATAATTTATAAATAGAAGTTGTTGTTGAAGGATGAGGCTTGAGTGAAGCATAAACACTGGAATGGACTATTCAGGTTTAATAGCCTGTTTCTCTGCTGAATATTCTATAGAACGTAACTCTTTTTACTACCTTGTGTGAAAAATTGGGACTAAGAGCACCTTTAGCACATTGTCTTTACACTAAAGATAAAAGGCTTGGTGAACTCTAATAAGCAGTAAAGCTCAAGAAGGTAAGTGGCCAATTTCTATCTCTGTGCTCCTACTGAGCCTGTTCATGTGTACACAGGTATTCTTATAACATTTAAATGGGTTAACAATATTAAAGTAGTACAGAGAGGATTTATGTTAATGGATGGATAAAAATAGTGCATACAGTAAAGGAAAATAAAATGGTGTGTTCATAATCTCAGCTGCATCAGTGGTGAAGAGAAGGGAGTGCTTCTGCACATAGAGGTGATAGATTCTCATGATAAATCAAACTGTCCTGTCAATGCCCCCTAGACTCTGTCTACCAAGCAACACTGGCTCAAGTCTCATCACTGCAGAAAAATGATTTAAAAACATCACTGTCCTCCTTATTCCTACCATAAACACAAAATCAAACTATATTCTATCGCAGAACACTGATAACATTAAAAGTACAGATTAAAATAACTTTTGATACATTTTAAATTTGTGCTTACCTTATTGAGAAATCTGCGAAGCTAAGGCCTTTAAGGAGGAAACACAAAGTGAATCAAGAGGCAGGGATCAAATGAGACTGATGTGTACCTCAGAAGTTTGTAGATTGTCGAAAGAAAACAATGACTAAGGCAATTTGTTGATCTGAGATGCTGGGAGGAATGGTGGGGAAAATAAAATTTCCTGGTTAAAATGCACTGAGAGGATGAGTTTAGATTAGATTACTGACAGTGTGGAAACAGGCCCTTCACCCCAACAAGTCCACACCGACCTGATGAAGAGCAACCCACCCAGATCCATTCCCCCACATTTACCCCTCCACCTAACACTACGGGCAATTTAACATGGCCAATTCACCTAACCTGCACATTTTTGGACTGTGGGATGAAACTGGAGCACCCGGAGGAAACCCATGGAAAATGTGCAAACTCCACACAGACAGCTGCCTGAGGCGGGAATTGAACCCAGGTCTCTGGTGCTGTGAGGCAGCAATGCTAACTACTGAGCCACTTTGCCACCCAATACTTAATACCAATATTGAATGAGTGAGTGCTAAAGGCACCTTTAGTTACAGTCACAGGAGTCTCAATGGGGTCTGTGCTGACTCTTTGAAAGAGTTTTCAATTAGTC
This sequence comes from Hemiscyllium ocellatum, assembly GCF_020745735.1. NCBI lineage: Eukaryota > Metazoa > Chordata > Chondrichthyes > Orectolobiformes > Hemiscylliidae > Hemiscyllium > Hemiscyllium ocellatum. The sequence continues at coordinate 56,371,204 of NC_083422.1, forward strand.
AAACTGGAAGCAGAGTCATTGAGTCATAGAGATGTAGAGCATGGAAACAGACGAGTAAAAAATGAGGTCTGCAGATGCTGGAGATCACAGCTGCAAATGTGTTGCTGGTCAAAGCACAGCAGGCCAGGCAGCATCTCAGGAATAGAGAATTCGACGTTTCGAGCATAAGCCCTTCATCAGGAATAAGAGAGAGAGAGCCAAGCAGGCTAAGATAAAAGGTAGGGAGGAGGGACTAGGGGGAGGGGCGATGGAGGTGGGATAGGTGGAAGGAGGTCAAGGTGAGGGTGATAGGCCGGAGTGGGGTGGGGGCGGAGAGGTCAGGAAGAGGATTGCAGTTTAGGAGGGCGGTGCTGAGTTAGAGGAAACCGACTGAGACAAGGTGGGGGGAGGGGAGATGAGGAAACTGGAGAAATCTGAATTCATACCTTGTGGTTGGAGGGTTCCCAGGCGGAAGATGAGGCGCTCCTCCTCCAGCCGTCGTGTAGTTGTGTTCTGCCGGTGGAGGAGTCCAAGGACCTGCATGTCCTCGGTGGAGTGGGAGGGAGAGTTAAAGTGTTGAGCCACGGGGTCTGCCGGTGGAGGAGTCCAAGGACCTGGCTCAACACTTTAACTCTCCCTCCCACTCCACTGAGGACATGCAGGTCCTTGGACTCCTCCACCGGCAGAACACAACTACACGACGGCTGGAGGAGGAGCGCCTCATCTTCCGCCTGGGAACCCTCCAACCACAAGGTATGAATTCAGATTTCTCCAGTTTCCTCATCTCCCCTCCCCCCACCTTGTCTCAGTCGGTTCCCTCAACTCAGCACCGCCCTCCTAACCTGCAATCCTCTTCCTGACCTCTCCGCCCCCACCCCACTCCGGCCTATCACCCTCACCTTGACCTCCTTCCACCTATCCCACCTCCATCGCCCCTCCCCCTAGTCCCTCCTCCCTACCTTTTATCTTAGCCTGCTTGGCTCTCTCTCTCTTATTCCTGATGAAGGGCTTATGCTCGAAACGTCGAATTCTCTATTCCTGAGATGCTGCCTGGCCTGCTGTGCTGTGACCAGCAACACATTTGCAGCATGGAAACAGACGGTTCAGTCCAACCTGTCCACGCCGACCAGATATCCCAACCCAATCTAGTCCCACTTACCAGCACCCGGCCATATCCCTCCAAACCCTTCCTATTCATATACCCAATAATGCCTCTTAAATGTTGTAATTGTACCAGTCTCCACCACATCCTCTGGCAGCTCATTCCATACACATACCACTCTCTGCATGAAAAAGTTGCCCCTTAGGTCTCTTTTATATCTTTCCCCTCTCACCCTAAATGTATGCCCTCTAGTTCTGGACTCCCCGACCCCAGGCAAAAGACTTTGTCTATTTTTCCTATCCATGCCCCTCATAATTTTGTAAACCTCTATAAGGTCACTCCTCAGCCTCCGATGCTCCAGGGAAAACAGCCCCAGCCTGTTCAGCCTCTCCCTATAGCCCAAATCCTCCAACCCTGGCAACATCCTTGTAAATCTTTTCTGAATCCTTTCAAGTTTCACAACATCTTTCCCATAGGAAGGAGACCAGAATTGCATGCAATATTCCAACAGTGGCCTAACCAATGTCCTGTACAGCCGCAACATGACCTCCCAACTCCTGTACTCAATATTCTGACCAATAAGGTAAGCATACCAAACGCCTTCTTCACTATCCTATCTACCTGTGACTCCACTTTCAAGGAGCACTCCCAGGTCTCGTTTTTTCAGAAACACTCCCTAGGACCTTACCATTAAGTGTATAGGTCCTACTAGGATTTGCTTTCCCAAAATGCAGTACCTCGCATTTATCTGAATTAAACTCCATCTGCCACTTCTCAGCCCATTGGCCCATCTGGTCCAGATCTTGTTGTAATGTGAAGTAACTCTCTTCGCTGTCCACTACACCTCCAATTTTAGTGTCATCTGCAAATTTACTAACTGTACCTCTTATTTTCGCATCCAGACCATTTATGTAAATGACAAAAAGTAGAGAACCCAGCACCGATCCACTGGTCACAGGCCTCCAGTCTGAAAAACAACCTCCACCACCACCCTCCGTCTTTTACCTTTGAGCCATTTCTGTATCCAAATGGCTAGTTCTCCCTGTATTCTATGATATCTAACCTTGCTAATCAGTCTCCCATGGGGAGCCTTTTCGGCTGAGGGTGGATATATCCTTAAATACATCCAGGGAAGTTATTTGGGTGGAACTGAGAAATAAGAAAGGGATGATCACCTTACTGGGATTGTATTATAGACCCCCTAATAGTCAGAGGAAAATTGAGAAACAAACTTGTAAGGAGATCTCAGCTATCTGTAAGAATAATAGGGTGGTTATGGTAGGGGATTTTTACTTTCCAAACATCAACTGGGACTGCCATAGTGTTGAAGCTTTAAATGCGCACAAGACAATTTTCTGATTCAGTATGTGGACGTACCTACTGGAGAAGGTGCAAAACTTGACCTACTCTTGGAAAATAAGGCAGGGCAGGTGACTGAGGTGTCATTGGGGGAGCACTTTGGGGCCAGTGACCATAATTCTATTCGTTTAAAATAGTGATGGAAACGGATAGACCAGATCTAAAAGTTAAAGTTCTAAATTGGAGAAAGGCCAATTTTGACGGTATTAGGCAAGAAAGTGGGCGGCACGGTGGCACAGTGGTTAGCACTCCTGCCTCACAGCGCCTGAGACCCGGGTTCAATTCCCGACTCAGGCGACTGACTGTGTGGAGTTTGCACGTTCTCCCCATGTCTGCGTGGGTTTCCTCTGGGTGCTCCGGCTTCCTCCCACAGTCCAAAGATGTGCGGGTCAGGTGAATTGGCCATGCTAAATTGCCCGTAGTGTTAGGTAAGGGGTAAATGTAGGGGTATGGGTGGGTTGCGCTTCGGCGGGTCGGTGTGGACTTGTTGGGCTGAAGGGCCTGTTTCCACACTAAGTAATCTAATCTAAACTTTTGAAAGCTGACTGGAGGCAGATGTTCGTAGGTAAAGGGACGGCTGGAAAATGGAAAGCCTTCAGAAATGAGATAACAAGAATCCAGAGAAAGTATATTCCTGTCAGGGTGAAAGGAAAGGCTGGTAGGTATAGGGAATGCTGGATGATTAAAGAAATTGAGGGTTTGGTTAAGAAAAAGAAGGAAGCATATGTCGGGTATAGACAGGATAGATCGAGTGAATCCTTAGAAGAGTATAAAGGAAGTAGGAGTATACTTAAGAGGGAAATCAGGAGAGCAAAAAGGGGACATGAGATAGCTTTGGCAAATAGAATTAAGAAGAATCCAAAGGGTTTTTACAAATATATTAAGGACAAAAGGGTAACTAGGGAGAGAATAGGGCCCTGGAGTCTTTGAATATTTTTAAAGCAAAGGTGGATAGATTCTTGATAAGCAAGGAGGCTGAAAGGTTATCAGGGGTTCTGTCAGTTATGACATTATTGAATCACGGAACATGTTCAAGTGCCAAATGGCCTATTCTTGTTACTAAGATACCGACAGTTGTGGGTAAAGTGTTGGAAAGGGTTATAAGAGATAGGATGTATAATCATCAGGAGAGGAATAAGCTGATTAGGAATAGTCAACACGGTTTTGTGAAGGGTAGATTGTGCTTCACAAACCCTAGTGAGTTCTTTGAGCTGGTGACCAAACAGGTGGATGAGGGTAAAGTGGTTGATGTGGTGTATATGGATTTCAGTCAGGCGTTTGATAAGGTTCCCTACAGTAGGCTATTGCACAAAATATGGAGGCATGGGATTGAGGGTGATTTAGTGGTTTGAATCAGAAATTGGCCAGCTGAAAGAAGACGGAGGGTGGTGGTTGATGGGAAATGTTCATCCTGGAGTTCAGTTAATAATGGTGTACCGCAAGGATCTGTTTTGGGGCCATTGCAGTTTGTCATTTTTATAATTGACCTGGATGAGGGTGTAGAAGGATGGGTTAGTAAATTTGCAGATGACACTAAGGTTGGTGGAGTTGTGGATAGTGTGGAAGGATGTTGCAGGTTACAGAGGTACATAGATAAACTGCAGAGCTGGGCTGAGAGGTGGCAAATGGAGTTTAATGCCAAAAAGAGTGAGGTGATTCACTTTGGAAGGAGCAACAGGAATACAGAGTTAGATTCTTGGTAGTGTGGATGAATAGAGAGATCTCAGTGTCCATGTACATAGATCCCTGAAGTTGCCTCCCAGGTTGATAAGGTTGTTAAGAAAGCATACAATGTGTTGGATATTATTGGTAGAGGGACTGAGTTTCAGAGCCACAAGGTCATGCGGCGGCTCTACAAAGTTCTGGTGCAATAGCACTTGGAGTATTGTGTACAGTTCTCGTCACCACATTATAGGAAGGATGTGGAAGCTTTGGAGAGGGTTCAGAGGAGATTTACTATGATGCTGCCTGGAATGGAGGGAAGATCTTATGAGGAAAGGTTGAGGGACTTGAGGCTGTTTTCATTAGAGAGAAGAAGGTTGAGAGGTGACTTAATTGAGACACACAGGATAATCAGAGGGTTAGATAGGGTGAACAGTGAGAGCCTTTTACCTTGGATGGTGATGGCTCTCACGAGGGGACATAGCTTTAAACTGAGGGGTGATAGACATAGGACAGATGTCAGAGGGGGTTTCTTTACTCAGAGAGTAGTAGTGGCATGGAACACAATGCCTGCGACACTAGTAGATTCACCAACTTTATGGGCATTTAAATGGTCATTGGACATACATATAGATGAAAATGGAATATTTTCGGATAGATGAACTTCAGATTGGTTCCACAGGTTGGCGCAACATTGAGGGTTGAAGGGCCTGTACTGCGCTGTAATGTTCTATGTTTGCATGCGCCTGTGAGATATGCCTTGATGATTCCTGCAAGAGACTCTACTGGGAGACTGGAACTAGAGGATCTTAAAATAGAGATGTCAACTGTAAGGTCCTCATGCATATAGTGTTAATACAGACTGAAGAAACATGTTGAGATCTGGCCTTACCTGAATGAACAAACCCACACTAAGACACCTACCATCTGGATATTATCATCCACCAAATATTTGCACATTGATTCATAAAACAATTCTAAAATGTTACTAAACCATGATAGTGAAATCAAAGAACATGCCTCAACAGAAGGGACCTGTTACTACAAAATGATACATACTCACAGGAAATGTGATTAAATAAAACCAAGGGGCACACCTTTGAATAATTACGTGATAGTTTAATGAAAAAGTGAAAGAATTCAAGTGCATCTGAACTTAGGGCTTGGTTGAAAGTGAGTCAGTTTTATATGATACAATGGCTAATACCTTTGAATATATTATTTTATGACTGTATTATTCAGAAAAGTGACATTCAGTTGTGATATGCCAACAGGCAGAATGCCAACTGATGTCATAACCCTGAGACTACTTACAGACATTTTTCTATCTTGAGCATATCTAGCATTTGCTGCCCATCCATAATTACCTTAGAACATAGAACATAGAACAATACAGCACAGAACAGGCCCTTCAGCCCTTAATGTTGTGTCGACCTGTGAACTATTCTCAGCTCATCCTCCTACACTGTCCCATCATCCATGTGCTTATCCAAGGATTGCTTAAATCTCCCTAATGTGCCCTATAACATGTGGGACATAGGTGTCACAGATTGGACCAATATTTATTGTATGTCTCTAGTTGCCCTTAAGAAGTTAAGAATCACACAACACCAGGTTATAGTCTAACAGGTTTATTTGAAGGCAGTAGCTTTCGAACCACTGCTTCTTCATCAGGTGGTTGGACATCAGCGCTTTGAAAGCTAGTGCCTGCAAATAAACCTGTTGGGCTATAACCTGGTGTTGTGTGATTTTTAACTTTTCCAGTCCAGTCCAGTCCAACAACGGCACCTTCAAACCATGCCTTTAAGAAGTTGTAGTGAGCTGCCTTGAACGAGTGCAGTCCATGTGCTGTATATAGACTCACAGTGCTGCCAGGGAAAGAATTCCAGGATTTTGACCCAGTAACAGTGTAAGGAATGAAGATATATTTCCAAGTTGGGATGGTGTGTGTCTTGGAGTGGAATGTACATGGGATAGTGTTCCCATGTATCTACTACACTGTCATTCCAAATAGAAGTGGTCATGGGTTTGGAAGGTGCTGTCTGAGGATCTTTGGCAAATTTCTCTTCACAGATGCTGCCAGACCTGCTAAGTTTCTCCATTAATTTCAAACAATCATAGATACATAGAATTTACAGTACTGAAGGAGGCCATTCAACCCATTATGTCTGTACCAACTCCTGAAAGAGCTACCCAACTGGTCCCATCCTCTAGCCCTCTCTCCATAGCCCTTTCAAATGTGTACTAAGTTCTCTTTTGAAACCTCTCATGGAATCTGCCTCCACCTCTCGCAGTTTTGTTTGTTTTCAATCTCCAGCATTTGCAGTTCTTTATTTTATTTAAGTATCTTTGCAAGTCATTTCACAGTTAACACTATTGATGTGAGACCGGAGTCACGTGTGCTAGACCAGGTGAGGGCTGCAGGTATCCTCTCGTTAAGGACATTACAACAATCCAACATCTTTACAGTCCTGTTTATTGATTTATTTCCAGGTCTCCAAAGCTAAATTCAAATTCTCAATCTGTGAACATAGCCATATTCTACCAAACCTCTGTACTCAACTATTGGATCCAACTCGGTAAAAACAAGGACTGCAGATGCTGGAAACCAGAGTCTAGATTAGAGTGGTGCTGGAAAAGCACAGCAGGTCAGGCAGCATCCAAGGAGCAAGAAAATTGACGTTTCGGGCAAAAGCCCTTCATCATGAATAGAGGAATATTGGATTCAACATTAACTTTGTCACACAGTTTATTTCTATTCTGCCTTTCCATATGCCAATTTAGTACATTATGGCAACATAAGTAATGGTCCTAACATCAATGGTAGCCCATGTCTTAGGTTTCCACATGAGATATTGTTCATATACAGCAATTGAACATTTCTGGCTTTTCTGTAGGTTTGTGCTGCTTTATGATCTTTCTGTCTACCTCCCGATAACCCACATGTTTATCTTGGTCGTTGAATTAATGTTAATTGCGCTCTCCACTCCCTCACCCCCATTTCTTAGATTATTTTAGCAGCAATTCTTGATGCTATGCTCTTTATGCAACTTTTCTGTTTAACACCAAGTTGTTGCTTTATAGACACAAGGTCTTTCACAGCTCCTTAACAAGCAAAGGCACCTTTGAGGACAGAGCTATGTCTTCAAATCCCTCATCCCCTCCATAATTCTGTCAAGTCAGTTCTGAAACTCTCTCCTCAACTCTCTGCTCCTCTCACCTGCTTTAAGACTCCACCCAGAAGCTATTTGAACAAACATCTGGCCACTGTCTTTTTAGCTTGCTGCTTCTTGCTTTCTCATTACCCCTGCTGTGAAATGCTCTGGGCTGTTTTTACTGCACCAAAGGTGCTGTGTAAATACAAGTTGTTGGTGTGAAACTGTTTTACTTCTTTGCTGCTTGGAACAATTTTAAGAGCTTGGACAAAAATTAACTCCTCAAAGAGAAATTTGCCCTCTACCAAGGCCTCACCCAGTTATTTTTATTCATGAGAGATAGTTAATAAATGCACGGGTGGCTGAGCCAGTCACCGCCAACATGTAGCAGCTCAAAATAGTCCGAATACTTTATGTGGCACTCCCTTGTTGCAATGTGGTCACAATGCTGCAGGGTTTAGCAAATTGTATGACTGAGAAAAGTTATTGAGAGTTATTGATCTACCCTCACCCTGGGCCCACAGCTTGGTAAGGTACTGGTCAATGACAATATGTTTTCAAACTGACAATTCCTGACCCTGACCAGGAAGCAAGGAAAACATTAAGAAAGAACCAAACGCTTCAAGAATGTAGAAAGAAAGTACAGAAAGAGAAAGAAAAGGTGTGGGGCAAGTTCCTGATTCCTGCTTCTCCAATTCCCCAAACTTCCCTGTTGAACCCTCTCTCAGCCCAGTTACAGATGACTGTAAATGAACTGGTTAGCTGTTGTTAGGTGGCCTGACCATGTTCTGTGAAAATCTGTGAGAGAGAGAATGCGCAATGTATTTTCATAGGTTATTCCTGTCAATTAATTACCACATACTAACTTTATAATCTTCCCTCAGATTTTGAAAGCCATTAATACAAGCTCAAAGGCATTACCTCCTTGGCTTTGACATTATTATAACACCTTTCATAAACATAAGATGTCCTGAAGCACAATTCAGACAACAGAGTATACTTTGCAATGAGGTCACAGTTTTAATGTAATTTTGTGGCTATTTTTAAAAAATAAATCTTTCTCTGTCTCAGCTGAAAGATGCACAATGTTCTGCCCCATTCTGATGAAGATGAAAACTTGGTTGGCCTCAGATTCCCCCACTTCTGTCCTCACCACACAGTCCTGATACTTGGCATGAGTGACATACTCCACTGAGATGGTCACTGAGTTGATTGTTTCTGGTGAACCCAGCCCTCATGGATTTGACATTCTTCCTCCGAAGTGCCCTTCCAGAAGAAGGTGTAGCCACCACCTCGTTCACTGAAACTGAACGAATTTCTCCTGCTGTCGCATCTCACTCAGGGCAATAATGGCAATGATGTCCTGCCGGAATTTCCAGGTTATGAGAGAGGCTCCACGTTCAGGCCTCTCATTGCTTGCGTTCTCCATGAGAGTCCTGATGTTCCAGGTACCAAACGTCATCTTGATGCTCGTATGTGGACTCTTTCAACGTGGGGTGGTTGTTACACAACAACGTGGCCCCGATGGAGCAAAGTCTTTGTCCAATGGTCACCGATTAACCAAGATTATTCCAACCCCTCTGTGGTCTGAGCTGCCATGCGCAGATGACACTGTCTATGCACAGAAGACAATCTCCAAAACATTTACAGAGACATGTAGGAGAATGGGCCTTCAACTAAACAGCTGAAAGACAAAGGTCCTTTACCGATCTGCTCCTTATGTACAATGCTGTCTGTGGACATCGAGATTCACAGTGAACCACAGGACAATGTGAATCATTTCCCTTAACTGCGGAATTTGCTGTCAATGAGGGCAGAAACCAAAATGAAATTCAACAAAGTCTACACTGTCAGAACCTTTGACTATCTGAGGAACAAGGTGTTTCATTACAAAGGACCTTGAACCTGACACCAAAGTAGCAGTTATTTCTATTAATTCATGAGATCTGGACAGGTATTTATTGCCTGTCCCTAATTATAGGGTCATGAAGATATACAGCACAGAAACAGATCCTTCGGTCCAACTCATCCATGCTGACCAGATATCCTAAATTAATCTAGTCCCATTTGCCAGCACTTGGCCTATATCCCTCTAAACCCTTCCTCTTCATATACCTATCCAGATGTCTTTTAAATGTTATAATTGTACCAGCCTCCACCACTTCCTCTGTCTGCTCATTCCACACTCGTACCACCCTTTGCATGAAAATGCTGCCCCTTCGGTCCCTTTTAAATCTTTCTCCTCTCAGTGCTTTACTATCATTTTTGTACCGCACTGTGACATCTACAACTGCGATCTTCTGGTCTTTTCTAAATATGAGATTGGGCTTCCATAGGGAACCGTCTTCGGCAAACAGCCTAGGCTCCACGTACGATGTCCAGCTGTACTTACTGATTTGTTTCTGCAACTGGTCAACGATCTTGTTATGGCATTTTATGCGAACATTTTTCACGAATGGGCAGCTTCCTGAGATGTGTGATAAGGTCTCGTTTGCCATCTCGCACCTTCGGCATAGTTTGTTTCGGTTTGGCCTTCCTCTAGATAATGTAGTTCTTGTCAGGTACAGGTTACACTGCAAGAGCACGCTGTTTATGAATCTAGAGGATTTTTGTTGTACTCCGGCTTTTGTCCAAGAATTAGAGATCTTGTCATCTCTAAAGTACTGGATGCCTGCCCCTTGGCATTCCAGCTTTTGCCATTTTCTGAATTCCCACTCCCTCCAGCCAGCAGACCTACTGGGTGGTTTTGGTCGCCCTGCGTTCGCCTCCTGGAGTGCAGGCATGATATCTTGGCAGTCATCGGGTCGATTTCCCCTTCGCCGCTGCTGCGGTTACTGGGTTGGAAATTTTCAATTTCCTTGAGGGCCTTGAGTTCACGCAGTCCTGCAACGGCCTCTGTGTTGCTCTCTCCTTTATATTGAAAGGAGGCCCGGCCTTGTCTATTTACTCCATCCTTGCCCCTCGTGATTTTCTAAACCTCTCAGCCTCTGATGCTCCAGGGAAAATAGCCCCAGCCAATCCAGCCTCTCCCTATAGCTCAAACCCTCCAACCCTGGCAACATAAATCTTTCTGAACCCTTTCAAGTTGAATAACACCTTTTCTATAGCAAAGAGACCAGAACTGAACATGGTATTCCAAAAAGTGGCCTCACCAAAAACAAACTGCTGTGGGTTTGGAGTCACATCAAATCAAGTAAGGCTGGCAGATTTCCTTTCCTAAATGGCATCAGTGAATCAGATTTACAATTCCCATTCCAGCTGAAGCCACCAGAAAGATCCTGCCTTTCAACCTTGGCCCTCACCTGAGAGATGGTGACTCTTGGGATAAACTCACCACCTGCTGTCTCTACACACTGAAGTCACCCCTCAAAAACATCAATCAAATTTGTCCAGCATGTCCGTCTGACAAAGCCATGCTGACAAAGCCATGCTGACTGTCCCTGATCAAGCCTTGTCTCTCCAAATGGAAATTAATTATCTCCTTCAGAATTTTCTCCAATACTTTCCTACCAATGAGGTGAGATTCTTTGGTCCATAATTCCCTCGATTATCTCAACCACCCTTCTTGAAAAGTGGAACCGTTTTAACTGTTGTCTAGCCCTCTGGTACTTCCCATGTGGCCAGACAGCATAATAATCCAGCTGACATCAAGCCACAGAAGTGTAATGTCGTTGCATGTGCATTCTATAAATTTATTTTGCCCTAAATGCTCAGGTTGATTTTTTTTTAGTTTACCACCCCCTGTCTACACCATTTATCCCTTTTCAGGCCCTTCACATAGACTCCCAGATACATCATGGGAGTTGGGTAATGGATCTCTATTCCTTCCTTCCCATTGTATTATCTTGTTGAAATCACTAGCTCCCCATGTAACGAACTGACACTGCGTAAAAACCATGTAAGGTGCTGTGCTATAAATTGCCCTAAACAAGCATTCAAGGAACTAAAGAATACCTTGTTAAAAATGCATGGAAGACTCAGGACTAGAAATTTGACAGCTGACCACATCTGTTCAGATTGATGTGGGAATTATGTGAATTTTGTATTCACATTCTATCTGAATAATCACGGCATCAGGCAAAGCAAGTCCTGCATTTCCCTGTATCTTCCTCAAAGAGGGGCCATCGGGGCACTGTTTCAATTCTACTGGGTTGTCACAAATGGCAAACTGCAGATGAGGCCCAATCCAAGACCCATTTTCCAAAATATTGACTAGGCCATCTTGCTGAAGCTATAGAAGTCGGACCATGACCTTGAATTGTATACCTCTGGACCTATGTGGTTTTATGGATTATGGCTGAAGAGAACTCTTTTTGGACTACAGTTCAGTATTGAAAAGAGCCAAAACTGATGCATTTTTATCCAAGTAAAAGTATATCTTTTGTTTCCTTCTACCAGCATATCTATACCTACATAATTTTCACTTGGTTTCTTGGTCTTGTCAAAGAAAGACATTCCCACATCGTTGATATGGGAATGGATCTCATGGATCTTGCATCTTTTTAGGGCTTCTCTTGTGACCTTATTATTTCGAAACCTCATGTTGACACAGCTTGGAAAGAATCTTCATCTCTAAAAGTGACATTCAGCCTCTTTGGCAGAGTAACTGTGATGGAGAAGGTTCTGAACTGCCCTCTGCAATGACTGAGCAAGGCAATGAGAGAAACACTGACCTCCCTGGCAATGACCACATCCTGTTAATGAATAATTTTTTAAACATCATGTCTGGATTATCCCTGCAATGATTACAGTTAGGCTTGGGCAATTGATGCCCTCCCCCTCCTTTTTCACAGCAACCTCTCTCCTTTTAAACATAACATACTTCACTGTGTTGGCTGTTTTTGTCACTCTGAATCACCGGTTAATCTTACTTCCTGACCTCGGCTTGTCTGGTTGGTTAAAATACCTTTGTTATTTTATTTCACTTCTTGAAAGAAAATGGTTTGACCATGCTTCATCTAAAACTCCAATAACAATTCTAGCCCTATTTAGTTCTTCTGTAAGATTATCTGCATGTCTGCACAGATCATTAATCTGGGTGAATTATTGCAGATGCTGGAATCTGAACTGAAAACAAAAAAAATGCTGGAAATCATAATGGGTCAGGCAGCACCTATGGGGAGAGAGAGAGAAAGCAAATGTTTCGAGTCTAGATGACTCTTTATCAGAATATTAGAGAATTAGGCCCAGTTCCTGGATTTAACAAGCATTTCTGTTCATTTAAAACAAATAGATTCTAGCTCAGATAAACAATTATGAACTGTTGACATAACTCTTATTGGTTATAACTCTAACTCCCTTCTAAACCGCCTACACAGACATACGTACAGACAGAGACAAAAAAGGGGGTGTTTTGGGTGGAGGGAAAGACTGAGAAGGCTGTTCAATGGTTCCTGTCCCCAGGGTTCTCCGAGATGATCGTTTTAGCTTGTCAGGACTTGCTGCTCCTCAATCTCCTTCTCCAGGTCCTTGCACTTGTTTGTGGGAGACTCATGCAACTGGTTCACAACTGATAACATTTCTGACTTATTGATTAAGAACCACAGCTTTCAGCAACAGGTGAGGGAAGAATAAACTGGCTTTCTTCAGGATTGAGGTGGATTTTACCGGCAAGAAAAGGGATGACTCCTTCCCTTTAGAGGTCTGATGGCTTCTCCCTCAAACATTCATGTCCACAAGATGCGTTTTTCAAAAAAAGCAAATCATTCACAGAACATAAGCACTGCTGGCTTGGCCTACAATTATTATCCAGAGAGTAGATAAGAATCAACCACTTTGCTGTGGGTCTGGAGACACAACCCAGATTAGGATGGCAGATTTCCTTCTCTGAAGGACATTAGTGAAGTAGATGGATTTTTATGACAATTGACAGCCAGAGACAAAAGAAAGGTGTGTTCTGGGTGGAGGGAAAGACTGGGAAGGCAGTTCAATGGTCCCTGGCTACATTAGGGTACCTTTATTTTTATTGAATTCAAATTTTGTCATCTGTAATGGTGGGATTTGAACCTTTGTCTCCAGAACTTGGGGTTCTGGGTTGCTTGCACACAACGTGACTGCCTCTCCCTAGTCAGCTACCTGTGGGCAGAAGGCCTTTGTCACCAATAGCTGATCACCATATCACAGACCAATCAGCTACTTGTTGCCAGGTGAAACTCCCTTTGTAAACATTCTTGGCTCTGGTCCACCTGTAATTAGACACCCTCCCCCCCACACCCAAACCATAGTCTTTGAACAAACCACTGAGCAAACAGCAATTACATTGAGTGTCAGAAGGTAACTTGTTTTTAAAAAGGTGGAAATCCTTCAACAATCATTGGTGTTGAAAACATTTCAGTCCCATTTCCAAATTCAGTCCACAATCAAAAATATATTAAAAAATACAGTCTTTACAACACAAAGGCACACCTTTCCTGAATTGACCAAGTCATCACCTCAGTAAAACTCCTAGGTTTTCTAATAATCAGGGAAACCTGGCCAAGGCAAGTTAACATTGAAAGGCTGAACAGCAATGAGGCAGAAAACATCAATAACCTTAACAATGCTGTTCAGCTGATTCTCAGTCTCAGCGAAAGCTCTTCCTTGATAGTGTTTAGAAACTGGCAAAAAACACCCTCAAAAGCATGGAACCCAAAGTCTATTGCAGATTTATAAAGTTATCTTCAAATTACCCTGTTCAGGGATGTTACTACAGACCTCTGGAGCATTGAATGCAGACCTCCTGGCACAAAGGCAGGGACACTACCACTGTACCCTCAGAGCCCCTGACACTGTGCCGTATCTAAAAGGTACTCCAAAATGCTTCACTTGCTGAGTGACCCTTAGCCATGCTCCAGGACCCCGTTACAACAGAAAGCCAGGTCTTAAGAGTGTGACTATGAATGAAGTCATCACTTGCTCAAATGTTCCGTAAATTCGGAATCCTGGCGTCGGATCAACTGGTCAGACCGAACCTTTCTAAAGGAAACCTTCCAGAGCACACAGAATATTTGCCTTTTTGTAGCTTTCCTCCTCTTCCTTATCCTGATCACGTAAACATGCAGACAATTGAATTTTGAATTAATTATTCAATTTATTTAGCAGGACTTTCATGAGCTGAAATGGTTTTATAAAGGAAACCAAAAACACTGGCCTAAAATTGTCACAGATGTCACTTGACCACAACTGGCCAAGTTTCAACGTGGAGGAAATAACAGCTGAATTGAAATGAACATTTTATTCGAAACAAAGAATCCAGTCAACTCCTCCGAGTGAACGACGGGGCATGAAAAGACGTACCTCTTGTTTTTATGTTACACCTTACGTGAATGCCTGCACATTGGAGATGAAAACACTGACCTCCAGCGCAGAAACGCACAGACCAGCTTGCATTTCAAGAAATCCAGAAGAAAAGTCATATTGGACTCAAAATGTTTCTCTCTCCACAGATGCTATCAGACCTCAAGCACTTTCTGTTTTTATTTATATTTCAAACAGCTGCATTTGGGAGAGAGTGAGAAGGTTTTTGCCTGCAGAACTTAAACCAGCTAGACAAGACCCTCTGTTTCTCGAGAAGAAAAAATACACAGTAAAAACAGGGATAAATAAGAAACATCAGACCACTGCCCATGATTCCAGGCCCCAATAACTAACTGTACTCTCACATTTAAAACTTATACCACAAAAGCACCCGAAGTACCTTAAACTCTATGCTCTTTTCATGTTTATTTTTGTTCTGTACACCACTCCTTTTTAAGTTAATATCTGTGTCTGAGTAAGTTTGACATTGCATCTTTATTATTTACTATCAATAAATCCCAAGAACAAAGTTGTTCTTTCATGGAAAACCTTTTGGCCCTTAGTGGTACAATGGAAATTAGTTAACTCCATTTTAATTAGCAAGAGAAACAGCCTTGTGCTAGAAAGAACACAATTTTGTTACAGCCAAATGAGGAATAAAGGCAGGAGTGGATTCACCCTCCTCACCAATGGTAACGTTCCAAAATGCTACACAGGAAGTGACATAGGGTGGAGTCAGAAAGTAGTGAAACAGATCTCCATTTGCAATAGAAACCAAATTCTCGTCTAAATCCCTTCAAGCATGGAACACTCTCCTTTTGTGAACTTGATAAAAGCCAACATGTGTTTTGGCTAATTGCATGCACTGTAGTGTCTTTTTAAATTAGGATGACAAGGATTCCATGGAAGTGAATGGGACAACACGGTGGCTCAGTGGTTAGCACTGCTGCCTCATAGCGCCAGGGACCTGGGTTCGATTCCAACCTTGGGTGACTGTGTGTAGCGTTTGCACATTCTCCCTGTGTCTGTGTGGATTTCCTCTGGGTACTCTAGTTTCCTCCCACAAGTCCAAAGATGTGCAGGTTAGGTTGGTTGGCCAAGCTAAATTGCCCATAGCGTTCAGGAATGTAGGTTAGGTGCATTAGTTAGAGAAAATGTAGGGGAATGGGTCTGGGTGGGTTACTCTTCGGAGGGTTTGCATGGACCTGTTGGGCCGAAAGGCCTGTTTCCACACTGTAGGGATTGTACGATTCCAAATATCAGTGTGTTTAAAACAGAAACCCACAACCCTACATTCCAATCTTTCATTCAGGACTTACCTTGAAACCAACTTTCAAGGAAAAACAGCTAAATTAAGACTTTGTGTACATTCTTTAATCAACAGGAAGCCAGAATACTGCACATTATATCAGAGACCAAGAGTGTTTTATAGGAAAGGATTGCCATGTATAAATATAGAAATTTCTACAACAGCCAGGCCTTATGATTCCAAGTTGCTGTGTGAAAACAATTTGCTACATGCCACAAAAACAGTTTATGTTGTTAGAAGAGGTCTCAGAGAAACAACACTAAGAGAAATCTGACCTCTATACCACTGACCCCTATTTGAACCCACTCCCTGCCATCACTGCAATCAAGTTGGAGAGTCAAGCCTCCCCAATTCTCATAAAACACAAGAATCCAATGATAACATCAATAAAATACATTTACATTGCAGCCATGGAGTCAATAGACCCTTCGACTCAAGTTGTCCATACTGACCAAGTTTCCTGAACAAAACTAGTCCCATTTTCCTGCATTTGGTCCCTATTCCCTCTAAACCTTTCCTATCCCTGTACCTATCCAAATGTCTTTTAAATGTTGTAATTATACTCACCTCGACCACTTCCTCTGGCAGCTTGTTCCATACACGCACCCCCCTCTGTGTGAAAAAGTTGCCCTTGAGAACCCTTTTAAATTTTCCCCCTCTCACCTTAAACCTATGTCCTACAGTTTTGGACTCCTCTACCTTGGGGAGAGACCTTGCCTGTTTACCTTATCTATGCCTCTCTATAAAGTCACCCATCAATCTCCTTTGCTCTAGGAAAGGAATGTTCCCAGCCTATCCAGCCTCTCCTTATAACTCAAACCGTCCAGCTTTGGTAGCATCCTGGTAAATTGTTTTTGCATCCTTTCCAGTTTAATTACATCCTTTTTATAGCAGGGTGTCCAGAATTGTGCTCCATACTCTAAATGTGGCCTTACCAATGTCGATTACAGCTGTAACATGACATCCTGAGTCTTATACTCAATGTTCTCACCAATGAAGGCAGGTGTACCAAATACTTTCTTCACCACCCTATCTACCTGTGATGCCACTTTCAAGGAACTATTTACCTGTACTCCTAGGTTTCTCTGTTTGACAGTGCTCCCTAGGGCCCTGCCATTAACTGTGTAAGTATTGGGAGACAGTGAGGACTGCAGTTGCTGGAGATCAGAGTTGAGAGTGTGTTGCTGAGAAAGCATAGCAGGTCAGGCAGCATCCGAGGAGCAGGAAAATCGATGTTTTGGGCCAGAGCCCTTCATCAGGAAAGGTGTAAGTATTACCAAACTGCACACCTCTAATTTATCTGAATTAAACTCCACCTGCCATTCCTAAGCCCACTGGCCCAGCTAATCAAGATCCCACTGTACTCTTAGATAACCCTCTTCACTGTCCACGAAACCACCAATTTAGGTGTCATCCACAACCTTACTAACCATGCCTTCTATATAGTTATCTGAATCGTTTGTATAAATGATGAATAGCAGTGGACCCAGCACCAATCCTTGCAGCACACCACTGGTCACATATTCTAGTCTATTGAAATATTTGAAGATTTATCACAAAAATATTATCAACCATAGTTTGTCACCACGCAACAAAAGGAGGTGTAATGGCAGATGACCAAAAACTTGGTCAAAATCAATTTCTTAAGAGTGCCAGCAACACAGGAAGAGAGTTAAGGAGTGAATTCCAAACTTCAGGATCTTGGTAACCGAGAGCACAGTGCTTGCCAATGTTGGAGTGTTTAAAATTAGCATTACGCAAAAGGCCAGGATTGGAGGGAGTGCAGACTGGAGGTGTGTAAGGTCAGAGATTGGGAGAGGAGTGGCAAGGAATTTGAAACTGAATTGAGAATTTTAAGATTGAAGATTTGTTTATAAGGGGCTGACTAAAAGTCAATGAGCACAATATTGATGGATAAACAGGACTTGGTATGAAAACAAGCAAGAGTTATTGGATGACCTCACAATTAAGGAGGGTAGATTCTGGAGGCCCACCACAGGTGTACTTTGAGTCAGGTCAATGTCAGTTGTTGAAAACCCCATCAGGTTCATTAATGCCTCTTAGGGAAAAGAGTCTGCCACCCTTACCTGGTCTGGCCTATATGTGACTTCACATCACAACAATACAGTTGACTCTTAACTGCCCTCTGAAATGGTCTAGAGTTCGAGGCCAACCAGGAATGAGCCAACCAGGCCAACCAACAAATACTGGCCATGCTAGTGATGTCCACATCCCATACAGGATTATAGATTTAAAACAAAACTTCAAAAAGAGTTATCCCTTTTACCCTGGCAGTACTCCTGCAGACATTTAACCCTCAGCGACAAGTCACCCATAACACTGTGCCAGACTTTCTCTCTCTGCTGACAAGCGATAACCAATTTCCCTCAAGCAAATTTCTGTGCATTCACCAGATGCTATTTTTGTCAGTTAATATCTTTCTCTGAGAGGCTTAAAACAAGCGATTAATTCACTATGATGTAATTGGGGTTAGATACATGCACATCTTCAAAACATTCGTCGGATGCTTTCCTCACTGATACCCTCCTGACATTCTGCTTCTGGGGTTTTTTCCTCACTGTACTCTAAGGAGCTTGGGTCTTCTCCCCATCCCTGACGGTGTGGAGACTGCTACGAAAAGCATCTCTACCACTGTAGGCCTCTTCTCCCACACCAGCCCGCTTCTGGCTCCATCTCCCTCTCTCTTGCAAGAGAGATCACAAAACACAAATCAGCAAACGGTCACAAATATTTCTCTAGCTGACTTGCTGGTCATTTAGTTGATATCACAAGAGTTTTTGTAAAAGCTACATTAAATTTTCAAAATGACTTTCTAATCTTAAAACAGGTCAGATTTTCACAGTAATAAAAATTTAAAATCAATTTTCCTCCACTTTAGAACGCAAGTTCTCAAAATAAGCAGAATAATATCTAATGTTCTGCAGATCACCTCTCATCTCACAGCCCGATACTGATGGGAATCAGACTGCAGAAAGTTTGAAAAATCCATTGTTTATCCTCTCAGAATTTTGATTTTATCCATCCAGAGATTTAGGAGTTAATTCAATTTTGGAAATAACAATCAATTTCTAATATAATGAAAAATGCCTGGACCAGTTGAAAATGCCAATTAAATGTAACTAACTCTCACAAACTTTGTAACATGCTACAGGGGGGAAGCAATCATTATCCTAAAGTCACAAACAAAAACAGAATCTATTAGGTGAAACTCAGCAGGTCTGGCAGCACCTTTAGAGAGAGAGACAGAGAGACAGAGACACAGTTAATGCTTTGATAGTCCAATAGCCCTCCTTGACAACTGTTCAGCAGAATTTCTTCCAGCTGGGTGTACTTGGAAGGGATATCACAGTGAGTTAAGCACTCAAACAAAACCTGAAAAGTTTTGCAGATGATGGAAATCTGAACTAAAACCAGAAATTGCCAGAGAAACTCAGAAGGTCTGGCAGCAGATCTTCTTTTCACAATGAACCAGACGTGCCTTTGGAACAACCAGTTTTGTTAGATTAGGTTACTTTACAGTGTGGAAACAGGTCCTTCTGCCCAACAAGTCCACACCGACCCACCGAAGCGCAATCCACCCAGACCCATTCCCCTACATTTACCCCTTCACCTAACACTACGGGCAATTTAGCATGGCCAATTCACCTAACCTGCATATTTTTGAATTGTGGGAGGAAACCGGAGCACCCGGAGGAAACCCACGCAGACACGGGGAGAATGTGCAAACTCCACACAGTCAGTCGCCTGAGACAGGAGTTGAACCTGGGTCCCTGGCACAGTGAGGCAGCAATGCTGACCACTGTGCCACCGTGCCACTTCTTTGATTTATCCCTTCATCTATGTTTGTTCGCCTCTCTATCTTTCATATGAATGGCGTTGAAAACCAAGGCTAAATCATATACATCAATTAGATTACTTCGTTGTTTTATTTTGCTCTGCTAAAGTTACAACATTATTAATAAATAGTCAACTATTTAAGCTACAAATTCGGTGTGTAGAATTTATTATTCACAAAGTCTGTGATTAGTTATTGAAGAAGTATGGTTAGAAGCCATTAGGGTCAACTTTGTGGGTTATTGAAGGTATTAATTTTACTATGTTGTGAATATAGAGGTAGGAAGGCTGATTTGATTCAACTGCCTGACTTCATGTTGTAACACAGTGAAAAAGCAGCAGTATATATTTAAGAGATGGGGCTTGAAGGGGAACTTGCAGGTTCTGGTGTTCCGATGTATCTGCTGCCTTTGTCCTTCTACATGGAAATGGTCGTGGGTTTGGAAGGTACTGAGTTTCTTTGATGAATTTCTGCTGTGGATCTTGTAGCTGGTACATGCTGCTGTTACTGAGTGTTGGTGGTGGAGGAAGTGAATGTTTGAGGTTTTGGTGCTAATCAAGATGGCTGCTTTATCCTGGGTAGTGTGTTGTTGGAGCTGCACCCATCCAAGCAAGTGGGGCATATTTCATCATGCCTTAGAGTTTGGGAGGTGCATTATATGTTTCAGAATTCCTCCCCTCTGTCCCACTCTTATAGTCAAGGTATTTATGTGTTGAGTCCAATTCATTTCCTTATCAATGGTAAGCCCCTCAGGATGTTGATAGTGAGGGATTCAGTGATTGTGATGCCATTGAATGTCAAGGAGCAATGGTTTAATTCTTTCTCTTATGGTTGCAAATGATGTTCGCCACTTACCATCCTAAGACTTGATATTATTTGGGATCTTGCTACATAACAACATGGTCTGCTTCAGTACCTGAGCAGTTGCAAATAGTACTGAACATTATGCAATCAGTGAACATTCCCACTTCTGACCTCATGATGGAGGGACGGTCATTGATGAAGTAATTGTAGATGCTTGGGCCGAGGACACTACCTTGAGGAACTCCTGCAGAGATGTTCTGGACCTGAGATGGC
Source organism: Hemiscyllium ocellatum (assembly GCF_020745735.1). NCBI lineage: Eukaryota > Metazoa > Chordata > Chondrichthyes > Orectolobiformes > Hemiscylliidae > Hemiscyllium > Hemiscyllium ocellatum. The sequence goes on from NC_083422.1 coordinate 56,391,978, forward strand.
TGACCTCCAACAACCACAACCATCTTCCTATGTGCCAGGTATGACTCCAACTAGAATTTGCTCCCCTGTACCCATTGATTGCTGTTTTGCCAGGGTTCCTTGATGCCACACTTGGTCAAATGCATGCCTGATGTCAAGGGCTGTCACTCTCGCATCACCTTTGGAATTCAGCTCTTTTGTCCATGTTTGAACTGAGGCTGTATTGAGGTCAGGAGCTGAGTGACACTGGCAGAGCCCAAACTGGGCATCACTGAGCAGAATTCTTGCTGAATAAGTAAAATTTATAAATGTATTAGCAGATAGGGGTATGAATAGACAGGCTAAATTTGTCCTGCTCTTGTGTGTAGAGGTCAATTTTCCACACTACCAAATCAATGCAAGTACAAAAGCTGTACTGGATCAGCTTGATTACCAGCTGGACACAACCAGTTCTAGAGCACAGATCCTTAGTAACATTGTTGGAATGTTGTCAGGAGCTGAAGCCTTTGTAGTATCCAGCAGTTTCAGCCATCTCTTAGAGCCATAGAGTCATAGAGATGCACAGATCGTTCGGGCCAACACGCCCATGCCGATTAGATAGCCTAACCTAATTAAGTGCCATTTGCTAGCACATGGCCCGTATCCCTCTCAACCCTTCCTATTCATATACCCATCCAGATGCCTTATAAATGCTGCAATTGTACCAGTCTCCACCACATCCTCTGGCAACTCATTCTATACACGCACAATCCTCTGCATGAAAAAGTTGCCTTTAGGTCTTTTTTATATCTTTCCCCTCTCACCCTAAATCTATGCCCTCTAGTTCTGGACTCTTCTAATTTGAAATAGAAATCTGATTAATTGAATGGCTTCTGAGAATGTTCAGACTTCTCTTTAACTGATCACATCTTTCATTTGGTGAAGGTATGGAACTGATCCATAAAGATCAAGGAGGTTCCAGATTTGACTCCCTAGCATCCACCCTAGTGGGACAAGGGACTAAAACAAACAGCACACAAATATCTATCCTCCCATTATTAGACTTCCAGCTTCAATTAACCCACTACCATTTAGTTTCTCTGAAGTTCAACACCACCTTCAGCTTGTTTGAAGTGTTGGGGAATATCTGGCACTCAGACAGCTGTATGGCGCCTTGAGGAGAGACTTTCATCTAACCCCGTTCTGCAAATTCTGAATTCAAGATAAAAGAAAGTTATCATAGAGTCACAGAGTCATGCAGCAGAGATAAGGCTCATTGAATTTGCACCAACCTCCTTACACTCATCTCACATTCCAGCTCGTGGCCTTGAAAGTTACGACATTTCAAAGGCTCTTCCAAGATGGCGGCAGAGTAGGACCTTTCAGCTAGAGCTTGTCCACTCTGTCCATTTCTTTTCTTTCTCTCTTTTCCCTTCTGTGCTTTTTGATCTTCTTTCTTCTCAGCGATGTCCTGAACACTCAGCCTCAGCAAGTACTTGACCTCCTGTTGTCAGCATGGACTCAGACTCCTTGCCTCTGCACAGACACCGTCTTGCGGCCTCTTGGTCTGGCGTCACAGTCTCTCAGCAGCCAGGAGTGGCCTCAGCTCGGACTGCTGACCTTGAGGTTATTCCAGAACAGTCTCCCAGCCTTGAGATAAAGCCCAGCACGGTCTGGAGTCAAAGCTCTGCGTGGGTTGGAAGGACTGTTATTTTTAACATTTTATTTATTTATTTTTCTAATTCATTACTGTGATCTGTAACACTGGACTTTCTATTTCTTTATTTTTCTAACTTTTTTTTTCCTAAGAATTTGTACTGAAGAATCTGTACCTAAAATGGCACTATCAGTGGTGACTTGCAAACATTTCACTGTGCTCATGTGACAATAAAACAAATTCTAATTCATGTGGAATGAAATGAATTGGCTAAAGGCTGGTATATGTGATGCTGGGAATCTCGTAAGGAGGCTGTGCCGGATCATCCACTTGGTATTTCTGCCTGATTTTAAGTGGGTACAGCATTTTAAAAAAACATTTATAGATAGAAATGGTACCAATTCCAGACTGTAAGAGTTAAAAATTTTCCATGCTCCAACTGCACATCTTTATGACATCTAGGTTCAATACAATGATACACTTTAACTTGTCTCTTTTTCTCTAGAGAGAAAATAATCAGTATTGCCAATTCCACCCACCTAGGCAGAAGTGGGTACTGCAGATGCTGGAGATTAGATTCAAGATTAGAGTGATGCTGGAAAAGCACAGCAGGTCAGGCAGCATCCAAGGAAGCAGGAAAATCGAAGTTTCAGGCAAAAGCCCTTCATCAAGAATTTCCTGATGAAGGGTTTTGCCTGAAACGTCAATTTTCAAATTCTACCCACCTGTCAATCCAAAATTCTTTTCGTATTGAACATCAGTTTAGCTCCTTCAAGACCCTCATGATGATGGCAACAGAGTTGCAGTTTGACTGTGTGAGTGAGCAATGAGATTTGCACAATCACAGCCATTGATGCCTTAACATGAAGTATTTCAATCCAGTTGAAAGATTTTTTAATAGTTTATGAATCTTCACCATGAGGAAGAATGGGTAGAATCTTAAAGGGGCATGAATGATGTTGGCTTTGGGGACATTTGGGGCAGAGTCACATGGGAACTCAGGCAAGGTCTTTTCTGACCGATCTGACAAACATCAAGGAGGCAGCAGCGGGTCACCTGGTGAGGGGGATTATTGCTTGTCAACAACATCATGAAGGGCATATTCTCACCTCACTCATATGCAGTCTCCTCTCCTACCTCCCAGTGAGCAAACTTGAGGCTGCGAACTCTCAACATGGAAACCAGATCAGAAACCTGGAGATTTCAGCTCAACGTTTGCTCCAATGGATCTCCCTGTTGGACACTAGGCATCAACACCCAGGGGACACACCCCATGAGCACTGGCCACATGCATGGATGTTGGCATCCAACTCATGCCAGCCCTTAAGAACCCTTTTGGCACCTCTCCAATCAAATGCAGTACGCTTCTGAACTCAGACTGCAACAACAAACATCACTGTAATGCTTCAGCATGGACACTGTGCACTCAGGGAAATGCACCAAGCTCGCTGCCTGATCCAGGACGTCTGCTGTCGTAGCAGTCACTCACATAATGTCACCCACGCATAGCCACAACAGAAATTGCTGAGAAAACAATGTTTTGGAGAAGGGTCGCTGGACCTGAAATGTTAACTCTGCTTTCTCTCCACAGGTTGCCAGACCTGCTGTGTTTCTTCAGCGATTTCTGATTTTGTTTCTGATTTCCATCTTCTGCAGTTCCTTGGGGTTTTTTTTGCAGGAAGTTCATCATTAGCATTAGCCCTCCTCAGGTTATTTCAATGGAGATAGCCTGTGCCCGGCAGGTCCTGGCATAGCAAGTCAACAACAGACACCAGTCCAAGAGACTTGGACACAGTCAGTCAGCTGCTTAGGGTGGTCAGAATCAGGGTCCTCTCTACATAAGGGGCACGGAGCTGAATGTGAGGCAGCCCACCACCCATCCACCCTCCCTTGACACTTTCTGCCCTTTATAGGCTGTTTTTCTCCTGGGATAAGAGAATAATGAAGGGAGATGGAAATGAGTGGCACATCTGGTACAGTTGGTGCAGGTACAGAGGTGTCCAAAGTGAGTGGGTTCGTAGCAGAAGGCATGCAGGATCAGTGGTGTCGGGGTTTGGGGTGGGTGCCGGCGAGAGAGGGAAGATGTTGCAGGCAATAGTGAGTTGGGGAGTGTGAACCTTGGATGGAGGTGGGCGATGTGGCAGAGACAGAGGGAGTGCATGAGCCATCTGAAAGATACAATTCTCTCATCACTGAGAGGCTCATCTTAATCGATTTCCTCTGTTATTACGCTGAAGGGGATATTGAATTCAAATTTAATGTCCAGAATTAAGTATTTGTTTCTATTCATCAACTATAGCATTAGAGATCTTTCCAGACCGTCTTAATCATTAATGAAGGAAGTTCATCTGCTTGTCATAGGGGAAGAAAGAAAGCTCTGATCTCCCCTACCCATACAAACTTCAAACATTGTCACAAGAGAAGTCTGGAAATAATAGAAACCCACACATGAATAACAGTTACTTGGATGATGAACCAAACAGTTACTGACATTACTGAGCAACATTTCAGCAGAATTCACTGACTTCAAGAGTGGGAGGTGACATTTTGTTGAAGGCAGTAAAAAAGCCAGGGCAGTAAAAACACAGGACGTGAGAGGCTTGCAAAATGGAGATGACTTTTACAAGGCGCAAGTCAAGAGTGTGATGGAATGTTCTCCACATATCAATAACACCCAGGAAGCCTGGCACTGTATAAAACTAAGCAGCCTGTTTGCTTGACTCCTCAATCACCAACCCCTTCCCCACAAGCAGAGCACTGTGACGGGGGTGGGGGTGAGGGTGGGGGAGGAGGGGAGGGGGCGGTGGGGTGCCATCTACAAGGCCAAGACTACATCCCACGTCTTCCAAACCTGAGACCACTATCACCCAAATTTCAACCAAACATTGAAATTCCATCACTCGTCAATTCCCCTTCAAAACCGCACACCATCCTCACTTGGGAATATGTTACCGTTCGGTCGTAGTCACTGACTCAAAATCCTGTACCTACGTAACAGTTCAGGAAGACAGCTCATTAGCATGTTCAAAGGCAACTAAGGAGGGGACAATAATTGGTGACAAGGAGCTCACCTTTAGAAAATAAGACATGCATTTCAACGTAAAGACGTTTAACAGTTTTAAATGTTTTGGACATTGGCTTACAAATTGTGGGTCATAAACACGTAATGAATGGAATAGAAACAACGTGGAGTGAATGGGATCTGACAGTGGTTGATGTGGCACTTTGAATGTCCAATGAAGTTTAAAGATTAACAAGTGAGTAGGAACATGAGGATGGTGATTGTATTGAGGTCAGCCAATTAGACCTTACAGAATATGATTTAGATTTAATTATCATGTGTACTCAAGTGCAGGAGTACAGTGAAAGTGTACAATAATGCCATACACAGCACCATCTAAAGTACTAAGGTACCTCGGTACAAAAAGCTTAGGTACAATGAAAGAGAAAAACAAGAGACAAACAAAATTAAAGTTAAGCATTACAGACCATCAAAGTATAAGTAGAAAAATAAAGAAATACGGTGATATTTAAATTTGAACCACAGTAACAAGAAGAAGAGAGAAGTAAGTTAAAAGTTCAACAGACTTGCTTGAGTGCTTAGCCATGATAGGAGCCCAATCTCTTTGGCTTGCCTTGCTCTCTGAGAGACCTCAGCTGCCTGTTCTCAAAGCTGCCACTGCAGATACTGGGGGAATCTCCCTGACCACTTGCTCTTCCCACGTTAGGCTCGATTCTGAATGACAAAGTTCCCTGATTGGGGCTGTTGATCTGGTCCAATCAGGGAGCCTTGGCTGGCAGATAAGAACAGGAGTGTCCCACCGGGCGGTGGGGATCCCCAGTGTAGGGCCCTCTACGCAGGAGTCCTCTCCCTCTCTCTCGGGGATCTGGGGTGGAGGGTGCTGCACGCAGCAGTCCCCTGCAACCGCAGATTGCAGTTGTTCACGGACTCCCAGCCCAACTGCTTGTTCTGTGGTGCTGTGGAGTCCGTGGACCATGTGTATATTGGGTGTGGGCGTTTGCACTCCCTTTTTGATTTTCTGGAAAACCTTCTCCTCTGCTTTTGGTTGCACTTCAGTCCCACGCTCCTGATCTTCGGGCACCCGGTGCGGAGGAGGGAGGGCAGGTCTGAAGACCTCCTCGTGGGTCTGCTCCTGGGCCTGGCCAAACTGGCCATAAACAGGTCCAGGCAGCGGGCCGTGGAGGGGGTCGTTAGGGCCGACTGCCTGCCCCTCTTCCGCGGTTACGTTAGGGCCCGGGTGTCCTTGGAGAAGGAGCACGCGGTGTCCACCAACACCCTGGAGTTGTTCAGGGAGAGGTGGGCGCCGCAGGGAGTGGAGTGCATCATTTCCCCCTCCAACTCTATTTTGATTTAGTCCCTGCCCTCCCCTTCACTGTTTTGATCACACAGCATTGCCCTTTGACGTGAAGGGCACTGCTTGTCACAGACCACTTGGGTGTTTTCCTACTTTTTCCTGGTGGTGGATATTGAATAAAGATTTGTGCACTTTGCGTCTCTCACTATGTCTCACAACTACACACACACACACACACCATGGGTGCTGGGGAAAATAAGCACTACCGCAGTTAGGCGGTAGTGTGGGGTTAATAAAAAAAAATATAACCAGGGGATGGGGCACTGCTTTAAAAAAAAAAGAAAAAAGGAAGAAAAAAAAAAGAACAGGAGTGTCCCACCGGGCGGTGGGGATCCCCAGTGTAGGGCCCTCTACGCAGGAGTCCTCTCCCTCTCTCTCGGGGATCTGGGGTGGAGGGTGCTGCACGCAGCAGTCCCCTGCAACCGCAGATTGCAGTTGTTCACGGACTCCCAGCCCAACTGCTTGTTCTGTGGTGCTGTGGAGTCCGTGGACCATGTGTATATTGGGTGTGGGCGTTTGCACTCCCTTTTTGATTTTCTCAAAAACCTTCTCCTCTGTTTTTGGTTGCACTTCAGTCCCACGCTCCTGATCTTCGGGCACCCGGTGCGGAGGAGGGAGGGCAGGTCTGAAGACCTCCTGGCCAAACTGGCCATAAACAGGTCCAGGCAGCGGGCCGTGGAGGGGGTCATTAGGGCCGACTGCTTGCCCCTCTTCCGCGGTTACGTTAGAGCCCGGGTGTCCTTGGAGAAGGAGCACGCGGTGTCCACCAACACCCTGGAGTTGTTCAGGGAGAGGTGGGCACCGCAGGGAGTGGAGTGCATCATTTCCCCCTTCAACTCTATTTTGATTTAGTCCCTGCCCTCCCCTTCACTGTTTTTGATCACACAGCATTGCCCTTTGATGTGAAGGGCACTGCTGGTCACTGGCCATCTGGGTGCTTTCCTATCTTCCTGGTGGTGGAAATTGAATAAAGATTCGTGCACCTTGTGTCTCTCACTGTGTCTCACACCTGCACAAAAAAAAGAACAGGAATGTTAAACTGGCCATAAACAGGGCAGTGAAGGGGTCGTTAGGGCTGACTGCCTGCCCCTCTTCCGCGGTTACGTTAGAGCCCGGGTGTTTCTGGAGAAGGAGCATGCGGTGGCCACCAACACCCTGGAGTTGTTCAGGGAGAGGTAGGCGCCGCAGGGAGTGGAGTGCATTATTTCCCCCTCCAACTCTATTTTGATTTAATCCCTGCCCTCCACTGTTTTGATCACACAGTGTTGCCCTTTGATGTGAAGGGCACTGCTTGTCACTGGCCACTCGGGTGTTTCCTTTTGTCCTGGTGGTGGAAATTGAATAAAGATTCATGCACTTTGTGTCTTTCGCTGTGTCTCACACCTGCACCCACACACCATGGGTGCTGGGGAAAAAAATAAGCAAAAAAACCCCAAAAAATACAAACAGGAGTGTCAGACATCCTGTTCACTCGCTGAGAGCTGGCTCTATATAAAAAGAACAGGAATGTTAAACTGGCCATAAACAGGGCAGCGAAGGGGTCGTTATGGCCGACTGCCTGCCCCTCTTCTGCGGTAACGTTACAGCCGGGGTGTTTCTGGAGAAGGAGCACGCGGTGGCCACCAACATCCTAGAGTTGTTCAGGGAGAGGTGGGCGCCGCAGGGAGTGGAGTGCATTATTTTCCCCTCCAACTCTATTTTGATTTAATCCCTGCCCTCCCCTTCACTGTGTGGTTACGCAGCATTGCCCTTTGATGTGAAGGGCACTGCTTGTCACTGGCCACTCGGGTGTTTCCTTTCTTCCTGATGGAACATGAATAAAGATTAGGTAAGGGGTAAATGTAGGGGTATGGGTGGGTTGCGCTTCGGCGGGTCGGTGTGGACTTGTTGGGCCGAAGGGCCTGTTTCCACACTGTAAGTCTAATCTAATATACACAATTGTTGTTCTTTACTGCGTCTGGCACCTGCACACACATGACGTGGATGTTGGGGAAAAATAAACACTACCGCTGTTAGGCAGTAGTGTGGGGTAAAGTTTTAGAGAGAAAAGAAAGAAAAAAAACAGGAGTGTAAGACATCCTGTTTACTCTGAGAGCTGGTTCTGAGGGAGCTGGATCAGTTAAAAAAAAAGAACAGGAGTTTCTGAGGTTCTGTTCACTGAAACAGCCGCGCTGGTATCGACTTCCATTAGCTGGCTCTGAGGGAGCTGGATCAGCATCATGGATTGTCCATTTGTGTCAGAGAACTGACTCTGTACTGGCTGAGCCACAGTCGGTGTATACTGTTGCTATTGGTTTCTGCTTTTTTTGGAGAGTCTGAGTCTCAAATTGGCTGGTTTACAAAGCTGGTGTTGTTAACTGATATTCCTTTTTTATTGAGGACTGATTTCTAAACTGCCTGATTTACACAGTCAATGTGTTTCAGGTATAATTCAGCCCTCATTAGGGAACTGTTGTCTCACTGGCTGGGTGCAGCCTGTGTGTTAACTCTTTTCTCTTTTACTTTGAGAAAAAGATAATGTTGATTTTGTGACAGGGCTTAGCCCTTGAACTCTTTTTTTTGTTTATTATGTGTTTGGACTGAGCCCTGGTGAGAAAAATGCACCTTTCCAGATGAGCTGCTTCTGTGGGTAGGCCTGGCCCTTTGGGGTGGACTAGGCCTCTGTGAAGACTGAACGTGTGTGTGTGCGTGCTGGGAAGTGAGCATTTGCTGTGTCTTGGAGTTTGGGAGTGGACCCTGCCTTCAGGAGTGGACCAAACCTTTGTGAGTTACTGCACCTTCACAACGTACTGTGTTCCTGTGAGTGGGCCTGGTTCTCTGTGTATAAACCAGGCCTCTATGGAGATTGAACACCTGTACATGTGCTATGGGGGTGTGTATTTCCTGCCTTCAGGAGTGGACTCTGTCTTTGGTTGTGGACTCCACCTCTACCTCGGGCAATGCATTCTGCATACTGGAGTTGGGAATGGACTCTGGATTTTAAAGAGAACTGCTAATGGTTTTGGACCTTGTATACCAGAAAGGACTCTATTTGTTGGTAATTGATTCTGTCTCGTTGGTTGTGGGGTTTATCACCTGCATTGTCTTGTGTCCCTGAGTCTGGCAGGCCTTACTGTGAGCTGGGAGGCTCATAGGTTGTTCTGAAAGCTGTCAACCCGAGAGCCAGAGGGTGGGTAGGCCGTCCTGTGAACCCGAAGGTTAGTAGGCTGTCCTGGAAGCCGGAGTGTGGGTAGGCCACCCTGATGCTTGTTGCCCTGGGAGCCAGAAGGTGGGTAGGCCATTCTGAGTGCTGTTATCCTGAGAAGGGGTAATCGGGATGGACTATCCTAGAGGTGGTTGGAAGATTAGATTAGATTACTTACAGTGTGGAAACAGACCCTTCGGCCCAACAAGTCCACACCGATCCGCCGAAGCGCAACCCACCCAGGACCGTTCCCCTATACTTACCCATTCACCTAACACTACGGGCAGTTTAGCATGACCAATTCAGCTAACCTACACATTTTTTGGATTGTGGGAAGAAACCGGAGCACCCGGAGGAAACCCATGCAGACACAGGGAGAATGTGCAAACTCCAAAGCAGCTGAGAGCCAGAAGGTGCGAAGGGGCATTCTGAGATCCAGAAGAGTTGTGGGCTGCCCTGTGTGCTATCGTCCCAGGGAAGGGACGGGCTGTCCTAGAGGTGGCTGGAAGTTGTGTCAGGGCAGTCCATAGGCCGGATGGTGCATGGAGTGGGCAAGAACCAGATGGTACGTAGGAGCAGACAGAGAGCTGAAAGGCAGGTAGGCCTTCCTCAGAGCTGTCACCCCAGGCAGGTACTAGGGCTGGCTGTCCTCGAGGTGTGAGAGGGCGGTTAGGAAAATGGGAAGGTGGGTAGGCCGTCCTGATCGCTGTTGTCCTAGAGGGGGGTGGGGACACAGGATGGGCTGTCCTAGAGGTGGCCAGAAGGATGTCAGGGCAGACAGAGCTGGAAGGGGCATAGGGTGGACCGAAAGACAGAAGGAGTGTAGGGGCGGGCTGCCTTAGAGTAACCGAAAGGTGGGAGGGATGAGTGGGTTGCTGGGTTGCCATGGCTTTCTATGATATGTGCACCGTTTTATTGTTTGGCTTACTGGCCTGTCTGTATGTGATTGTATTTACTGCTCCTCCTGGATTAATGTAAGGTGGGATTTGAGGTTCATCCTCTTTTCCCTGTGAACCGGTTATATGGTGGGGTTTGGGGTTCTGCTTTGCCCCTTTCCCCTGGAAATTGCTGTTTCTTGTAAACTGCTGTTAATGTTAACTGTTTGTTAATAATTTGCACTGGTTAATAAAATGTTATAAACAGGAAAAAAAATCGAACAGGTGTGTCAGAGGTTCTGTTCACTGAAACAGCCATGCTGGTATCGACCTCCAGCAGCTGGCTGAGGGAGCTGGATTAGAGTCAAGGACTCTCCATGTGGAAATAAAGGATGACTTGGTGGTGGGACACTGGCCTCTGTGGAGTTATTTTAGTGCCAACAAGAGAAAAGCACGCTCCTGTAGACATCCATTTGCAGCAGTTGTCTGGCAGTTGGGGTTAATATTTCTGGCATCATGCTGTTATTTGGGAAACTTGACTTGTTCAATCCTGCTATTGAAGACTGGGCCCAGTATGTGGAAAGAATGCATTATTTATTCTGGGTAAATGACTTTGGGGCAGATGAAAAGCAACGAGTAATTTTCCTGACAGGTTGTGGACATGCAGCATTTTCAGTTATTAGGAGCCTAATGTTTCCTGAAGCACCAGATACTAAATCCTTTCAAGAATTGATGGAATCATTCTCCTCTGATTCTGAGATGCCAACTCAGCAATTCAAGAACAAGGGGAATCCGTATTGGGATTTTTGACGAGATTAAGATGACTGGTGGAGGCATATGACATTGTTTTAACCTTTAATGAGATGCTGAGAGACCATTTGGTATGTGGGAGTAATGATGGAACCATGCAAAAGCACCTACTAGCTGAAGCCCAACTGGACTTCAAACAGGTGCTAAAACTGGCTTTATCATTGGAAAATGCAGCAAGTGGAGCTTATGAGTTGTAAGATATTCCAATGGAAGCAGATGCCTTCACCAGTCCGACTGAGGTTGGGGAACACCACGAAGTGAAGGCAATTGCACAGCCTCACTCAGAACATATAATGAACAGAGGGACTCTAGGTCAGCCCACAGCAAAACCCCAAAACAATGTCAAACCTCAGCCTAACAGTTTCTTCAGGATCTGGGCTGGTTAGCTTCTGTAATTGCTGCTGGTATGTGGACTCAACAACAAAAGTAGAATAGCCTTTATCGGGAAGAGAACTCCTAGGCCAGTATCCAGGAGAGTTCATTCCCTGGAAAGTCCACCTACATCTGGTTTGGGACAGTTAAATTGTTTAGCAACATCCAAATCAGAATCACTCCATAAATGTCTGGTTAAATGGCCACTTTAATGGAAGTTGATACTGCCATGGCTGTTTCAGTGATCACAGAACCAGTCTTTAACAAAATTCGCTCTGAACTCCATCCCTTAAGTTTGCGCAAGACCTTGGCTAGAATGAGAACCTATACAGGGGAGCCTTTACATATCAAGGGTAAAACTTTGCTTCCAGTGTTTTGAGAAGCAGCTTGTTCAGTTCCCACTGATAGTAATAAAAGGTTCTGGCCCAAGCTGGATGGGGTGAATTTAGTTGAGGAAAAATTCACTTTGATTGGCTGAACACACTTCGATTAGAAAATGGCTGTCCGAATGAAGTCCTGAGTGCTATATTCGGATGTTTTTCAAGAAGGTCTAGGGACTATCAAAAGAGCCAAGGCCACCTTGCATGTTGACCAGGAAGCAATCCCAAGATTCTGCAAGGCACACTCAGTGCCATTTACCTGGTGGGCAAAAGTAGAGGCACAAATCAGAAGGCTGGAAAGTGAAGGGATCACCAAACTAGTGCAGTTTGCAAAATGGGCAGCACCAGTTGTATCGATTGTGAAGCCTGACAGGTTGGTGGGGATTTTAAACAAATGGTAAGCAGCTTCTCTCAGCTGGCTAAATGTCCAATCCCTCACATGGAGGAACTAAGTGCAAAGCTGGCAAGTGGGGGCTGACCTCCACAAAGCTGCACATGAGCCCTGCGTACCTGTAATTGCTCTAAAGTCTGGATTCCCATAAGTACATTACAATTAATATCCATAAGAGCTCGTACCTATATAAAGAGATTGCCATTTGGGGTATTATCAGCCTGTGCCATTTTCAGCCGACATTGAGAAAAAGATTTCCCCAGATCACCATTTATCTAGATAAGGTGCTAATAACAAGGAAGACCAATAAAGAGCACTTGGAGAATGTGGACATAGTCCTTAGACATTTCTCCCATTTGCCCTGAACGAGAAAAATTTGCATTCCTGGTACGACAAGTGACCTACTTGGGCTACAGAGAAAACAAGACTGAGTTATACCTGTTGGATGATCAAGTGAGGGTGATCAAAGGTGGCCTGGTTCCCAGGTCTGTACCAGAGTTTCGGTCTTTCCTTGGCCTGGTGGATTGTTACAGAAAGTTCATACATAACCTGGCCTCCAAACCGGCATCTTCGCATCAACTCTGAGGAAAGGGTCAGCCTTGGAAATGGTCGTGTAGCCAAGCTATAGCCTTCAAGGAAGTGAAGAACTAGCTATTATCTTCTAAAGAGTTGGCACGCTGTGATGCAAAGTGAGATCTGCTATTGACATGTGATGTCTCCCTGTATGGTAATGACATAGTATTAGCTCATAGGTGGCCCAATGGAGAGGAACACCCAATAGCATATCCGTGATGGATTTTGGCTAATACAAAGTAGATAGAGAAGGGAGGTTTAGCAGTCATATTTGGAGTCAGGAAATTCCAGCAATACCTTTTACGTACATAGATTTGTAATAATAACAGACCACAAACCCCTGCCTTATTTAAAGAGGATAAGGCAGTTCTGCTATAACTTTAGACTGACCTCAGCAGTGGGCTGCAGGACTAAGTGTGGTGCTGGAAAAGCACAATAGGTCGGGCAGCATCCAAGGAGCTGGAGAATTGACGTTTCAGATGTAAGCCCTTCATCAGGAATATTCTCGTCCTCGGATGCTACCTGACCTGCTGTGCTTTTCCAGACCACACTCTTGACTCTGATCTCCAGCTTCTACAGTCCTCACTTTCTCCAGTACTGAGTATAGTTACAATTCGGAACACCGTCCGGGAGCAGATACATTGAGTTGCCTCCTGCTGGCAGATAAACCGCCAGAGGTACCACCACTGGAAAAGTCTGTAACCGTTTTAAATTTTCTGGACACATTTCCAGTCACAGCTGACAATATCAGAGTTTGGATGCAGAAAGATCTGGTCCAAGCAAAACTGAAACAGCTCGTGGTGATTTTGGAAACCAAAAGGCTTTCAGAACCAGAAGTGAAACCTTTTTAGACCTGGAAAGACCAGATCACAATACAGAATGGCATGTTATTATGGGGAGCAAGTGTGATTGTCCCGATCAAAGGTCACTACCAGATACTGGCTGAACTCCACCAGGTCATCCTGGAGATTCCAAACTGAAGATGTTGGTGAGAGGTTATGTCTGGTGGCCAGGATTGGGTACAGACACAGCAGCTTTGGAGTAGTGCCCAGAGTGACAACGCGGACGTAAAGTTATCCCTAGCAGATCCCCCAGAATCCTGGGAATGGCCAAACAGTCTAATCCTGCTCCTATTTCTTAAAGGAAGTGAAGAACTAGCTATCATCTTCCATTCTGGAGAGCTGGTTGAATGGAATGAAGAAACTCAAATGGTTATTGAAGAAATCCTGAAGTTGCTGAAAAGAAATAAAACATCTTTAAGATCAGAGAGGTGAAGTGATTTGGAAAAGAACTGAAACACTGTGATCTAACCTCCAGCCAGTGCAGAACATACAAAGGCCAACATAATACAATGGTGAATTAATAGACAATAGGTGCAGGAGTAGGCCATTCTGCCCTTTCAGCCTGCACCACCATTCAATATGATCATGGCTGATCATCCTTAATCAGTATCCTGTTCCTGCCTTATCTCCATAACCCTTGATTCCACTATCCTTGAGAGCTCTATCCAACTCTTTCTTAAATGAATCCAGAGACTGGGCCTCCACTGCCCTGTGGGGCAGAGCATTCCACACAGCCACCACTCTCTGGGTGAAGAAGTTTCTCCTCATCTCTGTCCTAAATGGTCTACCCTATATTTTTAAGCTGTGTCCTCTGGTTTGGCACTCACCCATCAGCGGAAATATGTTTCCTGTCTCCAGAGTGTCCAATCCTTTAATAATCTTATGTCTCAATCAAATCCCCTCTGTCTTCTAAACTGAAGCGTATACAAGCCCAGTCGCTCCAGTCTTTCAGTGTAAAGTAGTCCCGCCATTCCAGGAATTGACTTTGTGAACCTACGCTGCACTCCCTCAATAGCCAGAATGTCTTTCCTCAAATTTGGAGACCTGAACTGCACACAGTACTCCAGGTGTGGTCTCACCAGGGCCCTGTACAGCTGCAGAAGAACCTCTTTGCTTCTGTACTCAATCCCTCTTGTTATGAAGGCCAGCATGCTATTAGCCTTCTTCACTACCTGCTGGTACCTGCATGCTTACCTCCATTGACTGATGTACAAGAACACCCAGATCTCTTTGTACTGTCCCTTTAACTAAATTGATTCCATTTAGGTAGTAATCTGCCTTCCTGTTCTTGCCACCAAAGTGGATAACCATATATTTATTCACATTAAACTGCATCTGCCATGCATTTGTCCATTCACCTAAACTGTCTAGGTCACCCTGTAATCTCCTAACGTCCTCCTCACATTTCACCCTGCCACCCAGCTTAGTATCATCAGCAAATTTGCTAATGTTATTGCTAATACCATCTTCTATCTCATTAACATAAATTGTAAAAAGCTGCGGTCCCAGCATGGATCCCTGCGGTACCCCACTGGTCACTGCCTACCATTCCGAAATGGAGCCATTTATCACTACTCTTTGTTTCCTATCAGGCAATCAACTTTCAATCCAAGTTAGTACTTTGCCCCCAATACCATGCACCCTAATTTTGCTCACTAACCTCCTATGTAGGACTTTATCAAAAGCTTTCTGAAAGTCAGGTACACTACATCTACTGGATCTCCCTTGTCCATCTTCAGAGTTACATCCTCAAAAAATTCCAGAAGATTAGTCAAGCATGATTTCCCCTTCATAAATCCATGCTGACTCTGACCTATCCTATTATTACTATCTAGATGTGCCATAATTTCATCCTTTATAATAGACTCCAGCATCTTTCCCACCACTGAGGTCAGACTAACTGGTCTATAATTTCCTGTTTTCTCTCTCCCACCTTTCTTAAAAAGTGGTACATTAGCCAGTCTCCAATCCCAAATCTATCAAACTCTGGAAAGTAATCACCAATGCATCCACGATTTCCCGAGCCACCTCCTTCAGTACCCTGGGATGTAGACCATCAGGCCCGGGGACTTATTAACCTTCAGACCTAACAGTCTCTCCAACACCAATTCCTGGCAAATATAAATTCCCTTACATTTAGGTCCTTCAGCCACTGTTACCTCAGGGAGATTGCTTGTGTCTTCCCCAGTGAACACAGATCTGAAGTACCAATTCAATTCTTCTGCCATTTCTTTATTCCCTGTAATATATTCCCCTGTTTCTGTCTTCAAGGGCCCAATTTTAGTCTTAACCATTTTTTTGCCTTTCACATACCTTAAAAAAAGCTTTTACTATCCTTCTTTCTATTTTTGGCCAGTTTATCTTCGTACCTCATTTTTTCTCTGCGTATTTCCTTCTTAGTAATCCTCTGTTTATCTTTAAAAGCTTTCCAGTCCTCCGTTTTCCCACTTATCTTTGCTATATTATACTTTTTCTCTTTTAACTTTATATGTTCCTTAACTTCCCTCGTCAGCCATGGCAGCCCATGCCTCCTCCTTGGATCTATCTTCATTTTTGGAATGAACTGATCCTGCATCTTCTGCATTATACACAGAAATATCCGCCATTGTTCCTCCACTGTCATCCCTTCTAAGGTATTGCACCATTGAACTTTGGCCAGCTCCTCCCTCATAGCTCCATAGTTCCCTTTATTCAACAGAAATATTGTCACTTCCGATTGTACCCTCTCCCTCTCAAATCACAGATTGAAGCTTATTGTATTATGGTCACTACTTCCCAATGGCTCCTTCACTTCGAGGTCCCTGACCAATTCTAGTTCGTTACACAATACCAGATCCAGAATTGCCTTCTCCCTGGTAGGCTCCAGCACCAACTGCTCTAAGAATTCATCTCTGAGGCACTCCACAAAGTGTCTTTCTAAGGATCCAATACCATCCTGATTCTCCCAGTTTACCTGCGTGTTGAAATTCCCCATAGTGGGCGGCACGGTGGCACAGTGGTTAGCACTGCTGCCTCACAGCGCCTGTCGACCCGGGTTCAATTCCCGACTCAGGCGACTGACTGTGTGGAGTTTGCACGTTCTCCCCGTGTCTGCGTGGGTTTCCTCCGGGTGCTCCGGTTTCCTCCCACAGTCCAAAGATGTGCGGGTCAGGTGAATTGGCCAAGCTAAATTGCCCGTAGTGTTAGGTAAGGGATAAATGTAGGGGTATGGGTGGGTTGCGCTTCGGCGGGTCGGTGTGGACTTGTTGGGCCGAAGGGCCTGTTTCCACACTGTAAGTCTAATCTAATCTAATCTAATAACAACTGTAGTAACATCTTTGTGACAGGCCAATTTCAGCTCCTGATTCAACTTACATCCGACATCCAGACTACTGTTTGGGGGCCTGTAGATAACTCCTAAGAGGGTCTTTTTACCCTGAGAATTTCTTAGCTCTATCCACACTGACTCTACATCGCCTGATTCTAGGTCCCCCCGCGCAAGGGACTGAATATCATCCCTTCCTAACCCGGCCACCCCACCTCCTCTGCCTGTCAGTCCGTCCTTAAGATAGCACGTGTAGCCTTGAATATTCATTTCCCAGGCCCTTGAAGCCACGTCTCAGTTATCCCCACAATATTGTATCTGCCAATTTCCAAAAGAGCCTCAAGCTCATCTATCTTATTTCTAATGCTTTGTGCATTCATGTATAGTATTTTTAATTTGTTACTGCCCTCACCCTTCCCATCAACTCCTATTTCACTCAACCTTACAGCACGGTCCCTTTTTGAGTTTTCTGTCTCATTGATACAGTTGTCTTTCTTGACTTCCCTTGTTCTAACATTCCCTTCAATTTCCTTCTTAAACATCCAGTTTGTCCTCTCCGCCAATGCTCCCCCCCCACCCCCAGCTACTTAGTTTAAATGTAACTGTGTAGCAGTAGCAAACCTGCCTGCCAGAATGCTGGTCCCCAACCTATTAAGGTGCAAAACGTCTCTCTTGTATAATTTATGCTGACCATAAAACATACCCCAGTGATCCAAGAATTTAAATCCTTGCTTCCTGCACCAGTTCCCCAGCCACACGTTCAAGTCCATTATTTCCCTGTTTTTGGCCTCACCAGCCCTAGGAACTGGAAGCAAACTGGAGATAGCCACCCTGGATGTCCTACTTTTCAACTTCTTCTTGGTTCTCCGAAGTCCCGCTGTAGTATGTTCCTCCTCTTCTTCCCGACATCATTTGTGCCGACATGTACCACCACCTCTAGCTCTTCACCTTCGTCCTCGAGGGTGTCCTGCATTCTGTCTGTGATGTCTTTCACCCTGGCACCAAGAAGGCAACACACCATCCTTAAGTCCCGCCTGCTGCCACAAAAACCCCTGGTCAGTTCCTTACCAATCCTTAACAATCACTTCTGTTCCCAACCAGCTTTGCACTCCGACTTCACTTCCGCCCAGCTCCCGCCGCGCTCTGCTGCAAAAATAAAATGATGGTAGGAACAAATGGATAGGATGAAACTCAGAAGTGATCCTTTTGTAAAATATAGATTACAGGATTAGTTACTAAGGACGCAAATGATAGGACAGCAGCTAAAATGCCTAATCTCAAGTGTGAAATCCTGAAAGTTCATAATTTTGTCACTTCACCTCACTTGTTATTCATCTCCCTGTTCAGGCCTGTCACAACAGACCTCTAGGATAGGTAGGGTATTGACCCCAGGCCTGAATGAAGAACTATCCATTTGGATAATAACTGGCTCTGAAGTTAGGAGACAGAGGGTAGTGGTGAAGGTTTGCTTTTTGGCCTGGAGAGCCATGACCAGCAGAGTGCCCCAAGGATTGATGCTGGGTCCACTGCTTTGTCAATGATCTGTATGTGAATAGGGTATGGTTTGGTGTAGTGGACAGCCAAGGTTTCCTCAGCATGCTACAGGACTCTGATCACATGGCCAGATGGGGTTTAATTTAGATAAATCTGAGGTGTTGCATTTTGGAAAGGCAAATTAGGGCAAGACTAGACCTCGGAGTGCAGGGTCATAGTTAGTTGAAAGTGGAGTTGTAGCTAGACAGAACAATGAAGAATGCTTTTGATATGCTTGCCTTTATTGATCAGTGCATTGAGTATAAGAGTTGGGAGGTCATGTTGCGACTGTACCTGTCATTGGTTAGGCCACTTTTGGAATACTGTGTTCAATTCTGTTCTCCTTGCTATATGAAAAATGTTGAGACTCCAAAAGATTCAGAAAAGATTGACAAGGATATTGCCAGATTTGGAGGGTTTTTGCTATTGGAAAAGATGATTAGGTTGGAGCTATTTTCCTTGGAACATCAAAATCTGATGGATGGCCTTATAGAGGTTTAGAAAATCATGAGGGGCATGGATATTTTCCCAAGGGTAGGGGAGTCCAAAACTAGAGGGCATAGATTTAAGGTGAAAGGGGAAAGATATAAAAGGGACCTAAGGAGCAACTTTATCAAGCAAAGGGTGGTGCATGTATGGAATGAGATGCCAGAGGAAGTGGTGGAGACTGATACAATTACAACATTTAAAAGGCATCAGGATGGTTACATGAATAGGAAAGGGTTGGAAGGATGAAGGTCAAATGCTGGCAAATGGGACTAGATTAATTTAGGATATCTGATTGGCATGGACAAGTTGGACCGATGAGTCTGTTTCTGTGCTGTACATCTCTAAGTCTCTGACCCAGAGGTGGGGGATATTAGCATATGCTGGAAAAAAATCATTAGAGTCTGTTAACAAAAGAAGTCATTGAACAGCAGAAGAATGTAATTCTAAATCAACGTAAGTGCTTGGAAAGGCAACGTATGTACAATGATTCACTGGAAGCTCAGATTATAACAGAATTGATAAATGATGATGATGCATGTTGACTTTAAAAGGAATTTGACAAAATGTCTCATGAGATCTCTGGCTGAAATGAAAGCTCTTGGTTTGCAGCATTGAAGTTTACAGTGAGGGAAGACCATTGTCAATGGTCTTTCTGCCAAAGTTAAAAAGGGGGCTCTGTTCAGTTATCGGACCCTCCTGTTACCTCAATTATATATAAATATAATCTTACACAAGGAAGAGATGCCTTTGATTTGTTTGTTAGAGTCAAACTCCAGTGTTTGTTTTTGTTCATATGCTACTGAACAGAGCATTTGTGATTTGTATTTTTTTTAATGAATAAAGTATATTTTTGAAACAAAAAATACTTTGTGTGCATAACAGGAAACAAAGGTAATGCTGTGTAACTCTGACAGATGAAGCTCCAGGTGATCAGTTCTGTCACCTCCACTACTCCTTCTCAATATTAAAAATCCAATATTTACATCAGACTTCATTCACTCCCCTTATTCTTCCAATACTTTTTCCGTCTTTGAACAGCTCACCTTGGTCCATCCCCTCACATCATTTATAAATCCTTAGACTCTATCAATCACCTAAGTACTGTAAAAATAATCTCACAAAGACACCTTCAGCCTCATCTATCCTGAGGAACTTCCAATCCTCAGCACTTTTATTTCCATTTTGAAATCATTCAGTTCTCACCGTCTTCCTCACTGGTCCCTGTAAACTCTCCCCCCAAGTAAATCCACCATCCATGGCTATGCCTTAAACCCTGCCATCTCACGTTGCCTGTTCTTCCCATCGTAGTAATCATGAATAAGACCAACTCTGATCACTTCATGGTACTACTGTGTGCCGACAATCTCTCCACATTCCCATCCTGACTGTACCTGACTCCTAACCTGCTTATGATCCACACTTGTAAAATTCCAACAGCCCTGCCTTTGATTTCCAGTTATTGTGAGATTTCTGCAGCTGCAGATTTGCTCAGTCAGTCCTGAACTCCTTTTCTCCAGAATCTTTGAATCACAGAATTGTTACAGCATTGAAGGTGGGTTATTCGGCCCATCATATCTGCACCTGCCCCCAGAATGAACAATTCGCAATGTGCCATTCTCCCACATTGTCCCCCAAAGCCTGCACACTCTTCATTTCAGAAAATGATTTCATTCTATTTTGAATTTAGTGTGGACCCAGCTGATGGTAAGACTGGACAAGGTTGATCCTAGATTGAGACCTGGCTTGACAGACATAAATTGTATGTTCTGGATTAGTGGTGCTGGAAGAGCACAGCAGTTCAGGAAGCATCCAAGGAGCAGCGAAATCGACATTTCGGGCAAAAGCCCTTCATCAGGAATAAAGGCAGAGAGCCTGAAGCGTGGAGAGATCAGCTAGAGGATCTATCTCCTTTTCCTCCTATCCACTCCACCCTCTCCTCCCTGACCCATCACCTTCATCCCCTCCACCACTCACCCATTGTACTCTATGCTACTTTCTCCCCACCCCCACCCTCCTCGATTTATCTCTCCACGCTTCAAGCTCACTGCCTTTATTCCTGATGAAGGGCTTTTGCCCGAAACGTCGATTTTGTTGCACTATGGAGGCTGCCTGAACTGCTGTGCTCTTCCAGCACCACTAATCCAGAATCTGGTTTCCAGCATCTGCAGTCATTGTTTTTACCTCATAAATTGTATGTTTTACAACTTAGTGGCCAGTCACTGAAAATGATCATTAGAGGCTGCAAACATTCTTTTAACAACTGGACAATGTTTAGGACACACAAGAAGAAATAGTATTACATTACGTAAGAACTAATCTAAAGTCATATTACAAATGTCAGGATGAAAGATTCAATCCTTTTATCCTAATTATTTGATCACCTTCTCATCCTCCTGTGATAACATGACACCAACAGCAATGCTATGGCATTAACAGCTAGTTTAAATAGTTACACATAAAATTAGCTACTGCTAGAACTGCAGCAGCAGTTTAGTTTTCAAATTAACATATTCACAATAACTTTCTTATGTCAATTCAATTTCTTGCCTTTCTTTAGCAACCTTGTCAGAGTGCTGAAATTCAGAACAAATTTCTAATAAAGTCCATTCATGTCAATAAAGTGCAAATTTTCCTCTTTGATCTTAGGCACAGGAAATTACAAGATCACCTTCACGCTTGCTTCTCTCTGCACTGATCAGTTTTACAGTGGTGTGTAGTAAGTCACTTTTGCAATGACAAATTCACTTTTAGCTAAACTTACAATTTGTAACTGATCAAACAATTTGTTCAAGAGTTATAGGTATGTTCCTCTCAGCTTTGTCTAGATACCACCAAGTCATTGTTTACACAACTCAGCTGCATAATCCTTTGATGACCTTGTTGTTCAGTTGTTGAAACATTGCTGGTGCAGTTTTCATTCTAAACAGCATGATTTTACACTGACAAAGACCATCCAGGGTTACAAAAGCTGCAATTTGACCTAATCAGTCAATGGAACCTTGACAATGTCTTTTCAACAAGTTAATTAATTTAATGAAGTGCACTTGTTCCATTTCCTCAATATAACCCTCCAATTCTGAAACTGGATATGAAGTTGACTTTTTTATGATGTTAATTTTGTGATAATTCATACACAATCCTGTCACTCATCTGATTTTGGCACCATTACAATTGTTTAGCTCTAGCTACTATTTGGCTCAATCATGTCATTCTCTATTTTGAACTTGATCCCTTCTCTTACTTTGGTTTGCATCTCTGGATCAAGTCTGTAAGGATGTTGATTCACGGGTAACACATAACCTACATCTATATACCCAAAGATATTTTCTCTGGCCTATTTACAAACATTGATTTGAATCTATCACAGCTTTTGTAAGTCAGCTCGATAATTTTCTGAGATATAGAATAATTGTTCATGTAACTTTTTAAGACCTCTATATTTTCTAGTCTGATTACTGGAGGGTCAATTTTTACCATTTTCTATTTCTGATTCATTCACAATTTGTTACATTATTTTTATATCACTCATTCTTTCTTTTACTACTGGTAAATACTTTCTGTTCTATTTTTCCTGTCATAGATTGTTTTCATATATCAACATGCCTCACTGATTTCTTCGCCTGTCTGGAGTACTCAGTACATTTTGCAATAATTGCGTTTTTTTTAATTTCATAAAGTCCAATGAACCTTGATTTGATAGTTCCCCAGAGGCAAAATTCCATGCTTTGGCCTTTTTATCAGTTTATTGAGTTTTTTGTTTGTTGAACACTTGCAGAACCTTTTGGCCAGCTCATGTGCTTTGTTTGGCTTTTCTCAGATATGATACATAAATTAGAAGTGTCATCTCTGAGGTTTTGTTTATAACTTTTTTCTTTATGTTTTTGTGATCTTCTCATCTCATGCCCATATATTAGTTCAAAGGCATTGCATTCAGTGGACTCATTAGGGCAACCCTAATCACAAACCGTAACAAGGAAATTCCTTTCTCCCAATGACTAGGGCATTCTTGACAATAGTGGGGTAAAAAGTGAGGTCTGCAGATGCTGGAGATCAGAGCTGAAAATGTGTTGCTGGTTAAAGCGCAGCAGGTCAGGCAGCATCCGAGGAACAGGGAATTCGACGTTTCGGGCACAAGCCCTTCTTCAGGAATCCTGTGCCCGAAACGTCGAATTCCCTGTTCCTCGGATGCTGCCTGACCTGCTGCGCTTTAACCAGCAACACATTTTCAGCTCATTCTTGACAACAGTCTATACCATTTAACGTCATCTTTCCAAAGGTCCCCGAGATTGTGGATGATAAGCTAAAGATCTAAATTATTTTCAATTTAATCATTATTTGTTTTAATATTTATGACATGAACTTTGCATCTTTATGCAATTATACTTCCTCAGATAATCTATATCTTGTGAAAAATTGTATCAAATATTCTACTTCCATTTTTTCTGTAATTTTTCCCAAAGGCACAGCCTCAGGAAACCTTATTAAAACATCCATAATTATTAAAAGATATTGATTCCTACTCCCAATTTAGGTAGGGGGCTGGGTCCCACACAATTGATTAAAATGCTACCAACTGGTTCTTTGAAAGTTGATTTTGGAATTAAAGGTATAGATTTAACTGAGGGTTGGTGTTTCTGGTGTATCTGGCAAAATCTATTTCCATTTCTATGTAATCCTGGCTAATAAAAATATTTAACCTAAGTAACAAATTTTGTGGACTACAAACCTCAGCTGGAGCTACCATCTGATGGACAACTGCCCATTCTTCATTGATTAGTATTTAAGGTGGTCTCCATTTCATCATTAACACTTACTACTTTTAAACAATAACTCAAGTATTGGTTCTGATGCAGAAGATGGGCTAAACACAACAATCTCATTCTCTTTAGCTACATTCTTATTTCTGAAGCTTTCATTACTGAATTTCCACATTTTTTTTCATCAACTCTTCTTCTTCTTCCTATCAAATTATAGCTACAACAGCATCAGGAAACAATCCAATATGTTCCTTGAGTTGCAGCTTAGGGGACTTGCTGTAGCACCAGTCAGCAAAGAGTAAGTGTGTTCCAAAAAAAAGAGAAATATAAATGAGATTTAGAATCTTGGCAGTTCAGGGGACTGACTCTGTACTGGCTGGGCTACAGCCAGTGTGCTGTGCACATGTAAATAAATGATGACTTGGTGACGAGATACTGGCCTCTGTGCAGTTGTTTCAGCCAGGATAAAATTCCTTCTGTAGGAATTTTTTTGTACGGATCCAACTACAACTTCTCCATTCGCTAAATCACTCTTTAATCCAAATCTATTTAATGGTTCT